>NC_084494.1:11239747-11847247 GCF_030035675.1 Rhineura floridana
TTTTAAAAAAATTAAAGCTGAGAATCCGGGCCACCTAAGGGGTTAGCCGGGCGCCGGGTGGCATGCATAGAATTCGGGTAAAACCCGGCTAACCGGGCAATATGGCAACCCTAAGTATATAGGACTGAATTTAACATTAGAAAAATGAGAAACTGAGAGAATCGAAACGGACAGATCTTTCCATACCTAGGCTGAGAGGGGGTGTGGTGTGACTATCATGAAGAGACCCTGCACTTCTGAATTTGTCACTACACTACTGGACACCCCACCCCGGCTCAGCTGAGGCCTGGACAGTTGGAAGGAGAAAAGAAATCTTGAGTTTTGCAGCTAAGCTAGCAAACCTTCTATGTGGACCTTGGCATTAGAAGTCAGTAGAGTTGCAACAAATCAGTCTGATAAGACCACTAGTAAAGGTAAGAAAGAAAAGTTAAGGTTTATTCATTACTAACATACATTTCCAGCTCTCTGAGTGAGAGCTCAGAGAGACACATCCTCACAACACAGAGGGAGAACAAAGAAGAGTGTGTGGTCCAAGAAGCAGCAGGAAGAGATGCTCAAGCAAGCCAGCATACAAGGTTACAAGGTGCTCAGTGAGAGGAACATAAAACGTTCCTCTTTCTGCCTAGCACTCTCCACTGGTGGAGGTCACTAACTGCAAGCATCGTTGCCACATTTCAACACTTGGCATACCCAGGGCCCCAAAGAACAGAATGAGAAGGAGCATGCCCAGACACAGCAGGGGAGTGGGGGGAGCTTATTGCATTTTGACATAAGACCATTAAATCCAGAACGTAAAATCAGCTAACTGTACCATTGATGATACTTTTAAGAAACAGCATCAGTTCCTCAAAAACAAAAAACATACCTCTGCACTTGCACCAGCTACTACTCTCCATCCATGGTGCAGTTAGCCAATTTTGCACTCTGGATCTAATGGTCTTCAAAATGTGATAACTCCCCTTCCACACTGCCCTTCTGTGGCCCCTCCTGTTCAGTCCAAAGGGTCATAGAAAGGGGCCTGTCTGCCTGGATTTGGGCCCCTGGCCTGAGCTTCCTCCCCCCACCCCGGTTTGAAAGAAACGGTGGTTTAATGCTATATGAGAACCAGCTCATTGTGAATCCCAGGCTGGCTGAAACTACAGCACATGCACATGCACACACACCTTTTCACCAGTGTAATGCTGCCCCTGAAAATGCAGGCTTAAAAAAGGTGGGGGTATCTAATAGTTGAAAAACATCAGCCTTTGGACTGAGGGTGTTGCAAGTGAGCTCGGTGCTCTGTCTGTTGGCAAAAAGCTATGAGAGATGTGGGGAGGGGTAGACTCTAAGAAATATGACTACAGGCCGTCCTTGTTTGAAAGAACCACACAAGCCCTGTTAAGCCTTCAAGTCTGCCATTGTTCTCCTTCTCCCGCCCCTCCCAGCCCATAATTGTTCCCACTCCCTGAATCTTACACC
The DNA here is from genome assembly GCF_030035675.1 of Rhineura floridana. Classification (NCBI taxonomy): domain Eukaryota; kingdom Metazoa; phylum Chordata; class Lepidosauria; order Squamata; family Rhineuridae; genus Rhineura; species Rhineura floridana. The sequence continues at coordinate 11,241,206 of NC_084494.1, forward strand.
CAATAATTCAGGAAACCTGAGTAATAGAAGAAACAACAGCCATTTTAATCACTCTCTACTGGTGGTCTCCCCACAGAGAGGTGTGGTAAGGGAAAGGAACACAAGGGAAGGTTTTTCAAGAGAGGCTGCAGTTGTGGCTTCCTGTCTTTTGGGTAGAAAAAGGAAGTGTTGGGCAGAAGGATCTGTCCACCTATCCAAGAGCTTGGAAGGAGGGGAGGAAGGGAGGGAGTGAAGGGGATTTTCTGTTTTAAGAAAAGAACCCAGTTTGAGGCAAAGGCACAATTGGCAACTAGCCCAAGAGCTGATGGGTTTCACCTTGATTGAGGGAGCAGGGACAGGAATGTGCCAGCCAAGCTGAACTGGAAGTCATGAAAAGAATGGGCAGAAAGACGATCTGGAAAGCTTGTTTTGAGTGTCCCTCATCTCTGCAAGGCCACGCAGAGGCAGACAACCCCCCATTTCTCCTTGGAGAAGTGATAAAAAGCTTGTCTAGGAGTACAGGAAGGTGCCAAATCTAGGGGGTTCCAGCATGGACAAATCTATGCTAAGACCTCTGCCTCTTGTGAGTCTCCAGCTGCATGCACACCATACATTTGAAGCACAATCCCACCCCAACGATCATGGGTACTGTATTTTACCCCTCACCGACCTACTATTTCCAGCACCCTTAACAAATGACAATTCCCAGGATTCTTGGGCGGAAGCCATGTTCTTGACATGTGCTTTATTAAATGTGTGGTGTGTACACAGCCTCCATAAATATCTTTTTGTGGTTCAGCTGCATCTAGACTGAGAGTGCTAAATGGACAGAATAAAACCAGCCTGGCCATTTGGAGGTTGTTGTTTTGTTTGTTTGTGGCTCAGTTGCAAGAAGAGAATGGTCAATCCTCCCCGATCTCCCCTTCTCTATTAGCCATTTCCCCCCTCCAGGTTGTATACTTCAGGTGAATAGACAGCTTTCATTCTGTGTTCTAGACCCAGATACACTAGAATTTTCTATGCCCCAGTTGCCATCCCAGAGTTATTCTGGGCTTCATCCCATGAACCACTTGTAGGGATGGGTGAGAAATTTGATTTGATTCACATTTAAAGCCAAACCTACCAAATTTTTTTATTGTGTTTTAAAAACTTTTTGGGGTTTTAAAATTTGTATATTTGTTTTTATTGTTTTTAACTGCTGTAAACCACCCAGAGAGCTTCAGCTATGGGGCGGTATATAAATGTAATAAATAAATAAATAAAAATAAATAAATAAATTTGCACTTTCCAAAACAGCATGAGAACCAAAACACAGACATCCCTTGAAATTCACATCTGAATTTTGCGATGCAGTCTTCCAGCCAATGTTTACAAAAATGCATATGTTGGGGGGAAATGAATACATTAGTGAAAATGACATACAAAAATGCATTGTGTTAGGAGAAATTGCTTGCAAAAATATGTACATTTAATCAAAACTGCATACGAAAATGTATTTATTAAGAGAAAATTGTGGTAAAATGCTGAAGAATTTTCATGAGTATTTTTTTTAAAAATTGCAAATTGCTGCAAAAATGGGGAGAACTGAATTACGATTGGAAAAATTAGAAACTAAGAGAATGGAACCTGACTGATTCTTCCATCTCTAGCCAATGGGCTGTATCACCAGGCCCAGCCTGTAATCCATTCTATGATGCATTCCACACAGCACTTTTGTTATATTTTGTTTAATTTTTCACACTCTGTATTGGAGATGCTAGCAAAGTTCTCAAAGATGGGATCCAGATAGAGAGAGGGGCAATGTTCTCTGAACCTGAAAAAAAGAAGGGGAAAAAATTCTCTGGGCTCAGATAGAGAGGGGGCAAAGTTCTCCAAGTTTGAGCCCAGACAGTGAGTTGGGCAAAATTTTCTGATCTCGGGCTCAGATAGTAGCTTTGAAGGCTCGTAAAATGCTTGCCTTAACGTAGATGTGAGCTCTAGCCCCAATGAGAGAAAGAGACCCAGCCTCTCTCCTTCCTTTCCTTGCTGCTGCTGCACCACCGTCACTGCTTCCGTCTTGCAAACCAAATGTCAAGGGACAGAATGGAAGAGAACAGAGGGTCTGGTGGCTGAGTGGGTGGGTGGGAGGGAGGGATGAACTGGGTGTTTCCCAAAAGACAGATTGTCGCAGAAAATAAGTGGAGCTATTTCCGATACTTTGGGAGAAATCTCATCTTACCTTTGAGCTAATCTAATTCAGGCAGAGGAGAAACTCATTTTTCTTATGCTCACAATCCTAATGCTCATCATCACACATTTCTCCCTGTACGGCAGTTCCTTCTGGAATCTCTATCTCTGGTTTATTAATTTCTCTTTTCCTCCTTACTACCCATGTGCCTTGTGCTGGGAGCACACAGTAACCAGGTTCAGCTGCTGAGAAAAGATGTTTAGCTTCAGGAGGTGGGACCCAGAGAGCAAAGAAGTTGAAAAGATGAGCGCCCTTCCCGGGTTCTTAATCATTGTTCACAAATCAGTATGGTACCATAGGAACATAGGAAGTTGCCTTATACTGACTAAGATCATTGGTCCACCTAGCTCAGTATTGTCTACACTGACTGGCAGCAGCTCTCCAGGGTTTTAGACTGGGGACATTCCTGCTGCCGCCTGGAGATGCTGGGCTTGAATCTGGATCCTCCTGCATGCTCAACTTATACTCTGCCACTGAGCTATGGCCCTTCAGGGCAGAAAGGAGGAAAATCGTACAAACACTTTGGGTCTTGTGTACAGTGCCAAAGGTTCAAGCATAAAAAACATCCAGATAGCCATCTTACAGGTGGATAACAGTGGCTGGCTGGCTGTTTCCTTTAGCTTCCAGATTTTGCATACTGGACTTTGTGTATAAGAAGTCACTACTGCTCACTAATTCAAAATCACCTCCCTTTCCAATCAGCTAAAGTTCTACTTGATTAATCTGCCAATTAAGTTGATTAAAAGGTAGTGGCCTCATAAAAAAAAAACCATGTGTGAGTGGAAGGGAGAGAGGGAGGAAGATATATGAGAATAATAGCCCAGTGGAATAAATTACCAAGTAAGCTTGTTGAGTCCACATTGTTAAAGGTTTTCAAGAATAAGTCTGGAAAACCTCTGTCTGGGATGATTTAGGGATAATTAGTCTCCACTTAAGGGAATAAGATGGCTTTTAAAGGTACTTTCCAGATTTCAAGTGCACTGCTACATTTTATGCAGTGTTGGTACCTTGGCTTGCTCCATTGTATACTTCTCTTCTACATATGTTAATACAAAAAAAAAAGTATTAGAATTCAGAACCAGATCCAAGGATGATTTATTATCATATACTTCATAGGCTTATATCCTGCCTTTCCGCAGTCATGTTCACGGCAATTTAGTAACTGGGGAGAAATTATCTTTGGTTCACATTTTAATGATAATCTAATTTGCACTTCCCCAAACAATACTCCAAATAAACTGAAATTCTGATAACCTTTGAAATTTGCCCTTCTCTAAATTTTGCAATGCAGTTCTCCAACCGAAAAACAAAAAGTGTATTGTTATTATTTTCATTTATTTAATTTGTTAGTTGCCTCATACCTAGTGGTCTGTAGGTGACTTATAACACATTTCAAAAACATAGAATATACAAAATTTAAAATCCAAACAAAAAGGACTAGGACAGCATACCAAAGGCCTGAATGCAAAAGAAGGTCTTTGCCTGGCGCCTCAAGATGGATAGAGAAGGCACCAGGCATGAATGTATGAAGGAGAAAATGCATAGTGCAAATAACATACAAAATAGATTATATTAAGAGAAATTGCTTGTGAAAAGATGTTTGTTTGGCCAAAGTGCATACAAAGTGTTAGGGAAAATATACACACTAAAATGCTGACAAATTTACACGAGGACTTAAAAAACAACATCACAAGCTAATATGGAAATAGGGTGAACTGAAGTCTGGACACATGAGAAAGTGAGAGAAACCAAAATCGACATTCATTCTTCTGTAATAACAATACAAAAATATGCCACAACAACCAATAACGTTAAAACATTGCAAAATAAGACAAAAAATAAAGCACTATGGGAGAATACAGAAAAATAAAATTAGAGCAGAAATCCATGAAGGCCACTTAAAGGCCCCTGAAAGCAACAGAAAAGAATAGTTCACGGGCCAAAGGTTTGTCTAAATAGAAAGGTGTTTGCTTTCAAGTGGCAGGTCACTGATGAAGGTCTAGATGGAAATTCCTAGGGAGGTATTTCCAGAGCCTGGCTGTGACCACTGGAAAGACCCACCCTACCAGAGAAGTCTCAGAGGCTGGTGAGAAGAGTAGATGCATCCTCCCAGTGCAGGACTGTATTTCTAAAACCCTGGGAATTAATCCTTACTTTAAGCCCCCCAGTTGTTCTTTTACAGCTCCTGTCCTTATTCTCCTCAACAGAATCAGGCGCGGGACTCTCATCTCAGTTACTGCGAATGGGCTTTAATTGACAGATCAGCACACAACTAGAATGTTGGTCTGAAATCACTAGAAGACAAGAATTGGTATGGCTACTCAAGTATATATGGCGCGAGAAATGCCAGACGTCCAAGCTGGATTTAGACAGGGAAGACGCACCGGAGATCATATTGCAAACATACATTGAATAATGGAACAGACCAAGGAATTTCAGAAGAAAATCACCTAGCTTTATAGATTACAATGAAGCCTTTGATTGTGTAGATCATGAAAAACTATGGAATGCTTTACAAGCAATGGGGGTGCCACAGCATCTGATTGTCCTGATGTGCAACTTACACTCTGGACAAGAGGCTACTGTAAGAACAGAATATGGAAAAAACGATTGGTTTCCCATCGGAAAGGGTGTGAGACATTTTATCACCCTATTCATTTAATCTATATGCAGAACATATCATATGGACAGTGGGATTGGACCACGATGAAAGAGGTGTGAAAATTGGAGGGAGAAATATCAATAATTTAAGATATGCAGACGACACCATACTACTAGCAGAAACCAGTAATGATTTGAAACAAATGCTGATGAAAGTTAGAGGAAAGCACAAAAGCAGGACTACAGCTGAATGTCAAGAAGACTAAAGTAATGATAACAGAAGATTTAAGTAACTTTAAAGTTGACAACCAGGACATTGAACTTGTCAAGGATTATCAATACATTGGCACAGCCATTAACCAAAATGGAGACAATAGTCAAGAAATCAGAAGAAAGCTAGGACTGGCGAGGGCAGCTATGAGAGAACTAGAAAAGGTCCTCAAATGCAAAGATGTATCACTGAACACTAAAGTCAGGATCATTCAGACCATGGTATTCCCGATCTCTATGTATGGATGTGAAAGTTGGACAGTGAAAAAAGCGGATAAGAGAAAAATCAACTCATTTGAAATGTGGTGTTGGAAGAAAGCTTTGTGCATACCATGGACTGAGAAAAAGCAAATAATTGGGTGTTAGAACAAATTACACCAGAACTATCACATCACTAGAAGCTAAAATGATGCAACTTTGGACACATAATGAAAAGACAGGATTCACTAGAAAAGACAATAATGCTGCGAAAGACAGAAGGGAGTAGGAAAAGAAGAAGGCCAAACAACAGATGGATTGATTCCATAAAGGAAGCCACAGACCTGAACTTACAAAATCTGAACAGGGTGGTTCATGACAGATGCTCTTGGAGGTCGTTGATTCATAGGGTTGTCGTAAGTCATAATTGACTTGAAGGCACATAACAACAACTCAAGTGAAGACGTTGTCGGAACACTTGACATGCTCCTGAATCCCCTTAATAAAAGGACGGAACAGGTACAGCTACTTTCACAGGGCTTTTCTTTCAGTTCGCAACTGGGCAAACAAGTGGGCACTCCTATGTATAGGCTGGCTAATGGCCTCACTTTGTTTGCACCTGCGCCACTGACGGTGCATCTGTGTTGACTGAGTGGGGATGGCTCTTCCAGATCCTCTTCTGGCATTCTCTCCTGAGCTGCAGGCAGATCAGAGAGGCAGACAGCTCAACATCTTCATCCATGTTGGCAGACGCCTCAGGGGAGCAGCTGTCAATGGGCAGACCACTGGGCTTCTCCCCAACATCCTCATTCACAGTGGCCAGACTACTGGGCCCCTCCCCTGGATACCAAGCCTCCTCCTCTGACCTGTCCTACCAAGAAATCTCCATGGGGCTCATGGCATCTGTGTCTTTACCTGTCCAACACCCTGCATAACATATGATGTCAGGTGTTGTCTTGGATCCCAACCAGAGAAGCAGACTTGGAACTCAGAGACTGGGTTTTTCTGCATAAAGCTTTATTCCAGAAATCAGAACAGGGATCTAGCACCTCATGCTAGGCCTAAACCAGGATTCAAACAGGAACAGACATACTAGATGTTGGAAGCAACAGCAGATACAACAATGCTACTTTTTATATACACAGAAATAGTGTGGGCATTTAACACTATTAATTCGGCTCATTTCAGCAAGAGCTGCAAGAGCTGCTTGTAATCCTCTGTGACCTTGGAGACATGCCAATTTCTGACTGAGAGTCGCTTTCATTTCCCTCTGCCTGAAAAGTTCCAATGTTTTTGTTAGCACTTATCTCTTTCACAGTTACGCTTGGCCTTGGTGCCTGCAGAGAGTCCTCACCAGCTGGCTGAGACAAGGAAAGGCTGTCTGAGCCTTCCTCAGTAACTCCAGCAGCCAGCTTTGAGGCTTCTGGAGACACTTTCTGTGTAACCCCCTCATTTCCTTAATCAGTGCTGGAAATGTCCTCCCCAGTGTCAGTAACCCCTTCTCCATTTTCCCACTCTTGCCAGAGATTCTCTGTGGGGCACATGGCAGGAGTATGGGGCAGGTGGCCATAGCTTGGGGAAAACGGCCTTGCAGGCCTGACTAGGACTCTTGTCGGACCTAATTAGGCCTGGGAGACAGAGGCTCCCCACCACTAGTCTATACTGATGGGCTATACTGATTGGCTGCCAAAGCTTCCCAATGTTTCAGCAGAGCCCTACCTGGAGATGCTGGGAGTTGAACCTGGGACATTCTGCATGCAAAATGCCTTCAGTGCTCCACCCACTGAGCTACAGCCCTTGTTTACATCTGGGTCATGCCGTAGAGTTGCTGAAGAATCACAAGCAGTGTGGCTCTTGACCGTAGGTCTGTCAATGAACTTCAGCCATGATAACTAAATTGCTGTCAGGCCCAGGATGTGACTCAGGAACCAGACCAACGGCTGTAGTTAATTCGTGTTTTATTAGGGTAATGTCCAAACAAAGACTGCGTTTTCTCATGAAGCAATACAGGGATACAGGTCCTGCGGCATTGGGAGAAAGTTGACAGAGCAAGGGACTTCTTCCCGCCTGTTCTTTAAGAAGGGGCCAAACAGGCGCGCAATCTTTCGCTCCTCCTTAACTGCCCCTCAGGTACTGCCCGCCTTCCCCCCTTCTCTCCTGTCTTTTCAGCTGTCTGCGTGTGCGCGGTGAGGGGGAAAGCATCACCCCCTCCTCTTCTGAAGTTTCCGATTCCAGGATGGGGGATAGGGGAGGGGCTGATGGTAAACTGCCTCCCCGCTTTACGGCTGTGAGCAGCCCTCCCTCTTTCCCCTCTTGCTCTGAGCCTGAAAGAGGGGGAGGCGTGAGAATGTCCAGGGAGGGCTCAGGCTCCCCGTTGCTAAGCGACCTTATCACTGGCAGTTCCTCTGTTTCGTCTTCGCTCCAAAGGGGGGAAGTTCCTCCCCCTTCCCTCTGCCATCCATCCGAATACTCTTCTCCCAACTCTCCGGGATCCAGCTCCCCGGGATTGGGACCCCAGCTCTGCCTTCTGACACCATCCCCCCTCCCAGGCTGTGCCCCCCTCCCCTTGTCTGGCTTGGGACGGTGGTGAAAACGTTGATGGAAAAGTTTTACCAATTCTGGAGCATGCACATCAGCTGCATCTTCGCATGATCTGTCAGCCACCCCATAGCCTTTCCAGTGAATCAAGTACTGCAGCTTGTGGCGTCTGATCCTGGAATCTAAGATCTCCTCAACTTCAAACTCAAGCTGCTCATTTACCAGGAGTGGAGCTCCGGGAGGTTCCTCCGGCTGTAACTCACTGGGAGGGGCGGCTTTCGTTAAGAGGGATCGATGGAACACAGGATGTATTTTAAACGTGTCAGGCAGCTTCAGTCGGTACGCCACGGGATTGATTTGAGTTTCTATTTCGAAAGGACCCACCCTCTTGTCTTGTAATTTTCTACATTTGCCCGGCATCTGGAGGAAGCGGGTGGACAGCCATACCTGGTCTCCCGGTTGAAGGGGGGGGCCCTCCTTCCTGTGCAGGTCAGCAACTCGCTTGTACTCCGTTTTGGCTTCGTTTAACTGCTGTTTCAGTGTCTGTTGCGCCGCTTGCAATTCCTTAAGGAAGTTCTCAGCTGCCAGTACCAGCATTCCTTCTGAGCTGCTTGGAAAGACTTTAGGATGGAATCCATAATTAGCGAAGAACGGGGTTTGTTGAGTGCTGGAGTGCAGAGAATTGTTGTAGGCGAACTCTGCAAAATGCAAATATGATACCCAGTCAGTCTGTTGATAGGACACATAACTTCGTAAATATCTTTCCAAAACGGCGTTCAAGCGTTCCGTCTGCCCATCTGTCTGGGGGTGATGGGCGGAGGAGAGTTTTAATTCCGTCTGCAACTGTTTCCACATTGCTCTCCAAAATTTGGCTGTGAACTGAGTTCCTCGGTCTGAGACTACGCTGTTTGGCAATCCATGCAGCCGGTAGACTTCTTTTATGAATAACTTGGCCATTTCTTTAGCCTCTAAGGCCCCTGCACAAGGAAGAAAGTGTGCCATTTTGGTAAGTAGATCCACCACTACTAAGATGGCTGTCATTCCTTGGGACTTGGGTAGATCAGTTATAAATCTATGGAGAGGTCCTTCCAGGGTTCGTGTGGGACAGGCAACGGTTGTAACAGTCCTGCTGGTGTCCCTGTTTGTGTTTTTGTCCGCAGACAGACAGAGCAGGACTTTACATAACTCTCAATATCCCGATGCATTTTAGGCCACCAGAAGTCCTTGGCCACGTTCTGAATGGTCTTGTAAATCCCAAAGTGTCCTGCTGTGATAGAATCATGACACTGGCATGGGATTCTGAGCCTTAATTCCCCTTCTGGCACATATCTGGCGGTTTTGAACCATAACAGTCCATTTCTCCAGTGAAAGGTTACTTCTGAGTCTTGACCTTGTCCCGTCTCCTGCTGATATTTTAGCATGTCTGCATCTTCTTGTTGTGCCTTTTTGAGTTCCTCTTCCCATGAAGGCTGGCATACTCCCAACGTTAATTTCTCTGGCGGGATTACGTACTGAGGCTGGTCCTCGGATTCACTTTCTTTGTATTGTGGCTGTCTGGATAAGGCATCCGCTCTCTGGTTTTTGGCTTGGGCATGGTAAGTAATCTGGAAGTTAAACCTAGTGAAGAACTGGGACCATCTTATCTGTCTCTGGTTCAGCTTTCTGGCTGTTTGGAGGCTTTCAAGATTCTTGTGGTCGGAGCGCACTTCAATTCGATGAGAGGTCCCCTCTAGGTATTGTCTCCAGTTTTCAAAAGAGTCCTTGATGGCCAGCAGCTCCTTCTCCCAAACTGTGTAGTTCTTTTCTGCAGGCTTTAACTTCCGAGAGAAGTACGCACAGGGGTGCAGCTCCTTCCCTTCTTGGTCTAATTGTAGCAGGACCCCCCCGATGGCAAAATCTGAAGCATCTGCTTCCACTACGAAAGGGCGGTTCGGATCAGCAAAGCGCAGAATGGGCTCAGTAGCAAACCTTCTCTTCAGCTCCTCAAAGGCCTCGGTGGCGTTCTCTGTCCATTGAAACTTCTTCTTCCCCCTTAAACAGTCAGTCAGAGGAGCTGTTAATTTGGAAAACCCTGGAATGAACTTTCTGTAATAATTGGCAAACCCCAAAAACCGTTGTACATCCTTTTTGGTGACAGGTTGGCCCCAGTCCAATATGCAGCTTACTTTCCCTGGGTCCATCTCCACGCCTTCCGCTGAGATTCGATATCCAAGGAAGTCTAGAGACTTGAGGTCAAATCCACATTTCTCTAATTTAGCATACAGGTGATTTTCTCTCAGTCTCTTCAACACCGTCTTCACCGTCGTGGTCTTCCTGGTTCTTTGAGAACACCAGGATATCATCTAAGTAACAGATTACATACGTGTCCAACAAGTCTCTAAACACGTTGTTCATGAATTTTTGAAAAATTCCTGGACTTCCACAAAGCCCGAACGGCATGACCAGGTATTCATACTGTCCGTAAGCGGTCAAGAATCCTGTTTTCCATTCATCTCCCTCCTTCATTCTGATCAGATTGTACGCTCCTCTCAAATCCAACTTCGTGAAGATTTTTGCAGAGCGCAGTCGGTCCAGCAACTCTGAGATCAGGGGCAGCGGGTAGCTGTTGGGGATGGTGATCTGGTTCAATGCGCGATAGTCGTTACAGGGTCTGAGTCCCCCCCCCTTCTTTTTCACAAACAATAGTGGCGCTCCAGCAGGGGATTGTGAGGGGCGTATGAATCCTCGCCTCAGGTTTTTATCCAGGAATTCCTTCAGGGCCTCCCTCTCATTCTCTGTGAGAGAGTAGATTCTCCCTGATGGGATGCTGGCTCCTGGCACTAGGTCAATCGCACAGTCGTAAGGGCGGTGGGGGGGTAAAGTCTCTGCCTCTTTTTCATCAAACACATCTTTGAATTCTTCATACTTTGGCGGCAGGGTTACTTGCTCGATCTCTTGCACTGCCCCCGCTAAGGTGTTCTTGATTCCTTCAGGTTGACAGTTCTCCTGGCAATACTGTGAGGTGAACCACACCACCGCCTCCTTCCAACTTATTTTGGGTTCATGCTTTGCTAGCCAGGGCATTCCCAGAATCACCTCAAAGTTCGAGAGATCTGACACATATAGCGAAATGAACTCTTCGTGCCCAGGGATTTGAAGTTTCACTTCCTCCGTGGCTTGTGTCACCCCTCCTGACTTCAGGGGTCTCCCATCGATAGTCTCCACAGCTAGGGGAGCGTCCAGTTTCCACCGGGAAATTCCATGACGCTTGACTAACTTTGCATCAATAAAATTTGTGGAGGCTCCACTGTCAATTAAGGCAGTGGAATTAAACACCACTCCTCTGGAAGTTGTAATCCGAATAGGCAAGACCAACACCCCCTTTGAGGGAGGTTGGATCATTGGGGGGCCTTTATACAACGCTGCCCCCAGTCCACCGGCCTGCACGTGGACTGGGTGTTCTAGTTTCCCGACGGCTCGGCTTTCCCCCCTTTCAGTCCACAGTCTCTGGCCACATGGCCCGGCTTTGAACAATAAAAGCATAAACGTTCCTGGCGTTGTCTTTCCTTTTCTTCTTCCGACAGTCTTGGCCTAGCCCCTCCCTGTCCCTCAGTTGCATTACCTGCCATCCCTGCAGTGGGAAGGGTCTTGTTGCGGGATGCCGAGGCTGAGTATCTTGGGACCTCCTGCTTCCTTTCCAGGTGCCTTCCTTCCATCCGGTGATCTATCTGTAGGCATAGCCGGATGAGCCCTGGTAGGTCAGCGGGGGGGGGGGTCCTGGCCAACTCATCCAGGATTTCAGCATTTAATCCACTCCGGTACATAAACATCAGTGCGGCGTCATTGTAACCAGTTTCCTGGGACAGAATTTTAAAAGCGTTAGTGTACTCGGAAACAGTCCCTTTAGCTTGCTTCAGAGCGCCTAGTTGCCGCACTACTGTTTCAGCCCTTTGCGGGTCTTGAAACATCTCGGTCATCTCCTGTATAAATCCTCTGTACCTTCCTAAGACAGTATCCTTTCTCACGAGATACGGAGTCACCCATTTTGCAGCTTCTCCCTCCAGGAGGCTAATCACGAAAGCTACTTTAGCCCCATCGTCTGGAAATTCTGTGTGCCTGACATCCAGATATAACTCACATTGAGCCACAAAGATTGCCAACTGATCACTTTGTCCCGCGTATTTTGGGGACAATCCAATGGGAACCTTTACTACGGCAGCTGGAGGGACTGTTCGCATCTGGTCTATCGTGGCCTTCAAGGTTTGATTATCCGTCTTCAGCGCCTTGACTGCTGCTAGCAGGGCTTGAACATCCATCTGCAAATCAGCTACCTTAGTCCTCAAGAGTTCCACTTCTTCCGTCTCAGAAGTGGGGTTCGTCCCCCCCGCTGCTCCCTTTGACATGTTGTCCCAGTCAAGTGAAGAGAGCGTTGAGGGTGATTTAGGTGGCTCTGTCAAGCTGTCAGGCCCAGGATGTGACTCAGGAACCAGACCAATGGCTGTAGTTAATTCGTGTTTTATTAGGGTAATGTCCAAACAAAGACTGCATTTTCTCATGAAGCAATACAGGGATACAGGTCCTGCGGCATTGGGAGAAAGTTGACAGAGCAAGGGACTTCTTCCCGCCTGTTCTTTAAGAAGGGGCCAAATGGGCGCGCAATCTTTCGCTCCTCCTTAACTGCCCCTCAGGTACTGCCTGCCTTCCCCCCTTCTCTCCTGTCTTTTCAGCTGTCTGCGTGTGCGCGGTGAGGGGGGAAGCATCACTCCCTCCTTTTCTGAAGTTTCCGATTCCAGGATGGGGGATAGGGGAGGGGCTGATGGTAAACTGCCTCCCTGCTTTTCAGCTGTGAGCAGCCCTCCCTCTTTCCCCTCTTGCTCTGAGCCTGAAAGAGGGGGAGGCGTGAGAATGTCCAGGGAGGGCTCAGGCTCCCCGTTGCTAAGCGACCTTATCACTGGCAGTTCCTCTGTTTCATCTTCGCTCCAAAGGGGGGAAGTTCCTCCCCCTTCCCTCTGCCATCCATCCGAATACTCTTCTCCCAACTCTCCGGGATCCAGCTCCCCGGGATTGGGACCCCAGCTCTGCCTTCCGACAATTGCATGTTTACTGGCAGTATTCCTCTCAATACTGGATCCTGGGGCTTCCCAGGAACATCTGGCTATCCATTGATGAAACAGGATGCTGAAGTTAGAGGTGGGGGAGCAATTTGATTCAGTGGGCCAGGTGAGGCATTGGCCAAGGACCAGGAGCTCAGAGACGCTCCTCACTGGCCTAAGCCCAACCCTGCTGGCGGATCCAACTTATGAAATGAAATTATAACGCAGAGGCCCAAGGTTTAATTTTAGATGTGTGGGAGTGATGAACAAATGGCACTCATGATTTCAGAAGTTCAAAATGTATTGTTTTTCTTTGACAAGGGGCCCACTGATAGCCTGTGCCCAAGGGCCCCCAGAAACCTGGAGCTGGCCCTGCCTACCTTCTTCCTAGGTAACAACCCTCAACAGCCCTGCTCAAGTGGTTTGCCTGGCTTGAATGCTATGATAATGCCTCTTGATTGCTTGAATGAAGAAATGTGTATTATGGGTTAGAAACCACAAACGTTTGCATGGATGGAATGTGACCTACTGTAGAAAGGTCAGAGGGGGCGGGGCTTGGACACCTGAAAAATGGCGGTGTAGAGTGGGAGCTCCTTGGCCTCTTTTAATATTTATGCCTAAGAAAGAGAGAAAAAGGACTGACTCAACCTTTCCTTTCCTAAGCCCAAGGAGGGAATGATAGCTGGAACTCAAAAAAAACGAAGAGGTGGGTCTTATAAAGTTTATTTCAAAGCAACAGGATGGAAAGTAGCTTTCAGGCCTACAGCAGAGAGAATGCCCTCAGAGGAAACAATTATGGCACTTGCATCACAAAAGATCTCTGCAAGCGGGAAAATGGAGAGAGAGACAGAAACCAGAAACACAATAGCTGAAATAGTTAGAGGAAAACTTGCTAGTCAGCTCCGCTCCTTTAAACAGGAATTAAAGACTAGCTGGATGGAAATACTAGAAAACATGCTGGGAGAGATGCAAACCAGATTAGATACGGTAGAAAATAAAACTACGATTGAAGAAAAAATGGCAGAGCAGGAGGACAAATTTGAGACACTAGAACAGAAATAGATGCCCCAACCTGCATTTTCATTATCTGCATGAAGAGGTGGAACAAGGAGACATAAAGAGGTTCTTGGTAAAATGGCTGACTTCTCTGCTCCCAGACTTACAACTGAAGGAAGAAGATTTAGGAAGAGCACATAGAGCATTGGGTCCTAAAAGGGAAGAAGGATCAAGAGACATAATAGTTTGTTTTTCTAAATACTCCAAAAAAGAAGAGCTGCTTCATCGTCTGAGAGTTCTAGATGAACTAAAGTTTAAAGATACAGCGATATTGGCATTACAGGATTTAGCACCAGAAACTCTGCAGAGACAAAGGAAATTGAGGCCATATACAATGGTGCTGCAAAAAGCCGGTTTAAAGTACTATTGGGGTTTTCCATTTAAGTTGATTGTCCCGTACAAGGGGACTACATATACAGCTACAACAGCAACAGAAGTCACCAAACTTCTAAAACTCCTACACCTGGACCCTCCAGAAGGATCAGGAACAGGGGAAGAAGACGAACCTAATGACAAAGTAGAGAGAGCTGGTGAAGAAGACAAATGGGAAGTGGTAAGGAGGAAGAAACCACATAGAGAACGGCAGGACAGATGACGGGGAGAAGCTCTTTTCGCAACAATAACTTCATCCCGCAACACAACCTCAGAGATCTGCCTAACAGGAAGTGTTAAGGAGGAAGCAGCAATATAGAAGTTCATCCATCAAGCACGTAATTAGTAAACTGTGAAAATACGATGTTCCAAGTGTTAATAGGAAAGAACAAAAAAAAGTGGGGGCAGTAAAAGACGAGAGGAAGGGCCCTGAGTTTCATAAATAACTTTATAGATAGAGGCTGAGAGAGTCTCCTGTTTTGCATGGGTGATCTATGCATTAATAGATCAGATCGCCCTTTTTTAGTTTTAACTCTTTCCTTTTCACTTCAAGGTTTTTGAAAATTTAGTTGTAAGTTAATAAGTAGTGCCCTGGAGTAAATAATATTTCATTTCTTTGTTAAAAAAATAAATAGGCAGCTCAACGCAGTTACATAACCGCAAGAGTAGCCACACCTCTGGTTAAGGGATAAGGTGAAGTTTTAGGTAATAGGTATACTTAGTGTTGGGTTTGTCATCAGGGGAATTGGGTAAAGAAATCAGGGAGAGGAAAGGGGAGGGGGGAAGAGAAGAACAGTAAGGAATATAGTGTGTGAAAGGAATAATAGAACAGGAGGAGGAATGGAACAAACAAACAAATAATCTGTTAAGAGTGACTTCACTGAACATAAAAGGACTAGGGACCTCGATTAAATGCACTAGGTTGCAGAAAATGATAAGGGACATACAATCAAAAGTATTAATATTACGGGAGACTCACAAAGCTAAATTAACAGATGGGTTTCTAAACAATAAACAATGGAAACGTAAATTTTTGGCTAAGGGATCTGGTAAAGCAAGAGGGGTAGCATTGCTTATTCATGAATCACTGGACTTTATGCCCAGTAGAAAAGTTATAGATGTGAAGGGGAGGTATGTTTTTGTAGAAGGAATCTTAGACTCTCAAATCACCGTTACTCTGGTCTCATTTTACACCCCCAACAAAAAACAACTTGAATTTTTCAAAACTCTGTTGGGGAAATTGAATAAATTTACAAAAGCACCCATCATTCTGGGTAAAAGTAAAGGTAAAGGTTTCGCCGCACTTATAGTGTGAGTCATTTCTGACTCTTAGGGTGATGTCTTGCGATGTTTACTAGGCAGACCCTATATATGGGGTGGGATTGCCAGTTCTTTCCTCATTCTGGGAGGGGACACCAATTTGAATATGCAAGGGTTTGACCCTAACAAAAAAATGGATAGTGCACGTAGAAAAGGAAGAGAGATAGGAGAAGTAGGGGGACAACAGCAACAAAAATGGATATACAAGTTCTTTAAGCAGCTTCACCAAAAAGCTCTTAGTGAAGCGTGGGCAACAATTCATCCTGCAGACCATAGTCATTCTTTCTACTCAAGGTCTTTCTCCAGATTAGACTCCATCATTGTCTCTAATGATTTATTAACAAGGGTGAAGAGAGCTGAAATAGGTATAATTAAAGTAACAGACCATGCCCCAATAAATGTAGATCTTGCTAGTTTTATACCCAGGTCACATATGCCACAGTGGAGACTAAATCCCAACATGCTCTCCTCCCCTCAAAGCCAAATTAAGATACAGAAAGGATTGGACAATTACTTTAAAGAGAATGCAGCAGAAGAAATTAGGGAGGAGAGCAGGTGGGAGGCTATGAAAGCAGTAATAAAGGGGATATGCATACAAGAGTGATTTGAAGAAAAGTGAAAATGAACAGAAAGGTCAGCTAGAAAAAGAATTACAAACTCTAACTGAACTCTATAAAAAGTTAAGTTCACAACATGTAAAATGACAGATGGAGTGCAAAATTACAGAGATGAACATGGCAGATGTAGATAATACAATGGTCAATATATTGTACTAAACAAAAATATTATGAATATGATAGAAAAGGATCCAGATTATTAACAAACAGGGCCAAACAAAGGAGGACCAAAAATATGATTAGAGCATTAAAAGTGGGAACTCAGAACCAATTAATCACAAATGATAAACTAATTGGAGAGGAATTAGCTGTTCTATGAAAGTTTGTACAAGAACAAAGATTTAGACTTACAACAACTAAGGGAATATCAGTTGGGGACTCTTATGCCTACACTATCTGTTCGAGAGAGAGAAAGTCTCGATGCACTGATTTTAGAAGACGTTAAAGTGACAATTAAGGCACTCAAAGTAAACAAAGCTTCTGGCCCTGAAGGGTTCACGGGAAATTTCTATAAACTACATAAAGATACATTGACCCCATATCTTACAAGGCTATTTAATATAATTCTGACAGGCGCTCGTATACCTTCCACATGGACTATTCCACATATAAGCTTGTTACTGAAACCAGGCAAAACACCAACCTCCCCAGACTCTTATAGGCCAATATCACTTTTAAATACGGATTACAAGATATATGCATCTGTCATGGCAAATAGTTTAAAACTGGTCATCTCCAAATTAGTTCATCCAGACCAATATGGATTTATTCCGGGTAGATACATAGCAGATCCAATGAGAAGTTTGTTTAGTGTAATGTAATGGAATAAAATAAACGATTCCCCTTTGACTTTATTGGGTTTAGACATTTATAAGGCCTTTGGTAGGATAACTGGAACTTTTCATTAAAATCATTAGATAATTTTAAAGTTGGCCCTAAATTTACCAAAGTTATGGAAAGCATATATACACAATCAGCAACTATAATAAAATTTAATGGTACAAAATCAAGACAGATACAGGTTAAAGCAGGTACTAAACAAGGGTGCCCATTACCCCCTCTATTATTTACCTTAGTGATGGAAGTTTTAGCCAACAAGCTCAGAACTAATAGGGAGATTAATAAATTCAGGTAGAGAAGGATGAACACTTAATAAGTTTGTACGCGGATGATATACTCATGGTAACAAATCCTATAGAAGCCTTACTGCATATTCAAAAAGAATTACAAATGTTTTGGGAGGTAACAGGATTAACAATAAATTTTTAAAAATCAGATCTCCTTTATATCAATATACCATCAAACTACCAGCTGCATTTCTCTCAAAAGTTGGGAGTTCTGCCTTGGGCTCCTGCTGGGAGGAAGGGCAGGATATAAATCAAATAATAAACAAATAAATAAATAAAATAGTATAAACCTCCTTTAGATATTTAGGGGTACAGGTATCCAAAAACTTGAAAAAATCATATGTAATAAATTATGTTCCTATATGGAAGCGAAACAAAAAGATATTTCAGTACAGTATGGAGTAAATAGAAGTTTTCCCTTTCCAGCAGAATAACACTAGTAAAGATGATGTTGCTTCCAAAATTCACATATTTGTTTTATGTTTTACCCACTCAAATAAGAAAGAGTAAGATAATATTCTGGCAAAGGAAACCAGAACAATTTATATATGCTTCAAAACAACCAAGAACCGCCAAAAACCTTAGGTACAGAAGGAACCAAGAGGGAGGGTGAGGAATCCCTAATATACTTTTATATTATGAGGCTTATCAGATCAGGCATATGGTTTCATTTTTAGATCTTAAAACAGAAAGACATTGGGTCCAAATTGAAAGGTATCTATTATGTCATAATAACCCTAAAGGGCTACCATATATTAAAAAAGAAATTTAAAAAGTATGAAATTAGAACATACAACAATGACACCGATATTGGAGATATGGAAATATAGAAAGGAGCTGTTTTTACCAGGTCTCTCCCCCTTGGCTCCGCTCTGTAACCATCCAGATTTCTATAAGAAAGAAAGATTAATAGATGACAAAGAGTTAATTAAAATGATATTTTCAGATTAAAGGATTTTTAGGTGAATAACAATCCCATACCTGGAGATACCTGGCACAGGGATATGGGCCTTTCTTGGTTGGTATGGTAGCAAATCAGTACATTTATAAGGAAAAATTACATTATAACTCAGGGAACAAAAGAGCTAACTCAAGGAGAAAAATTAATATTGAATGCAGGCCGTACTGAAAAAGGTCTAGTCTCCTCCTCACATAAGTTTTTAGTGGGAAAGGATATGGGCAGTAACCAAATACTTAAAGAAATACGGGAAACTGAATTGAGTTGTAAAATCGAAAATGAGATCTGGATGGGCATGTGGTTAAAATTTCCATTTAAATCAATGGCCTCATCTTTCAGGGAAACGGCTTTAAATTTGTTCAAAAATGGTACATGACTCCTGCACGTTTAGCACAAATCACTAACTTGGGGGACCCCTCCTGCTGGTGTAAATGTGGGGAACATGGCTCGTTTATGCATATGTGGTGGGAATATGATCAGGGCTGGATTAAGCTGAGGAGGGCCCCTAGGCTGTTTCTGAGCCGCCCGGCATCCCGTCCCATCCCATCCCATCCCATCCCCACGCTTCACCTACCATTCTGCTTTTCTTGCAGGGGTGTGCTTTGCGCATGCAGGTTTGCCATCAATCAAGATGGCAGCCGAGGTTTCCCTAAGGGGCTGAAGCCTGTGCCGCCATCTTGGTTGATGGCAGCAATGCGCGTGTGTAGCGCGCATGCATGCCATCAACCAAGATGGCGGCAGAGGCTTCATCCCCTTAGGGAAACCTCGGCTGCCATCTTGATTGATGGCAAACCGCAAAAAACAGCTGAGAAAAAAGTAAGTGAAGCGGGGGGATGGCGGGCAGTTCGGAAGCTCTTGTCCCATGATCCACGGCTCCTGTCCTGCTTCCATGAATCGCGGACCCCCAAGAGCTCCGGGCCCCTAGGCTTCAGCCTACTAAGCCTAATGGATAATCCGGCCCTGAATATGATAAAGTAGCCAAGTTTGGGTCTCTCATACAAACAGAAATTGAAAGAATAACAGGACAAAAAATAATCTTTACAGCAGAACTGGCTTTATTAAACTTTTTTTACAGAGGGAAATCAGAATTTGCATTACAAAAAATTGATTGGCTTCTTGTTGGTAGCTGCCAGAATGGTGATTGCACGGGTCTTGAAAACTCTGGGTCTCACATTGGCCAGACGGAGTCAAAAGGTGTGGGAAATTGCCCTATTAGAAAAATTGACTATCACATTAAGATTAGCAAAGGGAAAGAAGAAAAACAAAAAGGCTTTTGAAGAGGACTGGTGGCCCTTCATACTTTTCTCTGCAAAAGATGAAAGAACGGGTCAAGTACCAACTCCTTTTAAAAGACTATGGCTATGTTAACATACTCCTTGGACTCTATAACTGTGTATTTCAATGGTAAATAAAAAAATGTATGGTAGGATGGGAAGAGGGAAGATTTATGTAGGGGAAATGGGGTAAAGTAGTATCTTTTAGATTGCTGATGAATATATATGCTACCGGGCCAAGTTCAAGGTTCTAGTTTTGGTGTACAAAGCCCTATGCAGCTCGGGACCAGGATACATGAAAGACTGTCTTACCCCTTATATACTGAGTCAATCACTGCGCTCTGCAGTTGAGGGCCTCCTGTAGATACCATCTTATCAGGAGGTTCGTTCTGCACAATATAGGAAACGGACCTTTAGTGTGGCAGCACCTACCCTGTGGAATTCCCTCCCTTTGAATATTAGGCAGGCGCCATCTCTGCTATCTTTTCGGCTCCTTTTGTAGACTTTCCTCTTTCAACAAGCCTTTTAGGTTGAGACCTATCCCAGTCCGCGGCTGTGTTAGAATTGTTTAATATGTTTTTATATACTGTTTTTAACCTTTTTTTTTAAGTTGGTTGTTTTAATGTTTTTAACGCTGTTTTGTTTTACTGTATTTTAAGATCTGTTTTTATGATGTTTTAAAGTGTTTTTAGTGCTTTGTTTGCCACCCTGGGCTCCTGCTGGGAGGAAGGTGGGATATAAATTAAATAATAAATAAATAAATAAATATATTTTCAAAACTTCTAAATAAACAAATAAAAAGAAAGGTAAAAGTCACATTCATTGCTTTGCCTTCTTTTGCCTCTGGCTATGCCCATAACTGGCATGTGGCCAGTGGTGTGCTGGTAATTATTTAAGAACCAGCTCTCTGGGGGAAAAAATCCAAGCTAGATTTAGAAAGGGAAGAGGAACCAGAGATCATATTGCAAGCATACGCTGGATAATGGAATGGACCAAGGTATTTCAGAAGAAAATCACCCTGTGCTTTACAGTTTTTGATTGTGTAGATAACAAAAGACTATGGAACGGTTTTAAAAGAAATGGGGGACCACAGTATCTTCTGATGCACAGCAGCACAACCCATACTCTGGACAAGAGGCTAGTGTAAGGACAGAATATGGAGAAACCAATTGGTTCCCCATCGGAAAGGGTGTGAGTCAGGGGTGTATTTTATCATCCTATTTGTTTAATCTATATGCAGAACACATCCTATGGAAAGCGAGATTGGCCCAAGATGAGGAGGTGTGAAAATTGAGGGAGAAATATCAGTAATATAAGATATGTAGATGATACCATACTCTTAGCAGAAACCAGTAATGATTTGAAATGAATGCTGATGAAAGTTAAAGAGGAAAGCACAAAAGCAGGACTGCAGCTGAACATCAAGGAGACTAAAGTAATGATAACAGAAGATTTATGTAACTTCAAAGTTGATAATGAGGACATTGAACTTGTCAAGGATTATCAATACCTTGGCACAGTCATTAACCAAAATGGAGACAATAGTCAAGAAATCAGAAGAAGGTTAGGACTGGGGAGGGCAGTTATGAGAGCACTAGAAAAGGCCCTCAAATGCAAAGATGTATCATTGAACACTAAAGTCAGGATCATTCAGACCATGGTATTCCCAATTTCTATGTGTGGATGTGAAAGTTGGACAGTGAAAAAAGCGGATAAGAGAAAAATCAACTCATTTGAAATGTGGTGTTCGAGGAGTGCTTTGTGCATACCATGGACTGCAAAAAAGAAAACTAATTGGGTGTTAGAACAAATTAAACCAGAACTGTCACTAGAAGCTAAAATGATGAAACTGAGGTTGTCATACTTTGGACACATAATGAGAAGACATGATTCACTAGAAAAGACAATAATGCTGGGAAAAACAGAAGGGAGTAGAAAAAGAGGAAGACCAAATAAGAGATGGATTGATTCCATAAAGGAAGCCACAGACCTGAACTTACAAGATCTGAACAGGGTGGTTCATGACAGATGCTCTTGGAGGTCGCTGATTCATAGGGTCGCCATAAGTCATAGTCGACTTGGAGGCACATAACAACAACAACCTCTTCAAAGTACTGATAAGCCTCTTGTTTTAATTAAAATAATAATTATAAATTCTTGCTCTTATCACTAATGGGAGTTAATTATCTTGCATATGCCCATAGTAAATTTTCAGATACTTTCAGACCCTCAGCAATTTTCAAGTGGTCTATGTAGAAGAAAAGTTTGGGAACCCCTGGTATAAGACATCTGCTTATGTCCCTATGCTGCTCTCACCCCTCATTTAGGTGCCTGGGATGCATGCGTGTGGACATACCTCCTTACAATTATGGAAAGTGATTCTTAATAATAAGTCTCCAGACACAAAGTTACATAGGTATTTATCAGTAATTCAGAAGTGCAGAGTGCTTTCATGATAGTTGCAGCCACATACACCCTTTTTTGCTCCTGGATTAAGAATGAGATCTTTGTTAATTCATTCTCTCACAACAACAAACATCTCTAGGAGCCAATCAGCATGTAAGTGGAGAGTGTTAGCAACTGAGAAGAGTCTTCTCAGTGGCTGACTCACCTCCTTTCACTCTGATTGGCTCCAATCAGCAGGAAAGGCAAGGAAGCATATTAGAAGACTCTTCTCAGTGACTAACACACTCCCTTTTCATGCTGACTGTAGGATGCTTGGAGACATAGGGACCCTGCTCCCAAAAAAGCAGAGGGACTAAGACCCCCTGGGCGACTACCCTCCTGGTGCTTATGGACATGACCATAAAATATTTTGTGACGTGCAAGTTCGATATTATTTATTAAGTGTGTTTAGGATTACACTGATGGCATTCCCAAATATGTACTTTCACATAGACTTTGGTTTTCCATAACACAATGTTTGTCCAAGCCTCCACACTTGGGGGGAGCACTACTTGCACACCCCTTCCATAAGCACATCAAAGTTGGATACACACCTGAACCAAGACCCAGACAACAGGGCACTCAAAACAAAAAGGTAATTACAGTGGCTGAGTAGATCTTGTACAGTGGTTATACTGACTGGGCAGCCACCGTCCTTCATATTTTACAAAATACTTTTTCCTATACAACGATGAAATTTCTGTGTATGAAAAAGTAATATATGAAGTGGTCTCAATAGTGAGTAAAGTAAACAAGTGAATGGTGATCCAAATGTTTTTCATTCTCACGTTATGAAGCTAGCTGCCAGATGATGTATCACCTTCCCTACGCATGCAGCGTAGACTGAAAAAACAGCATGTGCTTCTGGCACATGTCTTTCATCCACCAATCAGAGGAGCAGAAGACTTCCCCTGCTCCCTCTGTTAACAAATGGCTCACAAAATTCTTGAAACTTTAACAATTGGCTCTCGCGAGCCTGTAGGAGCTGGCTCCAGCACACCACTGCATGTGGCCCACAAAAGGTTTATTGTGAGGGAATGCGGCCCTCAGACTGAAAAAGTTTCCCCACCCGTGAAAGGCAAACTAACCTAATTTGTACTTTCTAAAACAATACACAAACTAAAACACAGCCATGCTTTGAAATTTGCGCTTCTCTGGAGTTTGCAATACAATTATCCAGCCAATACATGCATTTTCATGCATGCTTTACCATAGTATGTGTGTAATGCAAAAATGCACAAGCTATGGTAAAGCATGCATAAAAATGCATGTATTAGTGAAAATGATATAAGAAGGCATTATATTAGGAAAAGCTGCTTTGCAAAAATGTGTAGATTATGTAAAATTGCATACAAAATTGAGTATATTAGAAAGTCACACTACAATGCTGATGAATTGTCATGAGAACTTTTTGTTTCAATTGCAAACTGATTTGGAAATGTGGAGAACTGAATTTAAGATTATAAAAAATGAGTAATTAAGTGACACTGAAATGGACACTCTTATCCATTCTTATCTAATCTTCTAAGATTACACAATAAAATGAGCTTTCAGTCTCTAACTTTGTTTGGAGTCCTTTCCCTTAGTGATGCATTGTAACACCCAAGGCAGATCTCAATGGGTTACCTTTCAGCTAGATCTACTATTTTCTGTGTACATACAGGGGCAAATGCTATAAGGAAAGGAACTTCCTTTGCTGAGTTTTCCTTCTTGGCTGCCATACTAAGACTCAGAGTAACTGCATTTGGATGGAGCTTATTAGTTTTAGGAGGAAACCTTAACATGGATATTCCTGACTTCTAGTGTTGGCTGAACCTCTCTCTCTCTCTGTGTGTGTGTGTGTGTGTGTGTGTGTTTCTTTCTCTCTCTCTCAGGCATATTCATTTGCATTTCACCTTACCATGCATGACACACACATATATAACATCTTTAAGAGTTAAAACACCATCTCTCATACACACACTTTCTCCCCCCCAAAAAAGTATTTTTCTCTTTCCCTCCTCCTCCCCTCCTCCTCCTGGATTTGTGCTGAAACAAAACCACACATCTTACCCCCCCTTTTTTTGCTGCGGGGTTGAGAGTGAGATCCTTGTTAACAAACAGACAAATGGGAGGTTGTGGGGGGGGGAGAGAGAGAGAGAGACCCTTCAGCCCAAATTCTCCCCTACCTCCTTTTCCACTTTTCCTCGCTTGCTATCTGTTCTCATCTCCACACACTTCAGTCATTTCTGCGTGCACCTTCTCCCACAACAGATGTCCCTAGGAGCCAATCAGCATAAATAGGGAGTATGTTAGCTACTGAGAAAAGGCTTCTCAGTGGCTGATAGGGATGGATGAGAAATTCAATTCAGTTCGCATTTCAAGCTGAATTGATCCAATTTGCACTTTCCAAAACAATATGAGAACTGAAGCACAGCCATCCTTTGCAATTCACACGTATTTGAATTTTGCAATGCAGTTCACCAACCAAACAATGTTTTCAAAAATGCATATATTAGGGGGAAGCGTGTGTAAAAATGAATATATAAGTGAAAATAATTTACAAAAATGCATTATATGATGAGAAAATGCTTGCAAAAATGTGTACATTAGTTGAAATGCATACCAAAATGGGTTTATTAGGAGAAATTGCACTAAAATGCTGGAGAATTTTCATAAGGGTTTTTTTAAATCACAAATTGCTGTATAAATGTGGAGAACTGACTTTAACATTGGAAAAATGAGAAAGTGAAAGAACCGAAAGTGACAGAACGTTTCATCCCTAGTGGCTGACTCACCTCCTTTCTCTCTGATTGACTCCAAACAGCAGGAAAGGACTCTGGAGGCATAAGGGACCCTGCGAAGACCCCACAAGACCCTGAACAACTACACGTCCTGCTAGAGGTATGAAAGTTTACTGAAATTTAAGAGACACAGTAGAGCATAACGGCACATTACACAGTAATTCTTAGTATTCTTACAAACCACCAGTCTTTCTGAAAAACGTCTTAACAAAAGTTCTCTGAAGCAGACTGTCTTTGTATCATTGTTATTTTTCATAAGAGTTCTACCACAGCAGAGCGTGGATCATAAGCAGAAGTTTTTAATTTTAATTTGCTTTTTAATTCATGTATTTACAGGTGGGTGGGTAGGCTACTAACAGTTTTAGTAGGCTGGTACCTTGTGTAAATAGATTTGCAAGGCTGTATTCACTCCCTGTTTTTGGCTTTTTACTTTGAACCACTTTCACCTCAATCCAAATACCTGAGCTTGTACATCACAGAGAGACTTCTGGGTGCAAGCCATTTGAATTATAAAATGGACAACCAGTAACAATTCCTTCAAGAATGCACTGTGTGTGTGTGGGGGGGGGTGTTCTTCCCCCCAGCTGGGGCTTTTTTTCTAAAGTTTTTTTCTTTTACATCTACAAACCTTTAGATTCCACTCCCCCCCCAGCTTGAAAGATAGTGACTTGTTGAAATCATCCCAGAAATCTATGTAGATGAAAGGGGGAAGATTTGAACTCAGGTCTTCCTGGTCTAAATCCAGCACTGAGAGCAATACATCAAGAGAGCCAGAGTATATCCTTCATATTAAGAAGCCTTCAAGTGATGACACTTCATTCCTGCATTTTGGTTTTTAACAAGTCACTTTGAGACCTTAGAGTAACAAGCAACTAATAATAATAATAATAATAAAAATGTCTGAATTAGGCCAGTGTAGTGTTCTGCAGCATACTTAGCAGAGTTATTAATCCAGTCCTGATAGACCAGCTGTGTTGCTTCTCCCTCATCTCTTCCTCTGTAATTTGATGTTGCCCTTGTAACGGGAATGGAAATTGCCAATGTTCACTCTTTCATCCCATGTCCAGAACAGAAATCAATCCAGTGAATACAATTAATATTCATTGTTGTTGTTACTTCTAGTCCACAAACCATATACAATTTCCCCAAATTTGCATTGTTTCCTTTGCATTGAAATGAATGGAATGAGATAACATAATAACAATGTAACGTATGCAATTAATTACACAAGTTACACAGTTTGCCATATCAGGTGGCGAGATGATGAACTGTAGAAGATTAACTGCTGCAGAATTCTGCATACAACAAATACAGAATGGAACTGAAAATGATGCCTTCTTACATCCATATGTCCTTGCTGCAAAGTATGCAACAAGAAGATTTGTCTTGAGATGTTCTATGAATCTTGGAAAGTGTTGGCAATGCCCTGAAATCTGCTAAATTAGTTTATGTTCCCTGTTTATTTGGCCTTTCTGCAGTGCCAGCTCTGCACCTTTCCTTCATACACACACACTCCAACCCAGCCTAATGTAGCTGGCCATGTCTGAAACCACATCATAAAGAAAGGGAGGGATGCAGTCTGAAGCACATGGAAACTCTCAAGGTAAAGAGCCAAGATGAGAGGGAAACACCATGTTCCATTGTTTGGAGGAGCCAGTGCAGAGGTTTGTGTTGTTAGAGTGTTTTATTTTGGTGGTGATGGTGCAGGAGTAGGATTGGTACAGATCAGTCCCGACTCCTTCTGAAATTGCTAGATGTTTCCTAATGGCTAATAAAGGCCCTGTCTTCTTTGCAGTTATAGGCGGTTGGAAATTTTTCATAGGAAAAATTTTCCCCAATGGAAACAGGAAGGATGTGGGGGCTGACGCCAAGTATTCTAGCAAGTTACAAAGTGGGATTGGAAGGCTAGACTGCCTTGACCTGCAGTAGTTAAGGCTGAGGAGAAAAAGGGAAAGGAGAGCCAGTTTTCTGGTGCCAGGAGAAAACCATCCTGCAGTTCTTAGGGTAGAAATGTGAGCTGTGCAGGGGTCAGCTCCTGGCATCCTTGGGTATCTTGCAAGGGATCCCAATGCCCAAAACAACAGGAACTATGAGCTGCCATCTTGAATGTCCCACAGAGTTCTGGGGCAACTGACATGGGTTTCTTTGGAGCATTGTGGGAAATTTAAAATGGTGGCCCGTAGTTGAAGCTCCAAGAGCTGAGAGGGAACCCTCAACTGCATTTTATTACAAAACACAAACTGCAATGATCTCCTGGCAATGTCATCTGGGTGCTCTGTAAAAAGTGAGTGAACAAACAGTGGCAATTTTTGCTCAGTGGTAGAGCATCAGCTTTACTTACAGAAGGTCCCAGGTTCAGCCTCCAGCATCTCCAAGTAAGTGCTGAAACCCTAGAGAGCTGCTGCCAGTTGGTGTCATCCTGCGGTGTTCAAACCTTTTTTTCCCCACGGACCACTTGAAATTTGCTGAGGGTCTTGGTTGGACTAACATTTTTTCTGCCTGTTGTAGCAATTCTATGCTAGATGCTGTATGATTTTTTAATTGTATTTTTATTGCTTCTTTTATTTCTCATGCAGTATATTGTATTTTATTGTACTACAGTCTGAATTCCATCGGATTCCAATTGTAAGACAATAAAATACAATATATGAAATAAAAGAAGCAATAAAAATGCAGTTAAAAATCAGTATGAATATTTGATGTAACGTGCCATTTCCCATGTTCAGCCACAAATCCATAGACAAGCCATGGACAACCTCAGTGAAGTGGACTGTGGATGGTCCGTGGACCACAGTTTGGGAATCACTGGAGTAGACAATACTGAGCTAGATGGACCAATGTCTCAGCATAAGGCAGCATCCTGTGTTCCGGAGAAAGGGATTGTGAAAACAACCATAGCTACGGGTGTTCGGATAGGAACCATTATAATGGTAGTTAATTAATTATTTTATTTATTTATTTATTTATTCAATTTATATACCGCCCCATAGCCGAAGCTCTCTGGGCGGTTTACAACAGGTAAAAAACATCTGACATACAATTAAAACCTCATATTAATGTCAGTACTACTTACTGAGCAGGAGGCAAGCTGCATGCTGGGCTGCCCAATTTTAGACAATTGCTCGGTAAAGAACAGAGTGGTGCCCTTCAGCTGTTTTGAATTACGACTCCCATCAGCCCCAGCCAGCCCCCACTCCCACATCCATCAACAGTTAGCTGGATGCTAGCTTTCTTGCTGTGCCACTGGCTAGAACAATGTTGCTGGGTTTGGACTGCAAGCAGCGACCTGGTCTTAAGGGGGAATGGGAGATTTGCTTTTATTTATTTATTTGTTTTATTTATTTATTATTTAATTTGTATCCTGCCCTTCCTCCCAGCAGGAGCCCAGGATGGCAAACAAAGCACTAAAAACACTTTAAAACATAAAAATAGATCTTAAAATACAGTAAAACAAAACAGCATTAAAAACATTTTTTTAAAAAACCAACTTTTAAAAAAGGTTAAAAACATTATTAAAAAACATATTAAGCAATTCTAACACAGACGCAGACTGGGATAGGTCTCAACCTGAATGGCTTGTTGAAAGAGGAAAGTCTTCAAAAGGCGCCAAAAAGATAGCAGAGATGGTGCCTGCCTAATATTCAAAGGGAGGGAATTCCACAGGGTAGGTGCCACCACACTAAAGGTCTGTTTCCTATATTGTGCAGAACGAACCTCCTGATAAGATGGTATCTGCCTTTTAATTTTTCATATGCTTTTGAAATGATAAGGGGTGGGTGGGAGAGGCAACAGCAGCCACATCTGAGTCCAAGACTCAAGAGCAGGCTGAAGAAATGTTGTCAATGCCGAATTTCAAAATGTGTGAAGAGAGGTCCTTTGAACAGGCGTAGCCAGTTTATTCCAGGGGTATGTAAGCTTCACAGTGACACATGACTAATTTAAAGCTAATTTCACATGGCCCTTGGCCTATTTTGCCCCTCTTTGTAGGTGGGAAGGAAGTGGAAAAGGGGGTGGCAGAAAGGGAGAGAAAAAGGGGTGTTCATCATCAGGGGCCTTGCTCTGTGCACTTCAGTCAAATGAGGCACACACCAGACATCTACTGACAGGAGAGCCTTTTCGGTAATGGCACCAACGTTGTGGAATGCTCTTCTCGGGGAGGCCCACCAGATGCTTTGCAACTTTATTTATTAATTTACAAGCATTTATATACCACTTAATATTTCAGAAATCTCTAAGCAGTTTAGACAGCAAGCAAAAACCTAGCTCTTCCATACAGTGAGCTAACTTTTGCTGAGGCATTGCTGTCACTGTTTGCTGCTTTAGATTTTGGCTTCACCCTACTGGTTACTGGATCCTAATCAGTATTCTGTTTGGGAAGGGCCGTACAGGTCAGTGGCAGAGCATCTGCTTTGCATGCAGAAGGTCCCGGGTTCAACCCTTGGTATCTCCAGATAGGGCTGGGAGAGACTCCTGGCTGAAACCCTAAAAACCCACTGCCTGTCAGTGTAGATAACATTGGACTAGATGGACCAGTGGTCTGACTCAGTACAAGGCAGCTTCCTGTGTTTTTATGTATGCCTTTATGGTGTGGTTTGTTAGCTGCCATGGGTTCCCCTTGAACAAAAATGGTGAAATACACATCATCATCATCATGATTATGATTATTAATTTTAGAGGGCAAGCCTCCCAGATATGCTACTGTCACCCAGATACCCTTGAATTGCAGCACTCTCTTCTTGGACCTAAGTCTTGGATCGTTGGTGTCAACAAACCATATTTGCTTCCTAGGTTTCAATTATGTTTAGTTAAAATGCAGGTTTAGAGGGACCATAGCTCAGTGGCAGAGCATCTGCTTTGCATGCAGAAGGTCCCAGGTTCAATCCCCAGCATCTCCAAGTCAGATTGGGAGAGACTGCCTGAAATCCTGAATTGCCACTGACAATACTGAGCTAGATGTACCAACCTTCTAACACAATATAAGACAGCTTCCTTTGTTCCTATTTAAACAGCTCTTCATCTAGGACCATGAGGACTGGAACCTTTCTTTATATTTAAGGGAAAGGATCACAGCTCAGTGGTAGAGCATTTCTTTGCATGCAGAATGTCCCAGGTTTGATCCCTAGGATACCTAGGTAGGGCTGGCCCTGGGAGAGACCCCCTCTCTGAAATCCTAGAGAGCTGCTGTCAGTCAATGTGTAGGCAATACTAACTTACATGAACCAATGGTCTGATTCAGTATAGAATATCTTCCTGTGTTCCTAAGATACTTGTGTGCGTGCATGTGTGCATGTGTGTGTAAAAGAGAACATATTTGTGCGGTCTGCAGGCATATGTTCATATTTAGAGAAATTACAGCAATTGTTAAGAAATCAAAAATATTTATGGCAACGTCGATTGTGACTGCATTTCTACTCTCTCTCCCCGCTCCCCTTTTCCTTTTGAAATTTTGAGGACGTGGATGAAAACTGATGACCAAAATGGGGAGGGCTTGCTATTTAAGCCACAGGAGCACAGTCCCTGCCTAGCCCAGCCTGGCAAAAAGGGAATAAATATCTTTAGGGAATGAGCCTTGGAACTGGCCTTGCTGGCTCCTGTGCAAACCCTCACCCAGACACTTGGAGGACGAAAGACATCTCTGTTTTTGTAAATTGTTTGTTTGCATTAGTTGCTTCATATCCAGCAATGTTCTAGAATCTTAGGAATTATATATATATATTCAGATGCAAGCCACAAAACAAAACAAAACACAGCAGCGCTACTGGCAAGGATGTTGATCTCCATTCAAGCCGGAGGCCTTTGAGTCATTCATATTGTGACTGCATTGCTATTAAACCAAGCTGTAGTATTATCCCATCAAATCAAATCCAGTAAGACAGCTCTCAGTGTTACAGTATGTACAGACAACCCTGCCTAAGCAGAGTCATTGCATCAACTTCCCTTGCCACTGGTCCTTATCCAGTGTGATACTTGTACAAACATCAGGGGAGGAACAGAAAGAGAGGAGCCCTTATGTATATTGGGGGAGAGTCTGTCTATCCCATTGTCCGGTTTCCTGAGGAGTCCAGTCTGAGGAGGAGGAGGAGGAGGTCTGGGATCCAGAGGAGGGGCCCAGTGGTCTGGGAGAAATGAATGAGGATGCCAGGGAGGTACCAAGCGATCTGCCTGCTGACAGCCCCTCCCCCCAGGTGTCGGCTGACACAGATGAAAGGGAGTTGTCAGTCCATCCCCTTACCCCACCACAAGCAGTCATTCCACCTCCCATTCTACCTCCCAGCCAGCCTCTTGTTTCTGACCTACCTCCAGCACAGGAGAGGGTGCCGGAGGATGATCTGGCCGATTTGTCTCTGCCTCCATCACCACAGAAATGCTGGAGGCTGCACAGGCATGAACAGACTGAGCCCGTTAACCAGCCTTCTCATAGGATTGCCCGCTTGCTTGCCTAGTCCCGAGCCAGAAGACATGTCCCACTCATTCCCATCCTGTCCTTCATTAGGTGTACTCAGGGGATGTGTCAAGTGTTGTGGCAATGTCTTTGCTTGTATAGCCATGCCTAGTGGTGCCTTGCAGTGATCTTAACTCGGTGTGACCTGTAATCTGATCTATTATTATTTATTTATTATTTATTTATTGTACTTTTAGACCGCCCTTTAGCGACAAGCTGTCAGGGCGGTGTACAACAGAATAAAACCACATTAAAATACAGGTGAATGAGGGTACAATACAACTATAAAAACATTTTAAAAGCAAGGTGAAGACAAAGATTAAAATAAGATTACAATTAAAATTAAAATTAAGATTAAATGATCTATGTTCCAAACATGTGCTAAGGTACGGATTAAAGCCATTGGCAACAACCGAGCTAAGAGTTCCGAGGCTGAAACTTTTAGTGGGAGCCAGGACACTTGGGCTGCCCAAGGGGTGAATAAAGACCTAGGGGCAAAAAGGGGGTCAAGAATGACCTAAGGGTAGAAAAGAATTTTATAAGGTATAGTGGAAAAAATAAATTAGGAATTATGAACCTCAGAAATAAAGGTCATGGGCATGTACAGAGTGCTCTTCCTTTGCCAGTGAGGAAACTCTGTGTTTAATAAGATTTTAAAAAAAACATTTTATGATTCCTAGTAGTGATGATTGATTATTAATAAATGTTGAAGATTATATATTGATATTTCTTGACTTTATTTCATTTACATCCCTAAGAATTTGGGTTGGGGTCAATAACAACATTATGGAATGATTTCCCTGACGAGGTGTGCCTGGCGCCAACACTGTTATCTTTATGCCGCCAGGTCAAGACTTTCCTCTTCTCCCAGGCATTTTAGCATGTGTTTTTAAATTGTTTTTTGTGTTTTAAGATTTATATATTTGTTTTTATTGTTTTTAATTGCTGTAAACCGCCCAGAGAGCTTCTGCTATGGGGCGGTATATAAATGCAATAAATAAATAAATAAATTATGTGGGGCCCGTGAACTCAGAAGTTTGGGAAACCCTGTCCTAGTCCCATGCAACTCAATGGAATAATGAAGTTAACTAGACTACATTGCACTGCCCCAATCAATTTCACTCCCAAGGAAGCCTTATTATTGACTGCTAAGGAATGATGGTTGTAAAGAAATCAGAATGATTTATATATTTAAAACTGTTTTCAAATTGTGTTCAGGTAAGAAAGTGTTAATAGAACGTTAGTAGGTGCAGATGAGGTATGACTGACAGGTGGGTGTTTGAGTGAGAATTCCGAGGGGAGTTTTAAAGACAAAAGCTGTTGGGGTTTAACAGTTAGAATTAGAGATAGGATTAGGAATCAAGAAGAGAATATCTAGTTAGGAGGGCTGTGGTTTGGGGGGAGGATTTCATTGGCATTAGTGGGGCAGGACTGGTTAGGTAGGATAGGGGTAACAACAACTTATTCATTTACCATCACATTTAACATCTTGTATATAATAAAGGGCTTTTTTATTTGATTCAAAATTTCACATTCCAACTTGGTAAAGAGTGCTCCGGACTCTCCTTTCGAATCTGTGTGCATCAGCCTCTGGGCTTCCTTTCGGCTTTGACTCAGCTGCATCATTAGTCACAGCGCTACTCGTACTTGACCTTTGTTTAAACCACGAGTAGGGATGTTGAATAATCAACAGGGGAACACACTGACTGACCGAGATGAAATAAAAGGAAGATGGAAGCAATACACTGAAGAACTCTATAAAAGAGATGACAGGATGACAGATTCATTCATGGAGGAACCATATGATGAAGAACCAGAAATTTTAGAATGTGAGGTGAAAGCTGCTCTTAAAATTCTTGGAAGAAACAAATCACTAGGAATAGACGGCATACCAATAGAGTGGTTACAAGCTACTGAGACTGCATCTGTCCAAATTTTGACAAGAATTTGTCAAGAAATATGGAAAACTAAACAATGGCCCACAGACTGGAAGCGTTCAATATATATCCCACTTCCAAAGAAAGGGGATCCCAGAGAATGCAGTAATTACCGAACTATTGCCTTAATATCCCATGCAAGTAAAGTAATGCTCAAGATTCTACAACAAAGGCTCTTACCATATATGGAGCGAGAAATGCCAGACATCCAAGCTGGATTTAGAACGGGAAGAGGCACCAGAGATCATATTGCAAACACACGTTGGATAATGGAACAGAGCAAGGAATTTCAGAAGAAAATCACCCTGTGCTTTATAGACTACAGCAAAGCCTTTGACTGTGTAGATCATGAAAAACTATGGAATGGTTTAAAAGAAATGGGGGTGCCACAGCATCTGATTGTCCTGATGTGCAACCTATACTCTGGACAAGAGGCTACTGTAAGGACGGAATATGGAGAAACCGATTGGTTCCCCATCGGAAAGGGGTGTATTTTATCACCCCATTTGTTTAATCTGTATGCAGAACATATCATACGGAAAGCAGTATTGGACCAAGATGAAGGAGGTGTGAATACTGGAGGGAGAAACATCAATAATTTAAGATATGCAGACGATACCATACTACTAGCAGAAACCAGTAATGATTTGAAACGAATGCTGATGAAAGTTAAAGAGGAAAGCACAAAAGCAGAACTACAGCTGAACGTCAAGAAGACTAAAGTAATGACAACAGAAGATTTATGTAACTTTACAGTTGACAATGAGGACATTGAACTTGTAAAGGATTATCAATACCTCGGCACAGTCATTAACCAAAATGGAGACAATAGTCAAGGAATCAGAAGAAGGCTAGGACTGGGTAGGGCAGCTGTGAGAGAACTAGAAAAGATCCTCAAATGCAAAGATGTATCACTGAACACCAAAGTCAGGATCATTCAGACCATGGTATTCCCGATCTCTATGTATGGATGTGAAAGTTGGACAGTGAAAAAGGCGGATAAGAGAAAAATCAGCGAATTTGAAATGTGGTTTTGGAGGAGAGCTTTGCGCGTACCATGGACTGCGAAAAAGACAAATAATTGGGTGTTCGATCAAATTAAACCAGAACTATCACTAGAAGCTAAAACGTTGAAACTAAGGTTATCATATTTTGGACACATAATGAGAAGACATGATTCACTAGAAAAGACAATAATGCTGGGAAAAACAGAAGGGAGTAGAAAAAGAGGAAGGCCAAACAAGAGATGGATTGATTCCATAAAGGAAGCCACAGACCTGAACTTACAAGATCTGAACAGGGTGGTTCATGACAGATGCTCTTGGAGGTCGCTGATTCATAGGGTCGCCGTAAGTCGTGATCGACTTGAAGGCCCATAACAACAACAACAACAAAGAGTGCTACCATAGTAAGGTCCTATTCTATACTTATACCTATACCAATTTTACAGATAGATTACACCACAAAGGTGATGGGGTTGAAGCTTGTGGTTCAGAGGACATATCTGACCCAGGCTGAGGCGGACTTCCTGGAAATTTCCTGATCTAGGCGTTTGGGAATCAGGAGGTGGTAATCCCAGAGACACAGAAACATCACAATGGTGCACACTGTTTTTTAAAAAATGGATTTGGAAAACTTTCTGAGCTGAAATGGCAAGTTATTGCTGTGGAGACGCAGGTAGTCATTCACTTAACAGCAATAATAACAAATTAATTTTGCTTCTAAAAGGGGCTGCATAAGTGCTCGTGTGGATCATTAGATATGGGCTATATTACACAACCTTTAAATATGTCCCTGAATGAAGGAGTGCATTAGTCATCATGCCATGAGCATTATAGCAGCTGTGTGAGAGCTGTGCATGGATCTTTTGTAGCAGTTCTGTGGCCTAGTTTTGGCTTTACTTTATGTTGCTTTTGAGGTGCTATGAAAACCAACAGAACCGGCTTGAGCAGAAACCATGGTTGGACACTACATTGAATTGTCCCACAGACAATGATTGCTCTATAAGCACCTTGGACAGCTCCTTAAAAGTTCAGACTGAAACCCAGAGCAGATTCCACTGCCCCAATGACATGGAACCACCAGCCACCACTGTCTATAATGCTATTTCCAAGCCTCTGAACAGTTATCCGTACAGAGCCTCTGTTGCATTGCTGCATAGTGGCAACAGTGACTTGCATTCCCCCTGCTAAATTAATTGGATGAATTATGCATCAGCCTCTGCAAATCTCTGTGGCAGAGATCATGTTTAGCCCAGTAGACCATCATGCTTCAGAAGCACTGCAGTGCTCTAGATGGAACATTGGAAGCTGCCTTATATTGAATCAGACCACTGGTCTATCTGACATTCTCAGTATTGTCCACACTGGTTGGCAGCAGCTCTCCAGGTTTTCAGGCAGGGGTCTTTCCCTGCAAAGCAGATGCTCTGCCACTGAGCTTTGGTTCTTCCCCTAAAGTACCTCTTTCCTGCTTTTCTGTTCTCCCTGATGAAAAGTCATGTGTCACTGTAAAGCTTGCATACCTTTTCAGCTCCAGATTTTGGTTCTGCTTTTACAACAACAACAACAACACAAAAACAAAACCATGAATCAGCAGTAAGTAAGCATCTTTCCATGCCTCTGGCTACAGTCTCAGCCAGTGGTATCAAAGCACATCCCAATCAACTGTGGTGGTGTGTGATTGATGTACAGTAATAGCCTTTTGTGCGTGTGGTAAGTATGTTGTGTGCCTGCCACACATTTGGACTGTTAGGTTGTTTTTTTAAAAACAAATCCCATTTGAAACATACCTGCATGAAATATAGGCTGAGTGGAGACATCCAATCATTGCTTTGGGAAAGAAGGAAAAAAGTACCCTTTTGTTTTATTTATTAGCTTTTATATTTTTAACTTAGGAATAAAATGGAGCTGCCTGGTCCAAGGGGTTTTGTGTCTGGATCTGAAGCTCTTCAAAGCCCTGAGAGAATCAGGATCAAGCTTGAAACGATGAAAAGCCATTCCTTTTCCTTTGCGGATATATGTCAGCAACGCAAATGCTAGCTTAAAGCAGGGAGTCCAGAACCTGCAAGCCAGGAAAAGGCTCTGAGGCGTCCCTCGAAAATGTTAAACCACCACGTCGGACTTATCTTTGCTCACTGGATCATGGAGAAGCTGTGGCCCCTCAGCATGGGTGTTTTACTGTGTAATTGCAAGTGTATTTTGCAACATACACTAGGGATGGGTGAGAAATACGATTCAGTTGGCATTTAAAGCCGAATTTATCAAATCAGTACTTCCTGAAACAACATGAGAACGGAAACACAGCAATCTTTTGACATTCGCACTTGTCCGAATTTTACAGTGCAGTTTTCCAACTAAGCAGTGATTGCAAAAATACATACATTTGGGGAATAAGTGCATAAAACTTAATAGTGAAAATAACATACAAAATGCATTACTTTAGGAGAAATTGCTTGCAAAAATGTGTTCCTTAGTCAAAACTGCATACATGAATGTGTTTAGTAGGAGAAATTCTCACTAAAAAGCTGGAGAATTTTCATGAGGGTTTTTTTTAATTGCAAATTACTACAGAAACAAGGAGAATCAAATTTAAGATTGGAAAAAATGAGAAACCGAGAGAAATGAAACTGTCAGATCCTTCCATGCCTGACGTACACACCACTTATTTAAAACACATTTAAAGCACATTCTCTCCCTGTCAAAAAAAATCCTGGGAACTTTAGTTTACCCCTCATGGAGCTACAGTTCCCAGTACATTTAACAAAGTACACTCCCCAGAATTCTTTTGGGGTGTGTGTGCTTTAAATGTATGGTGTATATGCAGCCTAATGGTGCATTTGTGGTAGATTTATTCTGCTTTATTACTTGTTCTGTGATGGTTCCTCAGTGCTACCACATTATTGCTGTCTGTAGGAGCTACAGTGCACAGAAGCAGACAAAAATGCCCAGTTCATTTGTGATATGAAAAGCTTTTTAATTTGTTCATAAATGATCTAGAGTTAGGGATGAGCAGTGAGGTAGCCAAGTTTGCTGAAGATACTGAATTGTTTAGGGCAGATAAAACAAAAAGGGATTGTGATCTCCCCAAACTGAGTGAATGGGCAGTAAAATGGCAAATGCAATTCAATATAAACAAACATAAAAGTTATGCGTGTTGGGCCAAAAAATCTTAATTTCACATATACGCTCATGGAGTCTCAGTGAGTAACCAGGAACAAGACCTTAGCATCGTCATGGATAGCTCAATGAAGATGTTGACCCAGTGTGCAGCAGCTGTGAAAAAGGAAAACTCTATGCTAGCTATCATTAGAAAAGGAACTGAAAACAAAACTGCTGATATCATAATGCTGTTATACAAATCAGTGGTGCGACCGCATTTGGAATACTGTATACAGTTCTGTTTGTCTCACCTCAAAAAGCATATTGCAGAGCAGGAAAAGGTTCAGAAAAAGCTAGCCAAAATGTTTAAGGGGATGGAGCAACTGCCCTATGAGGAAAGATTACAACATTTGGGGCTTTTTAGCTTAGAGAAAAGGCGATTAAGGGCACAATCCAACTCACCTTTCTGCTAGGCTGGGGTGAGTTGGATGATGTGGAGCTCTGGTGGTGCTGGCAAGCTCCCTGCTGAGCCATGGTGCCGCCAGAAGCCTGCTGATGCTGCCAGGGGTCCGCTAGGGACTGCCAGCCCGGCCGGTGAAAGCCCTAAAAATAGGGCATTCTGGGGGCATGGTGTGGGGGAGGAGCCATGGGGGAACTTATGCAAGATCCTCCTCGCTTCAGAGCCTTCTGCCGGGTCCTGATTCCCCTGCAAACTCCGCCGGCCAAAAGGCCAGTGCAGTAAAATATTTCTAATTATTCCCCATTATAGCCTATGGGAAGCGCTTACTCCCTGGGAGGCCTGTTTGTTGGAGCCGGTGCTTCTCAGCTGGCTTGTGTGCGTGGTTCCTGATGGAGCTGGCGTTCAGCTAGGCCGGCGGCTGCCAGGCAGGAGGAGGATCCCGTGGAGCTTTCCACCGGCTCCTCCTCTGCCAGCCCGCCTTCCACCTTCTCCTCGGCATTTGGATTGTTCTGCCCGAGGTGACGCAATAGAAGTGTAATGGATGTCAAATGAAGCTGAATGTTGGAAGATTCAGGACAGACAAAAGAAAGTACTTCTTTGTGTAGCACATAGTTAAGCTATGGAATTTGCTCCCACAAGAGGCAGTGATGGCCACCAACTTGGGTGGCTTTAAAAGAGGATGAGACAAATTCATCAGGGTATGCCACAATGGCTATGCTCTCCCTCCACGGTCGGAGGCAGTATGCTTCCGAATACCAGTTGCTGGAAACCACAGGAGGGGAAAGTTGGTGTTGCACTCGGGTCCTGCTTGCAGGCTTCCCAAAGGCACCTGGCTGGCCACTGTGAGAGCAGATGTTGGACTAGATGGGCCCTTGGCCTGGTCCAGCTATAGAGCTCTTCTTAAAGACACCACTGCCTGCCAGCCACAAGCCTTATGGGGGGGCTCGCCAGCCCATATCCCCCACTGTTCCAGTGTGTCATGCCTAGCCCTAACCTGGTGCCAGACACTGAGTGCTCAGAAGACAAACAAGACACCCTGCAAGTTATGGACCTTGAGGAGCAGGCAGGAAGAGGAGCTCCTGGATCCAATGCCAAGGATCACCTTGAGGGGCCTCTAGGTTGAGACCTAAGAAAGAACCTCTGGAAATGTGAGAGGTGGACCTGCCCCCCCCCCAGTCCTCAAGAGCGCCGGTGCCTGAAGCTTTGGGTCGAGGCCGAAAAGTGACAGCATGCTGTATGTCAACAAACCCAGTCTCTGTGGTTACTCATGAGGATCTACTCATGAGTAAGAAATCACTCATACTCCTTCCCTGACAGCAGCTGTGGTTAGGGAATGGTTTAGGAGGACAGAGTAGGCAGGGTCCCCTTCTTGAGCTAGAAGCAGCAGCGGTCTCTGACTTCTGGTTACAACCTTGTGCCTGGTTCTAGTTGTTCCCCCTTGGTGTCTTCTGGAATACCTTGCGATACTGACCTTAGGCTGTTTTTTGACCTTGCTTCTCGATTAGAGACAGAATCTTGATTGCTCAGAGCCATAGACTACCACGATTCAATACAATAGACAGACAGACAGACAGACAGACAGACAGACAGATAGATAGATAGACAGATAGATAGATAGATAGATAGATAGATAGATAGATAGATAGATAGATAGATAGATAGATAGATAGATAGATAGATAGATAGACAGACAGACAGACAGACAGACAGACAGACAGACAGTGAGATAGATAGATAGATAGATAGATAGATAGATAGATAGATAGATAGATAGATAGATAGATAGATAGATAGATAGATAGATAGATAGATAGATAGATAGATAGATAGATAGATAGATAGACAGACAGACAGACAGACAGACAGACAGTGAGATAGATAGATAGATAGATAGATAGATAGATAGACAGTGAGATAGATAGATAGATAGATAGATAGATAGATAGATAGATAGATAGATAGATAGATAGATAGATAGATAGATAGATAGATAGATAGATAGATAGATAGATAGATAGATAGATAGATAGATAGATAGACAGACAGACAGTGAGATAGATAGATAGATAGATAGATAGATAGATAGATAGATAGATAGATAGATAGATAGATAGATAGATAGATAGATAGATAGATAGATAGATAGATAGATAGATAGATAGATAGATAGATAGATAGATAGATAGATAGACAGACAGACAGACAGTGAGATAGATAGATAGATAGATAGATAGATAGATAGATAGATAGATAGATAGATAGATAGATAGATAGATAGATAGATAGATAGACAGACAGACAGACAGACAGACAGACAGTGAGATAGATAGATAGATAGATAGATAGATAGATAGATAGATAGATAGATAGATAGATAGATAGACAGACAGACAGACAGACAGACAGACAGACAGACAGACAGACAGACAGACAGTGAGATAGATAGATAGATAGATAGATAGATAGACAGACAGACAGACAGACAGACAGACAGACAGACAGACAGTGAGATAGATAGATAGATAGATAGATAGATAGATAGATAGATAGATAGATAGATAGATAGATAGATAGATAGATAGATAGATAGATAGACAGACAGACAGACAGACAGACAGTGAGATAGATAGATAGATAGATAGATAGATAGATAGATAGATAGATAGATAGATAGATAGATAGATAGATAGATAGATAGATAGATAGATAGATAGATAGATAGACAGTGAGATAGATAGATAGATAGATAGATAGATAGATAGATAGATAGACAGA
Organism: Rhineura floridana; assembly: GCF_030035675.1. Taxonomy (NCBI): domain Eukaryota; kingdom Metazoa; phylum Chordata; class Lepidosauria; order Squamata; family Rhineuridae; genus Rhineura; species Rhineura floridana. The sequence continues at coordinate 11,281,754 of NC_084494.1, forward strand.
CAGACAGACAGACAGACAGACAGTGAGATAGATAGACAGATAGATAGATAGATAGATAGATAGATAGATAGATAGATAGATAGATAGATAGATAGATAGATAGATGTCATTTTAACATATTTCATCAAGCATATTTCATCATATGTTTTGACCTGTATGGGTTCCCTGCCGTTGACCTTGGTTCCTTTGGATTGTGCTGCACCAGAAACCCTGTCTGTGCTAATATGTATTTTGATGAGAAACTGGTATTTGTGGGTCTGGGAACTTAGCCCCCGAAGGGACCTCCTGGACTGTGACAAAATGGTGAAAAAACGAAAAAGATCTCAGGGGTTTGTGGTGTCCCGGGGAAGTGCTTCATCATAGATATCTATGCAAGAGGAAGAGACAGAGAGAGAGAAGCCAGATGAATACTTCCCAGTACACTGTACAGCACCATCTCTTTACATTTGTGACCATCCATTCTCTTTCGAGGAGATTGTTGACTCAGCAGAAAGTCCCAGGGATTTGATAGCATTTCCCCCTGTTTAGCCCTTGCCTCCATAGTGTTTGCAAAGGAGGAAGCAGCCCAGTTTAGTGCGCCTGTTTTCTCAAACATCTGTGCAAACAGTGAGTTTGTTATGAGAGCCCCTTTAATTGTCCAAGACCACATGCACAACATTTACCGAAAGGCTGAGCTGGATGGCAAAGACTTCCCTTTTCTCTTCCTGCGGTGGCAGACGCAGGCCCATAAATCAAGCCCACCTCCCTCCCGGGGCTTGCCTGTATATACGAGTGGCTTTACCGCAACTCTAAACCCCAAGCAACCCAGTGGGCTTCAGCATTTGTTATTGTAGCAAGAGATCAAGAACAAGCTCCTTCTTCACTGGGAAATTGCCTTTCCTGGTCTGCAAAGAAATAAAAGGAAAGGAAAGGCATTGTGTTGATTTTGAAAGAGAATAAAAGGGGGAATGGTTTGGCGTTGTAAACTAGTCCACCAAGATGACTGCTCTGCAGGCTTTTTATGGGATGTAGAGGTGACTATAATATATATTCACTAATAAGCAAAAAACCTTGTAGTTTAAGAACGTACCTATAGCCAACAGATATTTCTATCAAACTTTAAAAAGCAGGGAAATTGGGCAGCTATAGTGAATGCACCAGGGGAGCAGGAGACCTGACCTCCTCTCTGAGACATTGTACTGCCCTACAAATTTGTCAAAATGTAAAGACAATTTGGGTTGGTCTTTCACAGTCCAATCCACTTTCTGTGTAGCTTGGAAGAAGCTGTGTCTGCCTCTGAACAGCTTGTTTGCCCCGACACAGCACTGTGCACCCACACTTGTTCAACTGATCCTGTTACACACACACACACACACACACACAGAGAGAGAGAGAGAGAGAGAGAGAGAGAGAGAGAGCAGTGAGGCAATTACCTGAGGCAGTAGACACTGGGAGGCTGCAGTGGAAGACACACCCACACCCACACACTTCCTGAGCAGTTGCCCTCTTGTTGGAGAATCAGACACAACCTATAATGCATCCCTTAAGATAGTGGGAGCCCTTAAATTCCACTCAAGTGCATGGATGATGGGATCCCATTGGCAGTGCTGAAGTAAAAATCAGCCGCCTCTCCAAAAATCAGCTGCCTCTCCAGCTATCTTCTATACATAGAATGGGGCAGAGGGCATTCTCTTCCTTCTTGGACAGCAAAATGTCTTGGGAAAGCCCTGCACTGCATATAGACACAACTGCAGCATTGGGGCCTGAACCACAGCAGTGCTTTATGAGCAAGGAGTGGTGGTTGCAGAGGTACATCCTCTTCCACATAGTCTCTCCTTCTATGATGGCCCTATCCAAAGCTGCATCCTATACACAGGTATTTGGGAACAAGTCCCATTGATTTTACTAAGTCTCACTGAAGATGTATAGGATCTGGCTGTACCAATCCATCTATTCTTTCACCTTGCATAATCTATCAAGAATTGTCTGGTGCTCTCATTGACTGTGATAGTGGAAGCTCTTATTGCTCATTTGCAGAAGACTCGAACTTGGGTGGCAGCAGTTAAAGGAGAGCCTCCTTCACACAGACGCTTTCCTGCATCTTTGTTTCTATGTAAATACACAGAGCAGTTGTTGTTGTTATGTGCCTCCAAGTCGATTACTTCTTATGGCGACCCTATGAATCAGTGACCTCCAAGAGCATCTGTCATGAACCACCCTGTTCAGACCTTGTAAGTTCAGGCGTGTGGCTTCCTTTATGGAATCAATCCATCTCTTGTTGGGCCTTCCTCTTTTTCTACTCCCTTCTGTTTTTCCCAGCAGTATTGTCTTTTCTAGTGAATCATGTCTTCTCATTGTGTCCAAAGTATGATAACCTCAGCTTCATCTTTTTAGCTTCTAGTGATAGTCCTTATTTGATCTTTATATTCTTCTGGGATGTTATTTAAATTGTCATTAAGTTGGCATTATGATTGCTTTGTTGTTCTTCTTTAGCTTTACTCTGATTTTTGATACGACAAGTACATGATCTGTACCCCAGTCTGCTCCTGGTCTTGTTTTTGCAGAAAGTATGAAACTTCTCCATCTTCTGCTACCAATTATATAATCAATTTGATTCCTATATTGACCATCTGGTGATGTCCACATGTACAGTCATCTTTTGGGTAGCTCAAAAAATGTGTTCGCAAGAAACAAACTATTGACTTCACAGAATTCAATAAATCTTTCTCCCGCTTCATGTCTGTCTCCCAAGCCCCATTTCCCCACAATTCCTGGTTCTTCTATGTTCCCTACTTTTGCATTCCAGTCCCCCATGATTATCAGAACATCTTGTTTTGGTGTGTGATCAATTTCTTCCTGAACATCTGCGTAAAATCTCTCCAATTCCTCTTCTTCTGCGTTTGCCGTTGGAGCGTAGACTTGGATGATGGTTACGTTAATAGGTTTCCCGTTTAATCTCATTGATGTAATTCGCTCAGACCTTGTATTGTAGCTCCTAATTGCTTTTGCTACATCACTTCTCACTATTAAAGCAACCCCATTACTTCTTAATTTCTCATTTCCTGCATAAAATATTTTGTAGTTGCCTGATTGAAAATGTCCCATTCCCATCCATTTTAATTCACTCATGCCATGTATTGTAATGTTGATATGTGCCATTTCTTGGTTGACAATTTCTAACTTTCCCTGGTTCATGCTTCTCACATTCCATGTTCCTATTGTGTGTATCGTACAACTCCGGACTGTCCTTTCGCATCTGTGCACATCAGCCTCTGGGCTTCCTTTTGCGTCATTAGTCACAGCGCTACTCGTACTTGTCCTTTGTTCTTCCCCAGTAGCTCGGTGAGTGCCTTCTAACCTGGGGGTCTGATCTTCCAGCACTCTCTCGTGTTGCATTTTGGATACTCTGTTCATAGGGTTTTCATGGTAAGAGGTATTCAGAGGTGGTTTCCCATTGTCTTCTTCTGAGTTTGGATGCATCTTAGTCTGGTGTCTCAGCTTTGACCATTCCGCCTTGGGTGCCCCTGCTGAGTCTACCCTCTTGGTCTAGACTCCTGACGGCATTGCTCTCAGCTTCTTCAACACTCTCAAACCCCCTCACCACGTTAAGGTGTGTATCCTAAAGGGAGAGTTCACATCTTAATGTCCCTATTTTACACTTTCCAGAACAAGATGCGGACCAAGTTACAGACATCCTTTGACATTTGTACTGCTACTCTTGTTGCAGTACAATTCTCCAGGCAAGTAAAGTGTTCAAAAATGCATATACTAGGGTAAGGTGTCCATAAAAGTACATATGTTCATGAAGATAACATACAAAAATGCATTATATCAAGGTGTTTTTTTGGTTGTTGTTGCAAAAACTTGTGTATTAGGCAAAATTGAACATATGCTTATGTAATCCTTGTGTGGATTAGGAGTTCACACTAAAATGCTGATAAATTACAAACTGATGTGGAGAATTGAATTTATGACTGGAAAAATGAGAAATGGAGAGGAACCGATTCACCCATCCCTACTGGGTGGAGCCAAAGCAAGCTGTGGGTGGAGCCAGAGCCAGGAACGGAAAATGCCTCTCTTTGCTTGAGTCTCTGGAGAGGCACCTGGGGTAGATTGCACAATGGCCCGGCTCAATAGAAAGGCATCTTCCTGTCTTCAGTTTTGATAAACCACCATACCTGATAATTTATCATAACCCCACATGCCTGCTTAAGCCACATACCATCTGTGGGATTTTGACAATGGCTTCCCCAAAGACACCTAGGCCTCATCCATCTCCACTATACCTTTTAAAACTGTATTGTACCACTTTAAATAGCCATGGCTTCCCCTAAAAATCATGGAAGCTGTCATTTCTTAAGGGAGTTGTTAAGAGACCCCTATTCTCCTCACAGAGCTACAATTCTCAGAGTGGTTTAACAATCAATCCCTGGGAATTCTGGGAACTGTAGCTCTGCGAGGGGAATAAGCACTTTCCCCTGATAGAATGCATTTTTGTATGTTGTTTTCATGAATATACGCATTTTTATGTACACCTTTTATGCAGATGGGACCCTAGTGTGTCTATGACCAAATTGGGCCACACAGTCCACTTTTTTAGCCACTGTGCTATGCCAGCTTTGAATCATATAGAGCAGGGGTTCCCAAAGTGTGGTCTGCAGACCACCAGTGCTCCGCAAACTTCATTCAACTTGTCTGTGGATTTGTGGTTGAAGATGGGAGACTGCATATCCATTGCATTAGATATTCATATTGATTTTTAACTGTATTTATATTGTCTCTTTTGTTTCTTATGTTGCATTTTATTTGAAATTGTAATACAATAAGGTACAATATATAAGAGAGAAAAGAAGCAATACAAATGCAGTTGGAAGTCATACAGCATCTGGCACAGCACATTACAATTGCTACAGCAGGCAGGAAAATAATGAAGTGGTCTGCGCTCAGCAATTTTCAAGTAGTCTGTGGAGAAAAAAGTTGGAAACCGCTGACTCAGAGCAAGAATTGAGATCCTGGGGGCCTCCCGATCTTGTTGGATTCTCCCGTCAGCCCAGCCAGCATGGCCAGCCATCAGGGATGATGGGACTTGGGGTCCAGCAGTACCTGAAGGGCCACAGGTTCCCCACCCCTGGTATAGAGATTTGAATGTGATGTGCTGTGTAAGAGAGCATCTCTGAGGTTTTCTGAGTTCACTCTGCATGCAAGAGCAAATCACAGCCCTGAGCTCAGCAACGTTTTGTGTAATTAATATTGCAAATGTTTTGTGGCTTGGGCTTTGCAGGGGCTGGGGGCTGGGGGGATAAATGAGAGAGACCAGAGACCCATCCCCTTCTCAATCCTTGCCAGCATTGACAGGAATGGACTGCTCATTAATATGAACAGGATACATTTGGCTTCTACCTTGTACCATGAAACCCTGTCTGGGAAGGCTGGAAGAGGGCCACATAATGTTTTACAACTGAAGAAAAACAACTTATTTCATCAGGGATAAAAAAAAAATCCTGCCTAACTTTTTAAACTGGTGGGCACAGATGGTTGGAGAAGACCTAGCTGCAGTTGGAGGTGGATTTCTTGAAGAGGAGGATAGGCAAGCCTATCCAGAGAAGTCAAGCGTACTGCTCTGGACCCACCTCTCATACTTCCTTTTGAAAATGAAATAGATTGCCTTCAAGTCGATCCCGACTTAGGACGACCCTATAAATAGGGTTTTCATGGTAAGCGATATTCAGAGGTGGCTTACCATTGCCTTCCTTTGAGGCTGAGAGGCAGTGACTGGCCCAAGGTCACCCAGTGAGCTTCATGGCTCTGTGGGGATTCAGTCCCTGGTCTCCCAGGTCATAGTCCAGCAAACTTACCTTTTCCATGCAGCCTTGCTCTTAACTGCTGAACTGCATTTTAATCCAAGCCAGAGAGAAAAATGGGAATTTGCAATGCTTGCCTCTTCAGTGAAGCTCATATCCGGGGCCAAGGCGAGCATCCTTCCCTAGAGATGGAAGATTCTTTTGGTTTTGATTTTCTCAGCTTCTCGTTTTTCCAATCTTAAGTTCACTTCTCCAGGTTTCTGCAGTAATTTGTGAAGGCTTCTTTTAAAATCTTCATGAAAATTCTTCAGCATTTCACTACAATTTCCCCCTAGTAAACACATTTTTATATGCAGTGTTGACTAATATACACATTTGGGCAAGCAGTTTCTCCTAACATAATGCATTTATTTTTAATTTCTCCTAACATAATGCATTTATTTTTAATTTCACTAATATTAATTTTTATGCACATTTCCCGCCAGTATATGCATTTTTCTAAACATTGGCTTGCAAACTGCACTGCAAAATTCAGATACTGGTGAATTTTGAAGGATGGCTGTGTTTCAGTTCTCATATTGTTTTGGAAAGTGCAAATTGGATAGATTTGGCTTGAGATGCGAACTGAATTGAATTTCTCCTCCCTCCCTATGCATGATGCCGCAACCTTGCTGCTGCTAAGCAGGGCTGGGACAGGGTGGGTCGGGGTGGGGGAGACCCCCCCTTGGAGTTCTGGGTAATACCACACTTAGGTGAGTGACAGAAGAAAGAGAACAACACAGTCAGGAACTGATTTGAGGAGGGGGTCCTTTTTCTACACCAATGTAAAATGGCATTTGACCCACATACTATGTCAAAGGATGCTTCCAAGCTGGTCCGAGTCACACAGCACCCTACATTTAGAGAAAGAAAGTGTGGGAGAGTTCAGAATTCCCTTCTATTTCCTATCCAGAATATACCAAAGAACAAATAATCAAATCAGAGAGAGAGAGAGAGCTGATTCCAAAACACACTGAAAAGGTAGCTGTTTTCTGGAATTCAAGAACAACCTGTTGTTGGTAGCTACAGCAGCTTTGTAGATAAAAATTGTAGAACTAACACATCTGATTACAAAGGAAACCCCTGAATTGAAACGCTTGTTCTTGAAGGGAAGAGGTTGCCGGGAGAGGGGGGGGAAGGGAGAGAACAGAGCTAGCAGCTGTTTTTGCTGACCTGGGGTTAGCTCCAGTTGGGTTGTCAGCTCTCTACCATTTAAAAAAATATTTTAAGAAGAACATAGTAGGAACTAGGAACACTTGCTAGGCTGCAGCCAAAGTAGATCACATGTTCTGTCATTTTGCAAGAGCATGGCGGCAGGGGAACGCAGAGTGTGCAGAATTCGCATTCTTGAGAATCTCAAGTTTCAAGTCCTTATGGTATGACTACGGGTCGGGTGATCTCAGAAAGTAAACTATTGAATAACTGAGATTTCCCAATAGTCCTGGGCAGGGTTTCAATGAATATATAAAATATGCACACCTACCCTTCACCATAAGGTCCCTTTTCTCCCTCTCTAGAGAGAAATTAGAACCTGTGAACATCCAATGAAGCTAAATGTTAATAATAATAATAATAATAATAATAATAATAATAATAATAATAATAATAATAATAATAATAATGTTGGAAGACTCGGGACAGAGAAAAGAAAGCACTTGTTCAACCAGCACATACTTCAACCATGGAATTCTTTCCCACAAGAGGCAGTGATGGCCACCAACCTGGATGGCTTTAAAAGAGAATTAGACAAATTTTTGGAGGATAAAGCTCTCAGTGGCTACCAGCCATGATGGCTATGCTCTCCCTCCACAGTTAGAGGCACTATGCTTCTGAATACCTGTTGCTTGAAACTGCAGGAGGGGAGAATGTTGTAGTGGACAGATCCTGCTTTCAGGCTTCCCATGAGCATCTAGTTGACCACTATGAAAACAGGATGCTGGACTAGATGGGCCACTGGCCTGACTCAGCAGAGTGCTTCTCATGTTCTTTCGGTCCTAGGGCAGGTTATAATAATTTTAAAATTTAATATTCAAAACAGTTGAAAACAGATCAATCACAGGAATAGGGTGGATCCTGAAAACGTACATCTCAAAGAGAACACATAGCTGTAACAAGTATGCCATGCTAAATAACAAGCTCCAGCATCCACATCATTCAGAAAATAGGACTCCTTATTTTTGGGGAGATAGGGACACATTCATGTATATTGGTGTGGGAAACCTCAGGCCCCATGGCCTGAATGTGACTGTGCAGGGCTCTCTAAGGGCAGATCCACACCATTCATTCATTCATTCATTCATTCTATTAGATTTATATCCCATCCTTTCCAGTAGGAGTCCAGGGTGGCATTTCAAGAGCATCCAACTCACATTGAAATCATATAACTTCACCCAAAGAATCCTGGGAACTGCGGTTTTTCCCTTGCAGAGCTACATATTCCTAGTAACAAACTACATTTTCCCATTATTCTTTGCGGAAAGTCATGTGCTTTAAATGTATGGTGTGGATCTGTCGTGACTTGTCTTCGGAACTCTCCGCAGCCCACACCCATCACTGGCCCTTGCTTTGCACCTTGAATGTTTTTGTCTGGCTGGAATGATAATGCTTCTTACTTGCCCGGATGGAGGATAAACTAGCCTACTGTACAAAGGTAAAATGTACATTTGTTGCTCCGTTCACTTTTGCCTCTGGCCCTGCCCTTCACTCCCATGTGGCTTTTAGACAGTTTCTCAGAAAGAAAAGTGGCCCTTGGCTGAAAAAGATTCTCCAGTCTTGGCATATATAGACACAAGGAAAGAATGCCGCTATTCTTATTCTACAAGTTGATTCATATAACATATCCTCTGCCTTGCTTTATTTGGCCTGAATTGCTTGCAGAATTTGAATAACAAACTTGTTTCACTTTGAGGATTTACAGGGTTGCCCTAGCATTGTCTGCCCATGCCACTGTTGCCACAGCTGATCAGGCCTTTGCCCCCCCCTACATTCCCACCACCAATGATTGCAACCCACCTGCCTGCCCCCAGCTGATGGGACTATAGCCAAGCAGCCACTCGGCTCCCATTGCCACCATATAAATCCACCTCTAAAATATCGATATTAAGCATGATAATTCTGTCTATGTTTCCTTTCAAAATATCAACACTTCCTCTCAAATTATCAATATTAATATTAATATTTTTTGCAAGGGAAAAACAACTGATTGGTAGGAGAAGCAGCTAGCAGACAAAGAATGAGCTCAGATCTGTTAGGTCAATGGAATGCTTTCAAAGCGGCACCAGCCAACGGACCCATCCCTAATGTATATCTATAGATTCTAATCTCAAAATAGTTGGTTGCATACAATGCTACACAAGCAAAATTCTTTTCACAAAAGAGGACTTCCCCCTTCCTCTCCTCCCCCTTGCACCCTCCCCAAAATCTGATCCAGAAGGGTCCCTTTGGAGGCTGAACAAGGAGCTGCACAGGGGAAGAGAGGAGGGGCAAGTTCTGTATTGTAAACGGAAGTCTATTGTGTGAGTGAAACAACGGTATTGCACTCAACCCAACAGATTTCATTTCTATTTAAATTATATCTCCCAGTAGTGGGGAAAGCTGTGATCAGATGACTTGTGTGCCCATTCAGTGTGCTGCCCAGATGCTGCTAATTGTTGATGGGCAACTCCAAGGCCCCTCCTGATGTCCCTTCTTAGGGTTCTTTATGTTGAGCCTGGACTTGGACCAGACTAGTGGCGGCTGGTGGCTCCATGTCAGTGAAGCAGTGGAATCCGCTTCTGGTTTTAATCTGAACATTCAAGGTGTTGTCCATGGTGCTGAAAGTTCAGGCTAAAACCTGGAGTGAATTCCACTGCCCCATTAATGTGGAGCCACCAGCCACCACAGGACCAGACAACCCTTCAAACAGAGTATTGATGGAGTTACACTGGCTGCCAGTTGTGTACCGGGCCCAATTCAAGGTGTTGGTACTAACCTTTAAAACCCTATACGGTTCCGGCCCAGTCTATCTGAAGGAATGCCTCCAGTATCACCAAATATGCCGCCAAACAAGATCAGCCTCACAAGACCTTCTCTCGGTCCCACGGGTGAAAACAGCTAGACTGGTGCGGACCAGAGAGAGGGCCTTTTCAATCGTGGCCCCCACCCTCTGGAACTTGCTTCCTTTTGACCTTCGTCACGCCTCCTCCCTGATGGCTTTTCGCCAAGCTTTAAAGACCTGGCTGTTCAGGCAGGCCTATGGGATTTCTGGGGTGGGTTAGGTCTTTATATTGTATTACTGAAGGATGGTTAGATGAATTGCTGTAAATATTACAATTTGTTGTATGTATATGTTTTTACATTGTATTTATATCGTGTACGTCGCCCAGAGTGTCCGCTTAGGCGGACAGATGGGCGACTAATTAAATAAAATTTTATTATTATTTATTATTATACCTTCAAACAGAAGAGTATCCTCTGACATCCCTTCCAAAAGAGGACTGGCCTCTGTAAAGTAGGACACATGGCCACTCTAGCTTTGCTCAGTTTTTCTTTCATGCAAAAGAAGAAGAAGAAGGCTTTCCTGTTCCTCCAAGTGGTGCTGGAACTTCTGTATTAAGCAGCTATAAAATGGGGGTAGTGTCGTGCCAAGAGCATTATTGGGGGTGGGTGGGAATGATTGCTGTCACTTGTCTAGGGAAGAAACTGGCAAGGGGGAGGGAAAAGACAAGACCTCTGCCATCTCACCTTAAATAATTGCAAGCCCCTCTGCCCAAAATATGAATCGAATTTGGACACTCCCACTTGTGTAAGGAGTGACGACGGAGGGGGGGAGAAAATCTCTGCCACATCTTAAAAAATAGTAATCCCCTCTATGACTGGAATTCAACCCCTACCCCCAAAATACCTCCCAAACTTTTGTTATTATGTATATTATGTATTTCTTGCTAGGCTTCTTAATGCCTGCCTGAGGTGTATGTGCAACTCAGCAGTTCCACTTCTGTCCAGCAGAAGACACTCTTGGGTACATTGTTCTCTGAGTCTTAGTGAATACCTGTTTTAAAAAATTCAGAAAATGCAGTGAAAATCCATGGAGCCATTTATTTATTTGTTAAAACATTTATATCCTGCCCTTCTGGTGAAAAAGCTATTCACTCTTTTTTTTTTTAAAGGATTCTTGCAGACCCTCAGAGTTTTATATGCTATCCTAAGGAATTATTAGGATTGCATCTTCCTGAAATATTCCCCATATTCACAAAAATAGATCTTCATGGGCTTTTTCAGTAATGATGCCATGTCTGCTAGCTCCCATTTGCAAACAAAGTAAAGAAGTATCCATGGAGAAATATCCAGGCTTCTGTGGAATCTCTTTCCTTTCAAAATACAATATAAATTCAGTAGATAAATGTTGGCTCAATTATTTAGGTAGGCAGTGTCGTGTAGTGGTCAGAATGTTGGACCAAGACCTGGGAGACCAGGGTTCAAATCCCTACTCAGCTGCAAAGCTCACTGGAAGACTTTGGGCCAGTCACTGTCTCTCAGCCTAACCCACCACACAGGGTTGTTATGAGGATGAAGGAGAGGAGCATCATGCCATATGGAGATCCTTAGAGGAAATGTGGGGTATACATATAATAATAAATGGTTTTGTATTCTGCCCTTCAGTGGGTCTTCCTGGGTGGTTTACAAAAATAAGGTAATATATGCTTTTTAAAAAGAAAAAAATACACTTACAAACCTGGGAGGCTAAAAATTTCTTTGCCTGGCACCAAAAGGTGCCTCCCTGAGAAGGGAATTCTGTGAACTGGTTACCATCACAACACCACAGAGAAGGGTCTCTCTCTTGCTCATATTGGCTGGTCCACTAGGTCTACTGGGGCACAGCTCCCCCCCCAAGGAAAAGCAATTTACACCACCCCCAATCTGTAAGACATACACTCTTTCCTGCCCCACAGACATTTTATACTTATGAACTTCCAGAGGCTTGGGGAGGCATTTCTGTCAACCTCCTGTTCTCTGCCAATCAGGTCTCTGCATACTCAGCCAATCCAAATCCAAACACATAGCTGTGGCAAAGAGGTCCCTCCCATGTGTATAAGCAGAAAAGCCCTGTAATTGTGGGTGTGGGTGTCTGCCTGCATTCCAGCCTGGCTGAGAAAACTCCCAATCACAGATTGGCTGCTTTTTAAGAGGGACCACTGTTTGCCTCCACTTATGCGCTATCTGTGTATTTGTAAATAAAGCAATTATTACAAAGTCACCGGGAGTCATCCTAAGTAGGACTGGAAAGATCTCTCAATTTTGGTTCTCTCCATTTCTCATTTTTTCAAACTTAAATTCAGTTCTTCGCATTTCTGCAGCAATTTGCAATTTTAAATAAAAATCCTCATGAAAATTCTCCAGCGTTTTAGTGTGAATTTCTCCTGACAACCACATTTTTGTAGGCAGTTTTGAGTAATGTGCACATTTTTGCAAGCAGGTTCTCATTGTATCATGCATTTTTGTATGTTTTTTTCACTCATGTATTTATTTTTATGCACATTTCCCCCTAACATACACATTTTTGTAAACGTCATTTGGTTGGTGAACTGCATTACAAAATTCAAAGAAGTGCAAATTTCAAAGGATGGCTATATTTTGGTTCTTGTCTTGTTCTAGAAAGTGTGAATTTGATAGATTCAGCTTGAAATGAAAACTGAATAGAATTTCTCCCCCATCCCTAGCAGGCAGAGACTGGTTGAGAGAGGCTGACAGAGCCAGTCATGGCGGGGCAGAGGGAGACCAATCCACCTCCTTGTTCTGTAAATCCATCCTTCTCATCCAAAGGAAACCCAAACTGGCAGGGCTGCCCCACCAGGACGAATGGGAAGCATGCAGTAATATTTTGAACACAATGGACCCTTTTTTTAAAAAAAGGTAGACAAATCTGAGATTGTTCTTCAGTATCATCCAAAATTGCAGGGCACTCCGCTCTTGGGAATCTAATTTTTTTTCCCAGTGGAAGCTCCCTGGAAAATGTGTGTGTGTGTTACTAATTTATTACATACAGTGTCTACAGAGTTGGGTTTGTGCAATGCTGGCACTGTGCAGCTCGCTTGTGCTCCGACACCCATGTTCATGTAGAAGCCAAATCTATCATAGAATTGCCTTTAGGATAGTCTTAAAATAGCTGTTTGACTGGCCATCTGGACATGTATATGGGTTAAAAAAAACCCACACAAAACTCAGTGAGGGGCAATTATAAATGTATATTCCAGCTGTATCTCACTTTTAAGAACATCAGAAGAGCCTCCTGGATCAGGCCAATGGCCCATCTAGTCCAGCATCCTGTTCTCATGGTGGCCAACCAGATGCCGATGGGAAGCCTGAAAGCAGGACCTGAGCACAATAGCACTCTCCTAAGTGGCATTCAGAAGCATACTGCCTCCAATTTTGGAGGGACAGCATAGCTATCATGGCTAGTAGTCACTTATCCTCCATGAATTTGTCTAATCCTCTTTTAAAGCCCTCCAAGTTGGTGACCATTGCTTTCTCCTCTGGGAGTGAGTTCCATAGTATTACTATGGGCTGTGTGAAGAAGTACTTTCTTTTGTCTGTTCTGAATCTTCCAACATTCAGCTGCATTGGATGTCCACAAGTTCTAGCATTATGAGAGAGGGAGAAAAGCTTTTCTCTGTCTACTTTCTCCATGCCATGCATATTTTTATAGACTTCTATCATGTCACCTCTTACTTGTCTTTTCTGTAAAATAAAAAGCATCAGATGCTGCAACCTTTCCCCACAGTGGAGTCGCTCCATCCCCGTGATCTTCTTGGTTGCCCTTTTTTGAACCTCTTCCAACTCTACAATATCCTCTTTGAGGTGAGGCAACCAGAACTGTACACAGTGTTCCAAATCCTCCAAGGATTTCAGGACCGTGTGTGTGACATTAATCTTTATCTTCACAACATCCTTGTGAGGTATATTAAAGCTGGGGAGGTGGCCTATGCTCACCTGTAAGCTTTATGGCTGAACAGGGATTAGGGATAGGTGAGAAATTTGATTCAGTTTGCATTTAAAGCCAAATTTATCAAATCCTCACTTTCCGAAACACGAGAACTGAAACACAGCCATCCTTCAAAATACACACTTATCCAAATTTTGTGATGCAGTTCTTAAACTAAGGAATGTTTTCAAAAACACCTATATTAGGGGAAGGTGTGCATAAAATTGAATATGTTCGTGAAATTAACATACAAAAATGCATTACATTAGAAGAAATTGCTTGGGAGAATGTGAATATCAGTCAAAACTGCATAATACAAAATGTGTTTAGCAGGATAAATTCTCACTAAAATGCTGGAGAACTTTCATGAGGATTTTTAAAAAATCACAAATTGCTGCAGAAGAGGGGAGAACTGAATTTAAGATTGGAAAAATGAGAAACTGGGAAAACCAAAACTCCCACATCCTTCCATCTTAAGCAGGGATTTAAACTCATCACCAACTCTTGGCTAGTACAGTTCTGTGCTACAGGCTATTATGGCAGGACTTAGGGGCAGAAGTCCCGGGCCCCACTTATGGGTAGGGATGAGCGAATCTGTGAATTTCAGTTTCTCATTTTTTCAAGTGAGTTCACATCCGTTTGTGCTTTTTTTCTTAAGTCAGCATTTTAGTATGAATTTCTCCCAATCGACACCCTTGTTGTGTATATTAGGCAAAATTCCCTGTTAATTTTATTTCAGTATTTAGATTTCTCATTTTATATGTTATATCTGTTGTAAATAGGGATGGAAAGATCTGTCAATTTCGGTTCTCTCAGTTTCTTACCTTTCTAATGTTAAATTCAGTTTTCTACATTTCTGCAGCAATCTGCAATTTTTTTAAAAAAAATCCTCATGCAAATTCTCCACCATTTTATTTCAAATTTCTCCAAATAAACACATATTTGTAGGCAGTTTTGACAAATGTACACATTTTTGCAAGCCATTTCTCATCACATCATGCCTTTTTGCATGTCATTTTTATGCACACTTTCCCCTAATATATGCATTTTCATAAATATTATTTAGTTGGCAAACTGCATCCCAAAATTCTAATAAATGCAAATTTTGAAGGATGGCTGTGTTTCAGTTCTCATATTGTTTCGGAAAGTGTGAATTTGATAAATTCTGCTTGAAATGCGAACTAAATCGAAATTCTCACCCATCCCTAGTTGTAAATAACTATGCTTTAATTCTTTTAATCCTTTTGTTTGTATCTGCAATGGTCTTTGGCCCAAGCAGTAATAATAAACTGAACTGAACTGAACTGCACACATTTTTGCAAAGCCATTTGCCCTAATACAATGCATTTCTGTATGATATCACCAATCTATACATACTTTACCCTAGTACATGCATTTTTGTACACATAACTTGGCTGCAGAATTCCATTGCAAAACTCAGAGTAGTGTGAATTTCAGAGGATAGCTGTGCTTCAGTTCACATATTGTTTCGGAAAGTGTGGATGAAGTGTTACACATCAGAAAGTGGGAGGTTGTCTTATACCGAGTCAGAGCATTGGTCCAACTTGCTCAGTATTGTCTACACTGACCGGCAGCAGCTGTTCAAGGTTGCAGGGAAGGAATACTTCCAGCCCTACCTGGACTGACACCAGGAATTGAATCTGGGACCTTTGGCATGGAAAGCAGATGCTCTGCTACTAAATTACGGCCTTTCCCATGACCCTTGAAAGACTGCCCCCCAGACCATTAAGGCCCGAGTCTAAAATGATCTAACTGCACCACCCTCAGGCCACTGCGAGAAAATTGATGTAAAAGGCAGCTTCCCTTGGCTTGTGGCTCCTGGTTGAATCTAGCCCATGGCAATGTGAGCACCCGACTGGGTTACCATGGGCTACGTGCCAACAATGACAGACTTTTCTAATGAATGCCTGAATACAGCCTACATGATTGATACAACCCTTCTACCAGAGCTAGGCATGCTTAAGGACTTTGATCTTCTGTAAATTCTGGTACAAAATGACCAAATATCTCAGACTAATGTGGATACTGTATGTGAATGTGGTTTTCCACTGGAATTTGGGCTTCTCCAAATATTGAAATGCAGTCACATGCCCCAACAGCTAATAATTTCAAGTTTGCCAGGAACAATACCTTTTAGCCATCAAATGCCTGGGTGAACAGGAATGTTTTTAGATTCCTCTAGGGTGTTAATAACAAGGGAGGGCGGAGCACCTCACCTGGGGGAGAATGCCATAAATGGGTAACCACCACCAAGAAGGCCCAGGCATGGGTCATTGCCAACGAGGCAGGACCCAGCAGCAGAACCAACAGTAGGGGGCCCCTGCCAATCATGGGGCCCAAGAAATACACCTTTAAATACATCTGTTGGGAGAATATAAGGGTGGGATATAAATTTAATAAATAAATAATAAATAATATCTTGTGAGAAAAATGCATAGTTAATTTTGAGAGAAAATAAACAAGTATATGAAGAGATACAGTGTCATGTAGTGGTTAGGGTATTGAGCTAGGACCTGGGAGACCAGGGTTCAAATCCCCATTCAGGCATGAACTAACCTTGGGCTACTCATTGCCTCTCAGCCTAACCGGCCTCACAGTGTGTGTGTGTGTGGTAATGAAACAGAATTATGGGTAAAATCATTTCAAATATCTATCTATCTTTCTGTCTATCTACACATACACATATGTAATGGTGATTAACAAAATAGGTTTTTATTGTAGTACCAAAACGTTTCATCTTCCTCCCTCATCAGCTTCTAACATACAAATGCTGCTACCAAGGTGGCAGTTACAGTCATGGAGCTCTGAGGATGGAATGCTCAGAGGGGTTTCATTTGTGGAAGCTAAGTAATGCTTGTATTGTCCTCCAGGTTCAGGCCGTGTGTTGCCAATGTGTCCAGAGAGTATATCCAAAAGTTCTCCCTCTCAGTCAGTGCTGCAGGATCTGCTGGCATCTCTATAGCTGTTACAGAAAAGTCCAACAGGCTGTGGTTCTTGGTGTTAAAATGTTTTGCAACTGGTTGCTCCACTTTTTTTGTCAGAATTGCCGATTTGTGGTTTCAGAAGCATGTGAGTAGGTCAGTTGTAGTTTTTCCTGCATATCAAATATGACATCCTGGTTTTTTGCGTTCTGTGACATAAATTATATTGCAGGACCTGCAGGTGATGGTCTGTTTGATGTAGTATGCTCTGTCCGTCCTATTGCTTTTGAAAGTAGCTGTCTCTGTGAGGTAGAATATGCCCTTTTTGGTGGCAGGGACATTGATAAATATTGTCTGTATATATGCAGCAATGGAACAGAATTATGGGTAAAATTATTTGAAAGTGACAGCTAATAGCAAGATTTGTCCATTCCTAACCATAGTGCTACCTATGAACGAGATTTGCCAGCAATCTACTGCATAAATCATAAATTCCACAGTTCTAAGGAGGTTTTTTTGCCTCATTTCAGGAGACTGTTGTGGAGGATTGCTGTTCAGTCCATCCCTTGAACCTGAGAACAGAACAGGAATGGATGCTGATGCAGCCAAATGGATTGCCGCACAGCTTGGGAGAGCTGGAATGGTCTCACTTGAATCCAGAGCTTCTGTTCTTCATCCAGAATCCGATTTGCTGGCAACTAGCCAAGGAAGTTTATGGGTGAGTGGATAAGGCTCCCCTGGGCATGTGATGACTTTTGTAACATGCCAGTAAGCGGATTTATTGCCAGCCCTGCTATCTGTCAGTAGACAAACCGGGACACGCAAGGAAAGTCTCGCAGTCTCTAGAGGCTGTCCTTAATGAGCTCTGGAAATATGCCACAACCATGTCAAGGTATCTTGTTTTCTGAAAGAACATTGTAGAACACCCCCCCGATCTACCATTGTCTGCCTTTCCCTCATCCCACCACTGCCCATCCTTCCCAAAAGAAGTGAAGACACATGGTTTGAAATAATGTGTGATCCCTGCTCAGACTCCTTTCCATCCCTGTGGCCCTTCAAGGCTAATGACTGGTTTGAATTAGGTAAAATTAGACAGGCAGAGAGAAAAGAGGACATGTTTTTCCAGCTTACTTCATCTGTCCCTCCTTTTACAGCTTACTTCATTTCATGCATCCCTTTGTCAAGGAACCTGGAACTTCCACCTTGCCCATTTGCACATACAGAAAATTCAGTCCTCAGTACTGGCAAATTCAGAAGTGCAGGGTCCCTTCATAATAGTCACAGTTACACCCCTTCCTACTTTTTTTTCTTTTGCTGCTGGGTTAAGAATGAGATCTTGTTACAAAATGAGATCCTTGTTACAGATGTCCATAGGAACCAATCCGCATGAAAGGGGAGAGTAATAGCTACTGAAAAGAGCCTTCTCAGTGTTGAGCTCACCTCCTTTCACTCTGACTGAGTCCAAGGAAAGGAAGCAAGTTAGAAGACTCTTCTCAGTAGCTAACAGTCCCCTTTCATGTGGATTGGCTTGTAGGCCACTGGAGACAGAGGGACCCTGCTTGGACCTTGTTTTTTCAAAATAAAAGGTCTAAGACCCCCCAAGACCCTGGATGATTACACCCCTGGTCCTTATGTGGAATCACCCTGGGAAAGTCTAAGACTGCGTTCATACCTCCCACCTGCACTTTTTAAAGAAGTAAATTTATTTAAGGTTTAATAGGAACATTACACTAGGGATTGGGGATAAATTCGATTCAGTTCATATTTAAAGCATAACCTGTCAAATTCCGAAACAATGTGGGGACTGAAGCACAATACATTTTTTAAATTCGCACTTACCTGAATTTTGCGATGCAGTGCTCCAACCAATGTTTAGAAAACTGCATATATTAGGGGGAAATGTGCATAGAAATGAATATATTCATGAAAATAACCCACACAAATGTATGCTAGGAGAAATTAGAATATTAAAAGAAATTGCTTGCAAAAAATGTAGGGGAGAAATCTGATTCAGTTTGCATTTCAAGCCGAATCTACCAGATTTGCACTTTATGAACCAATGTGAGAACTGAAACACAGTTGCCCTTCAGAATTCACACCCATTCAAATTTTGCCAACCAGTGTTTACAAAAATGCATATGTCACGGGAAAGTGTGCATAAAAATGAGTATATAAGTGAAACTAACATACAAAAATGCATTATATATGAGGAACTGCTTGAAAAGATATGTACTTTAATCAAAACTGCATACAGAAATGTGTTTGCTAGGAGAAATTCACACTAAAATGCTGGAGAGTTTTCATGAGGTTTTTTGGGAAATAAAATCGCAAATTGCTGCGGAAAGGTGGAGAACTGATTTTAACATTGGAAAAATGAGAAAATGAGAGAACCAAAATTAGCCTCTGCTTACTGAGAGGAGGAAGGACAAGGTAGTGGAGAGTTGGGTGCATTTGTAAAGTGCACTGCTAGTTAATTTTCACTGCAACACTGTCCCCACCACCTCACTTCTCTCCCTCTCGGTAAGCAACAGTGGCCCACGCGCCAGGAAGCTAGCAGAGTGGCTTCATCCCACGCATCAAGACACTTCTGATCCCTGGCATTTCTCTTTAAAGAATGGGGAAGACCTATGCCTGAGCCACTGAGTAGTTGGGCTATGTCAAGGACAGGAAACATTCAGAAGTTGTTGGACTCTAGCTCCCATGAACTCCAGCCAGCATGGCCAATGCTCAAGGATGATGGGAACTGTGGTAATCTAATGGCATTTGGAAGACACCTCATTTATCCCTGATTCCTCCCCTGCCCTTGTAGTCCAACCTAGATTGGGGAGGGCTGAATCTGGGATCTAAATGGCTCCTCTTCCCTCTCCACTTCTCAATACCGTCAGAATGCTCTTAGTCTTACTGGGAGCAGCAATGTATTTTCAGGTGGCTGAATAGTTTCATTCCTCTCTGTTTTGTTGCATTGTGGTTTAGTGATTTACTAATCAGTTTAGTGATTTAGTGATCACTTGTTGACTTGCCACACTGGAGATAACAGCCAGCAACTGGCAAAAGACCTCTCTCACACACACATCCATGCACGCACACACACATGGGGAGACTTACTCTAAATTATTTTATCATGTGTAACCTTGGGCCAGTCACTCTCATAGCGTAACCTTCCTCATAAGGTTGTTGTGATGATATAATGGGATAACCCCATGGATGCCACTTTAAGCTGCTTGAAAAATGGCATGAGAGAAATGCCAATAATATGTGGTGTCTTCCAAAGTCTGTAAGTATCTCTCAGCAAGTTATGCTGACAAAGTACTGATATTTGTTTTAAGGGCAACATTTCAAAGAAGGAAAAATCTTTAAGCAAGAACAAAGATTTCAGCATGATCTTCTGTCCAAGCCAGAAAACACAAGCTTGGGGTTTTAACATTTCTTTCTTTTCTTCATGCCAAAAAATGTCAATTAAGTGACTTAATTTTTTTCAAAAAATGCCGACATTTTTGTTGCATTCCAGATGGTTTCCCATGGGGGGAAATGGCTAAAAACTTACTGGATGGATGACAAGACTGAAGAGTTTGTTCTGGTGTTGTGCTAAGCTCAGGGTAGGTAACTTCAGACCTGGGGCCCAAACGTGGCTCTTTGGGCCTCTCTGTCTAGACCTTAGGACTCTCTTCCAGGGCCACCTCACCTGATTTGCTTTGCACCCTCCATTAGTGTTCTTACCTGGCTGGAAATTGCCCTTGCACTCTGACGATGCTTCTTGCTTGTGTGGATGAAGGATAGAGAGGGTTGTTTTGAGTATGTGTAGAAACTAGCCTACCGTCCAAAGGTAAAATTCACATTCACTGCTCTGCCTACATTTGCCTCTGGATCCGCCCATCAACAGCATGTTGACATTCTTGGACAAGGTTGTCCAGAAAGGAATGTGGCCCTCTGGCTGAAAACGCTTCTCCACCTCTGTCCTAGGCCAATGGGTCTTGTAGGCCTATATATGGAGACACCAGTGGTTGGCAAGTGAGAGACAAGGTGGGGAGATTGCTGTCCTGTCGCCAGTGTTGAGGTAAGGTTCAACAGCCAGTCTGGTCAGCTTCCAAACATGGAATTGGAGGATACAACATCTTGTTCTTTGCCTCAGGCAGCTAAATGCATTGGGGACACTCACATAGCACCCCAGTGCTAATGCCTAGGATCAATGTCCAAACACACACACACACTTATACATTGTTCAAGGCTCTCCTCATATATTCTAATGGTGAGTCTTTCACTAATAGCCAAGGGCCTTTGGCTAAAGATATACTTGGAAAGCATAAGCCAGGGGCTGGGAACCCCTCAGTTTGAGGGCCGCATTCAAGCCTGACCAACCTTCTGGTGGGTGGTGGGTGAGTCTAGAAGCAAAAGGAGGGAAGGGGGAAAGTGGGTGGGACCCATTTTACATACATTTTATGAATTTTACCTATGTTCTATGTACATAAAATATGTAAAATGTATGTAAATTTTTAAATCTGACCCTATGAAAACTGCAGAAATAGCTGAAAGTGATGGGGCAGATAAAAATGATTGGCAGGTGACATCAAATAAGGTCACATGATTGGCAGGTGCCTGGAGTCTGCTAGAAATTGCCTCATGAGCCATTTATAAGGCCTGGCGGGCCAAATTAGGTGCATGGGCAAGAGGCTCCCCACCCCTGACATAAGCCATATCAATGCACTCAAAAGAACCTGTGGGGGGATGAGAGTGAGAGTGGGGGAGTTAGAGTGGATGCACACATGCTCTGCCCCTGATCTTTTCTCAGTGAGCAAGAACGCCTGTAGGAGGCTTGTAAGCATAGCCACTTGAACTTGAAGTCTCCTGACAATCATGAACCCTGATAGTCTAGGGCTCTTTAGTAAGGGGAGGCCTGTAAGTGTGTTCAGCCAAGTGTGCTTATAAGCCCCTCCCCATTTAATACATGTGCATGCTGTACTTCACCACTTTAAGTCCATAGGTGTTATTTTGCATGAATGAATAGGGCTACAATTATCCCACAATCTGCTATCAACACTTTGAATTGTAGCTCAGCAGCTGCAGTGTGTGTGTGAAGTACAGGTAAGTGCACTGAACATAACAATGCCTTAGTGTTCAGGTGTGTGGATTTTTGACATTGATATGTGCTATATACAAGATGTAGCTGAGCCTTTCCCCATTAACTTGCAAGAGCCCCTAAGAAAGAACAGAACTCTGAAGAATGACACTAGCAACTTGCACTAACAAAATTGTAACAAGACTTTGGATTTACCTGGCACAAAGACCAGAAAATAGGGAGTGTTCCTGGTATACAGAGCCCATTTGAGCATATGCAGAAGCCTTTGACTAGCTGTAGCAGCTATTGATTCTGACACTGCAGTCAACAGGAGCCCCATTCTAGTCCTGCCATCACCATTCATCCTCTTCTACTGTGGAGATGCTTGCAGCAATAGAGGATAACAGAAGATTGCTATTTATTTATTATTTGATTTATATCCCACCCTTCCTCTCAGCAGGAGCCCATTTATAATATAGATGCTATAATATCGTTTCCTTTTTCATCTCTTCTGCTGCAAGACATGTAGCTGCTACAGTCAGACAGAGGCTTCTCACCATGTGGAGGCTTTTTAAAAACCATGTCAGAGATTCAGTGCATTTTTTTTTATCATTAATTTTTATTCAAATTTTCAAAAACAAAACAAAACAAAACAAAAATAATTAAACAATAAAATAAAATGTTGACTTCCGATTTGTCTCAGATCAGTTATAGGTCTATAATATATAACAAACCTGTCTCTTAAATTATATTACAAAATCACTTTCCTCCAATAGTTATCTTAATTAATCATCAAATCTCATAAACATTACTTTATTATTTCCACAAAAAGTCAAAGAGAGGTTTCAATTCCTTGAGAAATATATCTATCAATTTTTCTCCAAATAAACATGTCGATTAATCCATCTCATCAAATCTGTTAGGTCCAATAATTTCAATAGCCATTCTTCCATTATCAATGTTAATTCCATCTTCCATCTTCAATAATCCTGTTAAGTCCAGTAATTTCAGTAGCCATTCTTCCATTATCAATATCCCATAATAATCTTGCTGTCATAGCCATAGTCATATAATAAGAGTCTGATGGGAATTTCCTTTATCACAAATATTTCCTTGCCATCAATTCTGAATGTGTTGCTGAAATATTGTTGTAATGTCATATCTCTGTTCTTCTTTTTTACGAAATGCACTGGCACATCTCTTGAGAGTTTTTCCATTGTCACATATCTGTAATTAATTCCATAGATTTTTTCTATATCAAGCTCCATCGCATCATTCCAGTCCAGAAATGTATCCAAGACATTGATAGCTTTATCTCTAATATCTTCATTAATTTCTTCAGAGACAACGTTGAATTCCAAACAATAAATTTTATCTCTAATATCCATAAACTCCAAGTCTTTTTCCAGTTCCACATTTGTTCCAATCTCCAGGGCTTGCATCTTCCCTTTAATTTTTCTTTTTTCATCTTCTCCAGTTGTATCTCTGATCTCATCAACCTCCTCTCTCACAAGATCCCCTATTTCTTTAAGCTCCTGCTTCATATTGTCAAGTTCAATTTTCATCTCCTGTCTACCCTGTCTCAGGGTTTGTTTCGTTATCTCAATCTCATCCATTATTTTCTGAAGCATATTTACTTCCAGGATCTCAGCCACTATCTTGATTGCCATTCTTAAAACCACGAAGAAAAAAAAACACCACTTCTTATTCCAGCAACAATTGGGTTAATATTCCAAACCTGATGACATCACAGTGTAGACAGCACAGCCTGCCTTATCTCTTATATGTTCAGGAATGCAAAACAAATTTAGTTCACAGCATCAAAACAGTTAGTGGCATCGTGAACAAGCAGATTCGTCAAAATGAAATAGACCAAAAAAATAGTCCCAGACATATAATACTCCAAAAGTTCATAAATCAGATTTATTTATTTTTTTTCTCCTCCGAATAGAAATCCCTCATCCGTTTGTATCTTTAAAATGCACAAATTCCAGGCCAGCTTTTTGCAATAATAACAAAGATAAGCTTTTTCAATTTCTTTCCTCCTTAATTTCGTGAATGAAAGAGAAGAGTTATAACCCACCCAGGAATTCTTTATAGCTGATTCATTGACAAATCTCTTTTTGCTGCAACAATTTAAACCAGATGATAAAAATAGAAAGAAGTATGCTTGCCTGTTAAAATCCGTTTTCCTTTGAAGAAAAGCCTTTGACTAGCTGTAGCAGCTATTGATTCTGACACTGCAGTCAACAGGAGCCCCATTCTAGTCCTGCCATCACCATTCATCCTCTTCTACTGTGGAGATGCTTGCAGCAATAGAGGATAACAGAAGATTGCTATTTATTTATTATTTGATTTATATCCCACCCTTCCTCTCAGCAGGAGCCCATTAATAATATAGATGCTATAATACCGTTTCCTTTTTCATCTCTTCTGCTGCAAGACATGTAGCTGCTACAGTCAGACAGAGGCTTCTCACCATGTGGAGGCTTTTTAAAAACCATGTCAGAGATTCAGTGCATTGTAATGCTCTTCAACAGCATAAGAAGGAGACTGTCCAATAGGAACAAAAAAGTTAAAGGAGATTCCTTGCTTTCTGCATTTGCTAATCCTGTCAGCACCCACTTCTTTGAATTCTCCCAGAGCTATTTCAAGCAAATATCCTGGGGCATAATTTCTGGGAAATCTGGTTTAGATTGTTTTATTTTTTTATTTTAGGGTTTTTTTTCAAAGGCTTCTGTTGGTCACTTCAGCCATCATTCACACCCAGCTGCTTTTCACTTAGACTGGGCTGGAAAGATGGTATTTTTGTACTTTCCAGCCAGCCAGTGCTGTTCTGTTTACAACAGGAGGGAGAGCGTGATTAGTTACCATGCCTTTCTCACACGACTCTTGCAGAAAGATGTGATCAGTCCAGAACCCTCCAATTTCAAGCATTGGTGCAGCACTCTCAGAACAAGATAGGCACCTTTGATGAGTCACCCCTCTGCTAATAACAGCAGTATGTAGGATGACTCAGGACAGATTAGGGATAGGAGAGAAATTCGATTCAGTTTGCATTTAAAGCAGAAATTATAAAATTTGCACTTTTTGACACAATATAAAAACCAGAGCACAGTCATCAATTGAAAGTTACACTTATGTGAATTTTACAATGAAGTTCACCAACCAAATGTTTACAAAATGTGTATATTAGGGGGAAATGTGCACAAAAATGCATATACTGGTGAAAATAACACACAAAAATGCATTATATTAGGAGAAATTGCTTGCAAATGTGTGCAGTAGTCAAAGCTGTATACACAAATGTATCAGGAGAAATCATGCTATAATGCTGAAGAATTTTCTTGAGAATTTTTAAAAAATTGAATTTCCAAATTACTGCAGAAAAGTGGAGACCTGAATTGAAGATTGGGAAAAAGAGAAACTTAGAGAACCGAAACAGACAGATCCTTCTATCCCTAGGACAGGGTATGCATCCATTCAGAATACACCCTAACAGGGACTTCATTACACCATATCCTTTGAAAATAGCCGTTCAACTTCTGATCAGGGGTAGAAGTTACTCCAAAAGAGACTGCCTGCTCTATGTTGCCCAGATCTTAACTGGAGGACACATGAAGAGGCAGGGTGCTCGCTCTTATGTTTGTTTAGGGCTGAGTGGGGAACCTGTGGCCCTCTAGATGTTGGACAACAATTCCCATCATCTCTGACTGCTGATGGGAGTTGTAGTCCAATAACATTTGAAGGGCCACAGCATCCTCATCCTTGGTTTAGAATGAGTGAAATTGTAATGTGCTTGAATTAAGGATGAGGGAGAAATTGGAATCAGTTCTCAATTAAAACTGAGTCTATCAAATTTGCAATTTCCAAAATGAGAACTGCAACAGAGCCGTCTTTCAAAATTCACACAATCAAATTTTGCATGCAGTTCTCCAACCAACCAATGTTTTTAAAAATGCATATATTAGGTTAAAATGTGCATATAAATACATATATTAGTGAAAATAACATAAAATGCATTGCAGTAGGAGAAATTGCTTGGGAAAATGTGTACATGTCAAAGTTGCACACAAAAATGTGTTTGTTAGGAGAAATTCGCACTACAATGCTGAAGAATTTTATCAGGATTTTTTTAAGCAAACAAACAAGTACAAATTGCTACAAAATTGTGGAGAAGTGAATTTTAGCAATTAAGACTACAATCCAATATTCACTTAACTTGGAACAAGTGCCATTGAACCCAATAGAGCTTACTTCTGAGTCGACATACATTGGATTGCAGCCAAAGTAGTTCAGAGAGGGTGTTTATGTCGGAACTGGAGGCTTCACCTCTTCCTGGTTCTCAACCAGGCCCTGATCCAAGCAGCTGGTTCTATGTGGTTTCCTTTCTTTCTGAGCAGCCTTACGTGCAGCTAGTCAGGCACTTCACTGAGCACTCAGAAGGTGCTGCCAGGCTTGACATCTCCTCCTTCTGTGGCCCTGGGAGAAACGTGGGGCTGGGAAGGAATGTGTGTCTGACAGCCAACCAGAAACCCAGGACTGGTGGGACCTCGAGTCCCCATGGGACAGGGATACCTGCTCTTATAGCCTCTTCAGGGTCATGGACAGTAAGGAGATTTGCTGGAGGGTCCTGCTCCCCTTGTTTCTCCTCTGTGCAGACCTCAGATTTGAACCCTGACAAAAGCTCACTGACAAGTCTGGGCAATCTCTAGTTGAGAGAAGCCATTGGGTGGGCTCTCCTGTGCCATTGCTGCCTTCTGCTGACATAGGGCTGTTCCCGAAATTGCAGGCTGGTGGAATCAGGTGATCTCTTTGTTGAACAGCACGGAATGTTTGCATAGGCAGCTGAGAGAAGGTAATGCAGCAGCCGTGCTGGTTGGGGCTAACGGGAGTGGTAATCCGAAACATCCAGAGGGCTCCAGGTTGAGGAAGAGTGTAATACAGAACAGATGGTGTGAGCTGTTACAGGGGCCCCACGATGGCAATCGTCGTGTGATGGCAAGGACACGAGACGTCATGCTCCTCATTAAAATGGTGTTGACTCAGGAAGTGCCCCTTTGCCCTGACTTGTTTCCACCTGAGGCGTAGCTGTTTGCAGGATTTAGAAAACATTTAAGGGAGTCTTGTTCTTTTAAGTGCAGAATACTGATGAAGGTAAAGGACTTGCCAAAATAAATAAGCCTTTCCCTCACCAAAATTGTTCAAAGGGAGAGATCTGAAGAGGGTTTTGCCAAGGGGATTGCTTCTCGACAATGTTTGTTTGGGAGGGTTTTGTTTTGCATTGCTTTACAAAGCACATTGGGTTGTCATGTCAATGCCTGCAAAATGCAAATTTGGAGAGTATGCCACTGACATTTATCAACAGAATGGGTGGTGGGGTGGGTGGGTTGCGCATTCTTGGGCGGAAGAGCAACAGTGTCCGGAATTTTATACGAGCCTGAGGAATCTGTCAAATATCTTGAATGTTAACTGCACCAAACTTTTATTGCTGGGCATTCTCCAATCACTGAGAAAGGTCCAGCTGCTTTTGCGGTTCTCCACTGGGAGGTGAAGATGCTTTCGAGAGCCTTGTAGAAACAGTGAACACTAAGTGGGTGGACTTTAGGATGAGGTTCTGCCTCCTTTTCTTCTTGATAGTGGCTGAAGCAGGAAGAAAGAAGTTCCCAAGCAAAAGTCTTACATCTAGTGCAGATGTTGCCAACCTCTTTGGGCCAGTGGGCACATCTGGAATTTGAGAAAGTGCCAGCAACGCCAGTCACAAAATAGCTGCCATGGGAAGGAGCATGACATAAGACAAAATGGCTGCCACTTCCACAAGAGACAGGAACACAAAATAGTGCAGGCGTATCCTCTTCTCATCAGTGCAGAAAAGGCACATATATCAGCCACCACCACACTCACTCACACAGAGAAGCTCATTGCAGGCCTCCTCTGTTCAGAACGGGAGTAGAGATGTGAAGGCCTGAGGGGAAAATTGACAGTTGGGGCGAGGGGAGTGCTTGTTTTCCAAAGTCTTGTTTGTTTTTTCTGAAAAATTGGAAAAAATACAGAAAAAACTGGATTCCCCCACCTCCCAAAATTTTCAGGTTTTTTTCCCTTGGGCCCACAACTCTAGAAGGTAGGGAGGTGGAGCGTGTAACTCCCTGGCATCCAGTGAAATGTGGGCATGTCTGAGGGAACATATTCAAGGTAGGAGAGGGTGTCCCACTGCAAACAGGAAGAACAAACAGGCCGCTGTGGTTTGTGGATCTTTGAGGGAATATTTTCCGAGAGCTTTCGCAGGAGCCCTAGGAAGTACTGGTGGCCACAGTGGCTTTCGTGGGTGCCATGTTGATGACCCTGATCTAATGGTTCAAACTGGAATGCTGCAAGCGGGACTGGGAACTTATTCTAGGAGTGAAAAGGGTAGCTAGGCCAGCACTTTGGACCTTCAAGTGGACAGGCAGACTTCACCACAATAGTTTTATGCTGTACAATTGTCTTTCCATAAATAAGCTCAGCAAGAAGGAAAGCTCTGATCTCAGATCTGACCAACTGGTCCAGCATCCTATTCAACAGGAGGCAACAAGAGGCCTCTGGGAAGCCTACATGCAGGAAGAATCAAAAGCAACCACCTTATAATAATAATAATAATAATAATAATAAAGGCAGCTTACAAAAACACAAATATAAAATACAATATAAAAATGTATCAATAAAACAATACAAAATACAATCTGTAGAAGTTAAATAACAATACACATTGTTATTTACACATAGTACACATAGTAGCTCTTAATGGTGGCTTTATCCGTGGTACAAGTAACTGCATTTTCTGTGTTAAATTCCAGTGTCCTCAAAGCCAGCTGAATTGCATTTGCAACCAGGTCTATAGTTTCATATGTTTGTTGTTGGGAGGGGAATCTCCTGATTTTCTTGGGCGTCCAGCTGCTCCGGCGAGGCGACAGAGGGCAACCCCACTGCCCCTCCAGGGGTGCCTCCAGGGGTGCATTGCACGGAGCTTCCTCCTCCAGGCAGTGGTCCAGGACTTCAGATGTTACAGAGAAATAGAGCTGGGTATTGTCAGCGTACTGCTGACACATCACCCCAAATCTCCTGATGACCTCTCCCAAGGGCTTCATATAGATGTTAAACAGCATGGGGGGCAAGATGGTACCCTCCTGCACCCCACAGCACAACTGCCAGCCCCCCCGAAAGACAATTACCCACTGCTATTCTCTAAAAACTACCTTGGAGATAGGATAAACACTGTAAAACAGTGCCTCTGATACCCATCTCACCAAGTCAGCCCAGAAGAATACCATGGTCAATGGTATCAAAAGCCGCTGAGAGATCAAGTAAGAGTAATAGGGTTGCATTCCCCCTGTCCTTCTTCTGATAAAGCTGAGCAAGGCTGATTCAGTCCCATAACCAGGCCTGAACCCAGACTGGAAAGGATCAAGACAATCTGTTTTATCTAACTTGCAATTGCTGCAGCTTCTCTACAACCAGGGATGGGGGAGGCATTTAAATTTAAATATTTAAATATGAACTTTAAATTAAAACATTTAAATTAAATTTAAACATTTAAAAGTGAACTTGTCTAATTCACACGTTCCAAAGCAATACACAACCCAAAACTTAGCCATCCTTCGAAATTTGCACTTCCCCAAATTTTGCAATGCAGTTTCCCAGCCACGTAATGTGTACAAAAATGCATATGCTATGGTAAAGTATGCATTAAAATGCATATGTTTGGTAAAATAAGATACAAAAATGCATTATATTAGTAAAAATTGTTATTGCAAACGTTTGTATATTAGGCAAATTTGCATACGAAAGGGTGTAGAATAGGACAACTCGCACTAAAATGCTGATGAATTTTCATGAGGACTTTTAAAAAATGAGAACAAATATGGAAATGTGAAGAACTGAATTTAAGACTGGAAAAGGAAGAAACTGAGAGAAATTGAAACTGACATATTCACGCATCCATATCTACAACAGCATCAAAATGGCAGCCTGTATTCCACTCCCAATTAATCTGGATTTACCCTTTCCTGGGAAAATCCGATAAGTGTTGCCAAGGATTTGTTGGCAACATCTGAACCACCCATTTGCAAATTAAGCCCCTGTCTGGAAGCACCCCCAGTCTCTCCCTCCCCACCAAA
This sequence comes from Rhineura floridana, assembly GCF_030035675.1. Classification (NCBI taxonomy): domain Eukaryota; kingdom Metazoa; phylum Chordata; class Lepidosauria; order Squamata; family Rhineuridae; genus Rhineura; species Rhineura floridana. Next base: position 11,311,681 of record NC_084494.1, read on the forward strand.
GCAAAACAAAACAAACCACACACACACCAGACACACTTCCTTGTCAAACAAGCCCCCTTGTAACATGTTTTGGAAAAGCGAGACTGTGAGCCCTTGGCTACGTATCAACTGCCCACTGGCAGCAGCCTCTAAACGTGACAGTGTCTGAGCTTTTTAAATCCATGTTAATCCCTCTGCTGCTGCTTCTGAGTGCTCTCCCATAGCCCAACCATTAATCTTCTTGCCACTGGCTGTGCTTGGCATGCAGTGCTGTAGGATGCTTTGCTTCATGCTTTTACTGTTGCTCCAGAGTGGGAAATAGACCAGGATGCTGGGCTGGCCTCTATTCCTTCATACATACCAGTCAACAGCTAAAAATGGGGAAGGAAGTGGTGCCACACAATTAGCTCGGGTGCAGCACTTGCTCACTCGCAGGATTAGGTCCACCCAGGCATGCATAAGCAGAAAGTGGCTCACGTTCAGTCTGTGCCAAATGGTGGAGTCAAGGCAGATGTGGGGTCACGGCAGGCCAGAGGCTGAAGCCAGGGACCCAGGCTAGACACAGCAATTTACTAGATGGGCTTGGCAATCTTCACCAGCCAGGTGAGATTCTAAAGCCAGACAGCCTCTTCCAAAAACCAGGACTTGCCAGGTCTCCAACTTCGAACAGGAGATGCCCAAACTTAGGACTACAGTAGAGCCCCGCTTTATGGCACTTCACTTTAGGGAGCTTTGCTAACGCGGCAGTCTCAGATGCAATTAGACTAAAGCCCCACTCATACAGTGCTTGTTCTGCTTTTACGGCGGTTTTCGGGCGTCACGCGTCATTCTATTCAATTAGTTCAGCTTTTCTGCAGTTTTAGCTTTTCGGCGGGGGTCCGGAACGTAACCCGCCGTATGAGTGGGGCCCTACTGTGATCTTCCGTTACTGTAAGAAGGCAGCTCTTTCTATGTGGGTAGAAAGTCCAGTTTGATTCACTTCACTTACTTCCAAGTGAACATGCACAGCATTGGGGTGCATTTTGCAAAGGAAAGGCAATGTAGCATAGTGGCCAAGAGTATGCACAGTAAGCCAGCGAGTCCTAGTTCAAATCTCCCTCCCCTCCCCCCCCATCCTCAGCTGTTGCGCTGGCTGGTTTTTAGGCAAGCCACAAATCACTCCAAGTCTTCCCTATAAAAGGAGGATAAATATGAGACTACTGTGAGGATTATTGAGATGATGTTTATGAATCTATTGAATCCTCAGGGAAAGCATTCTATAAGTGTTAAGTATTATAAGTCAAGTCAAGTCAAGATTTATTGCCAGGCCATAAGCCAACGCAAAATTAAAACATGCATTTAAAACATGTATTATAATTACAGCAATATTAACTCAACTTGGGCAATGGTGTTGAAAATCTGTGGTTGCAAAGGATGAAGACTCCTTTCAGTTGTGAAGGATGTGATCTGCAAAGTATGCTATTGAATTGTTGTTGTTATGTGCCTTTAAGTTGATTATGACTTATGGTGACTCTATGAATCAGTGACCTCCAAGAGCATCTGTTGTGAACCACCCTGTTCAGATCTTGTAAGTTCAGGTCTGTGGCTTCCTTTATGGAATCAATCCATCTCTTGTTTGGTCTTCCTCTTTTTCTACTCCCTTCTGTTTTTCCCAGGATTATAGTCTTTTCTAGGGAAATGTCTTCTCATTATGTGTCCAAAGTATGATAACCTCAGTTTCATCATTTTAGCTTCTAGTGACAGTTCTGATTTGCTCTAACACCCAATTATTTGTCTTTTTTGCAGTCCATGGTGTGCACAAAGCTCTCCTCCAACACCACATTTCAGATGAGTTTATTTTTCTCTTATCCGCTTTTTTCAGTGTCCAACTTTCACATCCATACATAGAGATCAGGAATACCATGGTCTGAATGATCCTGACTTTGGTGTTCAGTGATACATCTTTGCATTTGAGGACCTTTTCTAGTTCTGTCATAGCTGCCCTCCCCAGTCCTAGCCTTCTTCTGATTTCTTGACTATTGTCTCCATTTTGGTTAATGACTGTGCCAAGGTATTCATAATCCTTGACAAGTTCAATGTCCTTGTTGTCAACTTTAAAGTTACATAAATCTTCTGTTGTCATTACTTTAAACTTCTTGACATATCATCTGCATATCTTAAATTATTGATATTTCTCCCTCCAATTTTCACACCTCCTTCATCATGCTTCATCCCGCTTTCCATATATGTTCTGTGTACAGATTAAACAAATAGGGTGATAGAATACACCCCTATCTCACACCTTTTCCGACTGAGAACCAATTGGTTTCTCCATATTCTGTCCTTACAGTAGCCTCTTGTCCAGAGTCTAGGTTGTGCATCAGGACAATCAGATGCTGTGGTACCCCCATTTCTTTTAAAGCATTCCATAGTTTTTCATGATCTACACAGTCAAAGGCTTTGCTGTAATCTATAAAGGGTGATTGCCTTCTGAAATTCCTTGGTCCGTTCCATTATCCAATGTATGTTTGTGATATGATCTCTGGTGCCTCTTCCCTTTCTAAATCCAGCTTGGACGTCTGGCATTTCTCGCTCCATATATGGTAAGAGCCTTTGTTGTAGAATCTTGAGCATTACTTTACCTTCACGGGATATTAAGGCAATTGTTCGATAATTACTGCATTCTCTGGGATCCCCTTTCTTTGGAATTGGAATATATATTGAACTCTTCCAGTCTGTGGGACATTGTTTAGTTTTCAATATTTCTTGACAAATGTTTGTCAAAATTTGGACCGATTCAGTCTCAGTAGCTTGTAGCAACTCTGTTGGTATGCTATCTGTTCCTGGTGATTTGTTTCTTCCAAGTATTTTAAGAGCAGCTTTCACCTCACATTCTAAAATTTCTGGTTCTTCATCATATGGTTCCACCATGAATGAATCTAAAATCTAAAATGCTATTGCATTAGTTGAACATTTTAAAACACACAATTCTATTACATATTATCACATTTCTGTGAATAGGGTTGTCGCTGTGGGTTTGCCTTCAGGCAGTACTTGGCAGTCTTAGACCTAGACTTGACAAATGAGGGTTAATAGCTGTAGCTCAGGGTGTTGAGGTAGTTTGTCTCCATGGAAGATTGCTTCTTGCATAAGGATGAAGGATCTGTCAATTTTGATTCTCTTCTTTCTCATTTTTTCCAATCTTATATTCAGTTCTCCACATTTCTGCAGCAATTTGCGAATTGTTTTTTAAAAAATCTTCATGAAAATTTTTCAACATTTTAGTGCAAATTTATCTTAAACACATTTTTGTATGCAGTTTTAACTAATGTGTACATATTTTTTGCTAGCAGTGCTTCCCAATATGATGCATATTTGTGGGTTATTTTCATTAATATATTCATTTTATACACACTTCTACCCAATATATGCATTTTTGTAAACATTGTTTGGTTGTAGAATTGGATAAGCATGAATTTTGAAGGGTGGCTGTGTTTTGGTTCTCTCTTTTTTTTTGAAATTGTGAATTTGATAGATTTGGCTTTAAATGTGAACTGTATCTAATTTCTCCCCCATCTCTACTTCTTGAACAGGAAAAATCAATCATAGAAGGGAATAAGAACATACATTGCTCTCTCCTAGCTAAGAATGATGTGATCTAGGGCTGTGTGTGTGAAAAAGAAGAGATAATGCAGTTTCTCATCAAGGTTGAGAGAGACACACATGGAGGAAAGCTAAGTCTGGGGCTCTGTATTCATTGGCGGGAGGAGCCTTTCTCTCAAGCTTGATGTGGAGCAGTGGATTTGGTTGTCTATTGCAGTATTTTAAAAGTGCACCTCCATCTATGCTCAACCTGTGTATTTGTAAATAAACGTACACATTACAAATTGCCAATAAGCCTCCAGAGACTTCTGCTTATAGGAAACTAAATCTGGGTAAATGCTACAACTCTGGAACTTTTCAGAGCTCAGTAGATTTTCAGTGAGTATATGAATGTGTGATATTCTCTGGAATAGTATGAGACATGATGTAAACGGCCGTAGTAGATGGTGGTGGTGATAGTGGGGATCAGTGAAAATTGGGTGCCCTGGTTTACATGAGTGGAAGCATTTTATTTATTTTGCAAGATTTGTATACTGCATAATAATCCTCTAACCAGGTTACATAAAACGGTATAAAAGTTGCATTAAAAATAACAATAAAAGCAGAGTTTAAAAACAAAAGACATACTAAAATTATCAAAATATAGATACAATCAACAGATTTTAAAAACAAATGTACATAATAAAATTACATATCTCAATGTAAAATGTAAATGTACTGCCTTCAAGTCGATTCCGACTTATGGCGACCCTATGAATCAGGTTTTCATGAGGCTGAGAGGCAGTGACTGGCCCAAGGTCACCCAGTGCGCTTCATGGCTATGTGGGGATTTGAACCCTGGTCTCCCAGGTCATAGTGCAACACCTTAACCACTGCACCACACTGGCTCTCACATGTCTCAATAGTCTTGCCTAAATAAAAATGTTTTTAGCCGGTGCCATTGCAGCCTTTGCCAACGCTGTTGCCCTCCAGATGTCTTGGACTACAACTTCTATCAGCCCCAGACAGCAGTGCACTGGGTTGATGGGAGCTGTAGTCCAAAATATTTGGAAGCCAACAGGTTGGCAAAGGCTGCACCGTTGAATATGACCCAATGCATTTACTTTAGAAAGGTTCACCTACAGCTGAAATTATTCACATGCATAAAAATGTTCCCCCCCATCATTTTCATAAACTGAAGTTAATTACATATTGTGTGGCTTACTTGTTTTACTGTATATGTAGAAACAAGACACAATTACATAAATAAAAACCTGTTTTACTCCAAACATACTGCAATGTTCACAAAATTTCCCCAGCTACATAAATGACAGCAGTCTCATATAGCAGGGATGGAGAACCTGTGGACTCCAACTCCCATCAGCCCCAGCCAACATGGTCAATGGTCTGGGATGACACATGTTGTACTTTAGCAACATCTAGAAGCACACACATTCTCCATCCCTGTCATATAGGGAAAGGTTTGATTATGAACATCTTTTTTTTTAAAAAAAAGTCTGCATTTTCACATAGCTGCCATATTGGAATCCGAGCATTTTGCAGGATGACTGTACATGTGAATTAAATACTGTATGTAACTGGTATCTGTGAGTTCTTCAATGCAGGATCTTAGTACAACTTAAGGTTTTCTTAATAGTAATGTTGGCTTGAAGTTTGCAGAATCGCTGGCTGCATGTGTGTGAGAGAACCTTGTTTGTGATGGCTCCCATAGCTATGAAATGCTTTCCCTAGAGAAGCTTGTTTGGTGCCCTCATTGTGGTTTTTTCCCACTAGCTTCAGGGCTAGACCTTTTTTTGTTCTCCCTTTTAAGATCTAGTTTTACGTTCCTGTGGTATGACCCATGATTTTAGTGTATATGCATGAACACGGTTCTAATTCTGTGCCATGTATGATATTATTATGCTGGTTTTGAATTTGGTTTTTAGGCTGCTTTCCTTCCTTACTGTGGATTTTTATTGCAGTATGGTTTTGCCATAATACATTTTTATTTTTTATTTTGTACGATGGCTAGAAAACGTATTTTATGAGGCATCTCATAAATATAAATAAGAAGAAAGTAAATACATAAGTAACCTATAGATGGTGTGCTGTTTATTGACAGGTCTGAATTCTTGCCATGCTCAAGTTGCTTACTACACTTCGCTTGCGGAAGTGTTCTAGCAAGGAGCTCTGCGCAGCTCAGCTCAGCTCTTGCATTCAGTGGAAACGGATGCCCATTGGGACTAATGGGGCAGAAGGCAGGGAACCCAACAGCAGGTGGAGCCAGAGCCAATGACTGGCAGAGCCAACTAATTCTAGTTTTGTCCCCATCCTTCTCCCAGAAGAGGGCAAAGGGCAAAACTCTACAAAGGGCAAAACTCAGACTAAGGAGGAGGAAGCTGACAGCCAGTGTCAGTCCCTGGGCTGGTTGTAAATGAGAAGGCAGGCAGCTGTGGACTGACTGGGGGCAGACTGAGGTTGGTGGTGGGGCAGTGTCCCATTTGCCCTAATGGACCAGCCTCCATTGCTTGTGATACTTCTCTTGCTTCTCCTTAAAAGCCAATAAGATATAAGCCAATAAGAGGAGTTCAATGAAGGAAAACACATTTTGTCATACTTAAGATAGAATCGATCAGAGGCAAGGCAAACTAGTAGTGGGCAAATTCTGTAAGTGAGAGGGAGGAAAAGGCAACCTAATATGTAATTATTTATCTGAGGCTTTTATATGCTGCTTTTTATAATAGTGATAGCAAATCAGTTTCCATATAATAAAACATCAATAGGACAATATAAAATACAATTAAAAAGTATACAATAAATCAATACACAATATCGTTCTAACAGTGAAAAAGAGATCCAGATATAGGCATGGCAAAATGTCACCCTCCAAAGGCTTTGGAAAATAAGTAGGTCTTCATCACATGGTGAAAAAAGCTCATTAATGTTGGGACCATTTGTGCTTCCAAGCAGAGGTCATCCCAGAATAGTGGGATCCTGTCTCCTAAAAAGGCATGAAACATGGTAAAAGGCTTTGGAGCATCTTGTATGAAAGGTTAAACTGGAAACCGAGACCCCTGTTGCCCTCCAGTTGTTGTTGGACTACAATTCCTATCATCCCTGACCGTTGGCCATGCTGGCTGGGGCTGATGGGAGTCCAACAGCATAAGGATAGAAGTGTATAAAATTATGCATGGCATTGAGAAAGTGGACAGAGGAAAGTTCTTCTCCCTCTCTCATAATACTAGAACTCATGGACATTCAAAGAAGCTGAATGTTGGAAGATTCAGGACAGACAAAAGGAAGTACTTCTTTACTCAGCGCATAGTTAAACTATGGAATTTGCTCCCACAAGATACAGTAATGGCCACCAGCTTGGATGGCTTTAAAAGAAGATTAGACAAATTCATGGAGGACAGGGCTATCAATGGCTACTAGCCATGATGGCTGTGCTGTGCCACCCTAGTTAGAGGCAGCATGCTTCTGAAAACTAGTTGCCGGAATCCTCAGGAGGGGAGATTGTTCTTTCACTCGGGTCCTGCTTGCGGGCTTCCCTCAGGCACCTGGTTGGCCACTGTGAGAACAGGATGCTGGACTAAATGGGCCACTGGCCTGATCCAGCAGGCTGTTCTTATGTTCTTAGGAGGGCCACAGAGTTCCAATCCCTTGTCTAAACTTTGGTGGCTTTTACATTTAGTGGCGTAGAGTTGAGAATGATCATGGGGAGCAGGGATAGAAGGATCTGTCCATTTCAGTTCTCTCCTTTTCTCATTTTTCCAGTCTTGAATTCAGTTCTCCACATTTCTGCAGCAACTTGTGCATTTTTTTCTTTAAAAAAATCCTCCAGAAAATTCTTCAACATTTTAGTGTGAATTTCTCCTAATAAACACATTTTTGTATGTCATTTTGACTAATGTACACATTGTTGCAAACAATTTCTTCTGATAGAATGCATTTTTGTATGTCATTTTCACTTATATTGATTTTTATGCATGCTTTCCCTTAACATAGGCATTTTGTAAACAGTGGTTGATTGGAGAACTGCATTGCAAAATTCAGGTAAGTATGAATTTTGAAGGATGGCTGTATTTCATATTGTTTCGGAAAGTGCAGATTTGATAAATTTGGCTTGAAATATGAACAATCAAATTTCTCCCTCTTCCCTAATGGGGAGGGGGTGAGATTATTTATTTTTATTTATTTAATTTAATTTATATACCGCCCTAAGCCCGAAGGCTCTCTGGGCGGTGTACAAAAAGATAAAAAACCAAGCAATGTATAAATACAATAAATACAATAAATCAAGAAAACAAAACAAACAAACAATAAAAGAACCAAACAACATCCAAAATACAAATAATGATGAAAATGCTATTAAAACACACTTTAAAATGCCTGGGAGTATAAAAAGGTTTTCACCTGGTGCCGAAAAGATAGTAGCGTCGGTGCCAGGCGCACCTCATCAAGAAGGCTGTTCCACAGTTCGGGGGCCACCACAGAAAAGGCCCTGATTCTAGTCACCACACTCCGAGCTTCTTGATGGGATGGCACTCGGAGGAGGGCCTTAGATGTTGAGCGCAGTGTCCGGGTAGGTTCATATTGGGAGAGGCGGTCCACCAGGTATTGCGGTCCCATGCCATGTAGGGCTTTATAGGTCAAAACCAGCACTTTGAATCTAGCCCGGAAACAAACAGGAAGCCAGTGCAGACGGGCCAGAACAGGTGTTATATGAGCGGACCTTCTGGTCTGCGTCAGCAATCTGGCCGCTGCATTCTGGACTAGTTATAGTTTCCGAACAGTCTTCAAGGGCAGCCCAACGTAGAGCGCACTGCAGTAGTCCAGTCTAGAAGTTACCAGAGCATGAACAACTGAGGCGAGGTCATCACTGTCCAGATAGGGACGTAGCTGGGCTATCAGGCGAAGATGGTAGAAAGCATTCCGTGCCACCGAGGCCACCTGGGCCTCAAGTGACAAGGAAGGATCAAAAAGAACCCCCAAGCTACGCACCTGTTCCTTCAAGGGGAGTGTAACCCCATCAAGAACAGGATGAACATCCTCCATCTGGGCAGAGAAGGCACTCACCAACAGCGTCTCAGTCTTGTCTGGATTGAGCTTCAGTCTGTTAGCTCCCATCCAGTCCATTATCGCGGCCAGACAGCGGTTTAGCACGTTAACAGCCTCACCTGAAGAGGATGAAAAGGAGAAATAGAGCTGCGTGTCATCAGCGTACTGATGGCAACGCACCCCAAAACTCCTGATGACCGCACCCAGTGGCTTCATGTAGATGTTGAAAAGCATGGGGGACAGTACCGATCCCTGCGGGACTCCACAATGGAGAGTCCAGGGCATCGAGCAGTGTTCCCCAAGCACTACCTTCTGGTGGCGTCCCACCAAGTAGGAGCGGAGCCACTGCCAAGCAGTACCCCCAACTCCCAACTCCGTGAGTCTTCCCAGAAGGATACCATGGTCGATGGTATCAAAAGCAGCTGAGAGATCAAGGAGAATCAACAGAGTCACACTCCCCCTGTCCCTCTCCCGACAAAGGTCATCATACAGGGTGACCAAGGCTGTTTCGGTGCCAAAACCGGGCCTGAAACCGGATTGAAATGGATCAAGATAATCAGTGTCATCCAAGAGCCCCTGGTAGATGGTAGACAATTACAAAACTATGAGCTGTGTGTGAAGAAATTTGTCTGTTTGTCTCACAGTTTTACAACTTTGTGCTACAGAGTGAGGTCAATTAGGAGTAAGGTCAGGATAGGACAAAGTATTTCTTCAAACACATTTCTAACTTATGGAGTTCACTGCCACGAGATGGGGTAATTGCTACTTGCTTGGATGGCTTTAAAAAGAGTTTGGGGTTCTTCTAGACGGGTATCTTCTTGTTCTATCCAATCACTGCTGTTCTCCTGCCACTTACATTTGGAATTGCAAAGGAATTTCCATTCTTCTGCAGGTATAGAGCTTTTTAAATATGAAAGTCCTGCTATATTGCATCCATACTAGTAGATGCATCATAACTGGATGTGCAGGCAAGTGACATTTCCCCCCAAGTTAGTTTATTTATTTATTACACTTATATATTCACTTTTCCTCCAAGGCATACATGGTTCTCCTCCTTTCCAATTTTAATCTCACAATAAACCTGTGAGGTAGGTTAGGCTGAGAGATTGTGATTGGCCCATGGTCACCCAGTGAGCTTCATGGCAGAGTGGGGATTTGAACCCTGGGCTCCCAGGTTCTGGTCCAACACTCTAACCACTACACTACACCAGCTGTCCTAAGCCAGGACCATTTTCAGCATGTGCTTATTTTTAGTTATTTTAAAACATTGTTCTAAAATGCTTTTTCATTTAAGTGCTACTGTATGGATATTGTAACACCTGCCCAAGTAAACTATAAAATGATGTAGCACAGATGTAAAATGCTGATTGATAAAGAAATGTGCTGCTAAAATTGCTCTAACTGGAAAGATAGCATGTTTAATATTTAAAAATCAATGTTTTAGGGTGCAATCCAACTACTGTTTACACCAAGCTGAGAGGAGTTGAATATGGTGGACTTCTGGCTGAGCTGGCTGGGTCTTGGCTCAGCCGAGCTACACCAGCATAGGACCCTCATGGTGGCTAAGCCGGAGATCCTCTGGAGAAGCCCAGCTTGGCATAAGGGGAGTCAGCGGAAGCGTTCCAGGGGTGTGTCGGAGAGGGGCCGAGGGCAGGGACTTGTACTACATTCAGGTCACATTTGGCTCCCTCCCGCAGCCCTTCGCCCAAGCAGCCAATACGCCAAGAAAAATTTTTGTTTCCTTCTGCCATGTCCTGCCGGCGCAGCCAGCATGCTCCCCTCCCAGAGGCTCTTGAAGGTGGCAGCCCCTTTCGCCAGCTCTGCCTCTCCTTGCTCTGTTCCCACCAGCCTCCCACAAGATGGATTGCTCTGCCCGTGTGCAATCAAAAAGCTTTTTAATTTAAATCCTTTTATACAAATATTTTACCTATTTTGAACATAGGTGAAAGAACATTTTTAACACAAAGTTAAAGGATCAATTAAAAAAAATTAAGCATCCTGATAAAATGGCACCTGACTATATGCTGAAGTCTACAGGTGGAGACATAGGCTCAACCTCCCAAAATGTCACTGCGCTCATCAAAACTGTGCCTTTCAATAAGACAGAAGACATTCCACACCTGCAGATACTGCTGTACTGTTCCGACCCTTCCATAAATTATATTTTCTGGGGTTTCGAAAGTGATGTAAGAACCATGGGGAAAACACAGGAGAGCAACAGACTGGTGGACCCCTAAGTTAGTCCTATTCATTAATTTCAATGGGTTTACTCTGAGTATGGCTAACAATGGATACAGCCTGTGCAGATGCCCCATAAAAAGTGAGTGAACAAAGGGTGGCAATTCCAGAATAAACATCTGACATCAGAAAAGGCAATATTCAGAAATCTACACGAGGACTTTTTATTTAATCTACCAGGCCGCTCTGTTACTGATCTTAAGGTGGCCATCCTGGAGCAAAGGAACTTCAAAGGAAAACCACAGTGCAAAACTGCTGAATTGCAACTTATCAAAAAGTTTAGTTCTACTCATTTAGGTCTGAACAGAGACAATGGTTTTCTGTCCAAGTGCAAGTGTCACTCAGGAATAACTGTGTTACCATCAGATATTTCTGCTGTGAAGGGTCACTTTGCATACATTTAAACTCTAATTGAATTGTTACAGACGGCGCATGCTCACTCTGGGCGCCCGCAGATGGCAACTGTGTTACACGGATGCACGGTGGCTGAAAGTCCTTCAGAGTGGTGTGGAACTGCATAAGTCTGCTTCACCACTCTCCTTCGTCTTTATTAACTTCTGTGCCACTGACTGAAAGCTAAAGAAAATGAACAGAAGCTACATGGGATTTCTCTCTCAGTGAGCTGTACAGTTTCAGTCTGCCAGATGGGGAGGGATCAACATTGTGAATGTCGCGCCATGCAATATCTCCTGCACTTTTTGTACACATACCCAACTGTCATGTCAACTGAGCCCTTTCCCTGAGTTGCTACTTCTAAAAAGGAATATTCACCCATTCAACCTTCCCCCACCTCCGGCAATATAAAGTATGAAATGGCATATTCTGCCTACATCATAAGAACATAGGAAGCTGCCTTACCCTGTGTCAGACCATTGGTCTATCTAGCTCAGTATTGTTTCCACTGACTGGCAGTTGCTCTCCATGGTTTCAAACTGGGGCCTCTCCCAGCCCAGTGGTGGCTGATGCTCAATGGGACTGGTGGGGCAGAAGGTAGGGAGGCCAACAGCAGGTGGCGCCAGATCCAATGGAAAACAGAGCCAACTCATTCTAGTTTTGCCATTATCCTCCTCCCTGCTGAGTTCCAGCGACCCTGAGACTAAGCAGGAGGAAGAAGACAGGCAGTATGCTACCCCTTGGACCGGTTGCAAGTAAGAAGGCAGGCATGTGGGTGCTAGCCAATGGCAGGCTGAGGTTAGTGGGGCAGTGCCCCATTGGCCTTGATGGACCAGCCAGTACTGTTTCCACCCTATGTGGAGATGCCTGAACTTGGGATCTTCTGCATTTATGAGCTACGCCCTGTCTGGCTGCTGCTTCTCTGTTTTAGCTTTTAGTTGCAAAGCATATTTCCATGTGGCTAAGCTGCAGGCAGTGTCAACCTGTGGATGACGGCCATCATGGGGTCACAAGTTATGGCATAGGGGCACTGTGATGTTCCTATATTAATGTATATATGGTAAGTGTTTGTTGTTTAGAAGATACATGGTAAGTGGAGTGAAAGAGGGGGAGTGAATGGGCAGTAGAATGCGAGATGATTGGCTGAGTGTTTAAAATGGCTGAATGTATAAAAGGAAGAGTGAGAGTGGAATCTGGGGGGGGAGAAGAGAACTGAGTGGGTTGCTTGGTGGGGTTTAGAGAGTTGTTTACCAGGAGGGAGGTGGAGTTCGGATTAGTATTGAGTAAAACCATATGCTTATGTGCCTTAAGAAGAAATCTTGTTAATCTTGTTAGCTTTGTTATCTATAATAAATACTTAATTTGGTTTACCAAAGGCCTGATCCTTGGCTGGGGTTTCACAGACCAGAAGGGAGGGTAAGGTAATGACCAAGGCTGAAGGGGAACTGTAACAAATGGTGGCAGCGGTGAAGAGAATAACAATACCAGTATTCAGAGTCTCTGGGAATACTAGTATTGGGACGTTACTGGTGGTTGCCTAGCAGGGGGATCTGTTGAGATCTGTGCTAGAGCGGATCGGTAAACCATAAGAGAGTGCGGTCCGGACTGGTGGAGTCCCTGGTGGTGCCTAGAGACAGGCAGTAACCACGAGCAGGTAGGAACCTGACAGGGAGAGCCAGGGAAGGACGCCCCACAGGCACTTCTCACACCTGATCCATACAGCTATTCCTTTGTGTGTACGATTTAGCTGCATCAGGCTGTGAGCCTTCCTCATATTGCGATTTCCAGGATTTGCCAGGATTTGTCTGTGTGCCTTTTTTGTGTTATAGTTTCATTTTCATGTATTAAGAATGTCTTTGTTGCCAGGCAACTCTGCTTCTCTTGCATCCGCTCTGCAGTTTCCTGGCAGACTGTAACATAGTAAGGTTTCATGGCTTGTTGGGTCTAGGGCCCCTGAAAAGTACAAAACCTGGCTGTATTTGAGCAATATTCCTGGCTCTCTGCCTGCCATCGTGACCCTCTGGGCTCAGATGCTACTATAGACTCTGGGGATCTTGCTGATGGGCCTCAAGTTTGTTCATTTACTTGCAGTGCTTGGATCCTGTAAATGGCATATACAAAAATTAATACGAAAATTAATAATTGCTGACAGCGAGAGCCACAATTGCCAAGCATTGGAAGGATTTCCAAATTAATGAGCTTGCATATAGGTATCAAAAACTGTGGCACATAGCCTTATCAGAGAAACTCACACAAAAAGTTACAAAAAGTTACAGTGATAACTTTTGGTTTGGGAGGGGGAGTAAAGGGTAACCTAGAGCCTGCAAGGAAGATGCTTATGAATTTGAAATTGTCAACAAGCTAGATTTTATTTATTTATCTGCTTCCAAATGATTATTTAATAATAGGTGATTTATCTGTAACAATCCTTGACCCTTATATTTTGTAAATTGTTTTGAAATGGTTTATTCTGCTTTTCTTTAAAATCAAAATTAATATTTTTTTAAAAAAAACACTACAATATTCATTTAGGGTGGTGAGGATTTCCCTAATTTTTCTTCTTTTATTTATATAGAGCCATATTTGTGTATGGCACTGTACAGAGTACAAGAGCATAGGTCCTTGCCCCGAGGAACTTACACTACAGTAGAAGTGGCGGGAAGTGGAGGCTGGGTTAAACAGGGAAAGAGTCTGCCATTGTTTGAGTTGCACATGCTTAAGGTGGTTCAGTTGGAGAGAGGGCATTATTATTCCTTTTGCTCACCCTGCTTTATGTTTCCCTTCCCCTGAATTCCAATATAACTAGGAGAATGTCCCAGGGTATGGTCTGCAGGCACCTGAGTTTACTATCTTGCTACAGCTAAGCAGGTTTATGTCTGGTTGGTGCCTGGATGGGAGTCCACCTGGGAACTTCATGCATGCTGTCTTGGATTCCATGACAGAAGACAGGTGTAATATAAAAAAATGTAAGAAAATAAATACCAGAATTGGAGCATGCACAGTTTGTCAGTCTTTTCCATTTCTTTACATTATTTCCACTTCAGTGTTACAACTGCAGGTAACACCCCCAGTCTTGATTGCATCAGGATTCTTTTTTTGCATGGTGCTCTGCTGCTGTGCACCTGTGCTCCCACATGTTGGTAAATACCATGCAAAAAGAATCTTGACAGAACCATCTATTCAGCTGAATAAAATTTGACAGGTTTTTGGTGATGTATTGTCAGGGCATACAAGTGCACACATCCATCAGTAAAACACTGCATGCAAAAAAGAAAAAAAAAGGTCCTGATGCAATTGTGGATGTGTATAATCACTTCAGGATTGCTTTTTCTTCCCTTTTTCATTGATTTATCAATGCACATGCATGCATTGCTAACACACATTGGGGAAGAAATGAATAAACTGAAGGGACAAAAGATTGCAGCAAACTGTGCACTTGCTCTCTACAAAATTTGGAGATAAAAAAAAGTAACAATGGAGAGTTTTGAATGCATCAGCTTTAGTTTAGATATAAGACCAGGTAACTCACTGGAACTCTGGGAGAGAAATTCAGAAAATAATTTTGGAAGCATCTCTAAAAATATTTGACTAGTATTGTGACCTTCTGCATATAAAGCCGATGCTACAAGTTCAATTCCCAGCATCTCCAGGTAGTGATAAGAACTTAAGAGGAGCCTGCTGGATCAGGCCAGTGGCCCATCTAGTCCAGCATCCTGTTCTCACAGTGGTCAGCCAGATGCCCCTGGGAAGCCTGCAAGCAGGACCTGAGTGGAATGAGCACTCTCCCCTCCTGTGGCTTCTACCAACTGGTATTCGGAAGCATACTGTCTCCACCTATGGAAGCAGAGCATAGCCATCATCCTGTCAGCAGCTACTGCTAATCCTCTTTTCAAGCCATCCAAGTTGGTGGCCATCCCAGCCTCTTGTGGGAGCAAATTCCATAGTTTAAATATGCACTGTGTGAAAGAAGTACTTTCTTTTGTCTGTCCTGAATCTTCCAACATTCAGCTTCATTGGATTTCCATGAGTTCCAGAGTTATGACAAAAAAGATTCTATATCCACTTTCTCCATGCCATGCATAATTTTATACATTTATGTCACCTCTTACTCACCTTTTCTCTAAACCAGAAGCCCCAAATGCTGCAACTTTTCCTCTTAGGGGTGTGTGTTGCTCCATCCCCTTGGTCTTCCTAGTTGCCCGTTTCTGAACCTTTTCCAACTCTACAATATCCTTTTTGACGTGAAGCAACCAGAACTGTGCACAGTATTCCAAATACGACTGTGCCATAGATTTGTACAAAGGCATTATGTTATTGGCAGTTTTGTTTTCAATACCTTTCCTAATTATCCCTAGTTTGACTTTTTCACAGCACACTGGGTTGACATCTTAATCGAGCCATCCACTACTACGATCCCAACGGTCTCGTTCTTGGTCACTCACCACCAGTTCAGACTCCGTGAGCATGTAAGTGAAATTAAGATTTTTAAATATTTTTTTGCTAAAGTATAAATTTTATGCTTGTTTATGTTGAATTACATTTGCCATTTTAGGGGTGGAAAACTCCTATCTGAAACCTGGGGAGCTGCTGCCAGTGAATGAAAAGCAAGGGTGGGGAGTCTGTGGTACTCCAGATGTTGCTGGCTACAACTTCCATTATCTCTGACCATTGACCACACAGACAGGGGATGGTGGGAGTTGGAATCCAACAACATCTGAAGGGTTTTGTACCTCTGGTGCAAACAGTGCTGACGTGGGTGGACCTTTTTTTTTTTTTTTGCAGGCAGGGAGAGGGATGACCACATTCAGCAGGGCTTAAAATGTTGACAAAAGTGCACAAGAACGTAGGAAGTTGCCTCATACAAGATCAGACTAATTGTCCATACACTCCAGCACTGTAGTTTAGTTTTTTTTAGTTTATAGTTTATTTATATACCACTTTTTGGCCAAAAGGCCCCCAAAGTGGTGAACAACATATTAAAACATATTACAAAAAAAAAAAAATTACATAAGAAATGACCAGTAAAAAATATACAGTAAAATTACAATGTAACAAGAACAATGCAAATACAATGCAACAAGAACAAAGTAAAAAAAATTGCAACAAAAATGTTTTCTTTGTTTTCAAATGATGCACACAGTTACCACAGCAGACACGGTTTTAGGAGAGACATTCCTTCTCATGCCACAGCAATCTCCAGGCAGAGGGAGTTATTTCCCATCACCTGCCACCTTATCCTTTTGACCAGAGATGTCAGGGACTGAAAGTGGGACCTTCTGCATGCAAAACACATGCTCTACCAATGAGCTACATGGGATGAATTGATCCTTCAGGTATCCTGGCCTCAAATAGTTTAGGGCAAGGGTTCCCAAAGTGTGGTCTAGAGCAGACCACCAGTAGTCCATGAGCTTCATTCAGGTAGTCTACACTGGTGACTCTGCATAGCAGTGTAGCTACATGTCTGTGAAGAACAATGTGTGTGTATCTGTGTTAAATAAGTTTTAAATAAGTATATGAGAGAAACAGATGGGTTGGATCAGCAGCTGCCTGCAAAGGTGCAAAGGGAGAAATGACTGAGGTGTACAGAGTGCTAGATGATCCCGCTGCATGCTGTTTTTTGACAGCTGATCCTCAGAGACTATCCCTGGCACCTTCATTCATTCATACATTGTTTCCTGAAGCTCAGACATAGCATTGCTCTTTTTGTTGATCCTGCAGGAGTGAGGCCCAACCTGTCCAGAAGTAACAGGGGCCTGGGGAAGATGGATGGATGGATGAACATTGCTGGGAACACCTGTCAATGAGACATTTCAGTGAATTCATACACAGAAATAATACGCTGAATACAGCGGCCAACGATAACAGAGGGCCAGGCCCCTCCTGCTGACTATAAATGAGCTGAAGCTACTAGAGGCAAGAAAAGGATCAAGGTGATGATGGGAATATCCGGAACATTCCACTTCTGTTCTAGCTCTGTGTCCAAAAAGGCCGGCTCATTTCTGAAAGCTGTACACAGCTGGGAAGATTTCAGAAAATAAATGCTATCCAAATGTGATATGTATATTAGATACGTGGTTATATTTTATAAAATGTATATTTATAAAATCATAGAATCATAGGATTCTATGATTTTATAACTATCAGTGTACATTGCACTCTACTGAGGGAATGTAAGATCGCGGGAGCAGGAATCTGCCTACATTGCTTATGTAAGTGAAAAAGAAAGTCCCCTGCCCCCATGAGCTTACATTTAAGTATGAAAATAGAAGGGAAAAAACAGTGGGAATGGAGTAGAGGAACTTGTCACCTTTTGCAACTTACACACATCAATTTTGCATGCAAAGTTTCCTACGGCATGGAGCTAAACAGTAAAAAAAAAAAGAAGCTTCACCTGCTGAATGTCAGGTTGCATTTTGAGGCACAGGAACAGGGCCAGTAAAAGAATAGTGGCACCATGATGTGAAGAGAGGAAGGGAAGAGACGAGGGACATTTTAACTGGACCCCTCAGATGCCCTAACAGCAGCTTGACATGTGCAAATATGTCAGGTGAAGCTTTTCATGGCATGCAGATCCAGTGGTGGGAAAAACTTTATTTGGTAAATTAGTGTTTGCCAGGCTGATGTTAAAGGTACGAAAGCAGAGACAATCTGAAAAGTGACAACTGTACATGTGAGTTCACAAATTCCAAAGTGTTTTACATGCTTTATAATTGTAATAATTTTATAATTATATATTCTATTGTTGTAACCCTCTCTGGGACCTTATGGTGAAAGGCTGGTAAGAAATCAAATCAAATCAATTAATAAATACAAATTAATTTGTGAGGACCCTGATGTCTGTCTGTTAAGATCCCTGTACTCCCAGCCACAAACAGTCACAAAACTGCCATCTTAGTTGGATGCTGTATAATAATTCAAACATGTAGTGTAGATAAAAGTTGTTTTCCCCAAAGAAATCTGGGAACTGCAGTTTGTTAAGGGTACTGGGGATCATAGTTCTGTGAGTGGTAAACTACAGTTCTCATGTTTCTTTTTTGGGGGGGGAGAATATGCTTGAAATGCGTGGTGGATATTTATTTATTACATTTGTATACTGCCCCATAGCTGAAGCTCTCTGGGTGGTTTACAACAATTAAAAACAAATATACAAATTTAAAAACAAATTTTTAAAACAATTTAAAAAACACATGCTAAAATGCCTGGGAGAAGAGGAAACCTGGCACCAAAAAGATAACAATGTTGGCACCAGGCACACCGCATCAGGGAGATCATTCTATAATTTGGGGGCCACCACTGAGAAGGCCCTCTCCCTTGTTGCCAGACTCCCAGCTTCCCTTGGAGTAGGCACCCGGAGGAGGGCCTTGGATGTTGAGCATAGTGTAAAGGTGGGTTTGTATTGGGAGAGGCGTTCCATCAGGTATTGTGGTCCTAAGCAGTGTAAGGCTTTATAGGTTAAAACCAGCACCTTGAATCAAGCTCAGAAACATAGAGGCAGCCAATGCAAGTGGGCCAGAATCAGTTTTATACGTTCAAACCGTCTGGTCCCTGTTACCAATCTGGCCACTGCATTTTGCACAAGCTGCAGTTTCCAAACCATCTTCAAAGGCAGCCCCACATAGAGTGCATTGCAGTAATCTAACTTGGAGGTTACCAGAGCATGGACAACTGAAGCCAGGTTATCCCTGTCCAGATAGGGGCGTAGCTGGGCCACCAACCAAAGTTGGTAGAAGGCACTCCGTGCCCCCGAGACTACCTGAGCCTCAAGTGACAGAGATGGTTGTAGGAGAACCCCCAAGCTATGAACCTGCTCCTTTTGGGGGAGTGCAACCCCATCCAGAAGAGGTTGCACATCCACCATCCAGTCAGAAGAACCACCCACTAGCAGCATCTCAGTCTTGTCTGGACTGAGCCTCAGTTTATTAGCCCTCATCCAGTCCATTGTCGCAGCCAGGCACCAGTTCAGCACATTGACAGCCTCACCTGAAGAAGATGAAAAGGAGAAATAGAGCTGCGTGTCATCAGCATACTGATGGCAACGCACTCCAAAGCTCCGGATGACCGCACCCAACGCTTTCATGTAGATGTTGAACAGCATGGGGGACAGAACTGACCCCTGAGGAATCCCATACTGGCGAGTCCAGGGTGCCGAGCAATGTTCCCCAAGCACCACCTTCTGGAGCCAACCCGTTAAGTAGGAGCAGAACCACTGCCATGCAGTCCCTCCCACTCCCAACTCAGCCAGTCTTCCCAGAAGGATACCATGGTCGATGGTATTTAAAGCTGCTGAGAGATCAAGAACAATCAATAGAGTCACATTCCCCCTGTCTCTCTCCCGACAGAGGTCATCATACAGGGTGACCAAAGCTGTTTCTGTGCCAAAACCAGGCCTGAAACCAGACTGAAATGGATCCAGATAATCGGTCTCATCCAAGAGTGTCTGGAGCTGGCCTGCCACCACTCGTTCAAGGACCCTGCCCAGGAATGGAACATTTGCCACTGGCCTACAGTTATTAAGATTTTCTGGGTCCAGGGAGGGTCTCTTCAGGAGTGGTCTCACTACCCCTCTTTCAGGCAGCCAGGAAGCACCCCCTCTCACAGAGAGACATAAATCACTTCCCTGGCCCAGCCAGCTGTTCCATTCCTGCTAGCTTTTATTACCCAAGAAGGGCAAGGATCCAGCACAGAAGTGGTTGCATGAACCTGTCCAAGCACCTTGTCAATGTCCTCAAGCTGTACCAACTGAAACTCATCCAAGAAATCGGGACAAGGCTGTGCTCTGGATACCTCGCTTGATTCACCTGCTATAACACTGGAGTCTAAGACCTGGCGGATGCTAAATATTTTATCCTGGAAGTGCCTAGCAAATTCATTACATCGGGCCTCAGATGGTTCTACCATGTCCTTGGGGCCAGAGTGTAATAGCCCCCAGACAATTCTGAAGAGCTCCACTGGGCGGCAGACTGATGATTTGATAGTGGCAGCAAAATATTGTTTTTTTGCTGCCCTCACTGCCCTTAAATACAGCTTACCATAGGCACTTACCAGTGTGTAATTGCATCCACCAGGAGTTCATCTCCATCTGCACTCAAGCTATCTCCTATACTGTTTCATCACTCTCAGCTCTGGGGTATTCCATGGAGCCGTATGAGCTCTACACAGGAGAGGGCACTCAGGAGCAATCAAGTCAACCACTCAGGTCATTTCTGTATTCCACACTTCAACCAAGGTTTCGACAGGAGCATCAGCCCTATCAGCCGGAAAACTCCACAAAGCCCTTTGGAAACCATCCAGATCCATTAGTTTCTGGGGGCAGACCAACTTAATAGGTCCCCCACCTTGCAGAGGGGAAAAGCCACTGTAAGTCTAAACTTCAGCAAGCAGCGATCTGTCCATGACACTGGCTATAATATATTTTAAAAAGAGAGGAGAAAGAAGGGACAACTCAGAAAGCTCCTTAACAACTATATACGAGTCCAAAAACTTTTTAAACCACACAAATGTGTAATGGATAATTGACATGATGATAAAAATAAAAGATGGCCAAAAATACTTGTAAAATCTATGAAAAATAAGAACATCTGAAAATGGAAGGCTATTGTTGCTCTGTGCCTTCACGTCGATAACGACTCATGGCAACCCTATGAATCAGCTATAATTGTTGAAAACAAACATTGCACAAGACAAGCACAACCAAGTCTACTGAACATCTGAAAAATATTAAAGAAACATTTGTATAAATAGAAAAACACTATATATACAACATTAAAAATACAAAAAACCCCATAGTGCACAAGAATCTTAATTGTAGAAATGAATAAAATACTAATAACTACTCACATATAAACATGTACAGAAAGATTTTCTCTGTACTATAAACTCTTTGGTTTGTTTTTCTGCAGTACAGATAGTAGTTTGGTTTTTGTGTGTTACCCTTATAGCGCAACACCGTGCCTTTAAGAACGAATGGTCTATTTCCACTTTGTGGGCAATTAGCTGTGCGTTTCAGAGCCAGCTGTGCTCCTAAATGTACCTCTCCTGCTTGGACGAGAAGACCGTCACGTTATATATTATCTAAAGGTATTCTTTATGAGTTTGTATTTGCGCTCTGTTTATACATGAGGAAGACCATGTTATCATGATCATGGTAATAACGTTTTGTTGCTGCTGCTGCTGCTGCTGCTGCTAAAATAACGCACTCCCGCCTCCTGCGTTTGTGTCAAGGAAAAACAATTCAGAAGCTGGAAGCCGCTCAAGAGAAAAGGAGGGGAGAGAGAGCTGAGGTTCTTGCGTGTGTGTGTGTTTTTATTTCAACCAGCCAACCCAGCCCTCCTGAACGGAATTCGCCCGTCCAAAAGAAAAAAAGGAGTAGATTGTGACAAGCTCCTGGCTCCCTCCTTGGCGCGCTCATTCGCAGCTTTGGCTGCCTGGCTGTGCCCGGTCCTTCTCGCTCGTTCTTCTTCTCCTCCTGTGCTCTAAGGTGCCTCTTGAAGCCCTCAGGAACGGGCTGGCAGCTGCAGTTCCCATGGAGTAGACTCGGTCCTCAAGAAGAGCAGCTTTGCAAGGGCCTGACAGGCTCTCCTGCACCCCCTGGTCAACCCTGAGGGGCTTCCACCTACCCCTACCCCCCAAAAAAATCCCACACAACGCTCTTCTCTCCACCACCATCACCACCCTCACCCCAAGGTAAGGTGCCTCTTGTTCTGTCTTTCACGTGTTGAATTTCGCCTGAGAAGCTATGTATTTGGTGGTTTCCTTCTGGTACCAGTGATTTTGCCTAGTTGCCCAGCTTTTACTTTATGTACGGAAAACTCCCTATCTTCCCCATCTCTCCTCATTTTTCCAACCCTCCCTTCCAAACTATGGGCTGATTTTAATAAAATAAACAAATCCTGAAAGTCTTTCAAAACTCTTCATCCCACACTCGTTTTCTCTTCATTCCCAGTAAACTTGTGTTGAATTGGTTGCTGACTTTTCTTTTTCTGCTCTCTTTTTGCTATCCAGCTGAGCCAGCTTGAAATATCTGGGGCATATTTATCTATTTTAACTAAGGGTGTGTGAGGTGTTTTGTGTGTGGAGAAGCTGAATGTCCAAGGAGAGTCTCAAATTCAACATGGATATTGAGTTCTGATAGAGAGATGTTGCCCAGTTTTAAGATGATCATTTTACAGGCATCCCAGTGTTTGTTTGTTTGCTGTTGATTTAAAGAAAAGCAAAGAGAAAATTGGAGCTGGTCACAATTTTTATTGTTTTACAGGGGGGAAGGACTTTGCTACATTCAACTCCCCCAGTCCTAGGATGTGGCAATAATTTAATGCTAATAATTAATAATAAGCAGATTAGAGGGAGTTTGCTCATGACATACATGCAGATCTGCTGTAAGCAACATGTTTAATAAATCTTAAGACTAGCAAATTCCTGAGATTTATTCTAGTGCTTTTTTATTTTTTTATTTTTTGAAAGTCACTCTGGATCCACTGACAAGTGGCCCTGAGAAAGAAAGGGCCACAATCCAGTGAGATTTTCTCCAGTCCTGTGTAAACTCTGTGGAAACAAATGGATAGATTTCTATGAGGCTTGCTTGTGCAGGAGAACTTCCCACTGGAGGATTATGTCCCAAAGTCTTTGCATTGCCTGCTCCAGTTCACTACCATTTGAATGCTAACACAACAAACGAAAGCTGGAATCCCAGTTTCTTCTGCCAGCTTGCCAAAAATACACATCAAGTGTAGCTGGTCTTTATCAGATTGTACAGTGTTAAGTTATATGGGGCTGTAGAAAGTAGCAGTATGCAAATTTTCCAGAGCCATTAGAGGTATTTGCTTTATGAAGGCATGCAAGAGGGGGTTGTCTTGTTGGGTTCTTCTGTTTGGTAGTGTGAGGAGCTGGGAGAGTTAAGTGCACGGGACAGGAGAAAGCTCTTTTAATCTGACCTTGAAGTTTAGATTAATGTATTTTTGTGGGTATATGGAGAGCAGGTTATAGATTTATGGACATGTCAGTATGCTATGGAGCTGTGGTTTTTGTGGAATAAGGATTGTTCCTTAAACATGTGACATAATTTGGCAACCTGGATTTCTGCCCTATATGGTGGTGGTACACCATATCAATGAATGTTTATAGCAATTGCACACCTTGGTTCATCTTGATTTGGGGGTGAATTTAATATCTTACCTTTGCCATTTGCATGTGAAATGCTGCTGGGAATAGGTGCAGTTTCAAAGCAGTACTTAATTTTCTAAATGTGCCGGGAGATCAAGCTGACTTGAATATAATTGCTTGTAGCTGCTCCCTGATGAGGGAAAGGCATTCTGCCTATTCTCAGGATTTAATTTCTCTTTATGAATACTTCATGTATTTGAGGCTTGGTAGTGAGAAGGTTTCAGGCTGAATTGTGAATCAAATGAAACTGCACTTAATACAATCTTGGTTTGAAGAAGGAGTTTTGGATTGCACAATTTCAATCTACAAAACAGAGTCAGAATTTTGGTATTCATTCATAGATGGGGGTATCATCTATACAGGGAAAGCCAATCATGCTTCTACGCCTTTTATTGTCCAAATTCGCATCATATCCTTGTTTGTCTGTTATCCCGTTGTAATATTCTAGTATCAGGCAAGTATGTTCCCTTCCCCAAAATGTAGATTGCTGTTGTTAATTTCAAAAGCATTTCAGTATGATTGCCTACTCCACTCTCAACCCTGCAGCTTTTGTGCCTTTAGCCACTGAATGGCATTTTCCCTACAACCAGCCCCCCTCCACATGCCCACACTCATACCCCTTGTGTTTTAAGACAGAGGCTGAGTAAACACTATACATTTAAAGCACATATAAAACACATGGCTTCCACCAAGAATCCTGGGAACTGTAGTTTAGCCCTCACAAAACTACAGTTCCCAGCAGCTTTAACAAACTACAGTTCCCATGATTATTTGGGGGGAAGTAATGTGTTTTAAGTGTATATTGTGTACGCAACTTGAATGATGATACCCACCTCCAAATTCCATAGTCCAATGAGAGTACAAAGGAGGTTATTTTCAGCACTGGCACTACAAATGTGGACTTCTCTTCTGTCAGAGGTCTGTCAGAGTTCTGCTGTCTTTATTTTGAAGAAGTTGAAGACAGAGTTCATTGAGATAAGGGTCCTGCTGGATCAGACTAAAGGGACGCCTAGTCCACTATCCTGTTTCCCAGAATTGCCAACCAGCTGAATTTGTGTAACCACCTTGAGCTCCATGGAGGGAAAGTGGCATATAAATGTAATAATAACAATTGCCTTTTGAAGCCATCTCAGTTGGCACAGAGTGGTAAGCGATGGTAACGCAGCCAAAGCTCTGCTCATGGCCGGAGTTCGATTCCAATGAAAGGAGAAAGTCGAATCTCCGGTAAAAGGGGTCGAGGTCCACTCAGCCTTCCATCCATCCGTGGTTGGTAAAATGAGTACCCAACATACGCTGGGGGGTAAAGAAAGACTGGGGAAGGAACTGGCAATCCCACCCCATATATACGGTCTGCCTAGTAAACGTCGCAAGATGTCACCCTAAGAGTCGGAAACGACTCGCACTACAAGTGCGGGGACACCTTTACTTTTTTTAAGTTGGTAGCTATCACCACATCTTGTGGCAGTGAATTCCATAGTTTAACTGTGTGCTGTGTGAAGAAGTACCAGCTCAATCAGCAAGAAGGCTTTTAAAAACTGACAGGAATGTAAACCTGCTGGTGGATGAATGGGGCAGAAGTGGAGATTGTCAGTGAGGTTTTTTAAAAAAAAAATCCATTGTTAATTTTGTTTATGCTAGGAATTCAGTTCCAGAGTGTAATTTACTCCAAGATTTCTGTTCAGAGGAAATATCAGAACATATAATACTGGGAGTAAATATGTATATATGCATGATAAATAAATAGTATGAAATCAGCTCTGGTGCCACCAGATGGTTCATATGTCACAATGCCTGGGGTACTGAGAGTCACAAGAGGCTTGGGAGACTGGTTATATTGTGTGAACCAGATCCTGACACGGGCTCCTTCTTCTTGTCTTTGGATAGTATGGAGCCATGCAAGTTGCCCCTCCCCCCAACATTTGCCAGTGGTGGCACAAGATGTAAAATGCTTCTAATTTGAGAATACTTACTGAACTGTGAATTAATATCCTGAAGTAAGTTCCAATTCTTCCCTTTTTATGGTATTCCCAATTAGGGATATTGTTTTAGGGAATTTTAAAAAATATGGGTCTAACAGTACAATGCACATCTGATCAGAATTAAGTCACACAAAGTTCAGTGGAACTTGCTGCCGGGAAAGTGTGTACAGGATTTCACCCTTTCAAGTATTTAGTAAGATGGTAATTGCTCTGTCCGTCTGTCTCTTTGGCAGGCCTCCCAACAATTTCATTATTGACATTTTGGATTTCTGTAAAAAGGAAGTGGACAGTTTGTGATGAGTTTTGTTTCGACTCTAGTTAGAGGTAGTGATTAATTTCTAAATGCAGGGGCCCTGGAAAGGGTGGTCTGTCTTGCTGAGAAATCACCATCACCTTTCAAGGGAACCCTGTGCAACTTCAGTAATATGCAGTTTCTGTATTTACTCTTTGGTGAGGGAAAATAACATTCTGTACGTGCACAGAGGTATCCTGCTTCATATTATTGTGACGTATTGCTGGACTTGTAAAACCAAAAAGTTCCAGAGATGCGTGCTGGCTATAGGCAGAGGAGGTTAGAAGGGAATATGATCATTGTCTTGCCCAACGTGCCAGATAGGAAGTTGCCTTACACTGTGTCAGACAGTTGGCCTGTCTTGCTCAGTATTGTTTACACCGACTGGCAGCAGTTTCCCAGGGTTTCAGACAGGAGTCTTTTTTCCAGCCCTAGCTGGAGATATCAGTGATTGAACCTGGAATCTTTTCCAAGCAACACATGTGCTCTTCTATTGAACTATAGCTCCTCCCAATCTCTCAAGGGCCCTGGTGTAGGGAAGTAGACGTCTCGACCTCTCAAAGAATGTTCTCCGGAATTATAACTCTTTGCCTTTTCTTTTTTTATTGTTGGATTTACCTTGCCTTTCTAGTTTGAAACTTGCAATCTCAACACCAGGAAAGTTTGGAATCCAGTAAATATTTCTGTTGGGACCTTTTGCTACGTTACATGGCAGTTAGCCCCCTTTTTTGGCACTCCTGAAGCATCAATAGCAAAACCATGTTGAGAACAGTGCCACATGGAACGTTACTGCGAGAAACTCCCTTCAGTTTGTGGGCTGGAATATTAACTGCCTTCTATTTCTGCTTCTGGAGGGCAGAAAGAAAAATAAAACATAATCTTTGCTTGAAAAAGTTCTTTACAAATATAAAAGTGAAAGTCTCAGCACCACTCTTACTGACCAGAATGGTTTCTCAAATTCACTTTTTCAAAGGCTATATATTTGCATACTAAGAAGTGTAAAAATATGTATTTGTGTACTGAAAAGGATATTGTGGCACTGGAAAGGGTTCAGGAGAGGGCAACCAGAATGATCAAGGGGATGGAGCGACTCCCCCATGAGGAAAAGTGATGACATTTGGGGCTTTTCAGTTTAGAGAAAAGGCGAATAAGAGGAGACATGATGGAGGTGTATAAAATTATGCATGGTGTGGAGAAAGTGGATAGAGAAAAGTTTTTCTCCCTCTCCCATAACACTAGAACTCGGGGACTTCCAATGAAGCTGAATGTTAGCTTTTGATGGTTGTGTTTACATGACCAAAGATCAACGGATCAAGTTGGAAAGATCAATATATGCCCCTACTCTTGAAGTCTTTGTCCATGTGAACATTGACACCCTTGCCAGTCCATCCTGAGATCCCTTTGTACATCAACAAGAGAAGAGATCTCCTCTTTAGAAAGCGGGACACAGACCTCTGGGATGCCATCACATATGATGCTCCTTTTGGGAAGAATACTTTTGTGTGAGAGAGCGAGTGTGAGAGAGCGAGTGTGAGAGAGCGAGTGTGAGAGAGCGAGTGTGAGAGAGCGAGTGTGAGAGAGCGAGTGTGAGAGAGCGAGTGTGAGAGAGCGAGTGTGAGAGAGCGAGTGTGAGATAATATGGCACAGAAGTAAGGCACTTGCTCTTGAATAAATTTCTATAGGAGCAGCTAACATCATTTGTTTTTGTTCATATGAACAGGGCACCAGTAAAAATAAAACAATGACAGACCATTTACCTGACAGTATTTGTTTTCTGGCCAGGCCAAGTAGATCAAAGAAGCAACCCCACCAGAAAATCAAAAAAGACTGAGAAATATATGGGGTTATCCCCTTGTTTCCCTTCCCAAGGTGCCAGGAAAGATTGGCATTGCCTCTAATCAGTAGTCAAAATTGGGAGATGTCTGGGATAAGTTCATGCTTCCTCTAGCAGTCCGGTCAGCAGCGGCTTTTGAACATGTATGAACTGCTGCATTTTGCTGAGACAACCCATTAGTCCATCTTTCCCAGGACTATTTGCATCCCCTGGCAGTGACTGGATTTCATTGGCAGCTGAAGGATTTAGTCAGGGGTCTTTAAGCATTACCTGCTCCCTACTCCTTTGAACTGAAGACACCAAGGATTGAACTAGGGACCCTCTGCATGCAAAGTATGTGCCCTAGAACTGTACTGTGCTATGCCCTTCTCTTCCCAGAAAGGCATGGGATCCTCTTTCCCCGGTACATGGGCTTATTTGGGATGGCTTGAATGGCCACCTTTTGGGGATGGCTTAGCAGGCCATGGTTCCTATCCTCAGACTGTGGTATCCTATTGCAGGGGTGGGCAACTGAGGGCCCGAGAACTGAATGTGGCTCTTCAGACCTCTCTGTCCTTTGGAACTCTTCCCCAGGCCACACCTCTCACTGGCCCTGCTGTGCACCTTTACCTGAGTGCTTTTGCCAGGTTGGAATGTATTCAACTGTGATAATAATGCCTCTTACTCGTCTGGATGGAGAGATGTGTGTCTAGATACCACTGATGTGTGTGGCTGCAATACAGCCTGCTATACAAGTAAGAGTCACATACATTGCTCTGCCACTCTTAGGGTGGAGACACTGTTGTGCCAGTTCGAGTGCATCTCCACCTCTGTCTTCTGAAAATGTAGGCACACAACACTGGTCAAACTCTGTCCCTTTTTACTCTAAAACCTGGTTGGATCAACTTGAGCGTTTTTGTAAAATAATTCAGCGTCAGACAAATTTTGCAACTGATTAGTAGATCAACCCGTTGCCCTCCAGGTGTGGCCAATGGAAACACTTTGCTGTAAGCCCAGGCAGAGACAGTGACTGACCCAAATACTTTGCTATGGGAGGTCCTGAAAGATCTGAAGTCAGCAGTTGAGAAGAGAGGTGTGTTTAGCCGAGGGCTTCAAAACGCAGCCAGAAAAACCATCCTTACTGCTTTTGAAGTGACTAGCGTGCCCACAGCCTTACTCAGATGCTGTTCTTCCATACCCCTTGTTTGCTTTTGGGGTTGCCATTTGGAGGGGTTTAAATGGCACCTCTCACAGGTCTGGACCCTTATGCTAGTCATTGTCTGAGATTCCAATGGCCTCATCTTTTGAAAGGCATGGGCCTTCACTGTGCCCACCCCACTCTCTGTTTGCATTTTGTCCCCAAGAAAAATATTTTCCTGGGAAGCCAGTTGGAACTGTATTGCTTTCCTTCCCCCCCCTTTAAAAAAAAAATATCAAACTTGCTTTCCAAAAGCTGTGAGAAGTTTTCTAAAGTTTTTTGGGAAAGAAGTATGATGTTTTAAGTATGGAATTTGTCACATTTTAGATGGAAGGAGAAGCCCTTTTCCATGTTGCACAGGTCCTGGCTGAGCAGAATGTCCTGGTCTGTTTTTTCTTTCAGTGGAAAAAAAAAAAAGAGTGAAAGTTCTTCTTCTTCTCTATAATTCCCTGCTTCCCTCTCCTACTGCCATTTCTTTAAAACAAAAACTAAGAAAACTTGAATATTTTGGATTGTTAGTTTCCTGCCTCTTTGTAAGATGGATAGCTAGGTTTCAGTGAGAAGAACTCTGTTTTTTTTCTGTTTGAACTTGAATGCCTTGCAATTCTTTACAGTGAATCCATCCATGTTCCATTCAGTGTGAATGGATGCTGATGTGGTGGGCTGTGTGTGCACGTGCATTTAGAATAATAAAGTCCCAAACATGCTGAAAGTTCTTTCTCACCTTGGTGAACTCTAGGTGATTTTTAACCTCTGTATTTTGGCATTGCTTTAGCTTAGCAAGTTTCCTCGTGAAGCCCCTCTCCTTCCACACACACATATGCATAGATGCATTCTTCTGATAAATTTCCAAATTGTGGGGAGAGAACCTTAGCAGCTGTTTGTCTTGGTTTCTCTTAACGTAGTCTGTTGTCAGCATCTTGGCTTTTCCTCCTAAGGAATGCACGACATTATGCTTAGGAGACCCCCACAGGTTCAGCCTGTGTCCTTTGTGCAATCCACATCTGGTATCTTACAAATAGCATTTAAAAGGCACAGTTTCTGAGATACATTTCCTTCCTTTGCTTCACATTCTCAAGCTTGGAGCCCACGCCGTGCTAAGCCAAGCCAGGTCTTGGTGCAAAAGTGTGGCTTTGGGAAAGGCAGTTTCTGCCACTTCCTCCTTGGTCCTTTTGCTGCTGTGCTGAGCTAGGCTATGGTTTGGATTAGGGTCCAATCCAAATCTGGGTTGGTGGTTTAGCTTTCCTGGACAAACCATGTGTTGCAAAACTAAGACAAAAGATGGTTACAGCTCATGGTTAGTCTGTAGAGAGCTAAACCACAAGCCTGGGTCTCCTTTATGGGAGCTCACACATTATGTTAAGCCATAGTTTGGATGACACACTAAGCCAAACAATGGATTAGTTCAGCACGGTGTAGCAAACCAAGCCCTTGTGTGATCATGTGGTTGTAAACCAAGTGCTGCCTGTAGTAGATTAAGAGCAATAAATGGACTTTAAAATATGACAAATTCCAAACTTAAATCCTTGTTCTTTCCAGGGTAGTGCTGCCATATGGGATACTTTAACCTGGGCTACCTGGTCCTCATCTCTACAATCTGAGTGGCTCCTCTTCTGCTTCCAAGATGATGGGAACGCAGATGATAAGGGGCTTTCTTGCTCTGTGGTCCCCCTCTAGGATGCACACCTTAACATAGTGAGGGGGTTTGGAGTGTTGAAGAAGCTGAGAGCAATGCCGTCAAGAGGCTAGACCAAGAGGCTAGACTCCTAGCAGGGGCACCCAAGGCAGAATGGTCAAAGCTGAGACACCAGACGAAGATGCATCCAGATGAAGGCAATGATAAATCACCTCTGAATACCTCTTACCATGAAAACCCTATGAACAGAGTATCCAAAATGCAACACGAGATAGTGCTGGAAGATGAGACCCCCAGGTCAGAAGGCACTCCGTGAGCTACTGGGGAAGAACAAAGGATAAATATGAGTAGTGCTGTGACTAATGATGCAGCTGGGTCGAAGCCACAAGGAAGCCCAGAGGCTGATGCGCACAGATGCAAAAGGAGAGTCTGGAGTTGTACTATGCACACAATAGGAACATGGAATGTGAGAAGCATGAACCAGAGAAAGTTAGCAATTGTCAAGCAAGAAATGGAATGTATCACCATTACAATACTTGGCATGAGTGAATAAAAATGGACTGGAATGGGATATTTTCAATCAGGCAACTACAAAATACTTTATGCAGGACATGAGAAATTAAGAAGAAATGGGGTTGCTTTAATAGTGAGAAGTGATGTAGAAAAACAATTAAGAGATATAATGCAAGGTCTGAGAGAGTGATACCAATGAGATTAAACGGGAAACCTATTAACATAACCATCATCCAAGTCTACTCTCCAACGGCAAATGCAGAAGAAGAGGAATTGGAGAGATTTTACGCAGAAGTACAGGAAGAAATTGATCACACACCAAAACAAGATGTGCTGATAATCATGGGGGACTGGAATGCAAAAGCAGAGAACAAACAAGAACTAGGAACTGTGGGGAAATGGGGCTTAGGAAATAGAAATGAAGCAGGAGAAAGACATCAAATTCTGTGAAGCCAATAACTTGTTTCTCGCAAACACTTTTTTTGAACAACCGAAAAGTGGACATCATCCAATCGTCAATATAGGAATCATATATAATTGGTAGCAGAAGATGGAGAAGTTCCATACTTTCTGCGAAAACAAGACCAGGAGCAGGTTTTAAACTTAGTTCACAGAGAACCAGAAGAACTATGGACTGAAGTTAAAGACATTATCGGGGAAGAATGCAAAAAGACAATGTCTCTAGTTAAAAAGAGAGAAAGACCTCAATGAATGACTGAAGAAACTCTTAAAATGGTTAAAGAGAGGAAAGAAAAAGCAAAAGGAGATAGAAATACAGTCAGAACCCTAAATGCAACAATAATGACTAGTACATAGGGACAAAGAGAACTATTACAATCATTATTGTATAGCAATAGAAGAGGACAACTAAAAGGGAAGAACAAGAGCCCTATTCCAAAAGATTAGAGAAATGAAAGGGAAATTTAAACCAAGAGTAGGGATGTTGAACAATCAACAAGGGAACACACTGATTGACCGAGATGAAATAAAGGGAAGATGGAAGCAATACACTGAAGAACTCTATAAAAGAGATGCAGAGATGACAGACTCATTCACGGAAGAACCGTTTGATGAAGAACCAGAAATTTTAGAATGTGAGGTGAAAGCTGCTCTTAAAATACTTGGAAGGAACAAATCACCAGGAACAGATGGCATACCAATAGAGTTACTACAAGCTACTGAGACTGAATCTGTCCGAATTTTGACTAAAAGTTGTCAACAAATATGGAAAACTAAACAATGGCCCACAGACTGGAAGCGTTCCATATACATCTCAATTCCAAAGAAAGGGGATCCCAGAGAAAACAGTAATTATCGAACTATTGCCTTAATATCCCATTCAAGTAAAGTAATGCTCAAGATTCTACAACAAAGGCTCTTACCATATATGGAGCGAGAAATGCCAGATGTCCAAGCTGGAATTAGAAAGGGAAGAGGCACCAGAGATCACATCGCAAACATACATTGGGTAATGGAACGGACCAAGGAATTTCAGAAGAAAATCACCCTGTGCTTTATAGATTACAGCAAAGCCTTTGACTGTGTAGATCAAGAAAAACTATGGAATCCTTTAAAAGAAATGGGAGTACCACAGCATCTGATTGTCCTCATGTGCAACCTATACTGTGGAGAAGAGGCCACTGTAAGGACAGAATATGGAGAAACTGACTGGTTCCCCATTGGAAAAGGTGTGAGCCAGGGGTGTATTTTATCACCCTATTTACTTAATCTATGCACAGAACATATCATACAGAAAGCGGGATTGGACCAAGAGGAAGGAGGTGTGAAAATTGGAGGGAGAAATATCAATAATTTAAGATATGCAGACGATACCATACTACTAGCAGAAACCAGTAATGATTTGAAATGAATGCTGATGAAAGTTAAAGAGGAAAGCGCAAAAGCAGGACTGCAGCTGAACATCAAGAAGACTAAAGTAATGACATCAGAAGATTTATGTAACTTTTGACAATGAGGACATTGAACTTGTCAAGGGTTATCAATACCTCGGCACAGTCATTAACCAAAATGGTGGCAATAGTCAAGAAATCAGAAGAAGGCTAGGACTGGGGAGGGCGGCTATGAGAGAACTAGAAAAAGTCCTCAAATGCAAAGATGTATCACTGAACATTAAAGTCAGGATCATTCAGACCATGGTATTCCCGATCTCTATGTATGGATGTGAAAGTTGAACAATGAAAAAAGCAGATAATAATAATAATAATAAATAATAATATAATAAATAACAATAATAATAATAAATAATAATATAATAATAAATTTTATTTTTCAGCCGCCTATCTGTCCGGGTTAGGGACACTCTAGGCGACGATCAACAAGAATAAAAACAATACATATAGATCAACATAATCAAATTTTAAGCTAAAAAACCATTCATTAATTCAATTGTAACATAAGTTAATCTGTCCCAATCTTGTAGGCCTGCCTGAACAGCCAGGTCTTCAAGGCTCGGCGATAGCTGGACAGGGAGGGAGCATGTCTGAGATCGAAAGGGAGAGAGTTCCAGAGGGTGGGGGCCACAACAGAGAATGCCCTCTCTCTGGTCCGTACCAGCCTAGCTGGTCTCACCGGTGGGACCGAGAGAAGGTCTTGCGAGGCTGATCTCGTCAGGCGGCACAATAAGAGAAAAATCAACTCCTTTGTGGTGTTGGAGGAGAGCTTTGCACATACCATGGACTGTGAAAAAGACAAATAATTGGGTGTTAGAAGAAATTAAACCAGAACTATCACTAGAAGCTAAAAAGATGAAACTGAGGTTATCATACTTTGGACACATAATGAGAAGACATGATTCATTAGAAAAGATAATAATGCTGGGAAAAACAGAAGGGAGTAGAAAAAGAGGAAGGCCAAACAAGATCTGAACAGGGTGGTTCATGACAGATGCTCTTGGAGGTTGCTGATTCATAGGGTCGCCATAAGTCACAGTCGACTTGGAGGCACATAACAACAACATGTATGGATGTGAAAGTTGGACGGTGAAAAAGGCAGGTAAGAGA
This sequence comes from Rhineura floridana, assembly GCF_030035675.1. Lineage (NCBI taxonomy): Eukaryota > Metazoa > Chordata > Lepidosauria > Squamata > Rhineuridae > Rhineura > Rhineura floridana. Next base: position 11,345,523 of record NC_084494.1, read on the forward strand.
AAAATCAACTCATTTGAAATGTGTTGGAGGAGAGCTTTGTGCATACCATGGACTGTGAAAGACAAATAATTGGGTGTTAGAACAAATTAAACCAGAATGATCACTAGAAACTAAAATGATGAAACTGAGGTTATCATGTTTTGGACACATAATGAGAAGACATGATTCACTAGAAAAGACAATAAGGCTGGGAAAGACACAAGGGAGTAGAAAAAGAGGAAGGCCAAACAAGATTAATTCTATAAAGGAAGCCACAGACCTGAATTTACAAGGTTTGAACAGGGTGGTTCAGATGCTACTGGAGGTCGCTGATTCATAGGGTCACCATAAGTCATAATCAACTTGAAGGCACATAACAACAACAATAACTACTCTGTGGTGCACTTATTGGCTATTTTGGCTGTACCATGTGTATTTACATAGAAACAATGATGCAGTAAAGCTTCTATTTGAAGGGAGTTCTCCTTTAACTGCTGCTACCCAAGTTTCAGTCTTTGGCAAATCAGCAATAAGAGCTTCCACTATCACAGCCAATGAGAGCACCAGACAATTATTGATAGATTATGCAAGGTGAAAGAATAGATGGATTGGTACAGCCAGATCTTGTACATCTTCAGTGAGATTTAGTAAAATCGGTGGGACTTGTTCCCAAATACCTGTGTATAGGATGCAGCTTTGGATAGTTAACTTCACCCTTGTAGGGCCATCATAGAAGGAGAGACTATGTGGAAGAGGATGTACCTCTGCAACCACCGCTCCTTGCTCATAAAGCACTGTTGTGGTTCAGGCCCCAATGCTGCAGTTGTGTCTATATGCAGTGCAGGGCTTTCCCAAGACATTTTGCTGTCCAAGAAGGAAGAGAATGCCCTCTGCCCCATTCTATGTATAGAAGATAGCTGGAGAGGCAGCTGATTTTTGGAGAGGCAGCTGATTTTTACTTCAGCACTGCCAATGGGATCCCATCATCCATGCACTTGAGTGGAATTTAAGGGCTCCCACTATCTTAAGGGATGCATTATAGGTTGTGTCTGATACAACTGCTCAGGAAGGGTGTGGGTGTGTCTTCCACTGTAGCCTCCCAATGTCTACTGCATCAGGCAATTGCCTCACTGTGCCTAATACTAGGGCTGGCCCTGCTGAAATGCTGTCTGTGTGTGTGTCAGTTGAACAAGGATGGGTGCACAGTGCTGTGTCAGGGGGCAAACAAGCTGTTCAGAAGCAGACACAGGCCTGGGAACCCAATTGCCACTGAACAACATCAAGGCAGGGGAGGGCAGGAGGAGAGACAAGACAGAGGACAGTTTGTAGTAGAGAAGCAGCATGGGATACCTAAACCTTGCCCCGCTCACTGCAGTGTGGTTTTCTCAGCTCCTTCCCTTCCTCCTTGTGAGAAATCTGCATCTCATTGGGCGAATGCTTTTCAGCCCCCTTGCAGTTACGTTATGGTGTACCGCAGGCCACTATTTTATCCCCAGTGCTACTTAATATCTATATGAAGCTTCTGAGAGTAGTCATTAGGAGTTTGGGGGCAAGGTGCCATATAATACTTGTTCTGCATTTTTTAAGAAACCAATATTTTAGTGTGGCAGCAGCTACACTTTGGAACTCCATGCCTGTTGACATTAGGCAGGCACATCTTATCCAGACAATCTTATCCAGACATGTAGAAGTTACACATGTTTAACCTGTTTTTAGTTTATTCTTATTTAATTAGCTTTTGAAGGTTTTCTCTGTAACATCTGGATCGAGAGAGGCAGCGCAAGCCCTAGATCGGTACCTGTGGGCTGGATAAGGGCCAATAAAATGAGTTTGAATCCTAGCAAAATGGAGGCACTGATGGTTGTTGGTTCCCAAGTTTGGATAATTGGTCAGTTGCCTGCTTTAGGTGGGGTCATACTCCCTCTGAAAGCGCAGGTCCATAGTCTGGGGGTGCTCCTGGATCCATCTTTGTCACTAGAGGCCCAGGTGACCTCGTTGGCTAGGAATGCCCTTTACCAGCTTCACCTAGTAAGACAGATGTGGCAATTTCTGGACCAGGATAGCCTGACTACTGTTGTTCATGCACTGGTAACCTCCAGGATGGATTGCTGTAATACACTCTATGTGGGGCTACCCTTGAGGTTGGTCTGGAAGCTGCAGCTCATGCAAAATGAGGCAGCGAGACTGCTCACTGGGGCAAGGTATCGCCAGCATGTCACCCCGCTGCTGAAAGAATTGCACTGGCTGCCCATTTGCTAGCAGGCCAAGTTCAAGGTTCTAGTTTTGGTGTACAAAGACCTATACAGTTTGGGACCAGGATACCTGAAATATCGCCTTACCCTTTATATGCCCAGTTGATCACCACGCTCTGCAGGTGAGGGCCTCCTGCAGATACCATCTTATCAGGAGGTCCATTCCACACAACATAGGAAGTGGACCTCTAGTGTGGCGGCATCTACCCTTTGGAATTCCTTCCCCTTAAATATTAGACAGCCTCATCCCTGTTATCTTTTCAGCACTTACTGAAGACCTTCCTGTTTCAACAAGCCTTTTAAGAAGAGACCTTATCCCAGTGTTGGAATTGCTTTTTAAGAAGTTTTTAAAGATGTTTTAATATATTTTAACATCGGTTTTTAAGATATTTTAGAGTGTTTTTATTGTTTTTGTTTGCCACCCTGGGCTCCTCCTGGGAGGAAGGGTGGGATATAAATAAAATAAATAAATAATAATAAGGTTTTGGAAACCACCTTGAAGTTTTATTACAAACAAGCAGTATATACATTTTGGTAGATAAATAGATGAATTCTTGAACCCTTGCCAGGAAATGGGGAACAACAGGGAAAGTAGTCAGCAGGAAACGGAACAAGCAATGCCTACCCTCCATCCCCCAGTTTTCTGCAGTAAATCTTCCACTAAGGTGGAAAATGCAAAAGACGCTTAACTCCTGCACCTTTAAGAGTTGTGTAGAACATGGAATTTGAGCCGGTGATATGATCCTCGTTCCACTCTGCATGTATCCTTCTATTGCTGCTGTTGTTAGATTTCTTACCCACCCTTCACCATAAGGTTCCAGGGTGCGTTACAACAGTCTAAAACTGCAATACTGTATTAAAACCCGTTAAAACATTCACAATTGGAATAGAATGCAACAAATGTTTAATCTTGCATGCATGAGTTTTTGAAAAAAACTCTTCTACTTCTTCTACTTCTTAATTTACATATGAGTTTTCATTTCAAGAAGAAATAGCAAGATGGCTCTAGTTTGTGTCCAGGTAGCAGCTTGGCTCCCCACTGTAATGCATGACTGAGAGAGACATGGAAGTGTCTTGGAGAAAGGAGCCCAGCGTCTATACTTACATGCTTTATTAAAGAGCTTGGAAAAGTTACTTGTTTGAACTACAATTCCCATCGGCCCCAGCCAGCATGGCCACTGGATTGGGTTGATGGGAGTTGTAGTTCAAAAAAGTAACTTTTCCAAGCTCTGCTTTATCTTCTGCATTTACTTATTAGTACTAGTAAATGAAGGTTGCAATCTGCATGCATGCATATGTGACCCTGGTTGCAATTCAAAGCCCTCCCCTTCCCTACTAAATGCAAGCCTAATTTGAGATTGAAGAGGCAAAAGGAGGAACTCCCACAGCCCATCAGTGCTGTATCTGGGTTCGCTCTTTGTTGTAGTGTTGGCCTCTTTCATGAGATTACTGTCAGGTCTTATAGTCTGAGTGTTCAATATAAAAATGTCTCTGTGTCGGACCCTTTCTAGTAAGCAGTGTTGTCTTAGGTCATATGAGTGTTACATGTTATTTTTCTTGATAATGCTGGAGTGCTTAACATCCCCAATATTATTAATATTGTGCATTCATGTTCATGGCACTAAAGTGTGAGGACAGGCCCTGCCCTGCCCTAAGGGTTTGCAGTCTATAAATTGACAAAGGGTGATGACTCAGGAAAGAGAGAAATTGAGGCAGGGGATAAAATGGGAAGAATATGTAATTATTTCAGTTAACACATATTTAGGCTGGGTTACAGTAGTGAACAAGGACTAGAGGATTGTGCCAGAGAGAGGCAATCAGGATGTCTTGGGCTACATGTGTGTCTAGTTTCAACTTTCTGGGTGATGTGGAAGTACTGTTTTGATACACTCATGAGATTCAACCATCTTTATGTTTGTTGCTGCATAAATAGTTACCGGATCAACCACTATAAACATATTTTCAAGAAAAATGTCACTACTGGGCAGTAGTATAGCAGCAAATTGAGAAGTGCAGGGTCCCATCATGACAGTTCAGTCCCCCCCCCCTTTGCTTGCTTGCTCACTGTCATCTCCACACCTTTCAGTCCCTCCTATGAGTGCCTTCTCCCACAACAGACATACCTAGAAGCCAATCAGCATAAAAGAGGAGTGTATTAGCTACTGAGAAGAGTCTTCTCAATGGCTGACTCACCTTTTTTCACTCTGATTGGCTCCAATCTGCAGGAAAGGACAAGAACTCTTTATTGGCGAACACATTCCCCTTTCTTGCTGATTGGCTCATAAGACGCTAGAGACATTGGAACCCTTCTCTCAAAAAAGTAACGGGTCTGAGGCCCCCCGAGACCCCAGGTGACTACACCCCTGCTCCTAGGCTTTGGTTATTGATAAAACTAATTCTGTTAAGGTTTTGACTTTTCCATGTGATGAGAATTGGTATGAGCTAAGCTGCAGAGAGTGTCAGTGCAGAGCTGTATAACTTCTGACTAGGTTTGCCAACTGGCCATGGCAGGGAAGCGGACAAAACAGCCTGGCCTGTTCCTTATCTTTAGCAGAGTTTTGATATGCAGAAATCAGCAGGTGTAATGGAGCTTTTCATGGCATGGGATCATTTGCTTCAGATCAAACTGCTGTTAAAGGGATAGCTACAGGAACTGACAAAAGAAATTGCAATTGTACTTCTAACTGAAGAATGAAAGTGACGTGTTTTTTGTTCCTACATGATTTCAAATACGTGTGTGTGTGTGTGTGTGTGTGTGTGTGTGTGTGTGTGTGTGTGTGTGTGTGTGTGTGTGTGTTGGAAACTGTTTACAGTGAGTGGCAGTTACAGGAAGGGGTCTTTCCCAACTCTACCTGGAGATGCTGTGAATTGAACCTGGGATCTTCTGCATGCAAAACAATTGTTGGAAACTGACTTACACTGAGTGAAACCATTGATCCATCTAGCTCAGTACTGTTTGCAGTGATCTTCTGCATGCAAAGCAGTTGTTCTACCACTGAGCTATGGCCCTTTCTCTTCCGTTTTGGACTAAAACTCCCACAATCCCTGGTAACTGGCCAATCTCGCTGGGCTTGATGAGGGTTGTAATACAAAAGATCTGGAGGGCACCAGGCTGGGGAAGGCTGAAATAGATTATTATAGGAACTGAAATGTTGGAGGAGGATGTTTGGTTTCTATGACTGTTAGCACTGACTGAGTGCACGTAGCCAAATGTGCTGCCCACAAGTCCTGTGGCCTCAGCCACCACTCCCTCTGTACAAACTTTTTGCCTTTGAGTTGACAAATGTAGAGGCCAACTGGTATTACCGTGGCCTCATAAGAAGAGCCTGCTGGATCAGGCCAATGGCCCATCTACTCCAGCATCCTGTTCTCACAGTGGCCAACCAGATGCCCATGGGAGCTCGCAAGCAAGACCTGAGCTCAACAGCACTCTTCCCTCCTGCAGGTTCCAGCAACTGGTATTCAGAGGCATGCTGCCTTCAACTATGAAGGCAGAGCAGAGCTTGGAAAAGTTACTTTTAAAAACTACAACTCCCATCAGCCCAAGCCAACATGGCCACTGGATTGGACTGATGGGAGTTGTGTTCAAAAAGTAACTTTTCCAAGCTCTCAGGCAAAGCATAGCCATAGTGGCTAGTAGCCACTGATAGCCTGATCCTCCATGCATTGGTCTAATCCTCTTTTAAAGCCACCCAGGTTGGGGGCCATCACTGCCTCTTGTGGTGAGTTCCATAGCTTAACTATGTGCTGTGTGAATAAGTATTTTCTATTGTCTGTCCTGAATCTTCCAACATTCAAATTCATTGGATGCCCATGGGTTCTAGTGTTATGAGAGGGGGGGACTTTTCTTTGCCCACTTTCTCCATACCATGCATAGTTTTATACATCTCTATCATGTTACCCCTTACTCACCTTTTCTCTAAACTAAAAAGCCCCAAACGCTGCAACCTTTCCTCATAGGGAGTTGCTCCATCCCCTTGATCATTTTGGTTGCCCTTTTCTGAACCTTTTCCAACTCTACAATATTCTTTTTGAGGTGAGGTGACCAGAACTGTATACAGTCGTCCAAATGTGGCCACACCATATAATAGCATTATGATATCGGCAGTTTTATTTTCAGTACCTTTCATAATGATCCCTAGAATGGAATTTGCCTTTTTCACAGCTGTCACACACTAGGCTGACATCTTCATCGAGCTATCCACTATTACCCCAAGGTCTCATTCCTGGTAGTCACTGCCAGTTCAAACTCCATGAGTATATATGTGAAATTAAGGATTTTCTTTGCCCAGTCTGTATTCTAAATTCTTCCTGTCTTTGCCTATTAATGATTTTCAGCTCACAGCTACATAAAATAAAGACCAAACTGTAACTTGTCTGAGGAAGGTACTTCTTATTTTAAAGTTAATACAAGGTGGATCACATTTCATGGCATATGCCACCAGATGGCACTGTTATCTTCCAAATTCTTGTGCTGTATAGTATTAGAAAAGTTCTACTCTTGTTATGCTTAGTTGAGATTGGGGACGGGGAACCTGTGGTCCTCCAGATGTTGTTGGAATCCAGTTCTCATCAGCTGTAGTCAGCATGGTGCAGTGGTCAAAAATGATAGGAGCTGGCTACTCCAACAACATCTGGGGAACATCTGAGGAACTGCAGGATCCCCGTTCTTGGTTTAGGCAGCGAAAGTATGAAGCTATTTTCTACCGAAGTCGGGAGTGCCAGTGGCCTGAAATAAAATGATCTCGGGACATTCAACTAGTATGGCCAAAGACTGGATCTTCAGCATTCAGTGCTTGCACTCTGTTGATAAGCTGTGGACTCACCCTATGCAAAAGAACCAGAGGTAATATGAGGCCAAGAGTTTTGAGAGCCTTGCACAGGGAAGTCTAGGAGATGAAATGGGGCATCTCTTTCCAGTATTGGCAAAAGGCCTATTTGTTTATACGATGTTGGATGGATGATTAGGCGTTTGCTTTCTAAACCTCATTTTCTTTACCCCATGTGTTTAGAACCTACTGCATGTTTTGTAAATTCTTTAATATTTGGTAGGTAGCAAAATCAGTTGTTTCTGCTTGACAGCTAATAGATGCCTGGGCCTTTGGCTGACCCATAAGTTTCCCTTTGGAATAGTGAGGAACAGAGGAAGCTGCTTTTTGCCCAGTCAGACCATTGATCCATTTAGCTCCATATCATCTATAGTGACTGGCAGCTGGTTCTGTCCTGCATCTCGGACAGACGTTTTTCCAGCTGTTCCTGGAAATACTGGTGATAGCACCTGGAACCTTTTTGCTTGCAAATCATGTGCACTACCTCCACTAAGCAACCATCTTCCTCCTTTTGTCTATAGGGATTGGCAATGTCTTTTAAAGAAATAACCCCTACTCAACAAGTGGGTTGCAAGAAGACGAGGCTATCGCTGAATGAATAAGAACAAGATCCTAAAAACTAATAGGAGACTCATTCTCTGAGCGTGGAAAGTAGTACTTCACACAATGCATAGTTAAGCTGTGGAACTTGCTCCTGGATGGCTTTAAAAGAAGATTAAGAAGACTAGACAAATTCATGGAGAATAAGGCTGTGCTCTGCCTCCCGTTGAACACTGAGCATGTTCAATGAGCATGGAATCTTAGCTGACTGTTGGAGAGGGAGAATAGAAACCTGGGGGAGAGGGTGGGTAATGGAATGGAGTGTCCTGGATAAGGGCATGACTGTCTGGAACCCTGAACAGAAGCATGCCAGACAACAAATTTTTTCTTGCAAATCCTACTTAGAATGGTGAGCGGTTTATGCAAAATTAAAGGCCATAGGTCATTCAGCTTTCTTGCTGCATGGTATCAACATAGTTTTGATGAACTTAGCAGGTGGCAAACTACACTTGGTGGTAAATACGTTCTACAGGAAAAGCCATAAATCTGTGTGGAGTGTGATTTAAGGTGCAGCATAGTTGGGAAACGAGAGCAGAAATCTTCCACTCCTTTTGCTGCCCTGGAACTGCTTTTTTTTTATAAAGCTGTTTTTCTCCTGGTGGGGCTCCATGACAGGAAGTAATTTCCACTAGAGGAACAATTTAAAAAAAAATCTTAAGTTTTGAGAGAGGAGTGTGGGCATGGAACAGTCCAGCTGCCCTCACAACCATGCTGGTCTTTAATTCTCTACTCCCCTTCCTTCCCCCAGTAGGGAAATTAGCAGTGAATCAATCCTGGCACATGGGTCTGCTGCAGACACATCCAATATGGCCCTTAGTCACAGAACATAAGATAGCAGTCCCCACTGAAAGGCTATGAACCAGGATTGCCATACCTGTACTGTTTTTTTTAACCAGAGCATTCCTTGCAGCAAAGCTTGAGTATAACAATAGTACCACCTGCTGACAGATATTTACTTTACACTACACTTTAATGCACTTCAGTGTTTTGTAATGATATATCATTTACTTGATTAAAGAGTCTCTGTGTCATGGGCTGGGAAAAGGAAGCTATATAAATGATCGTGATAAGGTATTTGCTACTGCACAAGCACTATAGTGCAGAGGAATCAAAATTTGTTGTTGCTAGCCTACATGAGACTTTCGCTGGGCTTACATTAAACTATGGTTTAGCATTATGATGTTAAACTATGGTTTAGCATTACATGAATGACATTCAGGTTTGCATATTCTCCCCTTCCCTCTTCTCCTGTGGTCCGACTGTGGTAACAAGATTGGAATCTTTTGTCTCCACTTTTATTGAGCAAGTCAGGATCATAAACTATAGTTTGACGCTGGCTTTTTTGAACCAATCATAATTTAAGTTCCTCCTAATTTGGGCACAAAGGCCACTTGAAAATTGCTCATGGTGAAGGCAGACCACGTAATGATTTTTCTGCCTGTTGTAACAATTTTAATGTGCTGTGCTAGATGTGGTATGATTTTTAATTGTATTTTTATTGTTTCTTTTATTTCCTATACTGTATTTTATAGTACTACAATTTGCATTCCATAGAATTAAAATTGTAATACAATGAGAAATAATTGTGCAGTTCTAGCTGATTTATCATTCCATATGAATGTATTTAACCTCTTCCACCATCCTGTCAAGATGTTTTGTTTCATTTCTAGACGGAACATAAGATTTATGGGCATGTGAAGATTTAATGTGAACATTCCATGAACCACAACAATGAAGATTGCAGACCGCTGGTGGTCTACAGACCGCTGGTGGTCCACGGACCACAGTTTGGTAACCACTTTCTCGGCCATTAATCATGGCTTGCTGTGCAAAAGCCGATCATGCCTGCTTCACTCCTCCCTACCCTTGCTTGGGAGAAGCAAACCACAATCTCTGGTTTAATATTATGTCTGAACCAAGGGGTATGGTTTATTGCACTCCAAACAAACCACAATGACAAGCCAAAACTTTTTCTTGCCTTATCAGTTGTGATTTGTTTGAATGAAAGAAGCCACTATCCCTCATTCAGACTTAATGCTAAGTCAAGGGTCGTGGTTTCTTTCTCTCTAGCATGAATGGGAAGGAATGAAGCAGGTGCAATCGGCTCATGCACAATAAGCCATGGTTCATGATTTACTGTAATGTGTACGTGCAGCCAATACAGACCTCTGATTATTAAAGCAGAAGCAGAAGCTTCTGATCTCCTGACAACTACAGCTGAGAAAGGGAGATGTGGGAAGTCTCTATTGGTGATTTTAGTTTTATGGCAATGTGCATGTGCGCACACTTCTGAAACACACACAAGAGTTGTAGGGCATTTATGGCGCATGCTTGCCTCCTTTGAGTAAGTCATTTGGACTTGCTCCCAGTTAAGTGTAAGATTGCATTCTAAATTACCCATAGAAAACTCTGAGCATGGGTCATTCCAGGCTAACTTTATAGACGCCTGTTGGAACAAGAGCTGAAAGGAAAATACCTTAAACGTATGATTTGTAAAACGGAGATGTTATTTTTTTGAATGGGCTTGGTTTGCCTGATTTAAATCCTGCTGAAAGTAGGCCCTTATTTCACCATTGTAGACAGGGATATTGAAACTGATCTTGATTAGACAACTGTAAAGATATCTCTTGTCTCTCTGTGGTTAAACTATGCTTAAAGTATACATATTCAGGAAAATGATTTGTTTGTTCTGTTGCATTCATTCTTTGAAATTTTGGTCTATGACCACAAAAAGTTCTAGGATGTTTTGCTCGTTGACAGCCCTTGATGTTTCATGAGGTTTTTTGGCAGGGACAAAATAAAGGGTTCTCTTTTATATTATTATTAACTCTGCTGCCCATTTTATGAGGAAGATTGGAAATAATATCCTTAATCAACAAACAGGGAAAGTTGGACAGTAACTGGGGGGAAAATAGTAGTGGGCTGTCAGACCCCCACCTGTGGTCTGGTCTCGTAATGGATCTCTCACACTGGCCACAGCACAGGTCTCTCATGATCCCACTACTAGGTGCCACCACCTGACACTCTCACGCAATACTGCCCTGAGACTGTGCCTTAGTCTCCTCCTCAGATTGCTACATAGTGTCTGGGTACTCTTAACAGGTCACAACCCCCCTTTACCTTTCTGCCTCTAAAGATTACAGCCCTGGGTTGCTTTTGGATACCTGCTGCTGTTACACTGTCCCTTCACCGCTGCCACCATTGATACTGTTCCAGCTTTGGTATTTGCTCTGCCCACCCTTCTGGTCTGTAATATCCAAGCCAAGGATCAGGCATGTTGTTAAACCAAAACTATTTAATAACACAAGGAATAAACAAGATTACTTTAAGTTCAGTCAACATGCGTGTGGTTACATATAATAGTTTTTATATCTCTTGGTCCTAAAACCTGTCTCACTACCCTCCTAAACACAAATCCACCTCTCCAAAACCCAGAACCAACAACTAACCAACCACTCTCCAACTGTCATTCTCTCATTTATACCTTCAATCACCCAGACACTTAGCCAATCACACTTGAGCATTCTTCAACATTCCAACCCATGTACTCCCCACTCTCACTCACTCTACTTGCCACATTTATGCTGCAAAACTGACACTTACCATAATTACTGTACAACATTTACAGGGGCATCACATGGGCTAAAAGGTGTAGTGGAAGAATTACCACGGCAGTGGCATCATGTTCAGTGGTAGCAGAAGCTAAAATCAGGGTGAAAACTGTCCAAAGCAATGGGCATGTGAATATTTGTAATATTCTGAGTTTGGCTGGATTTGTAATGCTTGTAGCCTTTTGTTAACAAACTGGTAGTATGCTGCTATAAATTAAGATTTTACTTAATTATACTAATTTAGAAATTGTTATTTTTCTTCCAGTACTAAAGCCTATTCAGTTTGTTGTTGTTTAGAACTATGCAGTTATTGTCAAACGTGGTGGGTTCACAGCTGCTAGCAACTAATTAACAGCTACCAGCCGCTGGCCAGACCATAAATCTGCTAGGCACGAGGAACCAGGGGGCAGCCAGCGTGTTTACCATTTGGGAAGCCCCAAAGGAGGATGAAGGGGAGCAGAGTCCTTAAGGTAGTCCAAAGGTCCAGAAACCAAGAGATCTGATCAGGCAGGGCAGGGTCCAAGGCACGGGCCAACAGGGGAGCCAGAGCAATGTCTGCAGCAAGACTTGACATTGACTCTAGCAAGAAGTCTCGCTGTCCTTCCAGTCTTTTATGCTCGGTGTTCGAGGCCAGGTGCTTACAATTAGCCTGTGTTCGTGTGAGCTCTCCTCCTCCTTAATCGAGCTGATTGCCTTCATTGCTGCAACACCTGTTGGCGTCTTCTCTCTGCTGGGGAAGGGGCAGCCTCCTGGTCGCTTCCCGACTCTGTCAGGCGGGCTCCCTCAGAGGCTTGCCCCTGGTCTGGCGAAGGATCCTGAGCTGTCTCCTTGCTTGTCCCCTCTCCTGGGTCTACAGTCTCCCATTCCTCTTCCTCCTTGGATGAGTCCTCTGAGGGGGTCATGACAGTTATGTTTTTGCAGTTTGATTGATTGATTGATTAGATTTATGTTCCACTCTTCCTCCCAGTATGAGCACAGGGTTTTATCTCTTTTGCATTTATTGGTATATGTAAATTGTTATACTTTGTAAAAAATAAATGCTTGTTATGATAGTCATATTAGTCTTTTCATGTTTATGGTCTAATTACTGTGTATTCAGCTCAATTAAGTTGTAATGTCCTGTAGCTAAACAATAAAGACTGACAGAAGGTTGGTTGCTAAAAAAATATAGAAGACAGTTGCCTTCTTACTTCTCCTTTCTCTGCAGAAGGACTGGGTGAGGCTTTAAAAGGTTTTAAAATCTTTTGCCAAGAGGTTTGCGCTACAGAACTAAGAGGAAGCCCTGTTAGTGAAGGGTTCCTTAAATTAAAAGTAGGAGGATTGGATCTGTACAGAAATGGCTGAGGTGGTGAACACAGTTGTTACTAAACACTTCCTGTTCAACAGGCATGGGTGAATCGGTATAGTTAACAAAGCAAGTAGTTAGAAAGAAAACAAAAGGTAGAAGAGAGGATGAACGGGAAGGATTCTCCAGTGGCTGTGACCTGCAAGGTGTGCGCCATGTTTGTTTCCTTGCCTGAGAACAACATGGCGTACACGTGCAGCAAGTGCAAGTTTGTGGCACTGTTGGAAGAAAAAGAGAGAGGCCTGGAACGGCCAGAAGATGAAGTGTTCTTAGACAGAAAGCTGGAACAACAGCAGCAAAGAGAAGTGGAGGTGGAGGAACAACAGCATGTGGTAGCAGAAGAGATTGCTTTGGAGAGGGAAAACGAAGTGGAGGAAACTCCGCGGGGGAAGGGTGACAGTTAGGAGCAGAAGAACTAGAAGACACCCATCACCAGTGGAACTATGGAACTGCATTCAACTACTTGAGGATGAGACTGGAGCAGAGCTTGGAAAAGTTACTTTTTGGAACTACAACTCCCATCAGCCCTAGGCAACATGGCCACTGGATTAGGCTGATGGGAGCTGTAGTTCGAAAAAAGTAACTTTTCCAAGCTCTGGACTGGAGGACAGTCTGTGGTGGAAGAATTACAGGAGACCCCGTGCGACAACGAGCGAGAGGCTGAAGCTCAATCAAGCAGGGGCAATGAAACCACGCCCCACAACAAGATGAGAAGACTACTAGTAGTGGGAGACTCCCTACTGCGTGGGATCGAAACCCAAGTGTGCCAAGAAGATCCATGGACTCACCAGGTATGCTGTCTACCAGGAGGACAGATTAGAGATGTACCAACAGGTATCCCTTTCTCCTCATCCATGTGGGAACAAATGATACCACCAAACAGAGCTATGAAGACATCACGTCAGACTTTACTTATTTATCTGAAGCTCTAGGAAGGAAACTCAAGGACTTTGGGGCCCAGATAGTTTTTTCATCCATCCTTCCAGTACTTAGAAGAGGAGTAGAAAGGGAAAGAAAAATACTCCGTGTGAATGAATGGCTACAAAGGTGGTGCCAACGTGAGAGATTTGGATTCTGGGACCATGGGCTATGCTTCCTGGAAGCTAGACTGCTGGCAAGTGATGTGCTGCATCTCACAAGAACTGGGAAGAATGTGTTTGGGCACAGCATGGAGAAGTTCCTCAGGAGGGCTTTAAACTGAATCCTAAGGGGGAGGGAGATGTAAACTTGGTGGTAACGACTGATGAAGGCTGGTGCACAGTAAGGGGAACAGAGAGATCGGCTCTAATAGGGCCCAGTAACAGTCCTCAGAAAAATGTAGTAAGGAAGCCAAGCCATAAATCACATGGTCTTCGATGTCTGTATACTAATGCGCAAAGCATGGGAAACAAACAGGACGAACTTAAACTCTTAATATAGGAAGGTAATAACGACATGACTGAAACTTGGTGGAATGACTCCCATTACTGAAATACAGCAATTGAAGGATATAACTTTTTCAAAAAGAACAGAAGGAATAAAAAGGGAGGTGGAGTCGTGCTATATGTTAAAAACATATATCCCTGCACAGAAATACAGGAAGATGAGCATGGCAGCTCCACCAAGAGTATCAGGATTAAAATTAATGGGGCAAATAATAAAAGGAATGTGGTGCTTGGAGTCTACTACCAACCACCCAATCAAGGAGATGACATGAATGTAACTTTTGAAAAGCAAATTGCCAATGTTTCGAGGAGGCATGATGTAGTAGTAATGGAGGACTTCAATTATCCCGATATCTGTTGGGAGACAAATTCTGCCAAACAAATTCTGTCCAAGACATTTCTGACTTGTGTTGGAGATAACTTTCTCCTGCAGAAAGTGGAGGAAGCAACCAGAGGATCAGCTATCCTGGACTTAATTCCAACCTTTAGAGATGATTTGGTGGATGAAGTGGGAGTTACGGGAACTCTGGGGGAAAGTGACAACACCATACTTGAATTCTTGAATTTAACAGAAGCAAAAGCTGAGAGTAGCCATATGTGCAACCTAGACTTCAGGAAAGCTGATTTTAATAAAATCAACCCTAATGTGAAAAGGAATCCAAGATGAGTGGGAATTGCTGAAAAAGGAAATTCTAAAAATGCAATGGTAAGCAATTCCAACAAGGAAAAAAGGGGGAAAACATGTGGCTTCACAAAAAGCTTAGAGATGACCTGAAAACAAAAAAGGACACAGGAATTTTATTTATTTTTTATTTATTTGTTTCATTTATAGACCGCCCATAGCGAGTGGCTCTCTGGGCGGTGTACAAAAAGGTTAAAATACAAAATATCAACAATAAAACCAGACAACAAACAATAAACACAAGCAGCAACAAAAGAAAATAAAAAATAAAAAAAATAAAAAATAAAAAAATTTAAATTATAACATAAACGCTTAAAATGCCTGGGAGCATAGCCAGGTCTTAACCTGGCGCCGAAAAGATAGAAGCGTAGGCGCCAGGCATACTTCTTCGGGGAGGCTGTTCCACAGTTCGGGGGCCACTACAGAAAAGGCCCTAGATCGAGTAACTGTCCTCCGGGCTTCTCGATGGGTTGGTACCCGGAGGAGGGCCTTAGATGCTGAGCGAAGTGACCGGGTAGGTTCATAGCGGGAGAGGCGTTCCACAAGATATTGCGGTCCCACACCGTGTAAGGCTTTATAGGTCAAAACCAGCACCTTGAATCTGGCTTGGAAACAAATAGGTAGCCAGTGCAAACGGGCCAGAACAGGTGTTATATGTGCTGACCGGCTGGTCCTCGTCAGCAGTCAGCAGTCTGGAAAGAAGGCCAGGCCACAGGCAGGTATCACAGAATTGCAGAGATGTCATCAGGAAGGCTAAAGCTGAGAATGAGTTGAGGTTAGCAAGAGATGCTAAAAGCAACAAAAAGTTTTTTTCAGGTACATCCATAGTAAAAGACTGAGAAAAGAAATGGTAGCTCAGCTACTCAATGAGGATGGCAAAATGACAACAGATGACAAAGAAAAGGCAGAAGTGTTCAAATTGGCAGGGCCCAATAAACTGCATCCTAGAGTATTGAAGGAACTGGCTGAAGTACTCTCAGAACCTCTGTCTATTATCTTTGCAAAATCTTGTAGGACGGGTGAAGTGCCGGATGACTGGAGGAGAGCTAATGTTGTCCCTATCTTCAAAAAAGGCAAGAAGGAGGAACCGGGGAACTACAGACCAGTCAGCCTAACATCAATCCCTGGAAAAACTCTGGAACAGATTGTAAAGCAGTCAATCTGTAAGCACCTTGAAAACAATGCAGTGATTACTAGGAGCCAGTATGGATTTATGAAGAACAAGTCCTGCCAATCTAATCTCATCTCATTTTTTGATCGGGTAACCTCCCTTGTAGACTGTGGGAATGCTGTGGACAATATATCTCGACTTCAGAAAAACTTTTGACAAAGTGTCCCATGCTATTCTGATTAGCAAGCTAGCTAAATGTGGTCTGGATGTAACAACTATCTGGTGGATCCACAGTTGGCTCCAGAATCATACTCAAAGAGTGATTATCAATGGTCCCTTTTCAAACTGGGCAGAAGTAGCAAGTGGGGTACCACAGGCCTCGGTCCTGGGCCCAGTGGTCTTCAACATTTTTATTAACGACTTGGATGAGGAGGTACAGAGCATGCTTATCACATTTGCAGATGATACAAAATTGGGGGTCACAGCTAATACCGTGGAAGACAGAAACAAATCAAAGGGACCTTGATAGGCTGGAGCATTGGGCTGTAAACAATAGAATGAAATTCAACAGGGATAAATGCAAAGTTCTGCACCTAGGAAAAAGAAACCTCTAACTGTTAGAGCCATACAACAATGGAACCAATTACCTAGAGAGGTAGTGGGATCTCCGACACTGGAAATATTCAAGAGGCAGCTGGAAGCCATCTGTCGGGAATGCTTTGATTTAGATTCCAGCATTGAGCAGGTGGTTGGACTTGATGGCCTTATAGGCCCCTTCCAACTCTACTGTTCTATGATTCTAGTTTAGATCCATGTCACTTTTGGATGTGTTCACCCATAAGTTCATTCCATCCTGTTTCTACATTAATCTGCATTTTTTTAAAAAAAAAAACATAAACAAAAACTTGCATTTAAATCTATATTTAAATATGAATTTCTAAATGCTGTTCTCTCAAAATGTGCGTGTTAAAGTTTTAACCATTTTTTTTTAGCTCAGATGTGTGTCAGAACATTTAGGAAGTGCATAAGATTGTTGAAAACAAAGTTGGTCTAGGAGGTACAGATCAGGTCAGTTGGTATCAATTCGCAAGGATCCAATTCCTCATGCATCCCTAAATAGAACCTGATTGGCTCTCTGGTGCACAGGTTGCTTGGGGATTGAAGCAAAGGGAAGAATGGCTGGGATGCAAATGTGGGAAAATTCAGGCCAACTCCAACCGGATAGGGGCTAGAGCTCATGTTAGAGCTATGGTGGCAACAATGAAAGACTACTTTTCTGCCACCATAATGTACTTTAAGCACTGTTCAGCAGAATTGTCCAAGGTGGCATGCTGTAATACACAGCCCCCTGAAGAGATCAGAAAGAACCCACAGCTTACTGCTATGATTTATTTGCTAGTTATACTGTTCTAACAGTTAGGAACTTTTTTCCTGATGTTCATTTGAAATCTGGCCTCCTGTAACTGCAATGTCTTATACATGGGGCTGCCTTGGAGACTATTCAGGAAACAGCTGGTTCAAAATATGGCAATCTAAATCAAAGATCCACCAGGTTGAGTGAGTTTGGAATAGGCAGATCTTGGACTGTCCCGGTTGAGCTGGGACTATGCTGGTGTGTCTCCCTCATCCCAGTTCAGCTGGGAATACACAAGCAGAGCTATGCTGGTTGAGCAGGCAGAACTTAAGCCGATGGATGGAGCAGTCCTGAAAAAGGGTGTGGGGGGGGCAAGATGGAGCAAAGAGATACTTACACCTATTCCAAACTTTTTTCAGCTCAGTCACTGGCAATTCAGTGGAACTTATGGCAGCCCAAAGGGTAATGTAAATCAAACTTTATTTGAAAGGCTTGCTTTCGTTCTGTTAGGCTCAGGCTAGCTCAGACGGCAGTAGCCCTGCTCCTGGATGGAGTCTGGAATAGAAGTAATTTATGTTAGGTTAATTTAAGCAGGCATAAGTTCCATCAGCTTTCTATACTTAGGATTTCTCTGTTATTCTCTCAAGCATTTGATGAATGATGTATTTTCTGCTGGTACGATGTCTCTTTTATTTTCAAGGAATTTTGTAGGATTTTTCGCTAGTGTATTTTATATTTAATTGTTTTAATGTTGTAAGCCACTTTGAAAGCTTTTTTTAGCAGAAGGCTGAAGAAAACATGTGTTTCTCTGTGCCAACTTCTCCAGCAATTTAAATGTGAGAGCTTTGGCCTACTTCTAGGACTCTACAAGGTCCTAGAATTCACAAACTGTACACTTTTTGTAGCATTACATGCCTGTGGCTGTCTTCATGACATCAGGGGTTCAATTAACTGAGAAGGCTAGTTGATAATCATCAACTCTTGGCTCCTAAATCCCAGCTGTTACCTTTTAAAACATTGCAAGTCATACATGTACCATGGGTTGTTTCCAACACTAGTCATCCTCAAAGCAGACCCACTGAAATGAATAGAGATGGCTAACTTAGTTTGAATGGGTCTACTCTGAGTAGAACTGAGTTGGCTGCAATCCCATATTTGCTTATATGTGATGGCCGTCTTTATGGAACTGCCCATGCACACATAACTCCTAGCTTTCAGGGCGATATGCTCAAACTTTTTGTTGTTCCTGAGATCAGGTGAGCGGTGGAATTTCTTGAGATGAATGTGTGTGTGTGTTTCTAATTTTGGTTGTATTTAGGAGATGAAAAGGTAAGAGCAGCTTCTCCTGTCTGCAACTTCCTTTTATACATTCTTTTCTTGGAACTGTGAGCAGTGATGGAGAGGGAAAGGAGGGAAAGGAATGGATGGCAACAGCATTGAGAACTCCAATCTCAGCCTGGTCTGATAATCTCCTGCATTCCTATCCTCCCCCCTTCCCAACTATGTCTGCATTACAGCTTGCCTGAGCCCTGTTGCCTAGTGCAGAAGTTCCCAAACTGAAGTCTGCGAGCTTAATTCAGGTGGTCCACGGCGTGTCTGTGAAGAACAGTTACAATTTATACTTTCTGGAATTCAGATTGTAATACTGTCAAATGCAATATGAGAAAGAAAAGAAGCAAGAAAAAGTACAATTAAAAATCATACAACATCCAGCATAGCACATTAAAATTGCTACAGCAGGCAGAAGAACCATTAAGTGTTCCGCCAAGACCCACAGCAATTTTCAAGGGGTCTGGGAAGAAAACAGTTTGGGCCCCTGCATTTTCACCCCAACCATTCTCAATCTACTAATGAGAAAAGAAACTGTATTCAAAAATTGTGAAAGGAGAGGGAAAATGTCAGTGAAATTCTCATGGGTAGAATACAGCTTTATTGTGTTTACCTTCTTTTTTAGTTGGGTGAAGAGTCTCACCAGTGGTCTGCACTCTGCAGCCTTTCTGGGTGCCCACAGGGAAAGGCATAGTGGGAACGTCTTCCATTGGGCTTTTTCATATCAGGAAGTGTGGGCAGCTGGGTTATCTACAGAGTGCTACAGAGGTTTTAACTGGGACCCCCCCCACACACATACACCACCCTTGACCATCTTGGAACAATAAGGTAAGCGGAAAACTGGGCACCCACTGAAAATGCTCTTAAAGAGCCTAGAGAGGATGGCAGGTAAATGCAAGCATCTTTTGCAGAGGAAGAAATTTTGGGGGGAAATTGGAGCACAGATTTTGGCACAGCACTAGGTGAAACTGCTATTACTCATTGGCTGAATAATCATAAACTTTGCTGGGGGAGCATCATCCTATTGGCCAACCATAACTTCCTGTGTTCTTGATTCCTTACCCCATTTCCCACCCACCTCTGTAATGGTATAGAATGACATATACAGCCATTTAAAGAAAGCCTATTTCTAGCATTGCCAACACATTATTTTGCCTTAAGCAAGTTTTCAAGGTGAATTTGGAGGCCCATGTTGGATGAAGTATTTGAGGAGTTTAGGGGAAGCAAAAAGAGTTTTGGTAAAATGAATGAAATTTCTCAGTGTTCCGTGCAGCACTATCCAGGCAGACCCCAAAGAAAACTGGTTGGTCAAACTGTGCTGTTGGGGGCCATCCTCTACCTTTGACCAGCACTAGCTATCATGTTGAGAGAGTCCAGGGTTGGTTACAGAAAACAACCTTCATGATCTCCATGCAAAAAACAAACTTGATAAGATTTGGGACTATAGTTGCCACTGAATGTTGGTGAATTTGGGGAGCCTGCCTGAGGAAAGTATCCAGATTTCAAGAAAAGTGTAAAGCATAATTCCTTGCTACCTTGACTATAAATTGCTAGCAAATTTGTGCAAGGAGCTGGATGAGAAAACCCACACAATTCATCACAGTAAACGCACAACAGCTACTTGCCCTCATAGTGGTCAGTTTGCACACCTGGGTAGTGATGTGTGCATTCAGTCTGTGCAGAAAACAAAAAAAATCTGCAGGACCAACAATGGAGTCCTCTCCCCCCCCTCAAAAAACCCCTGTGTACGAGTTCAGCATCTGAAATTCTTTCATTCCACAGAAGACATCTTCCCTGGATAGAAACGGAACCATATGAAGAATGTAATATTTATAATGCACTGAGGTTGTCCTTTTCCATAACCCCCCTTTTCTGTGGTAGAATAGAAAAGCCTTTCCCTGACTGATCTGATGTTTAAATTAAAAGTTGGGTTCCTAAGCATTAATTGCATGTAAAACATTCTTTTCATTTTTTTCATAAAGTGCGGCAAATCCACAGTGCTTACAACAGGAATGTACCAGGAATGTGGCTGGGTAGACAGCCTATTAACTTCAATACATGGAATATCAGTGTTGGAGAGGAGAAAGGAAGGGGTGAGGATGGGAAGTGGTTTTGCTCATTTGGCAGTTGAATATAGTTAGCTGATACAAAATCTAACCGCCTCATCAGATTTGCCCAGACTGAACTAGGAAGATTATAAAGCGGCCCAATACATTTTGCTGCCTAAGGTAAAGGATGGCACCTTCCTCCATTCCATATACAAAAGCTGACCAGGCTGGCACTTGAACCCTGTTTCAGTGCTGGCAATGGGACAGCATCCACCCCTGCACATAGGGGCAGCAGGCAGGCTTAGGGGACTCAGAGAAGCCACATGGCACAGAGAGTTCTGACTACTCCCCACCGATCTGCTGCCTGAGGAAGTCACCTCACTCTGCCTGTTGATAGGGCCAACCCTGCTAGGTTACTAAGATCTTCCTGAGAGGTTCCCCCTTCTGAACATAGGAACCCTTATGGCTTCACATTGATTTTTGGAAACTGGACATCTCTGCTGGAATTCCAGCTTGCAGTTTTTCCAAAGAAGCATAAGGACTAAATATTTAGCCACTGAAGAAGACACAAATCATATGCGGTTTATTTTATTCTGTGGAAAATTATGTTTATATAATTTATAATGATGTGTTATACCAAGTCTTATACCAAGACTTCAACTTCCCGGACATAGACTGGCCGCATATGTGTTTCAGTCATGACAAAGAAGCAAAGTTTCTAGATATTCTAAATGACTATGACTAAATGACTATTCCCTAGACCAGTTGGTCATGGAACCGACCAGAGGGACGGCAACCCTGGACTTAATCCTCAGTGGGGACCGGGACCTGGTGCAAGATGTAAGTGTTGTTGAACCGATTGGGAGCAGTGACCACAGTGCTATTAAATTAAACATACATGTAAATGGCCAATTGCCAAGAAAATCCAACACGGTCACATTTGACTTCAAAAGAGGAAACTTCACAAAAATGAGGGGATTGGTAAAAAGAAAGCTGAAAAACAAAGTCCAGAGGGTCACATCACTTGAAAATGCTTGGAAGTTGTTTAAAAACACTATATTAGAAGCTCAACTGGAGTGCATACCGCAGATCAGAAAAGGTACCGCCAGGGCCAAGAAGATGCCAGCATGGTTAACGAGCAAAGTCAAGGAAGCTCTTAGAGGCAAAAAGTTTTCCTTCAGAAAATGGAAGTCTTGTCCGAATGAAGAAAATAAAAAAGAACACAAACTCTGGCAAAAGAAATGCAAGAAGACAATAAGGGATGCTAAAAAAGAATTTGAGGAGCACATTGCTAAGAACATAAAAACCAACAACAAAAAATTCTATAAATACATTCAAAGCAGGAGACCATCTAGGGAGGTGATTGGACCGTTGGATGATAAGGGAGTCAAAGGTGTACTAAAGAACGATAAGGAGATTGCAGAGAAGCTAAATGAATTCTTTGCATCTGTCTTCACAGTGGAAGATATAGGGCAGATCCCTGAACCTGAACTAACATTTGCAGGAAGGGATTCTGAGGAACTGAGACAAATAGTGGTAACGAGAGAGGAAGTTCTAGGCTTAATGGACAATATAAAAACTGACAAATCACCGGGCCCGGATGGCATCCACCTGAGAGTTCTCAAAGAACTCAGATGTGAAATTGCTGATCTGCTAACTAAGATATGTAACTTGTCCCTCGGGTCCTCCTCCGTGCCTGAGGACTGGAAAGTGGCAAATGTAACGCCAATCTTCAAAAAGGGATCCAGAGGGGATCCCGGAAATTACAGGCCAGTTAGCTTAACTTCTGTCCCTGGAAAACTGGTAGAAAGTATAATTAAAGCTAGATTAACTAAGCACATAGAAGAACAAGCCTTGCTGAAGCAGAGCCAGCATGGCTTCTGCAAGGGAAAGTTCTGTCTCAGTAACCTATTAGAATTCTTTGAGAGTGTCAACAAGCATATAGATAGAGGTGATCCAGTGGACATAGTGTACTTAGACTTTCAAAAACCGTTTGACAAGGTACCTCACCAAAGACTTCTGAGGAAGCTTAGCAGTCATGGAATAAGAGGAGAGGTCCTCTTGTGGATAAGGAATTGGTTAAGAAGCAGAAAGCAGAGAGTAGGAATCAACAGACAGTTCTCCCAATGGAGGGCTGTAGAAAGTGGAGTCCCTCAAGGATCGGTATTGGGACCTGTACTTTTCAACTTGTTCATTAATGACCTAGAATTAGGAGTGAGCAGTGAAGTAGCCAAGTTTGCTGACGACACTAAATTGTTCAGGGTTGTTAAAACAAAAAGGGATTGCGAAGAGCTCCAAAAAGACCTCTCCAAACTGAGTGAATGGGCGGAAAAATGGCAAATGCAATTCAACATAAACAAGTGTAAAATTATGCATATTGGAGCAAAACATCTGAATTTCACATATACGCTCATGGGGTCTGAACTGGCGGTGACCGACCAGGAGAGAGACCTCGGGGTTGTAGTGGACAGCACGATGAAAATGTTGACCCAGTGTGCGGCAGCTGTGAAAAAGGCAAATTCCATGCTAGCGATAATTAGGAAAGGTATTGAAAATAAAACAGCCAATATCATAATGCCGTTGTATAAATCTATGGTGCGGCCGCATTTGGAATACTGTGTACAGTTCTGGTTGCCTCATCTCAAAAAGGATATTATAGAGTTGGAAAAGGTTCAGAAGAGGGCAACCAGAATGATCAAGGGGATGGAGCGACTCCCTTACGAGGAAAGGTTGCAGCATTTGGGGCTTTTTAGTTTAGAGAAAAGGCGGGTCAGAGGAGACATGGTAGAAGTGTATAAAATTATGCATGGCATTGAGAAAGTGGATAGAGAAAAGTTCTTCTCCCTCTCTCATAATACTAGAACTCGTGGACATTCAAAGAAACTGAATGTTGGAAGATTCAGGACAGACAAAAGGAAGTACTTCTTTACTCAGCGCATAGTTAAACTATGGAATTTGCTCCCACAAGATGCAGTAATGGCCACCAGCTTGGACGGCTTTAAAAGAAGATTAGACAAATTCATGGAGGACAGGGCTATCAATGGCTACTAGCCGTGATGGCTGTGCTGTGCCACCCTAGTCAGAGGCAGCATGCTTCTGAAAACCAGTTGCCGGAAGCCTCAGGAGGGGAGAGTGTTCTTGCACTCGGGTCCTGCTTGCGGGCTTCCCTCAGGCACCTGGTTGGCCACTGTGAGAACAGGATGCTGGACTAGATGGGCCACTGGCCTGATCCAGCAGGCTGTTCTTATGTTCTTAAGTCACACCACAGGTCCATCTCATTATCGTCTACATTGATGTAGCAGCTTTCCAGGATTTCAGATGGGGATTAATATAGCTGAGAGTCTATTGTCTGAAGATCAACATATACGTTGGTTGTGTTCACACAAACTGCTAAGCCACAGTTTGTTTTCTTCATGGTTTGTTCAACAAACCATGAATTGTCACCAGCTAACCACAAAGCATAATGTTTTGTTCGCAGAAAACAAGCCACAGTTAGTCTGCTGGACTGAGTTTGCATGTTCAAACAAACCATGATAGGAAAAACAAACTAAGGCTTAGCAATATGTGCAGACCAGGGCATTCTTTAAATTATTATTATTATACAGCCAGCGTGGATTTTTCACATTCCGCAATGTTAAATTGGAAATACCCCCATGCCATTCTGATGCTTTCCATAAGCTCATTTCAAACCAAAACCTTACAAAACTTATAGTCCTGAACTCAGAAACGCTTGCTTAACCCTCTAAATTTTCATGGCGATACACAAAACAGTCAGAGAGAATAGAGAATTCAAAGTCTAAAAAGAGAGGAAAAGATCCAGATCCCTTTTGGACTTTTTTCTGTCAGAGTTCTCATAATCTGTTGAAATTCATTAAAAATCAGCCATGTTCACAGAGTACCTGTAATCCTATTACTGACGTTGCCCCATACTCTGACCTTCATCTTCTGCTGCTTGAAAGTTTAAAAAATGCCTGGCTGATTGTTAATTAATTTAATAAATTTTGCATTGAACTGAATGATAGTGTCGGGCATGCTCAGTAAGAACCAGCTGTCAGTGTTCTAAAAGCCAGACTCACAGCTGCTGGGCTTGCCTAATCAGGGGGCCACACCCACACCAGACTTTGATTTCATATGAGACAGTCATGGCTTCCCCCAAAGAATCCTGGGAAGCATAGTTTGTGATGGGTGCTGAGAGGAGACTCCTATTCCACTGACAGAGCTCCAGTGGGCAGAGTGGTTTAACAGTCAGCTGCTCTTATTGAAGGTCTGTGAGGGGAACAGGGCACCTCCTAGCAACTCTCAGCACCCTTCACTAACTACACTTCCCAGGATTCTTTGAGAGAAGCCATGACTGTCCAAAGTGAAATTAAAGGCTGGTGTGGATGTGGCCAGGGACAGCTTTGGTTTAAATTTGGGTGGGAGGCTACATGTGCCTGCTGTAGAATAAAACAATGGGTGGAACGCTGAAAAGCAATGATACTGTTCATGGTGTTTTCCTTTTGGAAAGAAAAGGGGCTTCCCCTCTGCCCAGTCTCCTCCCCTCCCCCTCCTCCTCCCCTTCCTGCCCCTCTCCTGGGTCAGTGTTGGACTATGACCTGAGAGACCAGGGTCTGAATCCCCACACAGCCATGAAGCTCACTGGGTGACCTTGGGCCAGTCACTGCCTCTCAGTCTCTGAGGAAGGAAATGGCAAAACCATCTCTGAATACCATTGACCATGAAAACCCTATTCATAGGGTCGCCATAAGTCGGGATCAACTTGAAGGCAGTCCATTTCCATTTTCAAACATGATTGCACAGAAATAAATCCCACTGAGCTCAAAAAGTATGCAAATAATCAAACCCACCCTCCCTTCTTCTCCCTCCTATCCCCTCCCTCTTACCCCTTCCCTCCCCCTTCCTTTGTCCCTCCTTCCCCATCCCCATCTCCTTCCAATCCCCTCCTCCCCTCCCCCCTCCTCCCCATGGTCAGTTTTACTTGTCTTTTTTTTTTTTTTTCAATAATTTTTATTCAAATTTTCATAAAACATACAAGACGAAATCATAAAACATTCAAAGACAAAAAACAAAATCAAAAATAGTTAAACAAACAAAAAAAAAAATAAAAAAATAAAAATAAAAATAAAAATAAAAAATAAAGAGTAAAATATTGACTTCCCATTTGTCAAAGATCAGATCAGTTATAAGTCTATAATATATAACAATCCTGTCTCTTAAGTCATATTATAAAATCACTTTCCTCCAATAGTTATCTTACTTAATCATCAAATCTCATAAACATTACTTTATTCTTTCCACAAAAAGTCAAAGAGAGGTTTCAATTCTTTAAGAAATATATCTATCAATTTTTTTTTTCCAGATAAGCATATCAATTAATCCATCTCATTACTAATTATGATAATCTTATTGTCATAACCATAGTCAAAATAAACATTTCAATTAATCCATCACATCAGAATCTGTTAGGTTCAGTAATTTCAGTAGCCATTGTTCTATTATCCCTATTAATTCCATTTTCCATCTTCCATCTTCAGTAGTCTTGTTAAGTCCAGTAATTTCAGTATCCAATCTTCCATTATCAGTATTCCATAATAATCTTGCTGTCAAAGCCATAGTCATATAATAAGAGTCTGATGGGAATTACCTCTATCCCAAATATTTTCTTGCCATCCATTCTGAATAGGTTGCTGAAATACTGCTGTAAAATCATATCTCTGTTCTTTTTTTCAAAATACACTGGGTCATCTCTTGAAAGTTTTTCCATTGTTACATGGCTGCAGTTAATTCCATAAATTTTCTCTATATTGGGCTCCATCACATCATTCCAGTCCAGAAGATTATCCATGCCATTGATAACTTTATCTCTAGAATCTTCATTAATTTCTTCAGAGATAACATTGAGTTCCAAACAATAAATTTTATTTCTAAAGTCCATAGACTCCAAATCTTTTTCCTGTTCCACGTTTGTTCCAATCTCCGGGGTCTCCTCTCTCACAGGGACCCCTGTTCCAGTCTCCAGGGTCTCCTCTCTCACAGGGACCCCTGTTCCAGTCTCCAGGGTCTCCTCTCTCACAAGGACCCCTATGTCTTTAATCTCCTGTGTCTCCAAACAATAGATTTTATTTCTAAAGTCCATAGACTCCAAATCTTTTTCCTGTTCCACGTTTGTTCCAATCTCCGGGGTCTCCTCTCTCACAGGGACCCCTTCCAGGGTCACCTCTCTCACAGGGACCCCTATATCTTTAATCTCCTGCGTCATTTTACTCAATTCAATTTTCAGCTCCTTACAACCCTGTCGCAGGTTTTGTTTCGTTATCTCAATCTCATCCATTATTTTCTGAAACATAGTTATTTCCAGATTCTCAGCCACTTTCTTAATTGCCATTTTAAAAGAAAAATATAGGAAAACCACTTCTTATTTCAGCAACAATTGGGTTAATACTCCAAACTTGGTGACATCACAGTATAAACAGAGCAGACAGCCTTATCTCTCCATAGTTAAGTAAACAAAATGCAGTTCCCAGGATCGAAACAATTAATGGCAGTCGTCAAGAAACAGATTCGTCAAAATAAAATAGACCAAAAAGAGAGTAGTCTCAGACAGTATAATATTCTTCAAAATAAAAATCTGGAATAGAAATCCCTCTTCTGTGTATATCTTTAGAATGCAAATCCAGGACAGCTTTTTGCAACAAAAACAGAGATAAGCTATTAATTAGTGCGTAGCAGAGAGAAGTTATGGCTCCCCAGTGAGATGTCAAAAACCGATCAATCTGGCAAATCTCTTTTAAACAGCAACAATTTAAGTCAAGTAAAAGAAAAATATAGAAAGAAGGGTGCTTGCCTGTTAGTGCGTTCTCTCTTAGAAGATAAGATGAACGTTCGCTTTAACAGATAGAGCTTGCTGTTGAAAATCCGTCCCACCTTCGTCGGCTGGACCTCGTCCCATAAATTAATGAGATCTGGTCGTCCCAACAAAAATAGGCTTTGAGGTTAATCTCTTCGTTTCTCCCTACCCGGGAGAAGTTTAATCAGTCAAAAAAAAAGAAAAAACTGACTGATATATCTGAATAAGCTTCTTTTGAGGCAGGAGCCCGTCTCAAAAGCAGGCACAGGCTAAGTCACCCTTCCCGGAAGTCCGTCAGTTTTACTTGTCTTAAGCATGTTTGCACAGGAGTAAATACCACTGACCTCTATAAGCATGCAAATGATCAAACCTGTCCTCCCCTTCCCCTTCCTTTGCCCCCCTCCAGTCCGCTCCTCCCCCCCCATGGTCAGTTTTACCTATCCTAACCATGATTGCATAGGAGTAAATCCCACTGAACTCAATAAGCATGCAAATGATGACCTGCCTATCCCCTCATTCCCCTCTCCTCTAATTTCCTCCTCCCCTCCTTCTTCCTTCTCCCCTCCCCATTCCAGCCCTCCCTTCCTCCGCCACTGGTCAGTTTTACCTATTCAGGAGTAAATCCCACTGAACTCAATAAATATACAAATGATCAAACCTGTCCTCCTCCCCTCTCTCTCCTGTCTGTTCCCATCCCCCTCCTCCCCTCTGCCCTTCCTACCCTCGCTCCTCCTCCTCCCCTCCCCTCCCCATCCTCTCTGGTCAGTTTCACCTATCCTAAGCATGATTGCAGGGGAGTAAATCCCAATGAACTCAATAAGCATGCAAATGATCAACCCATTCTCAGCAAACTTGCACAGGATCCCATTCCTTATCTCTCGGATTAAAAAGCAGAGAAATTCACGAATAGGTAAAAAACCTTGCAGTTTAGAAATGTATCCATAGCCCAGAGATATTTCTATCAAACTTTAAAAAGCAGGGAAATTGGGCAGCTATAGTAAATGTACCAGGGGAGCAGGAGACCTGACCTCCTCTCTGAGATATTGGACTGCCCTACAAATTTGTCAAAATGCAAACACAGTTTGGGTTGGTCTTTCACAGTCCAATCCACTTGCTGTGTAGCTTGGAAGAATTTGATAACATGTGCCTCTGAGCATATGGTGAGTGGTGGCAACACCTGCCATCTCCAAAGATGGAGAATTATATTTTTGTATGTTTGTTGGTGGTGTTCTTGTTTTACTTCTTTCCTGTGTTACTAATGTTTCTACAGAAAATCTAATCTAGAAAATTTTATTTCCCTCATTATTCATCCTAGAAATCTGTGTCAAATTCATTTTTATTAATTTCAAAGTCTTTTTATTGGTCAATGTCATATGATGGTGAAGACAGCCTTTTGTGTTTCAAACTGGTTTCCATTGCAAAGAAATTTTCTTTTGCTAGCACTTGTATAGTTTGTACAGGGGGGGGGGCGGGATTCAGTACTTTCCTCAGAAAGATGTTCATTGCTATTGTAATTGCTGTGTAAACTGTGGCTATGCAAGCATCATGGACCACTGTTGGCTATTATCTGCAGCATCATTAGTGTGAGTAAAGTTCACTCCTCTATTATTTATTTATTTATTGTAATTGTGTACCGCCCCATAGCTGAAGCTCTCTGGGTGGTTTACAACAATTAAAAACAAATATACAAATTTAAAAACACATTTTTTGAAAAAGCAATTTAAAAACACAAGCTAAAATGCCTGGGAGAAGAAATTACTCATGTAATCTTGTTTAAATTGTAATTTCTTTACTGAGTATACTGGGCAGCCCCAAGCTAGAGAACTAGCTCTTTAAAAAAAAAAAAAAGTAAGATGTTGCAAGGAATACCAAAGCAAACTTTTCAGTTTGCAAGGCTAACATCCCTCTTCCTTTATTAAGTGAGGGAAAGAGACAAACTGCTGCTGCTGATTTGAAACATTCAGCTTTATTGCACAAAAGTTAAAATTTCATTGGGACACAACTTTCGTGATCATGCAGAAAGGCTCTCTGAGGATTCCCAGAACCAGTGGTGTAGTTAAGTTTAAACTTCAGACTTGTTGCTATTACATGACCCCTTTCTTTCAGGAGCAATCCAAACCCAAGATCAGCTGGGATGAACAATTTAGGATCTGGATGATCTTTGGTTTAGCCAGAGATATGCCAGCATAAGTGCCCTATCCCAGCTCAGCTACTAGGGCTCAGCTGGGGTGGCATAAGTCCAAAAAAGGGATATTCCAGAGAGTGGAACCGGGAGGGCTTATGTTGGATCCTAACTCTGGGCTCATCCAGACGACTGTAAAATGTGTGACATGATCGCTTTGTGTTTTCATTATTTTTCGGTCGTCCATATGCTTGTGCGCATTTTCACACAGTTAAATCCGCTCCTGCAATACCGCAAATCATGCAATTTGCTTTTTAAAACCGGGAATCATCCGCTGTACCTTCAGGCGCTCGGATGCAATACCGTAGACTTTACAGCTGTGGGCATTTGATGGGCGGTTCCCCACATCCCTTCCCTCATTCTCAGCCAATCACGTATTTCCACTGTTGCGCATGTGCGTGAATGTCTGGGGAAAGCCTGGGAAAAAGGAACCTATCAGAGCAATGGTGTGGTGTTGGAGCCCCCCCTGCAACTTCTACTGTGCAGATGCAAAAAAGCGCATTTGCGCAGAAGCAGCAACAGCGGTTAATTTTTAGCCAGCCTGTAAACTGGGCAGCCACTCGGTGAGATCCGCAATTGTGGTTGTTTGTAAATTTTTTCAAGGGAGAAAATATTTATCTTTGCCTAACCTCCACCTCCCACCCCTCACCCCCCGCATCAAATGCCCTTCTTGAATGTATTGGTCTTTGCTTCCAGGCATCCAGAGTCAAGGGAGAGGGGGGAGAAGAGAAATAGAGGCTTTCCTCTTGGATTACAGACACTCAGGCACCCTTAGTCAATTTTGCTTTCCTGCCTGCAAGCCTACTCTCTTTGAGTCTTGTCAATTTCAGCCACAGCCTGCAGGTTCTCTGCAGCCCAGCTGAGCTGAAAAGCATATAGTCCTTTTGTGAAATATCACAAATACAAGCAAAAAACCCACAGGAATTATTGGCATATAAGTGGTTTGCTAGAACGTCTCAGCCACCCGCAACCATAGAGACTGGTGGTCTACCTTCCTAGACATGACACACCGTTACTTGCTGTTCTGGAGAAATAAGTGGAATTGCAATCATGTGTATCTCCAGAAACGTTAATATGCTTAAAGGTAGAAAAGCATACAGTCGGTTTTGCAAAATATCGCAAATACAAACAAACAAAAATACAGGAATTATAGGCATATAAGTGGTTTGCATGTTTCTTTTATCAGAGGGAACACCGCAAAGCTTGTGCTGGTCACTTCAGCGCAGATTGACACAGCAGCACGTGGGGCTGTTTGCCCGCATTCCCTGCCCGAGCCAAGAGCGGCCACCCGTGGGGGGGCTGTTTGCTTCCCTCAGGGGCAGCATTCCTGTTGCTGAGCCACGTAACGGTCTGGGGCTGAACCCTGCAGTGAATGAGCCCAAGGGTTATGGGGGATTCGCCTGGCGATTATAAGCGCTGATTCCTTACACTGCCCACAATCCCCCTGGATAGTCAGGGGCACCTGGAGACACACACCCCCAGCCGGCGCTGCTCCAGAGTGGTGAGTGACAAGGAACTCCATTACAGCCACTGCTACCAAACCATCAGGAAATTCAAACTTTCGTGCTTGTACATTCAAGCGCATGCGCCTTGTTGTGCTTTGTTGCAAAGGGGGAGAGGAGCATATGTCATATTCTTGTGGACCAATTAGCTAATGGGGGGAGTGTTATGGGCGGAGCTGGGAAAAAGCGAGAAGAAATACGGGTTCTCTCGCTGCGTGTGTGGGCGCAAAAAAAGCGGGTTTTTTTATTGGGAAAGAGCGAACAAACAGGCAAAGTGAGGACTGTCAGATGACAAACTGGATATGGAAAATGTGGATTATCCCGCTCCGTTTGGATGAGCCCTCTGTTTAGCTCAATCACATGACTGGGCCGCCTGGTGGAACCTAAAAGCATGTTTTCCGTCTGCCAGGTTTGGGCTCGCTTCAGCCAGCAGTAGTTTCACTCCTGAATAGGGTTTGGATCTGGTGTACTTCATGCCAGTTTAACATAAATGAGCATAAATTACACTGGCTGCCCTTACTTAGGATTGGTCCCTTAGATAGTAATGTGCATTACTTGACTGACTTCAAAACTTGATAAACCATCCCTGTTGCCTTTTGGATGGTCATCCCTGGTCTAGAACAGGGGTGGGCAGGCTTGTCGGGTCTACTTTGTTTATAAGAACCCCAAGATCTACCAGTGAGAGTCAGGTGGACAGAACATGCAGTTAAAATTAGAGAACAGGGTGCCTCTGAGCATATTCGGAGCCTAAGAGGTTTGTTTTCAGCATGAAAACTGGACAGAGCTCATAGTCCATTCACAAAAAAAGGCCATGCTTGCATAGCTTTCTTCATTTTATACAGCTAAATATCAGAGCTTGGGAAAGTTACTTTTTTGAACTACAACTCCCATCAGCCCCAGCTAGCATGGCCACTGGATTGGGCTGATGGGAGTTGTAGTTCAAAAAAGTAACTTTTCCAAGCTCTGCTAAATATAATGAAAAGATCTTTAAGCAGTTTACGTAAAAATACAATAAGCAAAACACAATAAAAGGAAACAACATTCAACAGAGTTACCTAAAAACTGGATAAAAACAAGATAAAAATGGATTACAGAGGCCTTAATAAGAATATAAGAGGAGCCTCCTGGATCAGGCCAATGGCCCATCTAGTCCAGCATCCTGTTCTCACAGTGGCCAACTAGCTGTCCATGGGAAACCCACAAGCAGAACCTGACTGCAAACAGCACTCTTCCCTCCTGCATTTTCCAGCAACTGGTATTTGGAAGCACATTGCTTTCACCTATGGAGGCAGAGCATAGCTATCATGGCTGGTAGCCACAGATAACCTTATTCTCCATGAATTTGTCTAATCCTCTTTGAAGCCATCCAAGTTGGTGGCTGTCACTGCCACTTCTGGGAGTGAATTCCATATTTTAACTATGTGCTGTGTGAGGAAGTACTTCCTTTTGTCTGTCCTGAATCTCCCAGCATTCAGGTTCATTCAGTGTCTATGAGTTCTAGTGTTATGAGAGAGGGAGAAAAGCTTTTCTCTATCCACTTTCTCCAAGTCATGCATAATATTATACACTTCTATCATGTTACCTCTTACTCGTTTTTTCTCTAAGCTAAAAAGCCCCAAATGCGGCATCCTCATAGAGGAGTCAACCATCCCCTTAATCGTTCTGGTTGCCCTTTTCTGAACCTTTTCCAACTCTACAATATCCTTTTTGAGGTGAGGCGACCACAACTGTACACAGCATTCCAAATGCTGCCCACACCATAGATTTCTATAATGGCATTATGATATAGGCAGTTTTATTTTCAATGTCCTCCTTAATGATCCCTAGCATGGAATTTGCCTTTTTCACAGCTGCTGCACCCTAGGTCTTAGAATTAGGGATGTCAGAGAAGTCTCCTGAAAACAAACAGGGGTGGAAATTGCCGATTTTTACTTACCCATCCCATGTCCAGAATAGAAATCAATCTGGCAAATACAATCTGTATTTCCTGCTGTTGTTGCTTTCAGTCCACAAATGACATAGATTACTCCCTCCCTTTCTTTGTGTTTCCTTTGCATTGAAATGAATGGGGTAGAACATGACAACATAATTTACGTAATTATGTAAATTACGTAAGTTATGTAATTTTGCCACTGTGGACCAAGGGGCAAATAAAGTAGATTTTGGTGGAAGATGGACTGCAGCAGAACGGAAACAATGCTGCATATGATGAACACAGAGCAGAATAGAAAATGATGCTTTCTTATATCACTGCTTGGACAAGCTTTGTGTCCATTTCAATCTCATATAATTTCAGTCCCCTGATCCTAGGTTTAATAAGGAAGGTCGGTTACATTATTTCAATAATTGCATTTATCATGGTATAACATTTTACATAAGGGTTTTATGAGAGGTAGACAAGTGAAATACTTAGATCAGTAAAAGGATATGGGGGGAATTCTGTTAGAATAAGCAAACGTGTATGTTCCCTTTAAGGGATATTTGGGAAATATCCCATGTACCTGTTTACCAGTGATATAACTTCCTAAAGGGTGGGGTTACCTGGCTTTCTCTTCCTCCTCCTTTGTCTGGGATTTTTGCATATTCTCCATTAAGCTTGAAGAGAGTGAAGCATCCACATGCTCCTCTCCAAGATGACCATTGCCATGGACTGAGACTTCTACCTTTCTTTCACTTAAGCTAGAGCCTATGTTTCCTGAACATATGAAAGGTCATGAGTAAATAATGAGGAATTTTATATATCCATACATATATGATCATAGTTATTAAGAAGGTATATGTTTTACAATCGTAAGCATAGGCTTGTGGGCCTACTGAGACCTGAGATTTAGGCTCATAGAAAACCCTGAATTTCCATAAGCCTCAATCAGGATCTGTGAGAAAAAACAGGCAAACAGTCACAGTGAGCTCTTGGCTCCTTGCCAGATTCATCCAGTGCGTGACTGACAGAGATTTATTACTCTGTTGTTTTAACTCAAGCAAGCGTTTTACCTGTGAGGGTATGATTAATAATTATACTATTCTGATCCAAGGGAATAGTTTCTTGTGTAAAGCAAGAGCTCCATCTGGAGGAAAAAGCTTTATAGCATAATCAAAGGGTTTAATGAAAAGAAATAGTGATATTTTATAATGATTTTAAAACAATCCAGTGTGTTAGATTATATTTACAACTTTATAAGTGTGTTTTTATTAAGAAAAAGGTACTCTGTGGTGTGGCCTGCCTCCTCTATATTTCTGAGGCCGAAAGATACTAGTTAACCAGAGTTACCCAGTTTTTTCCTTAGTCTATGTGGCTTCAAAATGAAGCTCAAGTTTTTAAATAATCCCCTCTCTTGAGCTATGTATTTCATAAGTAAGGGAATGGGATTTCTGAGAAAGTATGAGGACATAAGAACCCCTATGGCAAAGGAATAGAACTGGGGGGTGCTCATACATTCCCAAACACCCTGAGTTGAGGCAAACTTAACTCAGGGAGCTTGTCAAAAATATCTCCAGATGTACCTGAGTCAGCCTGACCCATCAGAAACAGTGCAACAATGGATGTACCAAGTATGCTTGAAAGCATATTCACAATACTAACTGTTCCAACTAGTCCCAAAATTCATTAGTCTTGAAAAGACAGTAGGACAATGGAGACATTAATGAGATTGACAGAATCTTGGAATCACCACTGGAGTTAGCTAATACTTTCTGATTGGTTTGGAATGATTGTAGAGAGGAGGAACTGTGATGTTGGATGAGCAGGAACTCATAAGATTCGTGAATCACTGTCACATGCTGTAACTGTACTCTATAAAAGAACTTGCACACAGTGTCTCAGTGCAGTCTCTCCTGGATGTTTCTGGGGGGCTGACCCTGCATGTGCATATGCATGTGCTTGTAGAAATAAAGGCCTACCTTATTGCTCCAAGCCTGTGTCTTCCAATTTATTCAAGGACCCCCAGCAAAGGATCCCAACGGAGAAAAATTCTCCAACATTCTTTATCTTTTACTTAAGAAGATTGTGTCTGTTATTATTTGTGTCTGAGGGAAAGGGTGGACTGGTTGATTCTCATCCCTCTGCTTGCATTTATATCTCTGCTAAAAAATAGGACCACGAAACTATTCCTATTTCACATATAACTTTAAAAATACCAAACAAATTCAACCACTATGAGTATTTACAAATTAGACACTCGTCTGGTTCGCATGTCATGTTAAACCAGGCCTTGGAAACCCAATGTGGCTCTCCAAGCTTTTCTATCTGCCCCAAGAGACCCCATTTCCCAGGCCATGCTTCTCACTGACTTTGATTTGCACCCTCCTGAGTGTTTTTGCCTGATTGGAAAGTATCCTTGAATTCTGATAATTCTCTTGCTTGTGTGGATGGAAGATAGAGAGGAGTGTGTGAGTGTGTAGAAACTAGCTTTCTGTGCAAAGTTAAAACTCTACCCACTTTTACCTCTGGCATGTGGCCCCCAGAAAGTTGTCTGGAAGGGAATATGTCCTCAGGCTAAAAAAGGTTCTCTACCACTGCATGAGAAAAACAAACTGTGGTTTAATATTAATGTGCATTGTGCTAGTGCACACTGATGGTTTTCACTGTCCTTCTGCCCTGATCCTGCTACACTGCTGCAAACAAACTAGAGTCTTGCTTGTCATGATGTGTGAACACAGGCTCTTGATTTTCTGTAGCAAGCTGTCTAGAGGCCCAAATAGGAGTGCTCCTTTTAGGAGGTGAGAAAACATTTCAGCATCTTGTTGCAGGTTCCACTTGTATTACCTGAAAATAGTCCTTCTGGTTCGTACCAAAGGCCTGTTCTGTTTTCACAGTGGCTAGCCAGATGGCTATGGGAATTACCCTCTCCTGCTCACGTTCCTCTGTGTGTTTCCTCTGATCCTGTAGATAGGTCATAGTCATTGTGACTAGTAGCCACCAATAGGCTGATGTGCAATGCATTTGCCTCTTTTTAACGTTATATAAGCTAGTGGTCATCACAACATCTTGTGGCAATGAATTTCAGCAAATGAATTGTGCACTTTGTGAAGAAGTATTTCCTGGTGTTGATCCTGAATCTCTGCCAGTCAGTTTCGTTGTATGACCCTGCATTCTAATATTATGAGAGCCCATGATTCTCCAGATCTTCAATGAGAATTGCTGCAAGATCTGTACTCGGTGCGGGTGCCCTGACTGACAGTCAGGCATACCATGATCATTTGAACAGGACCTGATCTCTCTTTCCCATCTCCACTCCCATATCGAGTGAAAGAACTGAAAGTGATATTACACTTCACAAACATGATTACTTAAATGCCCTGGAAAAATCTGCGTATGAGCAGTAGTGTGTACCGCAATTCAACAAAGCTCTTCAGCAGGGGGTTCTTTGTTTCTGTCGAGTTCAGTCAATTTCTAAGAATGTGCTTAAAGTTAATAGCACGCTCAAAAACTCTGCTGATCGGAGGTCCTAATGTCTTCACTTCTGGAGGCCTGTCTTGAAATCCTAGCTTAAACTCAGAGCCAAAATTAGTTTGGTGGTTTTGCTTTTTAGTGTTCCCAAATTCTTGTGGTTTTCTTGCAAGTTGTGCAAATATCTGGTGTGTTTTTTCTCTAAACTCCCAGATGCTGAAGTGAGTCCCCCCCTTTAAATTAAGAATCTCAGCATTTATTTCCAACAGTTTTGTTTTAGTCTTTGCCAGCTGTTGACCCTTTCACAATCTTACTCTTCCAGCTGTCCTCAAAATCTTGACCACCCTGACCAAGAATGAATCTCTGAAAGGATGAAGAAAGGGCAGCAGCCTTTCTGACAACAATGAAACGAAGTGAAATTGGGGAGAATGCTGAAGCTCTTTGTG
The DNA here is from genome assembly GCF_030035675.1 of Rhineura floridana. Taxonomy (NCBI): domain Eukaryota; kingdom Metazoa; phylum Chordata; class Lepidosauria; order Squamata; family Rhineuridae; genus Rhineura; species Rhineura floridana. Next base: position 11,382,450 of record NC_084494.1, read on the forward strand.
TGAGTGTCTTTACAGATGAAAGACCTGCCTCAAGGCTTTCTGCCACCATTAACCATATTTATGTATTTATTTATTATTTGATTTATATCCCGCCCTTCCTCCCAGCAGGAGCCCAGGGTGGCAAACAAAAACCCTAAAAACACTTTAAAACATCATAAAAATACCTCAAGATACATTAAAAGAAAACAACATTAAAAACATTCTAAAAAAGCTTTAAAAACATCTTTTTTTTAAAAAAAGTGTTAAAACCATATTATTAAAGAAAGCATATTAAAAGCAATTCCAACACAGACGCAGACTGGGATAAGGTCTCAACTTAAAAGGCTTGTTGAAAGAGGAAAGACTTCAAAAGGCGCCGAAAATATAACAGAGATGGCGCCTGCCTAATATTCAAGGGGAGGGAATTATACAGGGTAGGTGCCGCCACACTAAAGGTCCATTTCCTATGTTACGCAGAACGGTCCTCCTGATAAGATGGTATCTGCAGGAGGCCCTCACCTGCAAAGCGCAGTGATCGACTGGGTATATAAGGGGGTAAGGCAGTCTTTCAGGTATCCTGGTCCCAAGCTGTATAGGGCTTTGTACACCAAGACTAGAACCTTGAGCTTGGCCCGGTAGCAAATGGGCAGCCAGTGCAATTCTTTCAGCAGCAGGGTGACATGTTGGCAATACCCTGCCCCATATCCAGTGATACCAGCATCCCCGTGCCATGGAAAAGTTGATGGGGTTTGCTGCTGGCATTAGAACAGCAGAGGAAGGAATGACTTTCTCTCTTCATTTTAGGAGGCATGTGCTATAGCTCAGAGGTAGAGTGCATGCTTTGCCTGCAAAAGGTCGAGGGCTCAATCCAAGGAGAGGTGGGAGAAGACTCCAGCCCGAAACCCTGGAGAGTTGCTTCCAGTCATCGTGGACAGTAATGAGCTAGATGGTCTGAGCTTCCTATGTTCCTTACCAGTTTGTCCACATCTTCAGGCTGCAACAACTGAAGATCATTCAAACAATAGCAACCAGATGGCTTTCTAGTAGCATTCAGTAATGTCTGAATAAATGGCATGACGTACCTCTGTCCCAGTCTTTCCTTTTGGTTAAACAGGCTTGGCAGTTTTTTGAAACAAAAACCTATTTACCAGTGGCAGAAGAGCAGCAAAACTTCCTTTGGCACTCTGGAAAAAACAAACTATATGCCATCTTCATATATTGTCTCTCCCTGAATGCAGAGAGAAGTTGGCTGCTTAATTATTATTTTTTTGGCTTGACAGATACAGATTGGATATTTTCTCACAAATGGATTCATTTCAGAGGTATCACATAGCTGATCACTTGTTTTTCTTTTATAAGGAGTCCAGTGTAGAAAGCTTGCAATAATAGGCCCTTCTTACCTTTAGCTCAAGAACTTGAAAGGTAAGTTAAAGTTGCTTTGTTCTCACAGTCTTAAACTAAAGCCAGGTACCACTATATAAAGTCAATGGTAATGAAAGGTTACAATCACCTGCCACTGCTTAAAATGCAGACTGCTGCAATCCCATTTTTTCCTCTTGGACAACTGGAAATCTGGCCACTGAACCGTATTTCAAGACCTTTTCCACTGATGCGTATTTTACTAAAAAGGTAATGAAGAGGGACAAGGAGGGACTTCTTTTTTCTGGCTGAGCAGCACCTCACCCATCCAGTCCAGATGCTAATAATTAAGTTGTTCACTGAGTGATCTGTTAAAGAAAAAGTGTTGGTTCTTGTAAATATTGCCAAGGGTATGATTTGAACCAGAGCTTGGAAGTAACTCATTACAAATAACTAGTTACTTGTAACTTATTACTTTTTTGAGTAACGAGTGGGTAACTTTGTTACATTTTGCTGGTAATAGAACAAGTGGTTATTTCCTTACTTTTGAGCGGCAACCATAACATTTCCAGTGTTACTTTTGAGTGTTTCTTGAGGGGAAGCAGGGGAAGTCTTCTGCTCCTCTGATTGGTGCACGAAAGACATGTACCTCACACTCGGCTTCCGTGGAGCGTTGCTGTTCCCTTGTGCTCTGTGTTAGGAGGCCATGAGGGAGGAGGTGGAGAGCCAGACCGTCATGGAGCGGAGAGAGAGAGAACCCCCCCACACACTGGCTATTTCTGAAAGAAAAAAAGTGCATTCAAGGGCAAACCATATGATTAATGTCATTTGTAGATTAAATCGGCCCTCAGTGGCTCTTTCTGCCTGCTTGTCTTGTCCCTGGTTCTACTACCCTCTGTGTGTGTGTGTGTGCTTATTTTTAATGTTGTTTTAAGCTACTTAGATGTGCACCAGCCGAGGCAATATTTTTTTAAAAGTAACTAAAATGTAACTGTAGTGATTACTTTTGAGAAAAATAATCAGTTACTTTCAGAGCAATTGTAATTGTAACAGTAATGACTACTTCTTTGGGCCATGTAACTGTAATTTATTACTTTTTAAAAGTAATCTTCCAAGCTCTGGTTTGCACGTATCTTTCTGAGTAAAACTTGGGTTTTGTTTATAAATACCTTTCCCCTTCTGATGACCTCTAGTGGATTAAGTTTGAACTGTACTACTACTTATGTGTGTGGTTTAGCATTTGTGTTGTAATTGGTTGACACTGTTACACCCGTACTTCTGGGAGCTGGAATGAGATGGAATTTCCCTTCTATGGCAGAACTGGAGTCTGAATCAACAACCACTATAGGGTTGAGATAATGGTGGGTTGCAATTAAAGACGTCACTTAACTTTGTTGTTGTCGATGTCAATGATGATGATGATGAATTTTATTTATTTAATAAATTTGTACCCTGCCTTTCACTCTATTTCTGAAAGTGGCTTACAGAAAATATAAAACATTATACAAAATTTAAAACATAGATAGCCACGTTGTCCCAAAAGGGGGGGGGTCCAAAATCCCTATTATGGCAATGTCACAAAATAGTGTGCAAGTGAGTTCTCAGAACTCTTCATCAGGCTAGATGGTAAAACTTTTGTGACATTTTAGTTGGTCTAATATAGATGATGTATTCTTTATTTTTAAAAAAACTGCTTGTCTTAACCCCTCTTATATTGCAATTACTTAACAGTGAGCAAAAGGCACTCCATGCTAGGGATGGGATCTGTTGGCCAGTGTCACTTTGAAAGCATTCTGTTGACCTCACAGGCTGGTATCAATCTCAGTTTGTCCGCTAGCTGCTACTTTTATCAATCTGTGTTTTAAAGGAAATATTGATATTTTGAAAGGAAATATTGATAAATGAAAGAAAATATCAATAAAATTATCGTTCTTAATATCAATATATCAATATCTTTAAAAATCAGTTTCCAAAAAAGCTGTGGAAAATCTCTGCATAAAAATCCAATCTGCAGCGATAAAGTAAATTAATGGAAAATTAGGTACCAAATCCAAATTGGGCAGAATTCTACCACATCCCTGCTCCATGCATACTCAAATACACTATTTGTCAACTTCATGTATTCAAGTCCCTTTGTGAGAATGGGTTTATATTCAGCCCTAGTTTAATGCAGAAGACTTAGCTGTTTCAGCTTCTGCATCCAAGTGCCAATTGGGCTAAATGGATCTTGATCAGCTTCTCCCACAAACATTAGTGACAAGGAGAGGTTATTCTTCAATCTTTTTAAAGTATGAGATGGTAGCAGCTTGGCTCTGAACTCTAAAAATCCTTATTTCTTGCACCTTTAAGAACAATGGGGAATAAAGGTAGTTCATTTTGCTTGGCAGGCCAGTAAATGCCAGTATGGATGCTTGGGTCTCCATAGCAGAATTTCCTATTAGTAGTCTGCACTGTCTTGTGTCCTCTTGGCTATACCAGAGGTACCCAACATGGTACCCTCCAAATGTTGTAGGACTCCCAGGTCCCATCAGCCTCAGCCAAGAGACCAACAGTCGGGGAAGATGGGAGTTGTAGTCCTGCAGCATATGGAGGTCACCACGTTAGCCACCCTTGGGCTACACTACAAACTGATTTCACAGTCATTCCCCTCCCCACAAATCCCTGGCAACTGTAGTTCTATGAAGGGAGTTGGGGATCTCCAACAGAGAAATTTGTGAACTACTGGTTCTTTGGGGCAGTCATAATAGGTGAATTGGTATAAAATTGATTTTAAAAGTTTAGTGTAGAAATTGTACAGCTGCAGCTATGTAATTTTGTTTATGTGCCTTCAAGTCGATCACGACTTATGGCGACCCTATGAATCAGCGACCTCCAAGAGCATCTGTCATGAACCACCCTGTTCAGATCTTGTAAGTTCAGGTCTGTGGCTTCCTTTATGGAATCAATCCATCTCTTGTTTGGCCTTCCTCTTTTTCTATTCCCTTCTGTTTTCCCCAGCATTATTGTCTTTTCTAGTGAATCATGTCTTCTCATGATGTGTCCAAAGTATGATAACCTCAATTTCACTTTAGCTTCTAATGCTAGTTCTGGTTTAATTTGTTCTAACACCCAATTATTTGTCTTTTTCGCAGTCCATGGTATGCGCAAAGCTCTCCTCCAGCACCACATTTCAAATGAGTTGATTTTTCTCTTATCCACCTTTTTCAGTGTCCAACTTTCACATCCATACATAGAGATCGGGAATACCATGGTCTGAATGATCCTGACTTTGGTGTTCAGTGATACATCTTTGCATTTGAGGACCTTTTCTAGTTCTGTCACAGCTGCCTTCACCAGTCCTATTGACTATTGTCTCCATTTTGGTTAATGACTGTGCCGAGATATTGATAATCCTTGACAAGTTCAATGGCTTCATTGTCAACTTTAAAGTTACATAACTCTTCTGTTGTCATTACTTTAGTCTTCATGACGTTCAGCTGTAGTCTGCTTTTGTGCTTTCCTCTTTAACTTTCATCAGCATTTGTTTCAAATCATTACTGGTTTCTGCTAAGAGTATGGTATCGTCTGCATATCTTAAATTATTGATGTTTCTCCCTCCAATTTTCATACCTCCTTCCTCTTGGTCCAATCCCGCTTTCCGTATGATAAACAAACAGGGAGATAAAACACCCCTGTCTCACACCCTTTCTGATGGGGAACCAATCGGTTTCTCTATATTCTGTCCTTACAGTAGCCACTTGTCCAGAGTATAGGTTGCGCATCAGGACAATCAGATGCTGTGGCATCCCATTCCTTTTAAAGCATTCCATAGCTTTTCATGATCTACACCAGCCTTTCCCAACCAGTGTGCCTCCAGATGTTGTTGGACCACAACTCCCATCAGCCTCAGCCAGCATTGCCAATGGTCAGGAAAGATGGGAATTGTGGTCCAACAACATCTGGAGGCACACTGGTTGGGAAAGGCTGATCTACACAGTCAAAGGCTTTGCTGTAATCTATAAAGCACAGGGTGATTTCCTTCTGAAATTCCTTGCTCCATTGCATTATCCAATGTATGTTTGCGATATGATCTCTGGTGGCCCTTCCCTTTCTAAATCCAGCTTGGACATCTGGCATTTCTTGCTCCATATATGGTAAGAACCTTTGTTGTAGAATCTTAAGCATTACTTTACTTGCATGAGATATTAAGGCAATAGTTCGATGATTACTGCATTCTCTGGGATCCCTTTCTTTGGAATTGGAATATATATTGAACTCTTCCAGTCTGTGGGCCATTGTTTAGTTTTCAATATTTCTTGACAGATTTTTGTCAAACTTTGGACAGATTCAGTCTCAGTAGCTTGTAGCAACTCTATTGGTAGGCCATCTGTTCCTGGTGATTGGTTTCTTCCAAGTATTTTAAGAGCAGCTTTCACCTCACATTCTAAAATTTCTGGCTCTTCATCATATGGTTCCTCCATGAATGAATCTGTCATCCTAGCATCTCTTTTAATACAGTCCTTCAGTGTATTGCTTCCATCTTCCTTTTATTTCATCTCTGTCAATCAGTGTGTTCCCCTGTTGATTATTCAACATCCCTACTCGTGGTTTAAATTTCCCTTTTATTTGGGCTCTTGTTCTACCCTTTTAGTTGTCCTCTTCTATTTCAATACAATAACTATTGTAATAGTTTTCTTTGTCCCTACGTACTAGTCGTTGTATAGTTGCATTTAGGGTTCTGACCGTGTTTCTATCTACCTATGTAATAGTTACATGCAGAGCTTGGAAAAGTTACTTTTTTAAAGTACAACTCCCATCAGCCCCAGCCAGCATGGCCACTGGATTGGGCTGATGGGAGTTGTAGTTCAAAAAAGTAACTTTTCCAAGCTCTGGTTACATGTACTTCATTCATGTTTACTAGTTGCTAGAATTAGAGGGAATGTTTCATAATATGACTTGCTGGTTGGCTGTCATTTTTTATTTTTACTTTTTAGTTATCAGAGCTAAATAGCCTTACTAGTAATTATCGAATTACAGTATCTGAATAGGGTGGCCAGATGCAGAAGAGGACTGTTCCACCTTTAGTAGGGAATTTCAGCAGTTGTAGTTTGCCATGCAAACAGCAGCCGAAATTCCCTTTTCTACACAGCTAATAAAGGTGCAGGCAACTTTCCCTCCTTTCTTTACCTAGACACTCTACATCTGGGAAGCCAGATTTCTATGATACAGTGGAATGTATAGAAATCTGTCTTGTCATGACCTCTAGATGGTAGGGGGGAAATTACTCGGATTGTTGGGCAGGTCAGTAAAACTTCTAATGTGCTGTCAGGCACTTCTGCCAACTTCCTGATGTGGCAGCACTGTCTGGCTTGCTCTGTTCGATCCCTATTTTAGATATTTTCTTGCTGCTCTGACTAGTTCCCCTATAGTTAGTGCCACTAGGGCCTGAGTTGTTGAGTGGCAATGTACTGCTAGTTGAATTTCCCTGCTTTCCACCCCCATGCAAAATGTGACCCAGGTTGAGGTCAGGCCCTGCTTCAGATTTTACTCTTGACACTTGATAATTATTGTTTACAACCAGCTTGTCTCTTGTTACCTATTCCTTTCCTTTCTTTGCTCCCCTTTGCTGCTGCTCAAGATTGAAAAGGCCCGTAGCATTTATGAATTCCCCACTGCACTTCTCTGGATTTACATTCCTTTATGTCTGAGAATCTAGGACGTGGGAGTAATTGGATATCAAGCTACTTTAAAATGGGTTGGAGGGCAGTTCTGAGCCCCCTAGAGTATAACAAGGAAATCATAATGTTCAAGATTCCTTGCTATCCCATTTCAATGTATTTTGTGTCTTTCTTGAAGCCATTGAAAATGGTAGGGAGGGTCACGCTTGTGTCCAAACTTAAAATGTACAGTATGGCAGGATCCCAAACAAGGCCACCTACTTCCATCTTGATATTTCAGTCTTCAAGGGTGATATTACATTACAATGTATTTTGCATTTTTTTCCTCTTTGCAAATGGGTGTAGAGGTTGAGCTGGCATGTTGTTCAAGCTGAAGAGTAGAATTGCTTCCTAAACAGGGGTGCCAAATTTCAGTCTGATGCCTTCTGTTCAAGAAAGATGCTGTAACGGTGCAAATGAAACATGCACGCAGAGCTGGAGGGAAGCAGATCCTGTGGCACTTCAGATGTTATTGGTCTCCAACTCACATTAGCTCCTCCAAGCATGACCAGTGGTCTAGCAGCATTTGGGGGGTGCCAGGTTCCCCATCCCAATGTAAATTCATGTAAAAGATGGGGGGCAGGATTGCACTCACTAGCCCTGTCCCCTTATGCACATTCAGCATAGTGTCTGCACAGAACCGGGGCACGTACATGCTATTTGTATGTTTTCTGATTGTGCTGAAAAAGCCCAAGTATGTTCAAACTGCATGCACACAAGCTTTGTGCAGACATTACAATGAATGCATGTAAGGGGCGGGCAGGGAGTGTCATCCTGTTCCCCACTCACTGTATGGAAGTTCCTGCTGTATACTATGATGTCCGCAGTTTCATGGTGTTTATTAACACAAGCAACATACAAGCAAGCTTATAAGCCATTTCACTTGACCACTCAGAGTTGTGCATGATGGACAGTGAGGGTAGGAAATCTGGAAACAGTTGCTATGGGAGAGAGCATAAAACTGAAGACACATTCTTCTACTGCCAACAAGAACATGAACGGTGTGGGCTCCTAGCTCTGTGGAGAGCTGGTGTGTGTTTGGGGTGGGGAGTGGCGTTCATCTATCACACTGGTGGTATGGTTGCCAGTATGCACCAACTGCGTAGGAAGTCCAGTGCTGGTACCAGGTTTTGGGAAAGATGTCCTCAGTTGCCCTCCTTTCCTGAGTGCACCTACCTGTTTCTGTTTCTGCTTGCTTGCCTCTATTCACTTGCCTCCTCCTCCAGGCCCAATCTGCACATCTAATCCTTGTTCCTCTTGCTCTTGCTTACTTGTTATGGGCAGGTGAACAGGAAGCAACAGGAGGGAGGGAGGAGAGCAGCAACACCACAGTGCCATGTTTTACTACCATAAAAATGCATACATTGGTAAACATAGCATACAAAGACGCTTTATATTAGGGGAAACTGTTTGCATACAAAAATGTGTATATTAGGAGAGATTTGTGCTAAAATGCTGATCAATTCTCATGAGGGTTCTTTTTTTAAAAAAAAAAGTAAATTGCTGCAGAAATGCACAGAACTGAATTTAAAATTGGAAAAAAATAGAAAATGAATTGGTGGTGGTGGGCTGTCTAGCGCTGGAGGCATTCATGAGGCAGCTGGAGAGCCATCTGTCTGGTATGCTTTAACTTGGATTCCTGCATTGAGCAGGGGGTTGGACTCAGCGGCCCTATAGGTCCCTTCCAACGCTACTATTTCATAATTCTGTGACAGAAACCGAAATCATCAGATTCATCCATCCCTATTTTTCTAAGCTTTCCTTCAACCATGAGGACCCTAGTATGCCCTGCTATCAAGTTTGGCCCTGGCTAATGTGAATCCATGTCTAGGCTAGGGGTGGGATCTGTTGCCAGTGCCACTTTGACAGCATTCCATCGACCTAACAGGCTGGTATCAATTCGTTTGTTCCTTGTCTGCAAACTGCTGCATTTACTGATCCTTTTTTCTCTCTGAAAAAATATTGATATTAATATTGATATTTTTAAAGGAAAAATATATAAAATAGCTGTGGAAAATCACTCCATAAAAATCCAATCCTCAACAATAACGAATAAGCAATTTAATGGAAAATTCGGTACCAAATCTGATTTGGACAGGATTCTAGTTCATCCCTAGTCTACACTTTCAGTTGCCTGATAAATAGAAAAGAGTTATCAGACACCTGGTGGGTGGCTTGTTCTATAGGCTTGTTCTTGGTGCAGATTCCTGTATGGCCAGCTAGCTCTCCTCCTGCCCCCCGGCTCTTTTTAGACTTCCTGTAGTCTGTAGCTATGGCCCATTCATTAACCAGTAAAAGATGCACAGCTCCCAAACTCAGTCTCGGTAAAATATGTTTCTTTCATAGGTGGTAGCTATTTGCATCAAACAACTCTCTCTGTATATGTGTCTGTGTGTTCTCAGACTCCAACCAAATTATAGATAATAAAGTTTTATTTATGTAGTGGGAGGTCGTCGTCCCCTTTTATGTTGCAGTTTGATACAGAACCTGCATTAGGAGTTCCGAATGGGAGAATTTACTTTCCCTAAAGACCCGCACAAAAAGAACGTACTTAATGTGTTGATTTTTAAAGGGTAACTAATGCTGCTGTTGGCTGCTGCCCAAACGGAGTATAAGTTTCATAAAGGCCTGCCCTTTTTCCGCTTGTTCTTCCCAAAGTTGGAAGGCTGGTGAAGTGTTGATTAGCTGTGTATAAAGAGACTGAATAAGGGCCACCATTTTGAGTCCTTTGCAGTGAAATTGGCAGGTGGGATATTTGGAGCAGTATCACCCAGGAGAAATGGAATGGTACAGCTTTAGAATGCTGATACATTTAAATATGAATGTGCTGATTTTGTAAGGGTGTGTTTGAGTAATTTTTTTTTCCTTTTCCCAACGGTAGTAAGACAAAATGGTGATATAATGGGGGCTGGCTGTTTTAACTGTTTTGCTGTTTTATACTATGATATAGCATTCCTGTATTTATCATAACACGTAGTTCCATCCCAACTGAAAGTTCCTGCTTGTCAAAGGAATAAAATTGATTGACAAGAGGCTGGGGACAGACCTTTGCTTCAAAGGGAAGAAGACATAGCAGGAATGTTCAGGAGTCCACCACAGCAACCAGTTCCTCATCTTTTTGACTGTACATCCTGAACTGGGATTAATAAGATACTCTGTCTATGCCTGAACTGAAAGTGAACTTGCTTCTTTTTGGTGTGATGTTTTGATAATGTTTTAGCCCACCGTGCCTGTGAGGATTCTGAGTGGGTAACGATCTTATAAAAACAAGTGATGTATTTACTACACAGAAACAATTTATTATAATACACTACAGCCGGGAAGAATGAAGCTGAAATATATTGTATGGATATTTAGCGCTTGCTTTGTAACTTTTGCTTCCCATCTGCAAGATGCTCATGTTCAAGTTTTGCCAAAACTCAACGTTTTAGGACCTGGGTGTTCTGATCTATCAATTTAGTGCATGGATGGTATATTTAGGCTGATGTATTTAGGCAGTTGGGCTTTTGTTTGATGTAATAAATTGTGACGGGACATGGAGAGGAGCTGGTCTCTTATATGCAAATGCACCAAACTTGTTAGTTTAAGGTGTAGTTCATAATATATTTGCATGGCATTTATGTTTCTTGCTTTCTACCCTTTGTTGCTTCTGTAAGAGTCCTTTCACATAACCATCCCAATGCCTGGTAATTTGACATGGTGGGTAATAAAGCTTTAAACTGTGAATTGTGCTTTGTGGACCAGTTGGCACAACCATACAATTGTTGTTTTGAGCATAGTGTCTGAAACAACAATCCTATGAGAGGGATGTTTTTTGGAAACGCATAAGCTATCCCAGAATGTATCACACGGAAATGATCATAAGAGTGCCACTTTTGCTCAAGTACAATCCTGATGATAAACTAACACAGTGGCTCCCTTTATAAGCTCAAAAATTTTTGTGACCCCCCCACACACACACTAATTGTAATTTTAGCCTCTGTTAAGTGAAAAAATGGTGTGTGGCAAAATCACATCTGCAAATATCCCTTTGCATTAAAAGCTCCCTGCAGACAGGGAGGTGTTGCTTTCTTTTCTTAATGCAAAGGTTCATCAAAGGTATCCCCCTCCCCCCCGCAGTCTGAAGATGTACAGTCCTGCCTCCCAATACCAGTGAGTTACAGAGTGCTGGACTAAGAACCAGGTTCAAATCCCCATCCAGCCATGAAGCCCACTGGGTGACCTTGGGCGAGCCAGACACAGTCTCTCAGCCTGACCTCTCTCACAGGGTTGGTGTAAGGATAAAATGGAAAAGGGGGGGAAGACCATGTGCACCACCTTGAGCAACTTGGAGGAAAGGTGGGCTATAAATTCGATAATAATTAAATACATTCCAGCTGCAGTATGTGGACCCTAGCCTCGGCCAACCTGCTGAGCTTTGTTTTAATTATTATTATTATTAGTAGTAGTAGTAGTAGTAGTAATAATAATATAATAATAATAATAGTTGTTGCTGCTGCTGTTGCTACTATTACTACTACTACTGCTACTACTACTACTACTACAGGAGCATACCGCGGCTCTACCCTGCCACGGCCATGCTCTGAAGTGGTTGTGTTGTGTAAACTGGCCCTTAATTATGGTCATAGTCTGTGAACACATTGGTTGGGTTATCCTGTGTCAACACCCTAGGAATTGAGGGTCATGATTTGTTTGGGTTTTGGTTGTCTTTCCAGGTTCTTCCCCTTACTTCTTTAGCAGGACAATGTTTTACTGCAGTGTTTTGGAAGGCCAGGCACAGGACAATATGGTTTCAAATATAGCTGAGATTAAAGAAAGTGCATTTTAAAAAAAAAATACTCAGCAGCTATGCAAACTGCTTCCCCATTTGCTATTCACCCATTCAGCCTCTTAAGAGTGAAGGCAGCTGGTGATCTGATTAACTAGAATCACCCATGATACGTGTCCAGTAGTGTTGTTCTCAATCTCAGTTGTTTTAATTTGGCCTCAGATGTAGTCACACAGCCAAATATGTCCATGAAGTCACCACATTCACAGCAGGATCCCTGATTGGCTGGGCTCGTGTAATGTCGGAGAAGGAATTCCCTATATAAAGAGTGGAAATCACACAAAGACAAAGAAGATTGCATTACGGGGGGGAAATTATTTCAGAACATTTTTATTTTAATTTTTTAAAGGAAGCATCCTGCCTCTGGAAACATATTGCTTGCACTGAGGACACTGATATATCCATACAATAAAAGTCTGCTGGAATACAAAGGTCTTCAGTCAACTAGCAAAAACCAGTGAGGGGTTTGGGGAGTGGGGCAAACTGTTCCATAATCTGAATATAGTGACTGAGAAGGCCCTCCATCTTGTTCCACCCAGTTGTGCTTCCAACTTAGCCAGGACAAATAGAAGTTCTTCTGATCTTAGGGAACAAGTAGGATGGTATGGGGGACACAATCCCTGGATCTACATCAGGGGTGGGAAACCTATTGCCCTCCAGATGATGATGTACTACAGTTTCCATCATTCTTGAATATTGGCCATGCTGTCCGAAGCTGATGAGAGTTGGAGTCCAACTACATGACGAGCAGTGGCAGCCGATGATGAGGCATCACAGGTGGGGCTCTGTGGCTCTCCCAGCTCCTGAACATGGTAGGTTGCTGCCGCTGATCAAGAAGGGGAGGTATGAAGGGAGAAGAGCTTGGCATGTGGTGCAGCAGAGCCAATCCACTCCTGCCATGCCTTGCACCTCCCCCTTTTGGTTAGTGGCAGCAACCTGCTGTGTTCAGAAGCTGGGAGAACCACAGAGCACCACCTGTGCCGCCTCACTGGCTGCTACTGATTTGGAGGACCACAGGTTCCCCACACCTGCCCTACATCATTTAGGGATTTAAAGGTAATCATAAATTCTTTCGAGTTGTGGCCAAAAGCAAGCTGGTAACCAGTACAGCTGTCACAGGATTGGTGTGAAGTGATTGGTGTGATCTTTGCAGCTGCATTAGTCATGCGCTGAGATGCCTCCCTGGGCTCCTACTGGGAGGAAGGTTGGGACATAAATCTATGTATCTACTTATCTACCTGCCTGCCTGCCTGCCTATCTACCTACCTATCTACCTACCTATCTAAACTGAAGGATCTAAAGGGCAGGCTGAAGAAATTCTTAATGTGGTGAGCATCCTTTGTCAGAGGCATTGCAGGTAAATGGCCCAGGTTGGGTAGTGGATGTTTCTTTATGGGAAATGATTGTTAAGAGTAATAGTTTCATTATTACTCTTGGAACATGAGAATTAGGGGGTGAGAGGGCAGCAGATTAATCCTTCCACATAGTCCTGGCTGGGGGCTGATCTGAGATCTCTCTGTGTGAAGAAGCAATAGAATCAGTTTGGAACAGACACACATGTCCACACACAGCTGGGATGTTGCTGGAAGGCTGAAAGGCTTGGGGTATGCAGTGCCCCCCCCCATCTCTCAGGATTTGATTCAGGCCAGCGTGCCTCCTGCCAGCTAGCTGTAGTATGCAGTTTGCCTCCACTTATGCTCTCCTTGTATGTTACATAAATGCCTAGGTTAGGGATGGGGAACCTTTTTCAACCCGAGGGCTGTATTCCCTTTTGGGGGGGCAGGGCCAGAAGCAAAAGCAATGGATGTAAATTTTTACCTTTATACAATAAGCTAATTTCTACTCATACATTCCTCTCTGTCTTCCATCTAGGCAAGCAAAAGGCATTATCTGAGTTCACAGACTCATTCCAGCCATACAGAAACCCTTGAGGAGGATATGAAATAAGACTAGTGAGGGGTGCGGCTGGGGAGGGGTTGTGGTCTGGAGAGAATTCCAAGGGCAAATAAGAGAAGCCTGGAGGGCTGCATTTGGTCTCCACACCTGAGGTTTGCCACCTCAGCTTATCTCTTTCCAAAGAGAGTGAGCGAACCCATGAAAAGTGCTGCCCCTGCAATTTCTCACTGTGTAGGATGCACACAATGCTGTTGCCACTCAAAGCCAAGAGGTTCAGTTGCTTGCTATTATGTTCTTTGCCTAGCTCCTTTGCAGCATAGGACATGGCAAGTCAAAGGCAGAAGTAATCTGAAGCCGGCAAAAGCATTTTCTCCTCTTCTGGACCCGGTCATTCATTTCTTCCACTCACAGTGAATTTGGGTGGTTGTGTTGTCATTTTTTTTCTTTTCTTCAGCAGCATAGTATCCCATCTGCTTAACTCTCTGTCCTGCCCCAGTGGGCTCAGCTCCCTATATAACGCTGACCAGGGTTTCAGAGAGAGGCTTCCTTCCACATAAATCTTTCTGCAGCACCCGGTTTATGTGTGCCAAGGTTGTTTTAAAGCACTGTGTGATGATGGATAAGAAGCGGATTACAGGGTTTAAGAGGTCTCAGAGGAACATCTTTCATTCTGACAAGGGTGAGGCCTGCATCCAACCACAGTTGTCTGGGGAGCAGCTCGTTTTCCAAATGTTGAGGGAAGGCCAGCCTCTTCTGTATTCTGAAATTCTTCATGAGCATGCAGGCAGAACAGGATGGCTACATGGATGTAATGAGAGAGAGAGGAACACTAGGAGTTGTTCATCTTTCTTTCCCAGTTGTTGAAACAAAGGACATATAATTTCTATTATTTATAGGGCCAGTCCTAGCCAGTCCTCAGATTGAGATGGCTGCCTTAGGCGGCAGTTGTTGGGGGACAGGGGTGTGTTGGAGGACCGAGCTGTGTGTTCTAAGCTGCCTTCCCTGCACCTCCTAAGCTAATGTGCTTCCTTTAGGTGCAGTGGAGGATGCTGTCCCATTGCCAGTGTTATAGTAAGATTCAGCTGCTAGTATGTATGTGGGGGCGAGGAAGGATCTTGTCCTTCATTTCATGCCACAAAATATCTTGGGCTAGCCCTGATCCATTCTCTCTCTCTCTCCCCTTTACAGTGAGGGGATGTGGCTTGATGATAGAATACATATTTTGCATGCAAAAGGTCCCAGGTTCAATCCCTGGCATGTCCAAGTAAGCTGCTGCCAGTCAGACAGTACTAAACTAGATGAACCAATAGTCTTACTCAGTATAAGATAGTTTCTTTCATTCCTATGTCTCAAACTACCAGTCATTAGAGGCCAGAAGGCTTTTGACTGGAACCAGCACTGGGCTCCAGTTCGGGGGTGGGGAGGTCTTCAGGCCATTACACCTTCAGTGGACTTGCTCACTTTCTTATTCTGGTAGTGGTAGGTGAGTGGTGGCAGCTTGCCATCTGCTACTTTTTATCCTTGCCATGTGCCCAATCTGACTCAGGTAAGAAATAGCAGCAGTAGCCACTGCCAGCAAATCCTTCTCTTGCCCTAACCAAGAACATTAAAAGGAAAGAAGAAAACATTCAGCATTGCCCCAGTGCTTCTCTTTGCAATCCTATTTTTAAAGCCAGCTAGCTCAAGGGTCACCAGCCTTTTTTCGGTCCATGGACGTATTTGGAGTTTTTAAAGAGTGCCAGGAGAGTCCTGGTCGCTTCTCGCACCCATTTTCCTAAATTACACTCCTCATCC
The DNA here is from genome assembly GCF_030035675.1 of Rhineura floridana. Lineage (NCBI taxonomy): Eukaryota > Metazoa > Chordata > Lepidosauria > Squamata > Rhineuridae > Rhineura > Rhineura floridana. The sequence goes on from NC_084494.1 coordinate 11,398,002, forward strand.
TGCACAGACATAGTCTGCTGGCCCTGCCTTCTTTGAGGTTCTGTCTGCACATTTAAAGGGCCATTGCTTTGTTCTGTAACTGTTGGCTCTCGTGGCATGGAGGTGATGGGGGCTGTCCTGTGGCAAAGTCTTCTGAATCTGAGGAATCCAGCAAATGCATGTCATCTGGTCTAAGTTTCTAGTAGTGGTGGATCGAGAGTTCTCATCCAGGTCCTCATCCTCCAAGCCTGAGAGGGCTGTCAAGTGGTCTGAACTGATCACTTGCAGAGGACTCTTCCCCATCCTCCTCCCATTGCTCCATCTGTTTTGGCTTTCCACCTGTTTCCCCCCCCCTCTCTCCTGCTCTCTCTTCGGCCTCCCCTTACATACATGAAATTAGGCTGATGGCTGCATGTGGCCAAGGCTAACTCTAGGATGGAGGGGGCCCTCTGCAAAGTGTCTTCTGATGAGTTCCCTCCCACATTGGTGGGCCCCAGCTGCAGACTTTCCAGCAGTAGAAGGTGGACATATAAATTTCCCACAGTGCTCTAAGGTAACTTTAAATTGGACACTCCCAGGGAATTGTGGGAAAGGTGCTTACCTTTGCCAAGTGTACTCAGGGCCAGTGGCCTAAGAGTAGGGGTCAGTGCTAGTAGTGTGTCCCAGGGGTGTGCCAGAGCCACAGCAGGTGCCCGAGCGTGCTAGGTAAAGGCACTGGGCCTGGCTGTAGCACTATGCAGTCCAGATTGCTTAATTTGATCTGTGGAGAGACTGTTGCGCAAATTGGCCCTTCCTTGCAACAGAGGGTTGGATTAGATGACGCTTGTCATTAGATGGCACTCAAAAGTGTATTTTGGTCTTTCTTGCACTATTTTTTTAAAAACTTGTAAATATTAGTATAGGAGATAAAAGTGGAAGAGAGCTATTTTAAAAAAATGAAAATAACGTATATTCTAGCCCATTAGGTTCAAAATGCAAAACCTGCCTTTAAACATCACATGGGAAATTGGCCTTTGATTTTATATTAGCTTAGCAGAATCCTGCCTATTCTAGGTGCTGCCAGAGGGATGTTCCTGGAGTGATATCACATACAAGCAATGGAGTTTAGTCAGGGCTGAAGAAGCAGAGCCAAAAGGGAATCCTTGTTGGGGTCCACGCCAAGCACGGGCCAAGGCCAGAAAAGCAGTCCAGAGAAGTAGTGAAGGAGAAGAAGGAAGACCAGCAGCAAAATACAGGAATGGCTGTAGGTTTTTGTGGGGCTCTAGCCAAAGATGCCCTTTTAACTGGTGAAGGCTGGTGAAGGTCATGGCCAGGGAAGGACAGAGGAAGTGCAGGGCACACAAATGTATAAGCCCCAGTCAGCTAAACCACATCACACATAGATCTGGTCAGTATGTCATTCCCCTGCATTTTGGTTGCCAGATTAAAATGCGTAGACCCCACTGATGAGATAGTGGCTTTTATCTAAGGATCATAAATTGTCATGTGGATAATATATTGATTATCCAGCAGCACAGTGAGGAGTGGTCGAAGGTGGGGATGGGGGAGAAATCTGATTCAGTTCACATTTAAAGCCGCAACTTGTCAAATTCACGCTTTCATAAGCACTATGAGAACCGAAACACAACCGTCCTTAAAAATTTGCACATCCGAATTTTTGTGATGCAGTCCTCCAACCAAACAGTGCATACATTGGGGGTGGGTGGGGGAAATGTAGATAAAAATGAATATATTAGTGAAAATAACATAGCAAAATGCATTATATTAGGAGAAATTGCTTGCAAACCTGTGTGAATTAGTCAAAACTGCAGACAAAAGTGTGTTTATTAGGAGAAAATTGAATTAAAATGCAGAAGAATTTTCATTGTTTTTTTTAAAAAAATGCAAATTGCAGAAATGCAGAGAACTGAATTTAAGATAGGAATAATGAGAAATTGAGAGAACTGAAATTGACAGAGCCTTCCATCTCTGATGGAGGGGATTAGTGGGGTTGTTTCTGAGAGTGGAAATTTCAATATGTTGTTTTTTAGTTACTGAAGCCACCTCCAGACTGCCAGTATTTTGTGGGAAGGATTCAAGGACATACTGGGAAATGTAGGTTTGTGCATTTAAAAGTGTACTAAAGTGCTCTGTTGCTCTAGCACAACAAATCCACTTTTTTTAAAAAAAAAGTATTTCTGCTATAAGAAAAGTGATGGGGAAATGCATTGAAAAATAAGGGATGAGTGCATAATGAACAGGATGATGTATTAACACCCCACAATTCAGGGTGAATGCTCATTGTTGTATAATCACTCTGCAAACAAATCAAAAAGAATGCTCAGTACAGATGGGATATAACCTAACTTCCACATGAGCTTTGTGGAAGCAAATTGGGATGAATGCTCAGTAAATAGGTTGTCTAGAGGAGCCCATGGACTCGCAGCTGTTGTGAACAATACAACATGCATGTTAGAATTTGCTATCCTGGTTTTCCTGTTTGGTACCATTGACATATACAGCGGAAAATATCATATTCATATATTGCAAAATAATAATAATGGGTGGCATTAAATGCTAGTCCTACTCAGAGTATACCTGTTGAAGTTAATGGACATGACTAAGGGAGTAATCCAACTGCTGGGAGGCCCACAGAGGAGGAGCCGGTGGAAAGCTCTGTGAGATCCTCCTCCCATTCGGGAGCCACACACGAGTCGGCCAGAAAGCACTGGCTTCAGCAAACAGGCCTCCTGGGGAGTAAGCACCCCACGTAGGCCTGAATGGGAAATAAAATTGTTTTACTCCACTGGCCTTTTGGCCAGAGGCGGGGGATCAGGACCCGCGGGAGCAGTCTGAATGCGAGAAGGATCTTGCATAAGTCCCCCCAGGCTCTTCTCTTGGTATGCCTTTGGAATGCCCCCTTTTCAGGCCTTTCTCTGGCTTCCACTGGGCCTCTGTCTGCAGGGCTGGCCATCCCTGGCAGACCCCCAGCAGCGCCGGGAGGCTCCTAGTGGAGCCACATCTCAGTTGCCGCAGAGGGCTGCTACTGGTAGAGGCCGGCCCAGCTTGGCACATCCGGGAGCTTCCTGGCACCACTGGGGATCCACAGCATCCAACTCACCCCAGCCCGGTGGAAGGGGGAGTTGGATTGCACCCTAATTTAAGTTCATTAATTTCAGTGAGCCTACTGTGAGTAGGACTTAGTTGACTACCACCCACTATATACAAAGGTCTATAAAAATACAGAAGATATTACAAAAACAGCAGCATTTTAACTGCTGATAGCTCCAGACCTGCTGGCCGTTGGTTGTTGGCTCACTCATTTGAACTGTCCAATGCAGCATCCACTTTATTGTGTGAAAAGACCTACAGGTAGTGAGATGCTTAGCAGACCTCTATCAATAGCTCACCTACAAAATGTATTTTTAATGTTTCAGGTTGGGGGAAAAAGCTAAGTGAGAGATGGGAAGAGAGAGTACAAGGGTTGAGGGCTGGATTGTACAGGGCATTTTGAGAGATATCTCTGCTTCCTGACTGTAGCAAAACTGTCCAACCAGGGTGGTCTGTGGGAAAGACACAAAAAACACCCACTGTTTCCTTAAATCTCTCTGTGTGTTTATCTAGGCTCCTTCTGAATTGTTCCAAGCATTTCTTCTCTGTTTAGAGAGGCCTTTGATTTGGATACTTTAAAGAGAATGGCAATCTCTAGCCACCATCTCTAACCAAGACAAAGGGAAATGAATAGGAAGCAAGGAATAATTTTATTTTGGTTGGTTGGTCTTAATGCCCAACCGAAAATCTAGGTTTTAGTTAATCTAGTCCACTGTGGTTGCCATTTCTGCTAATATTCAGGGAGTAGAGTCTCAAAGAAATATGATTTTGCTGCAATCCTACATATACTTATTTAGAAACAGGGCTGATCCTATCATTAGGTAGAGTGAAGCATTGGAAGAAGCTGTTGAAGGAAGAATTCAACTCTACTGACAGCTAGTATGGACTACACATATTACCCTCTCCACCCCCATGTATCCTATGCCTCCACATATCTGCTCCAGAGGATTGGAGGAACCCCTAGAATAGATTTAGAGGGTGTGCAGGGGGGAAAGAGGAGATTCCTGTTGCACAAGTGGAAATGTGGCATTGCCCTGATGGAACATGATCCTTAGCACTACTCTGGATACAGCTCAATCCTTGAAGCTGAGTTTCTTCTGTCCCCTCTCACTAGTCTTAGGAGACCATGAGTACCGTGCTGGGGGATTCCTGTTTGACTCCTTGGCTGTTGGCCTTTGGAGTTCCTCAGGGCTGTGTTCTGTCCCCCATGCTATTTAACATATACATGAACCTCCTGGGAGAGATTGTCTGGAGTTATGGGGTCCGGCGCCACCTGTATGCTGATGACACCCAGCTCTATTTTTCCCTTCCACTTAAATCCAAGGAAGGTGTTTCAGATCAGGGGTGTAGTTGTCTGGGGTCACAGACCCACTACGTTTTGGGGAGCAGAGTCCCAGCCAGGTCCCTATGTGTGAGCCAATCAGCATGAAAAGGAAACATGTTAGCCACTGAGAAGAGAAGAGTCCTTGTCCTTTCATGCTGACTGGAGCTAATCAGAATGAAAGGAGGTGAGTCAGCCACTGAGAAGACTCTTCTCAATAGCTAACCCACAGCCTCCCATTTCATGTTGATTGGGTCCTAGAGATTTCTGTTGTTGTGGGGTGTGGACTTGCGAGATGATAGGGAAAGCAAGGGAGACAAGGGAAAGTGGGAAAGGGGCGGGGCTGTGATGGGGCATGCTGTCATGAAGGAACCCTGCACTTCTGAATTTGCCACTACACAGCTGGTTTCGGTTCTAAACCAGTGTCTGTCGTCAGTAATGGATTGGATGAGGGCAGACAAATCGAAGCTTAATCCAGACAAGTCAGAAGTGCTCCTAGTCAATCAAACGGTACATCAGGGAATAGGGATTTAATCTGTACTGGACATTTTCCCTGAAGACACAGGCTCACAGTTTGGGTGTACTCCTAGACTCATCCCTGAGCCTGGATGCTTCGGTTTCAGCAGTGGCCAGAAATGCATTTGCACAGTTAAAACTAGTGGCCAACTGCACCCATTCTTGGAGATGTCTGATCTAGCCACGGTGACACATGCCTTAGTCACATCCTGTTTGGATTACTGTAACACGCTCTATGTGGGGCTGCCTTTAAAGAACGTTTGGAAACTTCAGCAGATCCAAACAACTGCAGCCAGATTGTTAACTGGGGCTAGGTACAGCGAGTATACAACTCCCTTGTTACGACAGTTCCACTGGCTACCGGTCTGTTTCCGAACACAATTCAAAGTGCTGGTTATAACTTATACAGCTCGGCTCCATGCTATCTGAAGGACTGTCTGCTCCCACATGAGCCTGTCTGAGCTCTGAGATCATCAGAGGAGGCCCTTCTCTTGGTCCCAACACCCTCACAGTCATGTTCAGTGTGAACACAGGAGAGGGCCTTCTCTGTGGCTGCACCAAAACTCTGGAACTCTCTTCCTAGAGAAGTTAGACTGGCTCCCACTCTGCTGTCCTTTCTTCAGCAGGAGAAAACCTTTCCATTCCAACAGGCTTTGGGGGATGACAGGGGCTTAAATAGTGTGTCGTTTTACTGGTTTTTATTTTGTGTTTTTTAATTGATATGTTTTAAATGGTTTTAATTCTATAGATAGTTTAATTACATTTTAATAATAACTTTCTGTATATTTTACTTATATATTTTATCTGCATTTGTTTTAATTTTTGTAAGCCGCCTTGAGTCCCAGTTCTGGAAAAAAGGTGGGATATAAATTCATAATAATAATCATACCAACAACAACAATAATATTGTGTACAGAAGTAGTTTTTTAACTGTGTTTTCAGCAATACAGCAGTTCCTCAGCTTATTAAGGTTTCCTCAATTAGAAGATTGGTAACAGCGGACAAGCTGCCTTCAAAGACAAGCTTGTGCACACTGCTATCATTGCAGCATTCCTTGTGCAATGTGCAGCTGGAGGTTTGAGTTTGACTTCGGGTACCTTCTCAGTGCATGTGGGGCAATGGTGAGGTCCAGTAGGCCTTGCCTGCGCAATGCATGAACAGATCCTGCACTCAACAATAGGTCCTGGGAAATAAAACTAGCAGGATTGCAATGCCTTTGACTGACGCTATGATTCAGCAGCATTTGGAATATTGGATGTACAGTTCTGGTCTCCCCCAATCTCGAAACAGGATGCATTGGAGCTACAACAGGGTAGGAAATAGCAACCATTTCCTTGCTCCAAGGAAAGGCTGAAGTGTTTGGGGCCTTTTGGTTTAGGAAAAATGATGACTCCCAGAAGGACACTTGGTAAAAGTTATGTAGGGTATGAAGTAAGTGGACAGAGACGTTTTCCCCCTCCATGGAATCTGTGGGTCACCCAATTCAGGATGGTGAGAAGAATGACTTACTTGCATAAAGCATTGTTTAACGTAAAATTGGCTGCCATGGGATGGCAGTGGCCAAGGTGCAGTGGTGTAATGGCAAAGCTTGAAGTGCAGGAGTTCATCATAACAGCTCCCACAGCAATGCCCACAAGGAGTGTCCAAAAATGCAGGCAGCTGTATTGAATTCATTGTATATACATGCACCCCAAAGAGCTACAATGCATAGCATAATATACAGTTTATTAGGATCAGCATGATGGGAAGGGTTGTGGCTGTGACTATCATGGAGGGACCATGCACTTCTGAATTTGCCACTACACTACTGACTATATTAGTACTTAGATGGCTTTAAAAGGGGATTAGACAAATTCACGGAGGAGGAGAAGCCTGTCAATGAGTATTAGCTGTGAGAGCTAAGTGGAGCCATCATCTGCAGAGGCGATATGCCTCTCAATGCCAGATGTTGGGGTCAAGTAGCAGGAAGAGGACAGTTTCCTTGGAGACCTGCTTGTGAGCTTCCTAGAGCATCTGGCTGACCACTATTCAAAGCAAAAAAGAGTGGCCCTTTCTACTCAAAGTCATTTCCTTAACTAGCCAGATGTTTGACAGACAGCATAACCTCTCACTAACCCTGTCTCATTACTGGCTCTCTGCTAGGGAAGATTGACTGGAATCAGGAACAGGGGGTGGTATTCAGTGCTACTCAGACTAGACCCATTGAAGTTGAAGTCATATCTATTGACTTAGTTTCATTAATTTCAGCGGATCTACTCTGAGTAGGACTTAGTTAAATACAACCAAGGATTTTTCGTCATGTCTCCATATTTGTTGAATGCCCTCCCCAGTGAGCCCAGACAGACCTCCAGCTTGCCGGTTTTCAGACATGGTTCCGAAGACAGTTTTATTCCATAACCGATTGGATTGATGTAAATGTGACTCTTATGTTTACTCCTTGCTGTGTTTTAATTGTTGTGTGTGTTGGAGAATTTTGTTTTTCTCCTGTGGGTTCTTTTGCTGGGGGTCCTTGAATAAAATTTTTGAAGACACACGCTTGCAGCAAAAAGGTAGGCCTTTGTTGGATGACAAGTGTACACTTGGTCAGTCTCCCTCCTAGTGAGTGGAGAACTGCCACTTGGCACTGTTTGCCTGGGTTTTTTATACATTTCAGGACAAAGACTTCAGCATCTACCAATCAGGATTTAACACATCAGAATGACATAGACATGATAGTATTACACAGGGATTTGTACAGGTACATTGTACTTTAACACATCAGAATGACATAGACATGATAGTATTACACAGGGATTTTGCATAGGCATTGCATAGGTACTGTATGTCTCTGCATCGTGTTCTAGTGAATTTGGTGTTCTAATGAATTTTGCAATGTTCAGTACTTCACATGAAAGTACATTTTTGCTATGAGCTAAGCATTTTAGTCTTAGGGTTACCGAGATATTCAGTACACTGTTATCAGCTGTTTTGAGTACAAGTAGTTCCAAACAAAAACCAGCACAGTCAGGGAGAATATCCCTAAAGAGAAAAAAAGGTCTATTAGGCCATTAAAATGTTATGAACCTTTATAGCTTTATAAAAGAATATATTTTGCTTATTATTTATGTATATTTGAATTCCCCATCAGCGATACATGTATGTATATATAAAATTCCCCATCATCTCCCAGCTTTTTATCCAAAATAGTAGCCCAACTTTCCATAAGATCATTTCTGAATGCTTGGCGTTGCGTTTCTGTTTCTACTCTGGTCGCTACAGTGACTGCTTGTATCCCCACTGTATCTTCAGGCTGCATATCATTTCCAGGCCTAAGGGAAGGCGGCGCCATATTTACCAGTGACTCTGTTGTTTCCTCAGATATAGGCCTTGAGCTAATGCTTCCCCCTGCAGGTTGGAAGTAGTGAGTTAAATCCAGATTTTTGCTTCTAGCTGCTCCAGCGATCATCCCCTATCGGGGGTGCATGAAATACTGGTCAAGTTTTAGTGTCTTTCGCTCAGATGACAGGCATAAATGAATACAAGGCAAAGGAGCTCCCGGACTACACCGCCATCTTGCACTAGCTCCGCTCCGCATTGTTGTGTGTTTTTATAGAAATTATTTTCTTATATTTTTATGTGAGCTGCCTGGGGAGAACATGTTCATGAAAACGGGATATAAATTACTAAAATAAAATAAAGTAACATGCCATTCGGACTTTCTGATATTGAACTAAAACCAACAGTAACTAGTCAAGGGACAACATCAATTTTTTTAAAAAGAGTAAAGAAAAAAGAAAGAAATAGAATAGTTCTTATCTATAGTCACTGAAACGGAAATAAAACCATATAAGAATCAATTTAGGCTCCCATTCACTCACTCCATCTTAATGCTGTCCAACTTTCTGGATGTTTGGGGGTTATAAATTTTACTGGGTATGATTAAGCACTCAAAAATGAAAGATCAGCAGCTTTTTGCCCTCGGAGAAACCTGGATGGTGGCTCAGTTTGCCAAAACGTCTCTTCAAAAGGAGATCCAAGTTAGTTGTTAAATAATCCTGCACCCATTTTCTAATTGTGGTCCAGAAGAAGAAAAGGAGCTTTTGAAAACACATTTTTATTACAGCTGCATATTTTTGTCTAACAGTGATGGCGGTTGCTATTCGTCCTCGGAGCTGCAGTGCAAAAGAAGGGGAATTGCATGCAGAGCCAGCCTCGGAGGCATGTCCACAAGACAAGCTCATGGTGCCAGACAGTGTCCCTCTGGCCCAAGGATCTTCCATTTCTGTCCTCTGACTAGGAGGGCCCCATTGCAGAAGCTGCAGTACAACAAAGTCTCCTCTGCTCTGTTGAAGTTTATAAAGGACCCCTGGAGCAGACTCAGCCTATTTAACTGAAGAGGCACCCTTCAGTGGAGGCAGAGCTTGCAATTGGGATGGAATGACTGCTCATATATAGGGCTCAGTCTGACTATTGCTGAAACAATATCAGAGCTCTGCCCTCCTTTGGCAAGCAGCCTGAGACCTTCACAAAGCAGTTCTGCTTTGCTGCAGAGGTCACTGCTCACAGAAGGACAAGAGAGTTGCTTGGCACACAAAAAATCCTGGATTCATTCCTTATTCTCTCCAGGGTCTTTGGCAGAGAGATACCTAGAGAGCTGTTGTCAGTTGGGACAAACAATACTAAACTCGGTGGGCCAATGGTACACCTTGGTGTATAAGACAACTTTTTATGTTCTTTTATGGTACTGCTTCATAAGTCTCTCAAAACTCTAAAAATAAGTTCTGGGGCTGAGATTAAGCCCTGTCTGCTGCTTCTACGGTCATAGGGAAGTATATGCAAAATCTAGTTTTGTTACTTTTTTTTAGAAAAAGCAGGTTGCTAACTTCTCTTACATGTGTGGAATGTGTCTGCTAATGGATTAGGAACATTGAGGAAAGGCTGTAGTTAAGTGGTAGAGCGTCTGCATTGTATGCAGAAGGTTCCAGGTAGGACTGGGAATACCATCTGTCTGAAATCCTGGACAGCTGCTACCAGTCAGTGTAGACAGTACTAGCCTAGATGGACCAATGGTCTAACTCAGTATGAAGCAGCTTCCTATGCAGTTAAGATTTCCCTGTTGTTGAGGTCACAGTCTCTATACTATGTGTACCTCTGCATGTTACCATTTTCCCTTTCTCCCTGACTCTACATAAGCCCTATGCATTCTTTTCCCTCTGCCACTGGGGGACAGCAGCTCAATTCACACACCATAGTAAGCCATTTCTGACTGTTTCTGCATTGTTCCTCCCTTAGCATGAGTGGGAGCAACGAGTTATGAAGCTTAGCTTGTCATGATGTCAAAACCAAGGCTCATGGTTTGTTTCTTTTGAATAAACCACAATTAGGAGGCCAAGAACAAACCTTGCCTTCATAATTGTGGTTTGTGTGGGAGAAATAAACCATGTTGCCAGGTTCAGACATAATGACAAGCCAAGCTTCTTGGCTTGTTGCTCATGCCAGGGGGGGAGTGACTGGTCAGCATGCGCTCATGGTGCTCGTTCACGGTATGCTATTAACCATGGCTTGCCGTGACATGCAAATTGGGGCCAGTGTCAGCAAATTCAGTCTCTGATCTTCTCAGAAACAGAACAGCTCCCAAATTGCCAGCTGGAATATATTTTTGGAAACTAGTTTATGCAAACCTAGCTAATTCCAGAGGCTTGCATGTTCCAGACATATTTGTCATTCCTTCCTTTTGTGCTTTGGGAAGGGACATGGCTTAGCAGTAGAGAGTCTGTCTTGCATGCAGGAGGCTGCAGGTTCAATCCCTGGCAGTGGCGTACCTAGCGTATTTGACACCCGGAGTGGATCATATTTTAACACCCCCCCTCTATAAAACAAAATTATTTTCAGTAATAATCGTGAAATGAAACGAATAATAATAATGGCCAGAAAAGAAATGCAGACAGTGGAAATTTTCTTTTATTGAACTTCGTATATATAATCATGCCAGTAAAAATAATAATAATAAAAATAAAATAAATATTACAGTACAAAAAAGTAAAAAAGTAATGGATTAATACTTTTTAATTAAATTAATGTATTTTTTGAAAAAAGGAAAAAAACATACCTACATATTGGTCTGTCGCAGTAATGAATAATATTACAGTTTCTGTTTTCAGGCCTTAACTTCTGCAAATTTGTCAATGACTTTGTCAAAATTGATCATCTTTGCATGTTCATGTTCAATAGACAGTATAGCCAGATTTGTCAATCTATCTTTGTTCATAGTTGATCAAAGAACACTTTTTATTAATTTTAATTTTGAAACGTTTCTTTCACATGAAGCAACAGATATACAAATAGTTAGGAAAAGTCTTAATGTTACAATATCAACTTCATAAGAGCCCTGCTGGATCACAGGACCTGGAGGCAAACAAAAGGAGAAGGCTCTTCCTTGGTGCTGTACTTACAGGCTTCCTGGAAGCATCTGTCTGGCTATTCTTATGGAAACAACAATGCCGGTTTAGTTGGTGTCCCAAGCGATCCAGCAGGGCTCTTATGAAGTTGATATTGTAACATTAAAAATATGCTGCAGGAATTAGCTTGTTTTCCTCTTCCCTCCTCATCCCTTTTTCTGTTTGTGCCCTGTCTTTTTAGACTAATCCTCAGGGCAAGCACTGTTTATTGATTTTGTAAGCTTGGGAGGGTTTGTTGTTGTTTTGGTAAAAACAGGGTATAGATTCATGAAAAAAAGAAAGAAATGTGTCAGCTGTGCCTTACAGAGCAGTTTATGCATGTCAGCTCAAAAGTAGAGTTCAAGGGGGCTTTCACACAGGTAGGTATTTATGTGGATTGCAGCCTTAATCTGTACTTTGCTGACATTTAGATGGGGTAACTAAATCTCAGTTCTTCTTTCTTGTGCTCATATTAACAGGAAAATGAGATTGTCAGGAGAACTTTCCTCTCCGCTGCACCACATGTGCAGTACTTTATTAAAATCCATTTACGAACATAAAAGTGGCAGAGACAGACATTCCACTATGCTGCAGTGCTCACCCAGATGCAGGAGTGCATGTGTGTGAGACTGTGTATGCTGCTTTCCATTTATAAGAACCTGAGGGTCAGTGACCCATCTAGTCCAGCATCCTGTTCTCACAGTAGACAACCAGATGCCTAAGGAAAGCACGCAAAAGCATTTGGGTTGCGATCACATGCCGATGCACCTGGAAGTAAGCCCCTCTGCAAATCCTATGCATTCCTACTCAGAGGTAAGTCCCACTGCGTTCAATGGGACTTATCCTGCAGTAAATGTGGAAAGGAGTTCCGCCTTCATGCTCTTTCCATCTCACACCGCGATGGAAACTCAGCATTCGAAAGGCTTGGGAGGCAAAAAGCAGATCCTCTGATTTCCCTTGCAAACTAGCACGTGCCTTGATTATGCCTGCCCGACCTGTAAGATATATGTTGGCTGCTGCCTCAACGTCCCGCCAAAAGGGGTGAGGTGACATTTAAAGCCGCATGCAAAGTGAGCGCTAGAGAAACCCAGTCACCCGTTTAAACAGCAGCGGATTGGGAAATCAGTTTCCACCTGGCGCCCCAATCAATCCTCTCTTGAGGCTGTTATAGGTTTTGTGCAATTGGAAGTAGCGACCGGCAAGATTAAGAAGTGGCAGCTGGCTCGGTATTAATTCCAACTCCCGCATGCCAGCCCAGAAAACACAGCTGGCTTTAGTAACTGAGCCAGTAAGCGAGCCTCAGAGCTCTCTCTTGCTGTTCCTCTTAAATAAAGGGCAGATGCTGAGCCATGAAGCCCCTTCCTAGTCCCAGAAGTTGAACCTGCGCACATACCGGAGACCATTCAAGTGCCGCCTAGTTGGCTGGCGGAAGACCCAGATGCTTAAATACGTCTACTTCCTTGCATCCCGGCTGTTTGGGTTATGCTTATGGGCTGGCTTTTCTGCATCAGATTTACTCATTAATGCACCCCCTTATTGCCTGTACCCAGGGCAGACTGCTCCCACCGCGCCGCCCTTGGTACGCCACTGATCCCTGGTATCTCCAGGTAGGGCTGGGAGAGACCCCTCCCTGAAATCTGGGAGAGCCGCAGTCAGTCAGTGTAGACAATACTGAGGTAGATGGATCAGTAGTCTGACTCAGTATAAGGCAGCTTCTGTGTTCCTACCGCTTGGTCTTAGACTTTCCAAAACTGTCAAATTTCTCCATTTATTTATTTTTTTAGTTTTGATCTGGATAATAATTGAAACGCATCTTTAGTTTGCATCCTCTACTCACCTGAAGACCTTGCGTTTCCAAAAAGTAGAATTTACCTTTCTATCCCCTTCCCAACTGTGTGCTTGGGGCTGGGCCCAAACATTGTAGGAAATTAATAGATTTCTTACTTTATGGATTTTTTCTGTTCTGCATTCTAAGATTTATTTCTGGAATTGGAGCATGTGCAGTTTTTTTTCCAGCTTTCAGTTACTTTGGTAAATGTGTATCTTTGCATACTGATTTGCACATGTTCATTGACAAAACAGTAATAAAAGCATTCTTGGTGAGATCATATGTATGATTCATTTTGTGACATCATACTCACTATCATGTCAAGATTGTATGATAGTACAAAAAAGAACCTTGATGCAATCATGAATATAATCACATTGAGATGGCATTTTGGTAACACTTTATCAGTGCACTTGTGCGGAAGTAATTCTGCAGAGGAAATATACCAATAAACAGAAGGCAGTCAAAACTACAGCAAACTATGCATCGCACAGCTCTCTGTGCAAAACTTGGAGATAAAGGGAAAGTGGAGGATTCAGGGCCAACACTGCCATTAGAGCAGAACAGCTTTGTCAGGGCAGATGCTTCGGATGGGGCATCGGTTTCAGGTGTTTTTTAAAAATATTTTGAATTGTTTTGCTATTTTATTTGCTGCCCTGGGCTGCTTTGAGAGGAAGGGCAGGATAGATATGTTGTTGTTGTTATTCAGAGCTTGGAAGCAATTCGTTACAAAAAATTAATTACCTATAATTTATTACTTTGAGGAGCGAGTGAGTAATTTCTTTACATTTTGATTGTAACAGAATGAAGAGTAGTTTTATTACTTTTGAGGAGTAATTGTAATGTTTCCAGCATTACTTTTGGGTGTTACTGGGGGAGAGAGAGCAGGGGACGTCTTCTGCTCCTCTGATTCGTGGATGAACATCATGTGCCTCAACTGGGCTTTTTCGCAGTGTGGTTCTTCCCTTGTGCTCTGTGGGTGTTTAGGAGGCAATGAGGAAGGAGGTGGAGAACAAGATGGGTGGAGTGGAGAAAACAATTGCTAAAAAATGGACAATGATGGAGAAGAATGGAGTGGAGGGAGCAAGTAGCTGGAGGGCAAGGATGTGGATGAAGGAGGAGGAGGAGGCAGCAGCGGGACGGCGATAAAGAACTGTAGAGGTGAGAGATGATGGTGACGTGTGTGTGTTAATACTGTGTTTGCACTTGGCACATGAGCGGCCTCCACTGCCCTCCCTGGTTAGTTTGCTGCATTTGCAGTGTGTTAAAATTTTTGCACTGCAGGGGGAAATGTTCACTTGGGTGGATGTGCCTTAGATTGTAGCAGGGAAGGGTCCGGGAGGTGGTTGAATGAGAGAAATGATGCTTGCTGGCTGAGAGAGTATGTGTGTGTGTGGGGGGGGGCGTTGCACTTAATTTGACATGGAAAGATCTGAGCGGTGGCCTCTGCCTCCCTCACCACCTCCCTTAAGCAGCCGAGAGACTCCACTGCTATCTTATGGATAAAAAGAATTATTCTACTACTTCTCTCTCTCTCTGTGTGTTTATGTTGTGTTAGGCTACTTAGGTGTGCCGCAGCCTTGTAGGCACTCTTTTTTTAAAGTAATTTAACTGTAAGTGTAGTGATTACTTTTGAGTAATGGTAAAGTAATCAATTCCTTTGAGAACAATTGTAATTGTAATGGTAATTTATTCCTTTTTGGGTCCCTGTCATAGTAATTGTAATTTATTCTTTTTTAAAAGTAATCTTCCAAGCTCTGTTGCTGTTGTTGTTCTATCGAAGACTAAGCTGTGTGTACTATGTGACCTCCCCTGTGCCACCTAATCTAACCTGTTGCCATTCATTGTGGTAGAGGATGCTGTCCCATTGTTAGTGATGAAGTAAGATTCAACTGCAAATCCAGTCAACTTCTATATATACCCTTTTTTCCTTCACCTCAGGCAGCAAAATGTCTTGGGCTGGCCTCAGGAGGATTGTTAATGCATGGATTCCACTTTAACAAAACTAGATCATTCAGAAATCCATGGAGAAATTTTGGAAGCATCCCTAATCTGTTGTCAGTGTGCACTTCTGACAACTATCCCGCTCCAATAGCTCTCTGATGCACCTGACAGGGCTACAGTACACACAGTGAGCTCCATGGGGAAGCAGTCTGCTGCTTCAATGCTAGGGAATGATCCACATGATTGTACATTGGAGCCTGCACGGAGCTTTTGAGTTGTGAACACTGAATGTAACCTTTTACTGTGCCTTAACTTGTTCACAGGATGGAGTAGATGTGATGGTGGCGATGATGTTGAAGATGAAATTGCACTTGAGCGGCAGGAAGGAAGGAAGGGAGCGAGAAGGAGGGAGGGCGAGAGGCTTCTAGACAAGAGGCTCTTTGTAAGCAGGACTTACAAGCTGATGTTGTTCCACGGTTTCCTTCTCTTGGATGATACAATTTGTTATTCCATGAAAATGGCCCCTGCTAAAATGCTCCCTGAAGGTGGCCACGGCAAAGACTCATGGGGCCTTTTGTCTGGGCTTAATATTAGTCAATCACCTTGGAATTTTGCTACCCACTCCCATCTCCGGACAAACACATTAATTATGCTTCTGGGGGAGGAGTAGGGGAAGTCACTGTTCCTTTCCTTCCTTTTTCTTGCTGTGGGGCAGATGGATCATGTCTGCACTAGTAAGGCAACTTAAGTGTAGGTACTGTGAAAAGGCAAGGATTTCTATAACTGGGATGGCCTGACATTTCTGACAGGGATGGGGAGGCATTAGTTCCATTTGCATTTTGATGTGAATGTGAACCTACGTGATTTGCACTTCCCATATCAATACGTGAACTGCAGCACAGCTATCCTTCAAAATTACACTTCTCTGAATTTTGTGATGCAGTTCTCCAATCAAAAAAGAACACAGGGCAAAGTGAGCACAAAAAAATCAAATGCATTCTGCTAGGGAAAATTGCTTTCAAAAATGCATGGGTTAGAAGACATGCACACAAAATGAATACGAAATTTCATGCAGACTTTTAAACAAAAGTTTGCAAACTGATGCTGAAATGAGGCAAACTGAATTTAAGATTGATGAGAATCTTAAATGCGTGCCATCAGCCAAGATGGCTTAGGGAAACCTCAGCCGTCATCTCTGTTAAGGGCAGCACTGCATGTGCAACCACAGAACAAGGTAGGCTAAGCAAGGGAATAGTGGAGCCCCAAAGCTCTAGCTGTGCAATCCGCAGCAGCGATCCTGCCGCGAATCGCAGAAGGGGAGCAGAGGGGCCCTTAGCCCCAGGGGCCCTCGGCCAGTGCCCCACCTGGCCGCCCTTTGGAACCGGCCCTGTTGACAGACCCTCCTTGTTGTGGCAATTGATACAGTGACAATGGGACTTTCAAGTTCATGAGAGGGAGTCAGGGAATAAGGAAAATAATTAAGTGGAGGCTAGATACATCTTTGCATTGACAAGATTCCTACATGCTAGCAGTTGAAATGGTAACACTTGTTTGCCTTGTTGATTAAGAGCTAAAGGCTGTGTTTCAGTTGGCTGAAGATCTTTTGTTACAGCTCAGTGTGCTTTACTAATGGAGCTTACACCGTCAGAAGTAAGTGCTACTGAGTTAAATTGAACTTATTCACAAGAAACTACCCACAGGATTGCAGTCATAATGATCTGAATAAATGTATGTGCAGCTGTTCTTTGGGGTGTGCAGAGGTAGATATATTATGAACTGCTTGCATTTTTGGACTCTCCTTGGGTGTGTGGCTGTGGGTGCTGTCACAGTGAGCTCCTGCACTTCAAAATTTACTACTGCACCTTTGATTTTGGAACTTAACCAGCAGCTGGGGGTCTGTCTGAAAACATGTAGAGAAAGCAAAGAAAAGAGTTCTTCTTATCAAAGGCAGGTGAGTTCCCTAACTACTAGAAAACACAGCTTCTCTACACACTTAAGCTTAATGAATGATGAGGTTTAGAATGGAAATGGGATGGCTTGAAATCCCAACAACTCTCTTTGGAAATTAAACACTGCCTAGAAGCACAGTTAGAGCTTGTTGGCACAGTCATTTTTAAGGGAGGGCAAGATAGGAGGTTCCAAAATATAAAGTATGGAGTTTCTGTTTGAGCATAGGCTGTTGTTATGTGCCTCCAAGTCGCCTACAACTTATGGCGACCCTATGAATCAGCGATCTCCAAGAGCATCTTTCATGAACCACCTTGTCCAGATCTTGTAAGTTCAGGTGTGTGGCTTCCTTTATGGAATCAATCCATCTCTTGTTGGGCCTTCCTCTTTTTCTACTCCCTTCTGTTTTTCCCAGCATTATTAACTTTCTAATGAATCATGTCTTCTCATGATGTGTCCAAAGTATGATAACCTCAGTTTCATCATTTTAGCTTCTAGTGATAGTTCTGGTTTAATTTGTTCTAACACCCAATCATTGGTCTTTTTCACAGTCCATGGTATCCGCAAAGCTCTCCTCCAACACCACAGTTCAAATGAGTTGATTTTTCTCTTATCTGCTTTTTTCACTGTGCAACTTTCACAGGCACCTGTTTTATCTCTAAAATTCCAGTACCTGTTTTGGAGAAGTAGCTCATATTACCTCAGTGCAAAGAAGTACTGCGTCTCTTTCCAGCTTACTGTCTCATATGTTATCTGTGAAATGGTAATAATAATTATTTACTGAACAGGGCTAGCGAAGTAATGAGTCAAATGCTACATAAACAAACATTCATGTTGCATCTGTGTGAAGGGCAAGACCAGGACCTAGATTCTCCCACCACCCCCAGCCTTTCCAAAGTATACAACATGACCATAAATGCAAGATCCTAATGGAGAGAGATTTCAGTATAGCTGTTTAATGGGTGACAACTAGGTCTTCAAGGTTTATAAATGGGCCCAAATCGATTGGTGAACGGAATCTCCTCTTGAGGTTCCTTCCAGGTATCCAATTTCAGTTTCCCAGGCCAACCATCCAACACTCGGTAAGACAGGAACTGAAGCCAGTTCTGACATCCCTGAAACAAGACGAATATTAGGTTTCAACCCAGACAAGGAAGTGAAAAAATCTAATCTTCGGCATGTTTTAGTGAAACCCAATTAAACTTTTGGCATCCTCACAGACGTGGCATTTGCTGCAAAGCAAGGCATTGAGCCAATGACACTGGTAACTGAACAGAAACCATGAGAGGAAAGAATCCCAGTTTATATCTTTTCTAAAATGTCTCCACATGCTTTCAAAAAGGCTGTCTGGCAGGACATTTTATTTTTACCACAGTCCTGGCCCAGCAGAGAGAGAGAGAGAGAGATCATTAAAGGGGCAACGGGATATTAATGTTGCTCAATGTTTCGCTTCTTTTTGGCCAAGCCTTTGCGAGAAGGCGACGCGTTTGTTCGATGGTGTTGTTGTTAGCTTTATTCACGGCCTTGTGATCTCCTTGTGCTGTGGACCAAACAGCTGAAAGGAATGTTGAGTTTATTTTTTCAGAAACTTGTTGCTAAAAAGAGAAATTGTTATGAAGGGAGGGAAATGGGAGAAGGAGGATGGCAAATTAACCCAGAGAGGAACCGAAGCACAAACGTTATAAGGAAATAAGATGTTCTATGAAAAACTGGAAGCCCAAGTTTAGTTTCTTATTTTGCTACTGCAGAGCAGCCTGCTTGAAAATGAAATACCCTGTAGCTCCGCCCCAAGAAATGCATAAGAAAGCCAATGTGTTGTAGTGGTTGCAGCCTTTCCCAACCAGTGTGCCTCCAGATGTTGTTGGACCACCACTCCCATCAGCCTCAGCCAGCATTGCCAAGGGTCAGGAAGATGGGAGTTGTGGTCCAACAACATCTGGAGGCACACTGGTTGGGAAAGACTGGGCTAGAGTGTTGAATCTTGGTCTCCAAATCCTAGTCCAAATCCCCACTCAGCCCTTTAGCTCACTGGGTGATCTTGGGCCATATTCAAAGAAACCCTCCATCCTGCCTCCCCCCGTGTGTGAGAGAGAGAGACATTTTAATGCTACCTTTCCTCCCATGGCACTCAGGGACACACATGAGGTTCTGCAGCCCCATTTTATCCTCACAATCTCTAAAATAGGTTAGACCAGCCTTTCCCAGCCTGGTGGTCTCCGGATGTTTTGGATTACAACGGAGAGCCAGTTTGGCATAGTAATGAGAGTGCTGGATCAGGACCTGGGAAACCAGGGTTCAAATCCCCACTCAGACATGAAGCTCACTGGGTGACCTTGGGCTAGTCACAGTCTCTCAGCCTAACCTAACTTTCAGGGTTGTTTTGAGGATAAAAGGAGGAGGAGAACCATTTGAGCTCCTTGGAGGGAAGATGGGATATAAATGTAATAACAAAGAAGTAAAAACAAAATTAATAAATTGTTTAAGTCTCTCCAAGCAGTACCCCATTCTCCTACATAGAATGCCGATATATTTCTCTAAGATTCAGTTCACACAATTATTTGGAGATGTTAAGGGGCAAGGCCCATCGTGGCTCCTTGTGAGCTGCAAAGAGAAATTGGGCGAGGGGATTAAGGCAGTGGTCAATGCATCCTTGGAGGAGGGTGTAATGCCATTAGCACTCAAGGAGGCAATTGTAAAGCCCATCTTAAAGAAGTCCTCCTTGGATCCCCAAGTTTTGAATAACTTTCGCCCAATTTCGAATCTACCATTCCTGGGCAAGATCATTGAGCGAGTGGTGGCTAATCAGTTGTCGACACACTTGGATGAAACGGATTATTTGGATCCATACCAATCGGGTTTCAGGACTGGACATGGAACTGAAACAGCATTGGTCGCTCTGGTGGATGATATGAGGAGGGCATTAGATAGGGGAGAATTCACCTTTCTTGTCCTCCTCGATCTCTCAGCGGCTTTTGATACTGTCGACCACAGTATCCTTTTACATCACCTGGAGGAATCGGGAATAGGAGGCACTGTACTACGGTGGTTCCATTCCTTTCTTTCTGACAGGCATCAACAGGTAGCATTGGGGGAGGAGGTTTCAGACCCTTGGCCTCTCAATTGTGGTGTGCCACAGGGCTCTATCCTCTCTCCCATGCTATTTAATATCTATATGAAGCCGCTGGGGACAATCATCAGGAGATTTGGGCTGCAGTGTCACCAATATGCGGATGACACTCAGCTCTATCTCTCGTTTAAATCTTCACCAGAGTCTGCTGTGGAGACCATGTCCAAATGCCTGGAATCCATGAGTGGATGGATGGGAAGGAACAGGCTGAAGTTGAATCCTGATAAGACTGAGGTGCTACTCGTGGGAGACAAGGGAAGGCTGGGAGATGTTGACCTGGTGTTCGACGGGGTGAAATTGCCCCTGAAGGACCAGGTCCGCAGCCTTGGGGTTGTTCTTGATTCCAAGCTGTCCATGGAGGCTCAGATTTCGGCAGTGAGCCGGGCAGCTTGGTATCAATTACACCTCATTCGTAGACTGCAGCCCTACCTTCCTGCTCATCAGCTGCCACTGGTGGTACATGCCCTGGTCACCTCTCGGTTGGATTACTGTAATGCGCTCTACGTGGGATTACCCTTGAAAACGGTCCGGAAATTACAACTTATACAAAATGCTGCGGCTCGACTACTTACAAACTGTCACCGCCGGGAACACATCACCCCAGTGTTGTTCGACCTACACTGGCTTCCAGTTATTTTCCGGGCCCAATTCAAGGTGTTGGTATTAACCTTTAAATCCCTATACGGTCTCGGCCCAGTTTATCTGATGGAGCGCCTCCAGCACCACCAACCATGCCGCCCAACAAGATCAGCCACACAGGACCTTCTCTCAATCCTGCCAACTAAAACAGCTAGGTTGGCGGAGACAAGAGAGAGGGCATTTTCAGTGGCGGCCCCCACTCTCTGGAACTCCCTCCCGTATGACCTTCGACATGCCCCTTCCCTGAATGTATTCCGCCAAGCTTTGAAGACCTGGCTCTTCAGACAGGCCTTTGGGACTTACGGGGAGAGTTAAATTTTTATGACGAATAGCCTACTACTCTGTACTGGAACTGTTTTATTGTTTTATTGTTATATTGTATTTTATGATGTATTTTATTATGATGTAATGTATTGTTGTTAAATTGTACGTCGCCTAGAGTGGCCATTGGCCAGATAGGCGACCCACAAATTAAATTATTATTATTATTATTAAGATGAATTAACATGATTTGACTTTATCTCTTACATTTATATTTTATTTAGAATATTTTTGAGCTGCCTGTCATCACAGCATGGATCCACACATAGGGTACCATAGGAATTTTAAATCGGGAATTGCAATCAACAAAAATGAGACCACAGACAGAAGAGCAAATTAAAGCAATAACATCAATAGAAACAATAATGGGTCAAAAACCTATCCCAGGTAATTAAGCTCCCATTACCAATAATAAATGAGTCAGTGTGGTGTAGTGGTTAAGGTGCTGGACTATGACCTGGGAGACCAGGGTTCAAATCCCCACATAGCCATGAAGCT
Organism: Rhineura floridana; assembly: GCF_030035675.1. Classification (NCBI taxonomy): domain Eukaryota; kingdom Metazoa; phylum Chordata; class Lepidosauria; order Squamata; family Rhineuridae; genus Rhineura; species Rhineura floridana. The sequence continues at coordinate 11,419,628 of NC_084494.1, forward strand.
CACTGGGTGACCTTGGGCCAGTCACTGCCTCTCAGCCTCATGAAAACCCTGTTCATAGGGTCACCATAAGGCAGAATCGACTTGAAGGCAGTACATACCCATAAGAAACATTGCCATCTAATGAGACACACACACCCCGGCTGCACAACAGTTAAATCCAGAATCTAAAATTTATTTATTTATTTATTATTTAATTTGTATTCTGCCCTTCCTCCCAGCAGGAGCCCAGGGCGGCAAACAAAGCACTAAAAACACTTTAAAACATCATAAAAACAGATCTTAAAATACATTAAAACAAAACAGCATTAAAAACATTTTTTTTTAAAAAAGAACTTTAAAAAAGGGTTTAAAACATTATTAAAAACATATTAAGTAATTCTAACACAGACGCAGACTGGGATAGGTCTCAACCTAAAGAGGAAATTGTTTTTATATTGTTTTAAATTGTAAAATTGTGTTTTAAATTGTTTTTAAAATATGTGTTTTAAATTGTATATTTGTTTTAATGTTTTTGATTCCTGTAAACCACCCAGAGAGCTTCGGCTATGGGGCGGTATACAAGTGCAATAAATAAATAAATAAATAAATATACCTTGGAAGTCAGGGGACACACACCACAAACAGTCAGCAATTGGCAATCCAGAACACCGTACGTCAAGAAAAGAGTAGTTGCATTTACAGCCCAATCTTATGCATTCAAGTATACTCAGAAGTAAGTCCTATTATGTTCAGTGAGGTTTGCTCTTGGATAAGCATACGTAGGATTGCAGCCTTGGAGTTGAAATATGTTGTTATTGTCATTTATTACCTGCCATTCACCCAAAGGTCACAGGATGGGTTGCAACAATTTTAAAATATAACATTAAAAACAACTTTAAAACAACCTAAATAAATTTTGGGGGACAGTATCCTATGACAAAAACAATTGGATTTACTTGGGAAAAACCAATTCCTCCCCACCCCACTTTACCATTTATGGATGCTATTGGATTTAGGCATTTTAGAAGAAAGTCACTGTCAGAATACTGAGTCTGGCAGTGCTACCGACATTATTAAATCAAAAGATTTAAGATTTTATATATTTACAGTATCTCTAAGAAGTAAGCTAATTCACCAGTCCAGATGTTACAGATCTGTTCTCTGACATTCTTAGACAACAAGCTTTTAAAATTTTGTTATTTCTAGAGCTGTGGTAATTGTTTGCATATATAGTATAGTCATGCCTGTCTTCACATTTCACAAGTTGAAGGCTCAGCAGAAGCCTGTTGGAACTCAGCAAAAAAAGTTTTAAAGCTATATTTATTTACTGACATTTTTAAACTACATTCTTAGCGGTTTAAGATATAGCTATATATTTTTTTAAACCTGCCTTATCCAGATTGTAATAACTTCAGTCTTCTGAGGGAAGCAGCATTCTCTAGGCTCACCCAACCACATTCCACTGCCTCTGCCTCTGATTCACTATCCCTTTTGACATATAGGCTATATTTTATAATACATGTACTTAAGATCATCGAGCAGCATCCAGCTAAGTCATTAAGTAGATCAATTGAAATCAGTGGATGCTAGCTAGTCATGAACATGTATGCTGCTCCTATATTAAAGTGAAAAATATATTTCCAATCCAAATAGGATAAAAAAAACTAGGATACTGAGGCCTCATATACACGGTGGTTTACTGTGTGTTTGATGCTACTCACATCTCTTTTAAATTTGCATGGTTCACATGATATTACCAGCAAATAGAAGCTATTACAGTTTCCCCCCTGTAAATCTATACTAACCCAATCCACTGAAAATGTGGAAAGTGGAGTAAAAAAGTCTCCACTCCATTTCTGTAGCAGTTGCAGACACTTTGGTCCAATGCTTTTAGGTGGGTGTGTTGATTATTTCCCTCTCCACACCCACTATCTCCTCCTCCTTTCATTTGGTTTCCTGTGGGTGGACAAGCAGCTTCTGGCTGCTCTCCTCCATTCTGCTGGCCTTTGTTATGTTGCTGCAAATGGTGCCTTTCTTTTCTTTTCCCTCAGCTTGTGCGCAAAAGTGTAATGCTGCTCAGACAAAGATATTTCAGCTGTATTCTACCAACCATAGGCAGAGAAATAGTCACATGTCCACTTTTTTTAAAGGAACCTACTGCAGCTGGTAGAACAGACTGAGCATGCTTGGTCACCTAGCAACCAGAGAGGGTGAAAATGTATAATGACAGGGCAGAGACAGTGAGACGAATCCTTCCCAGAAGAATGCCTACTTGTGTGAACTGGAAAAAACGATTGGCAGCTAACATTGAGTAGGAACTGTAGGTGGTCCAAATCAGTAACGAAGGTAAAAGCAATGTATTTGCTATGAAGAAATGCTCCCATGTAGATGAGCCCTGAGTATAAATAGCAGAATTCATGGGGTCCCACAGGGCACGATTTGCCTTCACTGCTATTCAACATCTATATGAAGCCATTGGGAGCGGTCATTAGTGTTTGGGGGAAAGTTGTCATTAGTATACTGATGATACCCAGCTCTATTTCTCTGTTACATCTGCTTCAGGAGAGGCTGTGAAAGATGTGGACCAGTGCCTGGATGCAATGGTGGACTGAATGAGTTAGCTTTCTGTGAAATATGGTAGTTTTGTATGTGATGAAGGAATCCAGGACACCTCCCACCCCCGCATGGGAAACATTCTTTTATGCAATCCCTTACCTATACTATGAAATGGTATATTTCACAAGAATTTTTTGCCCACCTCATATGCTGCTTGTGAACCATTTTTATGAACTGAGATAAGCCTTTTGAATCAGATCATAGGGTGTTAGCAGCCCTTCAGTTCAGTCTTATCACTCTCAGGCTAGTTTTTTATAAGCCAAACCACACATTATACTATCTCTGCTCCAAACCGTCCTTAGGCAAGGGCAGTGCTTAAAACCTTTCCTTTTCATAGAATCAAAGAATAGTAGAGTTGGAAGGGGCCTATGAGGCCATTAAGTCCAACCCCCTGCTCAATGCAGGAATCAAAATCAAAGCATGGCTGTCCAGCTGCCTCTTGAATGCCTCCAGTGTCAAAGAGCCCACTACCTCTCTAGGTCTTTGGTTCCATTGTTGTATGGCTCTAACAGTTAGGAAGTTTTTCCTGATGTCCAGTCGAAATCTGGCTTCCTGCAACTTGAGCCCATTATTCCATGTCCTGCACTCTGGGATGATTGAGAAGAGATCCCGGCCCTCCTTCGTGGGGCAACCTTTCATGTACTTCAAGAGTGCTATCATATCTGCCCTGACTCTTCTCTCTTCCAGGCTAAACATGCCAGTTCTTTTAGGGCTTTGTTTCCAGTCCCCGATCATCATTTTTGCCCTCCTCTGAACCTGTTCCAGTTTGTCTGCATCCTTCTTGAAGTGCGGAGACTGAGCCCTGTGGTACCCCACTCGTTACTTCTGCCCAGTTGGAGAAGGAACCATTGATAAGCACTCTTTGAGTATAATTCTGGACCCAGCTGTGGATCCACCTGATAGTTGTTCCATCCAGACCACATTTGGCTAGCTTGCTAATCAGAATATCATGGGGCACATTGTCAAAAGCTTTGCTGAAGTCGAGATATATTATGTCCACCGCATTCCCACAGTCTACAAGGGAGGTTACCCGATCCAAAAACAAGATAAAATTAGTTTGACAGGATTTATTCTTCATAAATCCATGTTGGCTCCTAGTAATCACTGCATTGTTTTCAAGGTGCTTACAGATTGACTACTTTATAATCTGCTCCAGAGTTTTTCCAGGGATTAATGTTAGGCTGACTGGCCTCTGGTTCCCCAGGTTCCTTCTTTTTGCCCTTTATGAAGATAGGGACAACATTAGCTCTCCTTCAGTCATCCGGCACTTCACCAGTCCTCCACGATTTTGCAAAGATGATAGACAGCGGTTCTGAGAGTTCTTCAGCCAGTTCCTTCAATACTGTAGGATGCAGTTCATCGGGCCCTGCCGATTTGAACTTTTTTGAAGTGATTAGGTATTCCTTAACTGTTTGTGTATCAGTCTCAAGCTCTAATCCTGCCCCTTCCACTTCATGTTTCCTGGGAGGGTCATAGACCCTTTTTATGCAGAAGACTGAGCCAAAGTAGGAATTGAACACTTCTGCCTTTTCTTTGTCCTCTGTTATCATTTTGCCATTCTCATTGAGTAGCTGAGCCACCTTTTCTTTTCTCTATCTTTTACTATGGAAGTACCTGAAGAAAGCTTTTTTGTTGCTTTTTGCATCTCTCGCTAACCTGAGCTCATTCTCAGCTTTAGCCTTCTTGACGCCATCCCTGCAATTCCGTGATACCTGCCTGTACCCCTCCTTTGTGGCCTGGCCTTCTTTCCACTTCCTGTATGTGTTTTTTTGTTTTTCAGGTCATCTCTAAGCTTTTTGTGAAGCCACATTGGCTTCTTCTGCTGTTTTCCCCTTTTTCTTTGTTGGAATTGCTTGCCATTGCACGTTTAGAATTTCCTTTTTTAGAAAGTCCCACCCATCTTGGACTCCTTTTCTCATTAGGATCCCTTGCCATGGAACCATACTTACAATTGTTCTGAGTTTATTAAAATCAGCTTTCCTGAAGTCCAGGGTGCACATATTGCTACTCTCAGCTTTTGCTTCTGTTAAAGTCAAGAATTCAAGTATGGTGTGGTCACTTTCCCCCAGAGTTCCTGTAACTGCCACTTCATCTCTCTTGGTTAGAATCAAGTCCAGAATAGCTGGTCCTCTGGTTGCTTCCTCCACTTTCTGCAGGAGAAAGCTATCTCCAACACAAGTCAGAATTTTCTTGGTGGGGGCGTGTTTGGCAGAATTTGTCTCCCAACAGATATCGGGATAATTGAAGTCCTCCATTACTACTACATCATGCCTCCTCGAAACATTGGCAATTTGCTTTTCAAAAGTTACATTCATGTCATCTCCTTGATTGGGTGGTCGGTAGTAGACTCCAAGCACCACATTCCTTTTATTATTTGCCCCATTAATTTTAATCCTGATACTCTTGGTGGAGCTGCCATGCTCATCTTCCTGTATTCCTGTGCAGGGATATATATTTTTAACATATAGCGTGACTCCACCTCCCTTTTTATTCCTTCTGTTCTTTTTGAAAAAGTTATATCCTTCAATTGCTGTATTCTAGTCATGTGAGTCATTCCACCAAGTTTCAGTTATACCTATCAAGTTGTAATTACCCTCCTGTATTAAGAGTTTAAGTTCGTCCTGCTTGTTTCCCATGCTTTGCGCATTAGTATACAGACATCAAAGACCATGTGATTTATGGCTTGGCTTCCTTACTACATTTTTCTGAGGGCTGTTACTGAGCCCTATTAGAGCCGATCTCTCTGTTCCCATTACTGTGCACCAGACTTCATCAGTCGTTACCACCAAGTTTACGTCTCCCTCCCCCTTAGGATTCAGTTTAAAGCCCTCCTGAGGAACATGTCCATGCTGTGGCCAAGCACATTCTTCCCAGTCCTTGTGAGATGCAACCCATCACTTGCCAGCAGTCCATCTTCCAGGAAACATAGCCCGCGGTCCCAGAATCCAAATCTCTTACGTCAGCACCACCTTTGTAGTCGAGTATTTTCCTTTCCCTTTCTACTCCTCTTCTAAGTACTGGAAGGATGGATGAAAAAACTATCTGGGCCCCAAAGTCCTTGAGTTTCCTTCCTAGAGCTTCAAAGTCTGATGTGATTTATTCATAGCTCCATTTGGCAGTATCGTTTGTTCCCCCATGGATGAGCAGAAAGGGATACCTGTCGGTGGGCTTGATGAGTGATGGCAACCCTTCCATCACATCTTTAATCTGTTCTCCTGGTAGACAGCATACTTAGTGAGTCCACAGATCTTCTCGGCATACTTGGGTTTTGATCCCACGCAGTAGGGAGTCTCCCACTACTAGTACTCTTCTCTTCTTGTTGTGGGGCGTGGTTTCATTGGCCCTGCTTGATTGAGCTTCAGCCTCTCGCTCGTTGTCGCACGGGGTCTCCTGTAATTCTTCCACCACAGGCTGTCCTCCAGTCCAGAGCTTAGAAAAGTTACTTTTTTTGAACTACAGCTCCCATCAGCCTAATCCAGTGGCCATGTTGCCTAGGGCTGATGGGAGTTGTAGTTCCAAAAAGTAACTTTTCCAAGCTCTGCTCCAGTCTCATCCTCGAGTGGTTGAAAGCAGTTCCATACTTCCACTGGTGAAGGGTGTCTTCTAGCTCTTCTGCTCTGTTCCTCTCCAAGGCAACTACCACATGCTGTTGTTCTTCCACCTCCACTTCTCTTTGCTGCTGTTGTTCCAGCTTTCTGTCTAAGAACTCTTCATCTTCTCTTATAGTCCTCAGTGTGGCCACCCGCTGTTCCAGGCCTCTCACTTTTTCTTCCAACAGTGCCACGAGCTTGCACTTGTTGCACGTGTAAGCCATGTTGTTCTCAGGCAAGAAGACAAATATGGCACACACCTTGCAGATCACAGCCACTGGAGTATCCTCTCCTGTTGAACTTCTTTGTCAAACTCCTGTTTGCTCTCCCTGTTCGCTTGCTCTGTTCGCTCGCTCTCTGAAGATGCTGGCTTGCTTGTATCTCCTCTCCTGTGGACCAGCTGAGACAGCTCCCTCTGCTCTGCTCTGCTCTGCTCAGTTAGGGGTCAGGAAACAGGTTTTTTTCTACCATCTTTAACCTGAACCTACACACACACTCCTAGGTGAAATTTATTATCTGTGGGATTCCAGAAATATGTTCGTGAGGTAAACATGAGTCTGAAATCCTGGTGGCAATAAAATGAGGCAGCAGGAAACAGCAGGTGGGGAAGAGGTAAACAGCACTCTTCCCCTCCCATTGTCAATTCTCTGCTGCAAATTATATCCTATTGAGGATGCTTTGGAGTCGTTTTGTGCATGTAGTCGCTAATGTAGATCAGAACAGAATGGCCACTTTTATCGTATGCAGCCTTTACCACTCTTTTCTGTGCTCTGATGTGAGTTGCCAACTGACCAGAAAAAACTGGGTTGCCAACTGACCAGAAAAAGCCATTCTGGTCTGCTCTGCTCTTGTGCCTCTTAACACCAGCCAGATATGCAGATAGTAGCTGCTATTAAAGGTATAGTTACAGTGGCCAATTGAAGTTTAGCAAACCTAGGACTCAAAGAAAAAGCTCTGGAGCAGGGATAGCCAAGGTAGTGTCCCCTAGATGTTGCTGGACTACTGCTCCCATCACCCCCAGCCAATATGACCAGTGGTCAGGGATAATGGGAGTTGTAGTCTATAGCATCTGGTTGAGACTGCATTGGCTACCCCTCCTGGAGCATGTGCTTCTGTTAAATTCACAATAATGTCTTGTCAAGAACTGCTGCCAGCTCGCACTAGAACTCAATTCCCAAGCCCAGGGCAATTGATCCTGGCGAAGCACAGCCCGTGCCTTCCTTACCAGGGCTGAGTAAACCAACAACAACCCTGCAAGGTAGGTAGACTGCCACCACCCCTTAAACCTGGTCACCCACTCTGGGCCAAGGGGAAACCCAAAATGCCAGAAATAGACCTGCCAAGGATTCCAGAAGACAAGAGCCAAAGATGCACTCCTTGTCTTGGAGCCTTAAGGCAAAATATCCAAATATACAGTAGTCTGTGACTAATTGGCCAAGGTACTGGATTCAGAGCCAAGTTCCCCCTGAAATGAACATACACTGGTAAATAAGAGGTAGCTTTATTAGAATAAAATATAAATCCGGAAGTGTTGCAGCAAAATAGTTGCTTAAACCAAACACCCCCAAGGGCTAGGTAAAATAGAGAGAGTTCAAATCACAAATAACAAAGCTGTCTAGCCTAATCTATATTCACAATAGAGGTAAACCAGCAGAGTAACATCATGGTTCCACATCTCCCTAGAGATGTATAGCCTGGATAGCGGATGGAAGATGGAACTCCAACATCAGGTAGCACCAGAGAACATTGGGGAACAAAAACCCAAAGTCTGGGTCCTATTCGTATGGCAAAATGCCCAGCACCAGCCAGGAATTAATTAGCCAATCAGGGGGCTTTCTGATTATGAAATCCTCTGGAGCTTTCATGCCTAACGGCCACACGCTCACCAACCTTCCCAGGCTTACGGCCTTGAAGTACTAGTCTCAAGCTGATAAGCAGGTGTTCTTGCTTAATTAACTGAGTTCAGTTGTGAAAACTAACTGTCTCATGGCCTCTCAGAGGCCGCATTTCTAGCAAGATGCCCCCCCCAATCCCTTGCCACAACCATTTTAGAAACAAGGCATTCTTGACACATCTGTTTCAAGAAAACTACAGGAGAGAGAGAGATGTGACAAACTATTTTTCATTGCTGCTTGCAGTTTGGATGCTGTCTCATGCTTGCTGCCAGAAGGGAACAAGACTGGGGATAGGTCTCTGTTGTAAAAAGTGCCTTCGTCAGCTTTGAGGGCAGCTGTGGGATTGTGTGCTTGCCTGCCCTGGGCTTCCTATGTGCTTTTCTCTATGCTGCTGGATTTGCCTAAAAGTTGATGGAAATAAATGGAAATGGAATGCCTTCAAGTCAATTCCGACTTATGGTGACCCTATGAATAGGGCTTTCATGGTAAGCAGTATTCAGAGGTGGTTTACCATTGCCTTCTTCTAAAATTTGATAGCCTGCCCAAATTGATCCTGCCTCCTAATATTTTGTTGGGAGTTGAGTAAATCCATTTGTGGTCTCCATCCAAGTTCTGTTGAGGCCCTGACAGTTGGGCGTATGAAGCCTCTGGAAAAGCAGCCTTTTCCTGCTGTTACTGGAACAGAGAGAGAGAGAGATACTGGGTGTGAAGTTAAGTGGATAACACAACTAACTGAATGCAAGAGCTTTTAATTATCAGCCTGCGTTGTGCAATTGTTTGTGCTCTCACTTTATCAATTTACATTTCTTCTGCTCTGCCAGAGGGGATGGTTCAGCACTTCAGTTGCCAGATCAGAAAGAGTGTTCTGGAAATAAAATCCTTTACAGTATATGCTCTTGAAGGGTGTTTCCAGATGAGAATTTATTGTGGAATAAGTGCTGCTCTTGCACACATGTTTTTCACAGCATCCACAAGATGTTGCGAACATCAAGATGCCCATATATCTTTGGTAGGTACGAAAGAGTGGCATTGGAGGATGAGGTTTCGGATCCTTGGCCTCTCACTTGTGGGGTGCCACAGGGTTCCATCCTCTCCCCGATGCTGTTCAACATCTATATAAAGCCGCTGGGGGCAATCATCAGGAGATTTGGGCTGCAATGTCATCAGTATGCGGATGACACGCAGCTCTATCTCTCATTTAAATCTGCACCGAGGTTGGCTGTAGAAACCCTGTCCAAGTGCCTGGAGTCGGTGAGTGGCTGGATGGGAAGGAATAAGCTGAAGCTGAACCCTGACAAAACCGAGGTACTGTTTGTGGGAGACAAGGGAAGGCTGGGGGATGTGGACCTGATGCTCAATGGGGTACGTTTGCCCCTGAAAGACCAGGTCTGCAGCCTGGGGGTCATTCTTGACTCCCAGCTGACCATGGAGGCTCAAGTCTCGGCTGTGAGCCGGGCGGCACTGTATCAACTCCATCTGATACGGAGGCTGCGCCCCTACCTTCCCAACCATCTGCTCCCACCGGTAGTACATGCCCTGGTCACCTCTCGCCTAGACTACTGTAATGCGCTGTACGTGGGGTTACCCTTGAAAACGGCCCGGAAGCTGCAACTGGTACAGAATGCGGCGGCTCGTCTGATTAAAGGCAGCCGCCGGCAAGATCACATCACTCCAGTGCTGAAGGAGTTGCACTGGCTACCGGTTGTTTACCGGGCCCAATTCAAGGTGTTGGTTTGGACCTTTAAAACCCTATACGGTTTTAGCCCAGTCTGTCTGAAGGAGCGCCTCCAGCATCGTCAGGGATGCCGCTCAACAAGATCAGCCTCAGAAGACCTTCTCTCGATCCCACCGGTTAAAACAGCTAGACTGGTGAGGACTAGAGAGAGGGCTTTTTCAATAGTGGCCCCCACCCTGTGGAATTCTCTCCCAAATGATCTCCGCCATGCCCCTTCTATGATAAGCTTCCGCCGGGCCTTGAAGACTTGGCTCTTCAGGCAGGCTTTTGGGGTGGGTTAGGTTTCTTACTGTTATGGTTTTAAATTTTAATGTTTTAATGTATTGTTTTATCTTGTACGTCGCCCAGAGTGGCTGGACAACCAATAAATTAAATAAATAAATAATAATAATACTTTATTTCTTTTTTTTACATGTAATCTGGATTTCCCCTTAATGTGGAAAATTTAGTAAGTAAACATAACACATTATCCTTCCACAGTCACCCCTAGTGTGTAGCACATTTTTGTGATGGTGGTTTGTCAAGTGTGTAGTGCAATTTCAGTGGGTGGTCTTTATCTCCACATCTCTACTACCATTTGCTCTTCACCTGAAAACAACCCTGGCCATTTTGTTTCCAGTGGCCAAAATAATATAAGTATGCATATTTTCACCAATTACAGCATGCTAAAGGCACGTCTGAATTTTAAACAACCCAGTTAAGGAGAAATTGCCTTAACACAGCTTATGTGAGGGATTACATTGGAGACTGTAATTTCAGTACATACTTTAAAAAACATAGAGGTTTTGTGCAAGATCGCTATCACTCTTGTGCAGGTCTTATATGAGTCATGTATGTTAATCTTGCAGAAGACCTCAGCAGCAAGTTTTAAAAAACAGATATTGCCCCAACACACACACACACACACAACAAAATTCTCCATTCATCCCATTGTGAAACATAACTAAGGCTGGTAACATTGAAATTTGCACACTTACTGGGGTTTTTTTTTTTTTTTTAAGGAAGGTGCCAGCACACCGGTGGAGAAATATCTGCACCCATGCCCAGAATGGGAAAAGGTAATGGAGGGTGAGGGAGAGTGAGGGTGGAGGGTCGGGAGGAGACAGAAAAACATAGTCCAGGTACATTCCATGAAGCTCCTTCCACTAGGGTGGGTGGCAATATAATGAATATCCATGACTTAAAAAAAAAGGTAACGTGTGGAAAGTGATAATGTGTAGAAGCTGGCATGCCAAACTTGCACACAGAAAAATTGGATCTGTACGAACCTGGCATCAGCCTTAATGTAATGAAAGGTGGAGAGAAAAAACTGATGCATTATATTAAAAAAAATATTCTGAGTGTGAATAATTTCATTCTCATGACGATACTGGCATTTTATGCATAGGTTGTAAATGTTTTAAAGGTTTGTTTAGATGCGAGTTTTCTTCACCTGTGTACTACTTTAAAAAATGTCACAGTAATGTTCTTCCTGTTGAGGAGTAGCTATTGCTGTTGTTGTATTTGGTTGAAAATTGAGATAGCTGAAAGTGTTAATCAGTTAAATAGTGTGCAGTTACCACCATTAATAACAGCATTTCAGTTAGGACTAATCTGTTTTTTCCACTGTTATAACAGGAAGAAATAGGAAAAACAGTTCCTATTTGTGATACCTGGATGTTGTGGCAATGGAAGGCATTTGGGTTCTTAATGTTTCCAATCCTTGCAGTAGATTTACACGAAGAAGTAAAATAATGCTGGAATCTGCTGCAGGAGTAGGGTCCTTAATTTTGATGGGTCTACTCTGAGAAGGACTCGCTTAGATACAACCCAAATAATCTAGGCATCTCCTGCTCAGTTTGTTGCAAGGTAACTAGTAAAGAGTAAATGAACGCATTTTGTTAAACTTGTGTTGTGACATCTCTCGTTTAAAGGTCTTTCAGTGGTCTGCTTGTGTCCAAATTCAAAGTTTTTAGTATATGGTTGCCAGGTCAGAAGCATCCCAAACCCTGAGATTTCCCAATTCCCAATCAGTTGTTCTCTCTCTTCTCCCAAATTAGCTCTCAAATTGTAAGTCTGTATTCACTAATAGGCAAGAAACATTGCGGTTTAAGAACGTACCTATAGCCCACAGATATTTCTATCAAACTTTAAAAAGCAGGGAAATTGGGCAGCTATAGTGAATGCACCAGGGGAGCAGGAGACCTAACCTTCTTTCTGAGATATTGGACTGCCCTATAAATTTGTCAAAATGCAAACACAATTTGGGTTGGTCTTTCACAGTCCAATCCGCTTCCTGTGTAGCTTGGAAGAATTTGGGATCCTATGCAAGTTTGCTGAGAATGGACTAATCATTTGCATGCTTATTGAGTTCAGTGGGATTTACTCCCCTGCAGTCATGCTTAGGATAGATGAAACTGAGCACAGGGGATGGGGAGGGGAGGAGGAGGAGGGAGGGGAGGAAGGGCAGAGGAGAGAAGGGGGAGGGGAGTAGACAGGGGGGAGGGGAGGAGGACAGGTTTGATCATTTGCATGTTTATTGAGTTCAGTGGGATTTACTCCCGTGCAATCATGCTTAGGATAGCTAAAACTGTCCGGGGGGAGGGAGGGAGGGCTGGAGTGGGCAGGGGAGAAGGAAGCAGGAAGGGGAGGGGAGGAGGAAGGTAGAGGAGAGGGGAATGAGGGGAAAGGCAGGTCATCATTTGCATGCTTATTGAGTTCAGTGGGATTTACTCCTATGCAATCATGGAGAAGGGAGAGGGGAGGGGAAGGAGGGAAAAGGCAGGTCTGATCAGGGGGAAAGAGAAGGAGCAGAGGGGGCAAAGGAAGGGGAGGGGAGGACAGGTTTGATCATTTGCATGCTTATAGAGTTCAATGGTATTTACTCTCAAGCAATTATGCTTAAGATAGGTAAAACTGACCAAGGGGAGGAGGAAGGAGAGGGGGAGGAGGGAAAAGAGGAAGTAGGGTATTGGAAGGGGATGGGGAGGAAGGGGCAAAGGAAGGAGGAGGGAAGAGGCAAGAAGGAGGGGATAGGAGGGAGGAGAAGGGAGGGTGGGTTTGATCATTTGCATAATTTTTGAGCTCATTGGGATTTATTTCTGTGCAATCATGTTTGAAAATGGAAACGGACTGCCTTCAAGTCGATCCCGACTTATGGCGACCCTATGAATAGGGTTTTCATGGTAAATGGTATTCAGAGGTGGTTTTACCATTGCCTTCCTCTGAGGCTGAGAGGCAGTGACTGGCCCAAGGTCACCCAGTGAGCTTCATGGTTGTGTGGGGATTCAAACCCTGGTCTCCCAACACTGGGAGGTAGTCCAACACTGACCCGGGGGAGCGGCAGAGAGGGGAGGAGATTGGGTGGGTGGGCACTGGGCAGAGGGGAAGTCCCCTTCTTTTCCAAAAGGAAAACATTGTGAACAGTATCATTGCTTTTCAGCATTTCCCCCACCTTTTTATTCTACAGCAGGCACATATAGCCTCCCACCCAAATTGAAACCAAAGCTGTCCCTGGCTACATCCACACCAGACCTTTATTTCACTTTGGAGAATCATGGCTTCTTTCAAAGAATCCTGGGAAGTGTAGCAAATGGTGCTCAGAGTTGCTAGAAGACGCCCTGTTCCCTTCACAGACCTTCAATCAGAGTGGCTAACTACTAAACCACTCTGGCCACTGGAGCTCTGTCAGTGGAATAGGAGTCTCCTCTCAGCACCCTTCACAAACTGCACTTCCCAGGATTCTTTGGGGGAAGCCATGACTGTCTCACATGAAATCAAAGTCTGGTGTGGGTGTGGCCCCCTGATTAGGCAAGCCCAGCAGCTGTGAGTCTGGCTTTTAGAACACTGAAAGTTGGTTCTTAATGAGCGTGCCTGACACTGTCATTCAGTTCAATGCAAGATTTCTTAAATTAATTAGCAATCAACCAGGCATTTTTTAAACTTTTAAACTGCAGACAATGAAGGTCAGAGTATGGAGCAAGGTCATTAACAGGATTACAGGTACTCTGTGAACATGGCTGATGTTTAATGAATTTCAACAGATTATGAGAACTCTTACAGAAAAACAGGCCAAAAGGGATCTGGATTTTTTCCTCTCTTTTTAGACTTTGAATTCTCTATTCTCTCTGACTGTTTTGTGTATCGCCATGAAAATTTAGAGGGTTAAGCAAGCGTTTCTGAGTTCAGGACTATAAGTTTTGTAAGGTTTTGTTTTAAAATGAGTTTATGGGAAACATAATGGCATGGGGGGTATTTTCAATTTAACATTGCGGAATGTGAAAAATCCACCCTGGCTATAGTATACAGCCACTCTTGTGGCTGTATAATCAGACCGCAATACACCGTGGATCTTTATGGTTTTTCACCTGAGCAAGTGTAGTAGCCAGCAGTTCAAAATATTTGCTGTTTCCTAGAATACAAAAAAAGTTTGTACGTGTGTCTCTAGGCCAGATTCCGATTCCTGCTATCAGCAGAGTAAACTGGGAACTGTAGCTGATGCAAATACAGCAGGCAAAGGAGTCCATTAGCGAGTCCAACAGCATCTGGAAAAGTGGGTTTTTCTTCCTATATCGGTGCAGTCATTTTCATACTTTTAAGTGAATAATCACTTCCTCACACCTTAGCAGCTTCCATTGCCTTATGAAAGATTCCTTGCTTTTGGCGTTGAACCAGCTCTCTGTAATGGATTTGCTTCTTGTCAAGCACTTGGACTGATAACAAGAGGATTGTAACATTATGCAATTTCTTCATTCAGGTCTGTGTTCCAGCATAACCACGTATGTGATTTCTTTGTTGCTTTGGAGGAGATGTAAAGGTTTTCCCTATCTTCCAGCATCTCTTTACCCTGCAGAACTTCAGCCACCATCCATCTCTGTAAAATTTCATTTCTGCATCAAGTGGAGCTGGATTCTGTGGGCGCAAGCCTCAGAAGCTGCTGTTAGCATGTATTGTTGAGGGTTTCCTGGTTACTTGACCACTAGGAAGTGTCATGGCATTGATTGTGCATTGAACAAAGACCAAAGGCAGAGTGCATATCTGGACTTTTCCTGCTTTGCTCCTTCCCCATATTTACTTCTTGTAATTGTCTCCTGTGAGAGCCAGTGTGGTGTAGTGGTTAAGGAGACCAGGGTTTGAATCCCCACACAGGCATGAAGCTCAGTGGGTGACCTTGGGCCAGTCACTGCCTCTCAGCCTCATGAAAACCCTGTTCATAGGGTCGCCATAAGTCGGAATCGACTTGAAGGCAGTACATTTTTTTAATTGTCTCCTACATGCTTTAGCAAAGTCAGTTTGCTTGTGAGAAACGCAGCCACATGCAAGTGAGCGATAGCAATGCCAGTGTTGGGAATGTGGCTCTACAGCTGTGCCCACTACACTGGCTGCTACCACTGGAAGGTGTAGGGTAGCAACAATTGCTAAATGCAGTATCATCTAACCTCCCCAAACACAAAGAAAGAATGCTGAAGAAACCTTTCACAAATCTGGATGAATGCTCAATAGACAGATTGGGTTGCCTGGATGCATCTTTTTTTTACATTTCATTTCCCTCTGACCTCACTGGTTACAATTTTCTCCCTCTTTACCACAATGTGTGTGCGTGTGTGTTTGTGTGTGACACTTCCAACCTTCAGGGTCTGAGCATCCCCCCCCCCCACCGGAACCAGAGATAGGTAGACCAGCCCTCTAAATTCTGTAGAATACTCTGTATCCAAAAATTGAGGAACTGGTTTCTGTGGAAATTCTGGGGGTGGATTCTAGCCCAAATAGGTACATCAGAACATTTCCCCTTAAATTATTGGGCAAACCTCTTTATGGTTGTGTGCAGCTAAGAGCATAATGCTGTCATGTGAGTTTATAAGTAACAATCTTGTCAGCAAAGAATTATAGCTATCCACACACCCCTCCCTCAGTTCTCCACTGGATAGCTTCTCAACAGCGGAAGGGAATAAAAAAGGAGATAACACAGTATTTATTTCAACGTTTTAGAGTTTGTGATCTTGACAGCCATGAGAAAAACCTAGCCTCTGGGAATCTGGAAGCTTTAAAGAGAGATTAAACCTAGATGTTTGATTGCAGAGCAAATTGGGAGCATAGTAATGAGGTTTTCCAGCTTTGAATTTTGCGTAGCTGGCGATTAGCATAACAGAGACTTTTCAAGCTGCATGTTTGTGTCAAATGTGGGAGGAGATATTGCTTTGCGTGTACAGTTAGCCTGGCATGAGGCACCTCGGGTCACAACAATCCTGTAAACCAGACTGTGCCAAGAAAACACAGTTCAGATGCATACCCATTTAATTCATGCAAGGTTTTAAGTGTACCAGAGACTATGGCTGCGTACACACACACCTTACATTAAAAGGCGTGGCTTCCCCATAGAATCCTGGGAACTGTAGTTTGTTAAGAGTGTTGGGAATTGTAGCTCTTTGAAGGGTAAACAACAGTTCCCAGGATTCTTTGGAGGAAGTCATGTGCTTTAAGTGTATGGTGTGTACACAGCCAAAGGGTGAGGGTTGTGTTTGCTTGGGAGCATCTCCCAGATTTCCATTTTAGCACCAAAACAGATGCCTGGGAAAAGTCCCCCAATAATGAAGCTGCTACTATAGTTCAAAAAAACTTGTGCTGACATTGTATCATAGATTTTCAGAGCAGTGTAGCAATCACTATTGTCTGCAGAAAGAAGAACGCCTGGTATAGGCTAAAGAACTGCAAGTTTAAGAGCAAAAGATGCAGTTCTACTGCTGATTCTAAGCAGGTTTGGACTGTAAAATATCTGAGTTGCATAGTTCCTTGGAGCTACACATTGGTCTCCATGTAGGACGATGGGACATGAGTGAAATGAATGGGCTGCACAGAATATATAACTGATCTGCTCATCTTATGCTCTTCTTGAAAAGGGGCTTATTGGTTATCTGAGATTAGAGATATGCTAGAATTCCATCCAATTTGAGTTTGGTATCGAATTGTCCATTAATTAGCTTATTCTTTATTATTGCAGATCAGATTTTTATGAAGCAACAATTTTCGAAAGTGGATTTTTTTAAAAAAAAATACGCCTCTAAAATATTGATATTAAGAACTATATTTTTTTCAAAATACCAATATTTCCTTTCAAAATATTGATATTAATATCAATAGTTTTGTGAGAGGGGGAAAAAGGATAGGCAAAAGCAGACGCCAGAGGACAAAAAACAACTTGATACTGGCCTGTTAGGTCAATCAAGTGCTTTCGAACCAGCACTAGCCAACAGATCGTATTGTTGTCTGGGATATGAGTGCTATATCTGGAAGAGTAGAAGGGAATGTAATTAATTGTCCAAGTCAGAGCCTTGGGGAGTTTACATATGTGAGGCTTAAATGAGTTTGTGTTTAAATTAATCTGCAATGCTAATGTAAAACCTATATTCAGTTTGACTTCTGTGTGCTGTCCTATAATAAAATCATCCACACATGGCATTAGTGATGGGGGAGAAATGTGGTTTGCTTTGCATTTTAATGCAAAACAACCTAATTCGCTCTCCTCAAAACAATGTGTGAACTGAAATACAGCAATTCTGCGAAATTTGCTCTTCTCTGAATTTTGTGATGGAGCCTGCCAACCCATCAATGTGTACAAAAATGAATGTATCACAGGAAAGCATCCTTCAAAATGCATATTTTAGGGAAAACAACATATAATATATATATTAAATTAGGGAAAATTACTTTCTGTGATGACTTTTTTTAAAATTGCAAACTGGAAATAGAGAAAATTGAATTTAATTTTGGAAAAATTAAAAACAGAGAAACTGAAATCGATTCATCCATCCCTACATGGCATAAGTAATGTGCAAGAGGCTCAAATGCACTTTTTAGATGTGCTGAAAGAACGAGTATAGCATAGGAAGCTGCTTTACACTGAATCAGGCCATTGGTTCATCAGTCCCAATATTGTCTACATCAGGGGTTCACAAACTGTGGTCTTCATTCAGCTTCATTCAGGAGGCCTGTAGCGTGTGTCTACCCTGTGGATTTGTGGTTGAAGATGGGAGATGGCACATCCAACGCACTGAATATTCATATTGATTTTAATTGCATTTTATTGCTTCTTTTATTTCTTATATATTGTATAATATATATTATATTTCTTATATATATTTCATATATATCTATGACATTCAAATTGTAATACAATAAAATGCAATATATTAGAAATACAGGAAGCAATACAGGTATAATTAAAAATTGTACATCATTTAGCAGAGCACATTACAATGGCTTCAACAGGCAGAAGGACCGTTAAGTGGTCCACCAAGACCCTCAGCAATTTTCAAGTGGCCTGTGGTGGGAAAGGTTTGGGAACCCTTGATCTACATTGACTGAAGAATGGGAGCGAGCGAGTGTGAGATAAGGAAGTGCTCAAATTTCACAAAATTAGAAATTGACACCAGATTTCCTATTTATTAACTTTTTTTGTCCTTGCAGGTCATTTTCTTCTAGCAGTTTTCCACAGCTGAAGCAGATTTTAAAAAATTGACTCAAAAATATCAGTATTAATGTTGATATTTCCTTCAAAATATTGATAGTAGTATTGATATTTCCCTCACAATATCAATACTAACATTAAAATATCATTTAAAATATCATTTTTTTAAAAATCTATGAAAAATATATATATCAAAAATATCAATATTTTTGCGGCAAAAACCAAATCAGTATTTATAGCGAATAGCGAACATTAATCCCTGATGAAGTGGTACCAGAAGGAAGTTCAACGGAGCAAAAATTGAACAGGCACCAAAATGCGGATGCTATCTTTAGTGCAAGATGAAGGCCACCACACCCCTAGGTAGACTCAAACCACCATCCTTTTGGTTAACAGCCAAACATAAGTGGCCAGTTGTGCCAGAGATAACAAGTCCCTTAAGGACAGCAAAGATAAAAACTGGCATTTTGCATAGTACTTTAGAGTGGTCAAAGTGCTTTGCGTTATCTCAGTAAAATCACAGTGTATTCTCCTTATGTCCTCTGTGTAAGAAATGCTCAATAGCATGTCTACAGCATCATGCAGGTGTTCATTTAGACATAGTGTGACCGTCAGAGAGAAAAGGAATACAGCACCTTTTGTTTTAGCAGTATCAGGCCATCAGGGAAAGTCAGCTCCTGAACTCTTGGTAGCCTTTGTCATCTGGTATACTTTGGCTTTTGGTATATCTCCTCTAGGATGCACACCTTAATGTGGTGAGGGGGTCTAAGTGTTGAAGAAGCTGAGAGCAATGCCATCAGGAGTCTAGACCAAGAAGCTAGATTCCTAGCAGGGCCACTCAAGGCGGAAAGGTCAAAGCTGAGACACCAGACTAAGATACATCCAAACTCAGAAGGCGGCAATGGTAAACCACCTCTGAATACTTCTTACCATGAAAACCCTATGAAAACAGAGTATCCAAAATGCAACACAAGATAGTGTTGGAAAGTGAGACCCCCAGGTCAGAAGGCATTCACCGAGCTACTGGGGAAGAACAACAGACTAGTACAAGTAGCACTGTGACTGACGCCACTGTGTCAAAGCCGAAAGGAAGCCCAGAGGCTGATGCGCACAGTTGCAAAAGGAGAGTCTGAGTTGTACGATGCACACAATAGGAACATGGAATGTGAGAAGCATGAACCAGGGAAAGTTAGAAATAGTCAAGCAAGCAATGATACACATCACATTACATTATTTATTTATTTATTTTACTATTTGATTTATATCCCGCCGTTCCTTCCAGCAGGAGCCCAGGGTGGCAAACAAAGGGATTAAAATGGACAGGAATGGGACATTTTCAATCAGGCAACTACAAAATATTTTATGCAGAAAATGAGAAATTAAGAAGAAATTGGGTTGCTTTAATAGTGAGAAATGATGTAGCAAGAGCAATTAGGAGCTACAATGCAAGGTCTGAGCGAGTGACATCAATGAGATTAAATGGGAAACCTATCAATATAACCATCATCCAAGTCTATGCTCCGACAGCAAACGCAGAAGAAGAGGAATTGGAGAGATTTTACGCAGAAGTACAGGAAGAAATTGATCACACACCAAAACAAGATGTGCTGATAATCATGGGGGATTAGAATGCAAAAGTAGGTAACAGAGAAGAACCAGAAATTGTGGGGAAATGGGGCTTAGGAGATAGAAACTGAAAAGATGACTGTACACATGGACATCACCAAATGGTCAATATAGGAATCAAATTGATTATATAATTGGTAGCAGAAGATGGAGAAGTTCCATACTTTCTGCGAAAACAAGACCAGGAGCAGACTGCGGTACAGATCATGAACTGGTAATATCGATAACCAGAGTAAAGCTAAAGAAGAACAACAATCATAATGCCAAAATACAATTTAAATAACATCCCAGAAGAATATAAAGATCAAATAAGGAACAGATTTGAGGCTTTCAACTTAGTCGATAGAGAACCAGAAGAACTATGGATTGAAGTCAGAGACATTATCAGGGAAGAATGCAAAAAGACAATACCTCTCGTTAAAAACAGAGAAAGACCTCACTGGATGACTGATGAAACTCTTAAAATGGTTAAAGAAAGAAGGAAAGCAAAAGGAGATAGAAACAAGGTCAGAACCTTAATGCTATAATACAGCGACTAGTACATAGGGACAAAGAGAACTATTACAAGAGTTATTGTGAAAGAAATAAAAGAGGACAACAAAAAAGAAATTAAAGGGAAATTCAAACCTACCAAGAGTAGGGATGTTGAATAATCATTCAACGGAGGAACCATGAAGAACCAGAAATTCTAGAATGTGAGGTGAAAGCTGCTCTTAAAATACTTGGAAGAAACAAATCACCAGGAACAGATGGCATACCAATAGAGTTGCTACAAGTTACTGAGACAGAATCTGTCCAAATTTTGACAAAAAATTGTCAACAAATATGGAAAACTAAACAATGGCCCACAGACTGGAAGTGTTCAATATACATCCCAATTCCAAAGAAAGGGGATCCCAGACAATGCAGTAATTATCAAACTATTGCCTTAATATCCCATGCAAGTAAAGTAATGCTCAAGATTCTACAACAAAGGCTCTTTGGAGTGAGAAATGCCAGATGTCCACACTGGATTTAGAAAGGGAAGAGGTACCAGAGATCATTGCAAACATATGTTGGGTAATTAAATGGAGCAAGGAATTTCAGATGAAAATCACCCTGTGCTTTATAGATTACAGCAAAGCCTTTGATTGTGTAGATCATGCAAAACTATCAAATGCTTTCAAAGAAATGGGGTGCCACAGCATCTGATTGTCCTGATCCCTCTGGACTACTGTAAGTAAAGAATGTGGAGAAATCAATTGGTTCCCAATCGGAAAGGGTGTGAGACAGGTGTGTATTTTATCACTCTGTTTGTTTAATCTACTGTATATGCAGAACATATCATACGGAAAGCAGGATTGGACCAAGATGAAGGAGGTGTGAAAACTGGAGGGAAGAAATATCAACAATTTAAGATTATGCAGGCGATGCCATACTACTAGCAGAAACCAGTAATGATTTGAAACGAATGCTGTTGAAAATTAAAGAGGAAAGCACAAAGGTAGGACTACAGAAGATTTATGTAACTTTAAAGTTGACAGTGAGGACATTGAACTTGTCAAGGATTATTAATACTTTGGTCATTAACCAAAAATGGAGACAATAGTCAAGAAATCAGAATAAGGCTAGGACTGGGGAGGGCAGCTATGAGAGAACTGGAAAAGGTCCTCAAATGCAAAGATGTATCACTGAACACTAAAGTCAGGATCATTCAGACTATGGTATTCCCTATCTCTGTGTATGGATGTGAAAGTTGGACAGTGAAAAAAGTGGACAAGAGACAAATCAACTCATTTGAAATGTGGTGTTGGAAGAGAGCTTTGCAGATACCATGAACTGCAAAAAAGACACATAATTGGGTGTTAGGACAAATTAAACCAGAACTTTCACTAGAAGCTAAAATTATGAAACTGAGGTCTCATCGTTTGGACACATAATGAGAAGACATGATTCACTAGAAAAGACAATAATGTTGGGGAAAACAGAAGGAAGTAGAAAAAGAGGAAGGCCCAACAAGAGATGGATTGATTCTTTAAAGGAAGCCACAGGCCTGAACTTACAAGATCTGAACAGGGTGGTTTATGACAGATGCTATTGGAGGTCGCTGATTCATAGGGTCACCATAAGTCATAATCAACTTGAAGGCACATAACAACAACACCACTTTGGGTTCACCTTTCAGTTTAGTGAGAAAGTCTTTGAACTGTTACATTGATTCTACTCTGCTCTGTCTACACCTTTTGCTCAACTGGCTAACTGAGTTTTGAACTTTAACGCATATTTGGAATTTCTTCTAAGCTCACGGAAAGAAATTCCACCTTGCACTGGATATGTTCTCATGGTATTCAGTTTACAACTGCTAAAGGGTCTGTCAAACTTTCCATTGTAAATCCAGTGTTTTTGGGGGGTTTAATCTGAACTAATAAACATGTAAAAATATGAAAATTGTATTTGAAACTTGGCTAACTGGGTTTCTTGTGTTTTAAGCCCTTTGGAGTTTGAAAGTATTTTTAATAAAAAGTCTGCTAAAATTCTTCAGTTATACTATAAAGCAAGGGTTAGTGAGAGGAGAAAGGGAGAGAGTTAAGGAGATCTTGTTTGAAAGAGACATTCTGAATTTCTCATTTTAAAACTCAAACTTGTGCTTGGAGGGCAGTTCTTTTAAGAGCTGTTTGTGTAAGAGCAGAAGTTTTCCAAGCACTGTGTTACGTCCAAGAAGTGGGTTATACGTTTTCCAATGAATCATCCTAGCCTGGCGAAGCTCCCATAGACCATAATGTAGAAGCTGTATATTATTTAGCTTGCTTGTAAAGGTGCCATCAAACCATTCAGTGAAACTTATGAAAGTGACATAGTTTAATGGCGCAGCTTCCAGAATTACCAAGGGCTATGTTCAGAATTCAGTGGTGGCTGCCACATCCTTTGGCCTTCTAAGAAATGTAAACTTGGGGCAATAAATTTTGTACAGATGTAAGCTACCATGTCTGTATGGGCAGAGACCTCAATTGGATTCTTGGCTTCACCATGTTAAAAACATCATGTGATGCAGCCCTAGGTGACATCTTCTGTAGTTTTTAGCATGTGGCATGGTGACACCAATCTTGTGAATGCTCCAACGCATGTTGTGAATACTCATGGCTCACCAATATCTCAGTTTTAATGTATTTCAGAAAATTTTCCAGGGTGTTGTGAGTCATGAACTTGGGTATATGGTGAAACATTAATGAAATTTGCTACTGGGCCAAGTTCAAGGTTCTAGTCTTGGTGTACAAAGCCTTATACAGCTCGGGACCAGGGTAC
Source organism: Rhineura floridana (assembly GCF_030035675.1). NCBI lineage: Eukaryota > Metazoa > Chordata > Lepidosauria > Squamata > Rhineuridae > Rhineura > Rhineura floridana. The sequence continues at coordinate 11,442,794 of NC_084494.1, forward strand.
CTGAAAGACCGTCTTACCCCTTATATACCCAGTCGATCACCGCGCTCTGCAGGTGAGGGCCTCCTGCAGATACCATCTTACCAGGAGGTTCATTCTGCACAATATAGGAAACGGACCTGTAGTGTGGTGGCACCTACCTTGTGGAATTCCCTCCCCTTAATTGTTAGGCACGTGCCATCTTTTGAAGACTCTTTCAAGAAGCCTTTTAAGTTGAGCCCTATCCCAGTCTGTCTGTGTTAGAAATGCTTTTAAAAAAATTTAAAGATGTTTTTAAAGCTTTTAAAAATGTTTTTAACGTTTTGTTTTAATGTATTTTAAGGTCTGTTTTTATGAAGTTTTAAAGTGTTTTTAGCGTTTTTGTTTGCCACCCAGGGCTCCTGCTGGGAGTAACAGCGGAATATAAATCAAATAATAAATCAAATAAATAAATAAGTTCAGCACACTAGGACTGGTGGAAAAAGAAACTCAACTTCTTGTCCTTGGACCCACAGGATTATGAATGAGCATTTGCACAAAGGTTGAAACCCTCATGAACTGCAGTGATCAACATTAATAAAATGTAACTTTATGAATTTCTACTAATGTCCCTGTGCCCATAAAGCAGTTAGGTTTATGAGGAAGCTGCATTAAGGAATACCGGCCTTGCCATAAGACAGGGTGAGGCAGATGCTTGAGGCAGCCAATTTTGGGTGTCATGAAACAGCAGCAACTGGTCAGTTATTATTAATAATAATAATACTGTATTTTTATTCCCAAGGAGAGGTGCTTGTAGGGTTTTCTGCTTACGTGCGAAAATAACTTGGCCAATCATGGGTACTATGCATCTTGGTGGGGGTACCATTTACTGTTCCAACTCAGGTAGCAAAATATCTAGGTTGGCAATGGAAGGGGATGAATGCTGATACATGGGTGGGATTTGATACTGGAGCCTCTAGTGGTGCCTACCATAATGAAGTGAATGTAAAAACTATACATAAAATCTATTAGTGCACTTGTAAATCCCCCCCCCCAAAAAATAAGCTGGCTTCCTTCACCAGTCACTTGCAAGCAACCTTCTTTTACTTGCAGTAGCTACCCCTTTCATAAAGCTGAGGTGTTGTTCTACAGGTGGTGGTAGTGGGGCTAATCCCAAGTTCCCGGGGAAGAGGTGGTCTCAGGAGGCCTGACTAGTTGCTGCTGCTGTATGGATCCCACTTAGAAGGAGGAGAGCAATCGGATGCAAGGGAGGGGAGAGAAACCACTGCAGAGGAAAAGCTTGACTTATATTTTTGAAAAGGGGTTAATGGACAAAACAGGAGGAAAAATGGTCACATGCTTTAAACCCACAAAATCCCTTAGTTAAAGCTGGGCTTGCCAGTCATTCTTACAGAGCAAAGCAAGGGCAGGAAGAGGGGAGAGGCTGAGCTTACTCAAGGGGGAGCAGACCAAGAAGGTCTTCCTTCAGCTGGGCTTCTGTTCATTTATGTTGACAGTTCATGTTCTCCATTCATCTGCAGAGCCTGCTCGTCATCTGGATTGATAGACAGACTGACAGGCATTGGCCACTGAGCTGCTTTGAAGGTTTGTGTCTTCTAATTGCATGCTTTATTCAACTGACCCTGATAATGCAACCTATCAGTATTTCCTGGAAATGAATCAGAACAGAGTGGGCAGTTTGTCCTTTGGATGGTGTAGCTTGGGAAGGGCATATGGTGCCTGGGCTCCCAACAGGCTGACAATGCAGTGCATCAATTTGGACAAAATTTGATTTAAATTATTTAAGTGTGAAGGCAGCTATAACTGGATCGAGGAGAACATTGGGGCACAAATGAAAGGCTGTGGGTTCCACCCCCAGTCTCTAGGGTACCCTTTGAAGAGAGCTGAGGAATGTGAGAGACTGATGATACATAGTGGGTCATGTGGATTTAGTTCCTTTTGACAACACCCTTGTTTCTAAGACACGATTGCGATGGAAATAGGAAACAGAACATGACTTCAGCTATCCTGCAACAATGGCCTATCCAGCTTGGTGGATAAGCAGATGATCTGAAACGCACAATACACAGACTGATGCCTATAAAATTAAGATGCTGTTGTCTACATCAAGAATGGGGAATCTCAGGCTTGGCGGCTAAATGTGGCTCTCCTGACCTCTCTGTTTGGCTCTTGGGACTCTCTCCAGGCCCCCTCTGCAGCCATGCCCCTTACCTGCTTTGCTTGTGCCCTCCTTGAGTGTTTTTGCATGGTTGGAATGCATATTTGAACACTGCTTCTTGCTTGCCTGGATAGAAGACAGCCTACTGTGTAAAGGTAAAATTCATGTTTGTTGCTTTGCCCATTTTTGCCTTTGGCCCCCAGAACATTGTCCAGAGGGGAATGGGGCCCTCAGGTTGTGAAAAAGGTTCCTCAGCCCGGTCTACATGGTAAGTTAGTGCTACGTGTAACATGGGACTCACTAGAATTGCTTTTACCTACCTGGTGCCCTCCAGCTGTTTTGGACTACATCTCCCATCAGCCCCAATCTTCATGGCTGTGGGTGAGAGATTATTGGAGGTTACAGTCCAAAAAGCTGGAAGGCCCCAGGTTGGGGAAAACCTGCTCTACAAAGACATGAGCATCAGCTACAAGAGGCATACACACATTCTTGACTTCGTCCCTCTGTAATTTCATACTGCTATGCAATCTCATTTTGTAAGAAGTGCTCAAACCAGTTACCCAGTTTGGACATCACAGTAAACTGTGCTATAACAAATCAGGAAGTCATATATTGTCTGGCGGGTGAGGAGAGGAGCAAAGAGGGAGCATGGAGTGCTCAGTTTATGGTCCGTTAACAACCTGACAAACCATTTTGGTTTGTTGACCAAGAATGTAATTGTAATGTAAGAATTGATCTGGACCAACATAGTAGCAATAGATCTAACTCCTCTGCTAATATATAATTGTTCACTAAAAATTATACTGTTTTTAAACTTTAATTGGATAGTCAGAAAAATACAGAACTGGGGGAAAGTAGTTTTTTCCTTTTGTCTGTGATCTACTCAACTAAAAACTAAAGTTGTCAAGCAGTTAAAGAATTTTAATATGATTAAACATCCTGTATTTTGATTAATAATAATTTTGCTAATCAGTTTGATTTAAATAAATGTGCATGATACCTTACCTTCAGTGTAGGTGCCTATTTCTCTATAACATCTGAATCAGGAGAGGCTGTGCAAGCTGTGGTCCAGTGCCTGTACTCTGTAGTGGGCTGGATGAGGGTTAATAAACTGAGTCTGAATCATAGCAAGATGGAGGTGCTGTTGGTAGATGGTTCCCAAGTCCAGATAATTAGTTGATTGCCTGCTTTGGATGGGGTTGTACTCCCTCTGAAAGAGCAGGTTTATATTTAGGGGTGTTCCTGGATCCATCTTTGTCACTAGAGACCCAGGTAACCTCGGTGACTAGGAGTGCCTTTTACCAGCTTCAGCTGGTAAGGCAACTGTGGCTGTTCCTGGACTGGGATAGCCTGACATATCGCCAACATATTACCCCACTGGTGAAAGAATTGCACTGTGTGCCCATTAGCTGCCAGGCCAAGTTCAAGGTGCTGGCATTGGTATACAAAGCCCTATACAACTTGTGACCAGGATATCTGAAATACTGTCTTACCCCTTCTATATCCAGTTGAGCACTGCGCTCTGCAGGTGAGGGCCTCCTGCAGATATCATCTTGTTCCACGCAACATAGGAAATAGACCTTTAGTGTTGTGGCACCGACCCTTTGGAATTCCCTCCCCTTAAATATTAGACAGACATCATCTCTGTTACCTTATCAGCACCTACTGAAGACCTTCCTCGTTCAACAAGCCTTTTAAGTAGAGACCTTATCCCAGTCTGCATCTGTATTGGAATTGCTTTGTAAGATGTTTTTAAAAGATGTTTTTAAGATGTTTTATTTTTCAATCTTTTTAAAGATGTCTTTAATGTTTTGTCCTTTTTTTGCCACCCTGGGCTCCTTCTGGGAAGAAGCGTGGAATACAAGTAATAATAATAATAATAATCCAGTAATAGGTTTTTTTTAAGGTTTTGTCCTCTAAACGTGCCTAGTATGAGTGTACATCTGGTTGAAAATTTTGAAACAATACATTGAAGTAGGGGCAGAGGGAACCTAAACCAGTTTCAGGAATGTGTTGATGCTGCATGCATAGCAAAAGGTGGCCTCTAAGAGACCTGACTGCTTCATGATTGTTAATATCTGACTCGTGAGATCTGTCAGGATGAAGCACACCTACTGAACAACCAAAGTTCATAAGCTCCTTGAATATTGAAATCTATCACACATTTGTGAAAGGAAAAGCCTCATGGCATGTACAGTAGGAAATAAAAGGGTTTCTGTCTACAGTGTGGTGGTGGGGATTAAGGGATGTGTGACCACTGAAATGTCTCCATGGAGGCAGCGGTGGGGAGAGGAGAGAGGGAACAGGATTAATGAATGAAGGATGAAGGGAGGAAAGAAAGCATGTGACCCCCACCTGAAGAGGTGATGTGGGGGCAGTGTGTAGCCATATGACTGGCTTTTGAAGTGTTGTGTACTATTGTCCAGAGAGGGAAGGCTAACTAGACATTATGGGGGATGCTAATTGCCAAGCATGTCTCCTTCAAGTAATGTACCACCAGTTTGCATCTAATGCAAGAAACATGTGACATGATGTCATTGTCTTCAGCCCCACTTAAATTAACTTGCAAGGCGTCTGAGAATTGCTGAATGCATGTTTCTTGTACTAGATTTTAGCAGGGGAAACCATGGAGAAAATGGGGGGTGGAGATACAGTAGCCAGGCATGCCCCATATTGTCTAGCTAGGCCCAAAGGTGGCTTTGTTGTTATATGCCTTCAAGTCGATTCCGACTTATGGCAACCCTATGAGTCAGCGACCTCCAATAGCATTTGTTATAAACCGCTCTGTTCAGTTCTTGTAAGTTTAGGTCTATGGCTTCCTTCTGTTTCATTGAGGCCAGGGTTACTGTCTGGCATCCTCAGGCAGATTTGTATTTTTTATTTGTTTCAGACTGCCCTTGAAAAAGGGTTATTTAGATCTGAAACACATCAGGCTCTAATAAACAGCTTCTATTTGATAACAAAGCATTTTTAGTGCATTGTGACTGACCTTGGCATTCCTGAGCGGGGCCGACGAGGGGGAGGGGAAGTTGGTACAAATTACTAGGGCCTGGCGGTCTGGAATGGGGCCCAGGGCCCAACTGTGTTGCAGATGTTTTTGTCCTTCTTGGTAGTATCATTATTTGTCTATTGTTTTTGACATCCATTGTAAAATTGGTGAATTTCAAAGAAAAAAATGATATAAAAGATTAAAGTGTAAAGATTTTTAGCCGGTCCCCCCTTGCTGGGGCCCCCAAAAAAAGTTTCACTGGGGCCCAAACCTGCTCTTGGCGGCCCTGTTCCTGAGGAACTGGTTTCCTCTTTTGGTTTTCATGTTTTTGGTGCCTCCTGTGTTTGTCTGCCACTGACAATAGTGATGCCTGCTGTGGCCAGGCCCAGCCCCAGACATGCCGGGGCCCTTGGGCACAAGCCTGCCCCGGGCCCCGGTGCTCCCCTTCCATGATTTGCAGTTTCCCTTTTCCCTAAGGGGCTGAAGCTTCTGCCGCCATCTTGGCTCATGGCATGCATGTGTGCTACGCATGCGCATCTCTTCCATGAGCCAAGATGGCGGCAGAGGCTTCAGCCCCTTAGGGAAACTTCAGCCGCCATCTTGGTTAAGGGCAGCGCTGCATGCGCAACCACACAACAACTGAGAAAGGTAAGTTGCAGCAAGGGAATGGCAGGGCTCTGGAGCTCTCGGCATGGATCCTGCTGCAAATCGCAGAAGGGGAGTGGTGGTAGCCCAGGGGCCCTCAGCCAGGGCCCCACCTGGCTGCCCTTTGGAGCTGGCCCTGGGTGGGGCCTCTGTCTTCCCAAAATGCAGTGCAGTGCCTTGGAAGTCCTGTCATTCCATGGCACTGTGAGGTGGTTGTTTTTTCATGGCAGCTGCTACACATATATGGAATGCTGTGGAATAATGGAAATTCTGAAGCATTGCATTTTGGGAAACAAAGTCAGTAGCCGTAGCCACCAGGGACCCACAGGACAATACTTTTCTGAAGGCCCCCACAATCCTGGTTCCTGTTAACTCACCGCTGCAGATTTCTTCTGCCAGTTGATCTTCATAAGAACATAAGAAGAGCCTGCTGGATCAGGATAGTGGCCCATCTAGTCCAGCATCCTGTTTTCGCAGTGTTCAGCGAGATGCCTAGGGGAAGCCCACAAGCAGGACATGAAAGCAGCAGCATTCTCTCTTCCTGTGGTTTCAAGTATGCTGCCGCAAGAGCACATTCATCACAGCTAGTAACCACTGATAGCCTTATTCTCTATGAATTTGTCTAATCATCTTTAAAAGCCATCCAAATGCTTTCCTTTGTCTGTCCTGAATCTTCCAACACTCAATTTCATTGGATGTCCACAAGTTCTAGTGTTACAAGAGAGGGAGAAAAACATTTCCCTATCCACTTTCTCCATGCAATGCATAACTTGATACACTTCTGTCATGTCACCTTGTCCTTTTCTCTAAACCAAAAAGGACCAAATGCTACAACACTTTATCTCCTTGACCATTTTAGTTGCCCTTTTCTGAACCTTTTCCAACTCTACAATATCCTTTTTGAGGTGAGACAACCAGAACTGTACAAAGTATTCCAAATGCAGTTTCACCATAGATTGGTATAACAGCATTATAATATCAGCAATTTTATTTTAAATGCCTTTCCTAATTATCCCTCGCATGGAATTTGCCTTTTTCACAGCCACCGCACACTGGCTCAGCATCTTCACTGAGCTATCCACTAAGGTCTCAGTCCTGGTCAGTCACAGCCTCTTCAGACCCCATGAGCGTATATGAGGTTTTTTCCTCCAACGTGCATCCCTTTACATTTGTTTACACTGAATTGCATTTGCCATTTTTCTTCCCATTCACTGAGTTTGGAGAGGTCTTTTTGGAACTCTTCACAATCTCCTCTTTGTTTTAATGACCCTGAACAATTTAGTATCATCAGCAAACTTGGCCACCTCACTGCTCACCTCTTCTTCTCACCTTGTCTGAAATCTCACCTACCGGCTTTTCATTTTTTCCTGTCATGCATTTCAGACAAGGTGAGAAGAAGAGGTGGCCAAGTTTGCTGATGATACTAAATTGTTCAGGGTCATTAAAACAAAAAGGAGATTGTGAAGAGTTCCAAGTTGTTGATGATTAATGCAAGAATGATAACTGGGCTTGCTGGCCCAGCAGTTTTAAGAACATTACAGGAAGGCTTCTCTCTAAGCCAAGGACATGGACCTATTACTGAACTACCGTTGACCATTGGCCATGCTGGCTGGGGCTGATTGGAGATGGAGTTCCACAACACCTGGAGGGCCACAGGTTACCCATATCTGCCTTTGACCCTTAATCAACTCCATACTGACCATTTAACTCTCAGGAACTGTCCTAAACTAGTTTGCTTCACTACCTGTTCTCTGGCATGAGACGCTTTCGACTGGACATCAGGAAAAGCTTCGTAACTGTTAGAGCCATACGACAATGGAACCAATTACCTAGAGAGGTAGTGGGCTCTCCGGCACTGGAGGCATTCAAGAGGCAGGTGGACAGCCATCTCTCAGGAATGCTTTGATTTGGATTCCTGCATTGAGCAGGGGGTTGGACTTGATGGCCTTATAGGCCCCAACTCTACTATTCTATGATTCTCTGAAAGAGGAGAGGAACCTGTGGCCCTCCAGATGTTGCTCAACTACAGCTCCCATCATGCTTGCCCATTGGCTGTTCCAGCCGGTACAGATAGAAAATGGAGTCATCAGCATCTTGAAGGCTACCAATTCCATATCTCTAGTTTATCAGGTTTACCCCAGCTCAGCCCTCCCTGCCTTGTTGGCCGTTTATATTGAGGATTAATTCCAGCAATTTTCCAGATCAACTATTACCCAGTACTATTTTTCATTGTGGCACACAAGTAGAAGCAAGCAGGGAGGCTGTTAAAATTTATTGTGGGCTGGTAAATTGTTTAATATTTCTGTGTGGGACTAGTTTGAATAGAAAATGCTTTCTTTTAAGGACTTCCTTATCTCCAATTATCTGCAAGTTTATTAAGTGAAAGTAACAGTGTTTCTGCACACACATGCACCTTTGGCAAGCAGTTTTTGGACACCTCACTGGCAGGTAACATTAGCCTTTTCCACCCTTCCCAGGTTCTCTTTCTTCCTCGGCTGAGAATATTTTTTTTCTTTTTAGCCTTCACTCCCTCTTGTTGCAGAAGTATAGTTTAATGTAAACCTAGCTCTGAGGCAGCTTTTTCTCATTTTTAAGCTATTTCATATCAATTGCTGGCCTGACATTTGTTTTCTTTGAATTTTGGTAGGGAAATCGGTCTACATTTCTCAGGATATCGCTTCAGGAATCTTGGCAAAGCCTGCGCCGTATCTTTTGAAAAGACTGTAAATGTAAAACAGAAGGGAGATATTAAAAGAAGCATAAACAAGTTTCTTTTTTCCTCTCATTGCCCGCTGTCACCACCACCCCAGCTTCAGAAAAGGGAGACGTGTGTGTCTCTTTCCCTTCCACTGCCCTAGACAAGGAGGAATTTGAAGGGGTATCTGAGGAGAGCTAAAATAGTTTAGGGTGACGGCCCTTTGGGGTGCAGTGGTCCAGGACTTTTTAGCAGGAAATGATGAGAAAGTTTGTTCTCAGAAGGAGGCACCTTACTTTTCACCTCATCTGCCTAGAAACACAATTATTTGGTACTACATTTTTGAAGTTTCCTCTGAATAAACAAACAGAGCTTTTGTCTCTTTTGTTCATTCATTCTTTCACAATTTAATCCCCTGGCCTGCCTACAAAAAATAAATGCCTGGGCCTGACAGAGAGTTAACTTCCCTCCATGGTCTCCACAGCTGGGACTAGGCATGTGCTTCAGGCTAGAGGGAAGAACATTGGCTGCAGTTGGGGGGTGTTGAGAAGCAAAGCTTCCTTATGGTGTCAGATGCCAAGCTCCATTGTACCACAACAGATTTCATATGGAATTTATTTTCCGAACTATAGTACCTTTTCCAGAAACAGAGCCCATGAATATGTTTTTAAAGATGGCAGGCACTGAAAAGCACTGGGAGGGAGGAATGATTTACATCTAAAGAAAGGACCATTGTTGGCTGGAGGATCTCTATTCCAGTTTCTCTTGTCTACATTACTGACATAGCTGCAGGACACGATGATCAAATGAGGTTAGAAAGCTATGGGTGGCTTGTCTCCACACAACCCTCTCCCTTGCTTTTAAGTTACAGTATATCTTGGTAATAATTAGTCTCATTATGCAATGTTGCCACCAAATTTCATCTAGAGCAAAAGTTCACAATGAATTAAGGGGTTCCGGCATGCGTGAAGCATCTTTGGAATTTTGAAGGAAGCAAAATATCATTTTAATAAGACTTGGAAATTTCTCAGTGGGATTCTACACATTCTTAACCTGAGACCCCCCCCCTAAAATATGAGTGCAGACTGTTGATCAAATTATGCTCCAGTTGTTCCTTGCCTTTCACTAGTGTTGGATGTGCTGTGGGTGGTGAAGAAACCCTTTTATGGGAAATTCATGGTCAGGAGAAACATCTCAAGCATTGTCAAAGAAAGAAAAGTCAAGTTTTGCTATGGAGGTGAGGAGATTAAAGGTTTCCTTTCTTCATTTGCATGGAAAGAAAGAAGGAAGGGGAGCAGTTCATGTGCAGTTTAGAGGACATTTTCAGAATCTTACAGCTATCCTGACAACATCTCTGTGCAGTAGATGAGTATCCCCATGGTGTCCCCATATTGCAGATGGAAGGGCCCTGAGGCTACGAGAGTTCGTGGCAGAGGAAAGGTTTAAACCAAGGGCTTTCTGATAATGCAGTTCAATCATTTTACTACTTATTACACTCTCTGTAAATGCCTTGAAGCTTAACATTCCACATAATCCCTTGTTATAAAATCAATTATGGGACATGTTCCTTTCTTTTTTTAATGTCTGCCAACTGTTTGACTGTGGAATTGGGGTGTCATTTCAGGCTTTGGTAGCATGGTGGAAATTCATAACAGGGTTCTAAGCTGTGGATTTTTTTTAAAAAAATGCAAAATGAAGACTATATCATTAGCATTTGTTGTAGTTAGTACTTATCCTTCACATTGTATTTTACAATGTTGTATTTTAAATTGTTGTAACCTACTCTGGGGCCTTAGGATGAAGGATGGGTTAACAACCACCACCACCACCACAAACAGCAACCACAAACAACAACAACAGATAGAAGTGTTCCAAGGAATAATCTCATGTCTGAAAATACAGGGGCACTCCTGTGTGGGAGGTAGTATTAGTTTTTGAACTGCAAGAGCTCATTCTGGCCATCCCCCATAGCCATGTCCCATGGAGAGTCTAAAAATGCAGGCAGCTGTGTTGATACATGTTATTAGGATTGGCATAACTGCAGTCCTGTGCATAATTGCTTGGGAGCAAGCTCCATTGAACCCAGTGATGCATACTTTTGACTGCATGAGTTCAACTTGTGCAATACAGTGGGCTTTCACAAAAGATCTTCAGCCTCCTGAAATTCAACCTTTAGATTTTAATTATAAGTGCAAACTATCTTGCAAAGAAGTGTTACCTTTTAAACTGGTAGCATGAAGTGGGAACCCCATTGCAGAAAAGGACAGACGTATCCAACCTTTGCTTGATCCATTTCCGCATCCCCTGACCTCTTTTTGTGTCAAAAATGTCTGAAAGCTTCATTATCACCTCATTCACTTGACAGTACAAGGAGAAACTGGAAATTGCCACTCCAGCAGAACATCGTCTCTCATGCTCTGAAAAAAAAATCCTGGAGCTGTGCTCCCCTGCATTCCCCTTCTACTACACCACTGATGGGAAGCAATGCTGCGGTACCTGTTACAGCAAAGAAACAAAAAGGTCTTATAGTACCTTAAAGGCAATACATTTATTAAGTCTTTAAAATGCCACAAGACTCTTTTTAATTCTGGAAAGACAATAGTTATTACCTCTATTTGCTCCTGTTTTAATCTTAACCTCTGCTTCAAGAACTTATTAGGGATATTTTTTAAAAGAACAAAGGGTTCCTGCATTGGCAAAGACGAAATAAGGGTGATCAAACCAATAATAGAAAAAAAACCAGAGACTGCTAATGAAGGATAAGCTTAATGGGTCTGCCAGATAAATTACTCAGCGCTAGAGAGCCAGTGTGGTGTAGTGGTTAAGGTGTTGGACTATGACCTGGGAGACCAGGGTTCGAATCCCCACACAGCCATGAAGCTCACCGGTTGACCTTGGGCCAGTCACTCAGCCTCAGAGGAAGGCAATGGTAAACCCCCTCTGAATACCACTTACCATGAAACCCCTATTCCTAGGGTCGCCCTAAGTCGGAATCGACTTGAAGGCAGTCCATTTCCATTTCCAGTAGTGATAATGGCTCTCAATTAGAGATGGCTAATTCATTGGAAAGCACCTTTATCAGCAGGAACTAAGATGCAAAATGGAATGCACTCCTTTGGGCAGCATGCAGCAGTTTATACATGTAAACAACATTGGCTGCAGTATTTGTTTTATTGAGGCATTGCCATTGCTTGCTTTTATGACTTTTCATATGAACTTTGTCTGCTGATGACCTGTAGAAAAATATTCAGGGCTTTATGTATGGTATAGTTTTGAGGGACTGGAGAATACAATACTGGGCACAGAATTCTTGAGAATCTCAGCTGTGTGCTTTTTCTGCGTGTGAGTTTAAATAAGCTTCTAGTACTTTGGCAGTGAAGATACCCTGGAAAGGGTGCAGGCAGTGCCTTTAAAATTATAGAAGCCAGAAAAGTGGCTGAATAGACTCCAAGTGACTGGGGTGGGGCTTCATTACCTTGCCCAACTTCTTGGCCCTCCAAATGCAAGGAAAACAAAAATAAATTGTGCAGATATTCTCAATCCAGTTTTCTTGGTGAAGAATTTATATATATGTATATTTGTGTGTGTATAGAGAGAGAGTGAGAGAGCGCACAGGGTACTCATAGCCTTGCCTTTTAGTCTGTCCATGTAGCATGCCACTGCTCGCTCCTCACCATCATTGTGGAAACCAGATGGTGTAAAGGTCTAAAAGACAGAGCACGTGGCACTTGCATAGGATTTATAGACTGACTGATGCAATGCTTCATTTATTTGACAGCATAAGTGGGGAAAAGTGGGGGTAGAAGTTCCTGCGCTCATGGGTGTGTGTGGATGGTGACTCCAAAGTAGCACTGAAGCCAAAAACTATGCAGCACTTGACTGAAAACATTTTGCCATTGTCCAAGGCTCTGAGTATAAATAAACTTATTTCTTCCCATTGTTCTCTCTCTCTCTCTCTCTTTCAAGACCAAAGCTGGAGCAGCTTTAAGCAGATGGCTCACAGATGCCATTGTTGATGGCATTGCATTATTAACCCCAGCCTATGTGAAAAGTATTGCAGATTGTAAAATGGTGGTGGTAGTGGGGGAGAACTCTATGGCTTTGCCCAGATAATAAAACCATCTGATAGCGATGAATGCATTTATCTTGCAGGGGAGTGAAGCGGGAGGAAGAAAGATGCTGGAGCAATTTGTGCTTAGCAACTTCTGAGTACATAAAGCTGAGTCTGTAAAGAAATTAAAGCCATTCTTGTCTCCTGTTCACCCACCCCTCTCCACCACTACAGTGAAAACCATTTCCTGTTAATGTGTGACCTGACATGCACCAGAAACATATGAGGATGAAACAACACAAGCATTCTCCTCTGGTTTAGGCTTTTCAAAATAAATTCTTTCACTGATATCTCCAGATGGATTTCTATAGTATTAGTGTAGGCTTCCCGCCCGATGCTTTTTTGTTTTTGTTTTTAGGAAGCTCAGGGGTGGCATTGGATATTCTGGATGTGCCAACTCTGAGGACAGGTAATCTTGCTCCAATTCTACAACACAGATTGAACCAATCACACCCAATGCAGAGCAGCAGCAAGATTTTCCTGCTCATAGTGGAAACTGTTAGAAATGGAGCGACATCAGAGCAGTAAATCATGCAGGGTTGCAACAGAAAGTCTCCTATGTAAGTAGGTGCTTCAGATTCAGAGTGGCCTTTACATTGTTATATTAAAATTAATTATTTTATGGGAGAGCACCTAGCTCAGTGGTAGAGCAGACGCTTTGCATGTAGAAGGTCCCAGGTTTAATCGGCAGATTCTCCAGTTCAAAGGTTGTGGCCTATTGCCAAAATAAAACACAAACACCATCCATTGGGTTAAATCATGGGCCACTTTATTAAACAGAATCAATTAGAATAATGAACCTGCAGAGGGGAAATCAAGTGCGGGAGCATTCTGATGATCCAGGCAAAGCCTGCTTGCAGCCATAGGGCGACCAAACCTTGCCTGAGCCCGGGGCTGCCCTGTGCCAGACCCCGGTTCAGGCCACACCCTGAAGATGTGTAGGGGGTCCAACCCGCATCACCGCCCCCCGGAGCCCTGAAACTCCGAGCGGATGAGGCACGTTTGCCCCAAAGGCGGCCCGTATTCTGCCCCCGGGCCGTATAGCCCTGAGCTGCAGGCCTCTGGACCGCCTATCACCCCCAAAGGTGCCTAAAGGTGTCACCTAGCTGTCCTTACCCTTTTAACCTTTTCCAGCACTTCTTTGCCACAAAAGGGGGACAAGCCTCTGCTTAGTCTCCCTTTACCCCACACCCAATAAGAAACTCGTGCAGACCCCTCTGCAGGTCCATCAGGAAGATGCCATCATTGCCTCACCAACTGCATGTCAGCACATGCCTGCCACTGAGGGCCTTGCCCTCCATGTCTGACCGCAGCAGACGACCTGAGGCTACCGTGGCCTCAACTGCATGTCAGCACATGCCTGCCACTGAGGGCCTTGCCCTCCATGGCCAATCACAGCAGACGACCAGAGGCTATCGTGGCCTCGCCTGCATGTCCTCACATGCCTGCCACTGAGGGCCTTGCCCTTCAGTAACCAAGGTCATTCCCACCCAGAGGAATGACCACCACCTGCAGAACCTTCCACCTTGAACCCTGCTGGAACAACATGGGTAGGAGACCATCCCAGCGCATACTCTGTCGACCCAGCCACCAAACCGTGGCCCACCATCAGAGGCCCAGCTGTGAACCAATGTGCGTTTGCAGCCCCAAGGCCAGCCTATAAGATCATGCCATGGCTGCAGAGTAGGCTGCGCATCTGCTCCATCCCCATCCAGCAACCTGCCAAAAACAGAAACAATCGTGAACAGTTGGGTCCCGGACCTATAGACTTGCCCCAGGGGTGAATGGATTCATGCGCCCCCTACTTCCACCTCCCGACGGCCTGCACCTGCATATACAAAACCAAATAGACCGTCCAAGGTAGGCAATCCCACTGCCGGGTAGGGAACCCCAATTCCGGAGAAGCATGTCCCCAAAACCCACATGGGTCTGCTCCCAGGCACTGCGACACTAGACTGAAACTTTATGAGGGAAGATCCCTCCCCCTGAATATCAGGCACTAGGCCTGTAGCTTCAGGCCAAAAACACTATGACGCCCTCATGGGGAAGTGTCCAGTCCTGGGGCAGGATAAAATAATGGAGTGACTCTTGTACCCCTGGTCTGCCTGGAAACAAACTTCGGACCACAGGATGGCTCGCAGGGAAGTCTGACCTGGACCCAAACACCCCCGCCCCCCATCCGGAAGGCTCCAAAATTAAGTGCAAGGACCGCTGCATGCAACTGCTGAGCTTTGAAGCATGATGGTCACAGGGCACCTCCCTGATCTACAATCCCTGGCGGGTCAGGTGAACGTGGAGGATGAGGATAAGGGGTATGAGGGTGTGCATGGGCCAGCCGGCCAGCGCATGACATATCCCAAGCCGTCTGAATGGTCCCAAAGGCCCCCTGCCAGCCTCCCTAGTGACACACTGACAGACAAGCTTTACTCCTACCATCCGTGATGAATTCCAGTACGTGATTCATAGGAATAGGCCACACTTTGCATAGCCCCTGCCAGCCCCTAACTCCCAGGAATCCCCTCCTGCCCTCTGATAGCTGGTGAGCATGCTGGGGCAGCAAATAGGCATATGGCCATCTCTGACTCCCCTCCCCCATCTCCCAGTATGCGGTATGGGACTAGCAGAGTCGGTCCTTCCTCTAACTGAAACACCATTGACGCACTGCAGGAAAGGAGGGGGCCACACCGCAGGTTGGCGCATAAGGCAGCCAAAACCCTGAACCTGTGGTAAGGCTGTGAAATCCCTGTTATGGCACCATAAACCCCACCGCAGAAGGCCCCCAATACCTGAAGGGCAGAAAGCAAACACTTTCCCAGCCCCTGAAAACTCCAGGATCTTGATCTGCAACAGTTCAAGCTTTTCCCAGGCAGCCTGCAGCCCTGGGTCCAAAAGTCAATTTTAATACCCTGGAAGGTGAACACTGGGGCAGGATCCTCCATTTTCCCAGCTGCCAAAAGAACCCCCCAGTTCATAGCTACGCTATAAACCGTGCCATCAAGCGCTAACATGCACCCAAAGTCTGCCCTACCCGAGAACTGTAAATCATGAAAATAGTGCCCCACCACTTCTGAGGCCTCTCGTCTCCTGGCTGTCCCTTCCAAGAAGGGGCTGAAGTGCTCCATGCAAGAATACAGCAGCCCATAGGTAATGCTCTGCTGCATAGTTGACCTAAAAGGCAAAACTCAGCAGCTCAAAATCCACCGTGTGTAACAGCTGGCAATGCCGGCAGATTAGCTGCCACACTTGCCCATAAGGCATCTCTGCCACAGGTGCGCACTATATTGAATGAAGTGTAGTGCACTGTGCATAGACTATCTGGTATGAAGCCATCACTGACTGACCCCACTTGTATGACGGATGGTGAATCAGGTAGACTTCACCCACTGCCACTTTGGGCACTATACGGGGGGGGCATTGTGAGAGCAGAGGTAGGGGATGATGGGAAGGGGCCAATAACCCTGCCCAACTGTATGTCTTTATCAATTCTCCTCTGGACCAGTGCGTCCATACCTAAGACTGATTTAAGTTTGCTGACCATAAGGGCAAGCTGGGGGCCACCGTATAGGATCCGGAAAAACCGCATAATAAAGAAAAACCTGCCTAATAAAACGAGTCTCCCCATAACTGGGCAGTCTGCAAGCAAGATCCATAGCACCTGGAGCTTAGCTAGGAAGGGACACTTTTCTTGAGCAGCCTCTGCTGGGGGCTGCTTCCCACTCCTTTGAGGGGCCCTGGCCCCACATATCCTTCTAGCCTGTTGTTGTGCCTTTAATTGCAGGTTCGTATTCAGCAGTTATTAGATGGCATGGAGTTGAGCAATGTCATCTTCTAATGTCTGCAGATCAAATGACTCTTAAAAGCACAGGACTAGTGGCCTGTAAAAAAGGTGGCCACCTTATCCACAGACCAGTTTGTAAACTAGCTAAAGAGAAGATGCAAGCAAATGTGCAGCCTGCACATGATTGCTGAAAAGAATTCCATTATGTTTAAATAATTTACTCAGAAAAATATGAATTGGACCAATTCTATGCATACTTACTTATGAGAAAATGCCCCTGAGTATATCATTACCTCTTCCCACGGGAGGGTGCGTGTGATGGCACACATACAGCAGAATCCTATGTATGGTTACTCAGAATATCACAGATTAAATGGGTTTTAGGACTGAGGTGTATGGGACTTAACTGATGGAAAGGTTTGTATATTTTTACTTGGGTTTTGAAGAACGTATTTGGGGAGGAGAAGCTTAACAGTGAAAAAGAGGGGATGAGTTCCCTTTGCATTTTGGAGTTGAGGTAGTTTTGGAGGTGAGGTTGCAGCACTAACTGGGATCCTTACTGGCTCCTGCAGCCTCCTTTCTATCTCCGGCTGCCACCCGCCCTCCTCAAAAAGTCTCTGCTCTTTGTAATTACATAATAATAATAATAATAAACTTTAATTTATAGGCCGCCTATCTGGCCAATGGCCACTCTAGGCGGCATACAATAAAGCACGATAAAATACATGGTAAAATATGATACAATAAAAACAATATAACCAGTACAGCACAATGCAAAATTGCAATATTTAGTAGTCAGTAATACAATTCTGAAGCTAGTTCACCTTAGAAGTCTCAAGTTCATAAAGGCCTGATGGAAAAGCCAAGTCTTCAGGCCTCAGCGAAATATATATAAGGAAGGGGCATGTCGAAGATCTATTGGGAGGGAGTTCCAAATCGTGGGGGCCGCCACAGAGAAGGCCCTCTCCCGAGTCCTCACCAACCCAATCACTTTAGTTGACGGGACTGAGAGGAGGCCCTGAGTAGCAGATCTTGTAGGGCGGCACAATTTATGACGTTGGAGGCGCTCCATCAGGTATACTGGGCCGAAACCGTACAGGGATTTATAGGATAATACCAACACCTTGAATTGAGCCCGGAAAATAACTGGAAGGCAGTGTAGATTGTACAGCACTGGGGTAATATGATCATAACGGCGGGTGTTCGTAAGTAGACGAGCCGCCGTATTTTGTACCAGCTGTAATTTCCGGACTGTTTTCAAGGGCAACCCCATGTAGAGCGCATTGCAGTAGTCTAAACGAGAGGTGACCAGAGCGTGTACTACGAGTGGGAGCTGGTGGACAGGAAGGTAGGGTTGCAGTCTTCGTATGAGACGCAATTGACCCCAAGCTGCCCGGCACACTGATGAAATAGCATTGCTCCCATCCAAATGGCCACTACATTATGACAGAGCATCTTTAGGGTATTCTGCACAAACAAGTAGCGGCCACGGGCAGCAGGAAGGTGCGGGAGTGCAGGCAAATTTTGCCCCTCTCTGAACTTTCCTGGTTTGCAAAAACAGTGTGGAAGAGGAATGGCCTTCTCAGTACATCCCTTAATAAAAGCATCCCCACAGATGGCTGTCCGATAGCCCATTACCTCTCTGGGTAATTGGTAAATGAAAAGTAACATTTAATTTAAACTAAAAATACACTTCAGTATCAAGAAAAGGAGTCTATTCCTATTTCACTGTCTGTAATGGGAAAGGGGACCCCAATAGAAGTATCTCCTGGCCCTAACTGGAGGCACTGAGGGCTGAACCTGGGAACCCTCTGCATGCAAAGCAAGTGATCTGTTACTGAGCTACAATCCTCCATCTCCAGGGTCCGAGATCCCTGTAAATGGTAAAATAATCCTAGCAATAACAGCACATGAAGTGCATTGGCTCTGTTCCACTGTTGAGGCATCTGCAAGCAGGTACAAGGTACATCCTTGTACAGGTACATCCTTGAGACATACACATGGGACATTTAGGTAGGATAAAATTCCCCTTCATGTAGCTGCCCCACTCAGTGCACCAAACACACACACACCACCCGGCTGTACCTGCGCTCCTACGGCTTTACCTGCGTTGCTACCACCCAGGCTTTACCCATGCAGCTACCACCCAGGCTTTACCTGCGCAGCTACCACCCAGGCTCTACCTGCGCAGCTACCGCCCAGGCTCTACCTGCACAGCTACCGCCCAGGCTCTACCTGCGCAGCTACCACCCAGGCTTTACCTGCGCAGCTACCGCCCAGGCTCTACCTGCGCAGCTACCGCCCAGGCTTTACCTGTGCAGCTACCGCCCAGGCTTTACCTGCGCTGCTACCGCCCAGGCTTTACCTGTGCAGCTACCGCCCAGGCTTTACCTATGTTACCACCACCCCAGCTTTACCTATGCTACTATTCTGCTAAAGTCGGCAGTGGGGGCCTGAGGCCAGCTTGACCGTCCCTTAGCGCTAGCCTCCCCCCCCCAGCAAGAGCTCACAAAAACAAATTTAAATGTCCTGGCCTGAGTGCCTGCTGTGCCACTCCCAGGGTTGCCGCCGCGCCTCGCCGCCGCCGCTGCACGCAAAGGCCTGGCCTAAGAAAAGGCCAGGGAAAGCTCCACGTGTGCTGAAGGCGCCACGCACGTTCTCAGAAGGCCTCACCACCACCGTTGTGAGGCCTCAAGGCTGCCGAGCCAGGAGCCTCGCAGCAGTTGCCGGCGCTGGAAGGCCTCACAGCGCTGCAGGCCTTGCCGCGCCAAAAAGCCTCGCCGCCGCCAAAATTCAAAGGAGGGTGGGAGGCTGGTGGAGTGGCCTTAAATGGCCTTCAGCCGCCCCGCCTCCTTTCTGCGTGTCACGCCGGTGCTGCGTGCACACATACACACCCTTGATGGTGGCCTGAGCTTCGGCTGCGGCCGCAAACTCGCCCCTTTGCCCGGCAAGTACCGGGCACGAAACGGGAATCAAGTAAGTAGATGGTAGGAAAGGACTTTCTCTGCCTGAGACTCTGGAGATCCACTGCCAGTCAGAATAAACAATACCAGACTAGAGCAGGGGTGGGGATCCACAGGCCTGGGGGCTGAATGCGGCCCTTCAAGCCTTTCCACCTGGCCCTTGGAACTCTATTCAGGCCACATCCCTTACTGGCCCTGCTTTGTAACCTGGGCACTTTTGCCTGGCTGGTATTTGTCCTTGAATTCTAATAATGCCTCTTGCTTACCTGGATGGCGGATAGAAAGAGGTATGTGGAACTAGCCTGTTCTTCAAAGGTGAAATTTGCATTAATCGATTCATCCACTTTTGCGTCTGGCCCAGCCCACCCGCTGGCCTGTGGCCTTTGGAAGGATATCCAGAAGGGAATTTGGCCCTCAGGCTTATCAAGGTTCCTTTAAAAAGGCTCCTTTAAAAAAGGCTCCTTAAAAGGTTCCTTAAAAAGGGCTAGAGGGACAAACAGTCTGAGCTGTTATAGGGCAGCTTCCTATATCTCTCATTGAATTCAATTCATTTGTCATGGAGGATGGAAGTTTCTGGTTTAGTTTTGGGAGAATGGGTGGGAGTTTTGAGTTGCTTTTGTGAGTTCATGCTTGCAGACTGTAATACTGTTTGGGTGATCATCTAACATGAATCATATACAGAGGAGTCCATTGATTTCCATAGGTCAAGTCCATTGACTTAAGGTTTTAACTACTGGATTAGTGGAAGGGACAATTCTCCTATTCAAGACCCCATAAAAAGGAATCATGATTAACAACAATGAAGATGATGACGGAGAAATGGGTAGAATGATAAACTATGGTCACATCCACACCATACATTTAATGCACATTTAAAGTACATGGCTTCCTTCAAAGAAACCTGGCAGCTGTAGTTTGTTGAGGGTGTTGGGAATTGTAGTTCTGTGAAGGGTAAGTCACAATTCCCAGGACTGTTGTGTGTTCAATGTGCTTTACATGTATGGTGAGGATGGGACCCAAGTTTCAGTCAAAGCCAGCCAATATATTCTGCAATTGAAATAGTACTTTTCCTGTGTGTCTGTGTTTAATCGTCTGAACCCTTATTTCTGATAGAGAAAACCACTTATTGCTTCTTAATTGTGGCCTCTTGTACAGCCTGGTGTTTTAAACAATGCTAAAAATATATTAAGGAGGAAAATTCTCACTAAAATTCCCCCCAAAATTGAATTTATGTGACATTTCATTTCATCCGTAGCTCAATTTTCTGCCTTCCAAAGTTGCTTTATTTCTATTTGTCTTAAGTAGTGAGTTCTCTATCTACAATATTTGTCCCAAGTATTGGTGGAAGCTTATTTCTTGCCCACTTGATAGAAAACAGAGAATCTACTTACCAATAGATATAGAACTGTTGATAACTTCTTTTACACCTTCCATAGCCTGAAGTTGCCACTTTGCAAATAGAATTGTCATAGACTGCCCTTTTTTGCATTTCATTGTTATTTGACCACACTGTTTACAGTTTTCCCCACCTTAGGATAAGACATCATGAGTGCGATGAAATAAAATGTAGTTATGAAAGTGTATGCCATAGTAAATGTATAAGTCTTTAAGGTGCTATAGATCTTTGTTTGTTGTGCTAGGTTGTCATGATAATAGTAACAACTAAAGATGATGTATGCTAACATCCTCTATATAGGTTTTTATGGAATAATAATGATGAAAGTTATTAACTCTGAACTAAACTCCCTCTCAATTTTTGTTCCTTAATCCCCCCCCCCATCCCTTCCATCTCTCTCACCCTCCCTGTGATCCAATGAAGCTGAATGTTGGAAAATTCAGGGCAGACAAAAGGAAGTGCTTCTTCACACAGACCATAGCTGAGCTGTGGAATTAGCTACTACAAGGTGTAGAGATGGCCACCAACCTGGACAGCTGTAAAAGAGGTTTTAGAACATTCTTGGAGAATTGGGTTATTGCTACTCACCATGATGGCTGTGTACTGCCTCTACTCACTGTTGGAGGCAGCGTGCCTGTGTACAGTAGGGCCACACTCGTACGGCAGGTTATGTTCCAGCCCCTGGTGAAAAGCGAAAACCGCCAGAAAGTGGGGCCTTAACTATATTCCAGCCACCGCGCTCCAGCTGACAGCGATCAGCTATAGCGCAAGAGCTCCCTGCGCTCCAGCTGATCACCCCACTGGTGCTGCTGTATTAGCAGAACGCCAAAAAGCGAGGCACCGAAAAACAGGGCCCTACTGTGTACCAGTTGCTGGGATTCACAAGTGGGGAAGAGTGCTGTTGTTCTCAAGTCTTGCTTGCACACTTCCCATAGACATATAATTGGCCATTGTAAGAACAGGATGCTGGATTAGATGGGTCTTTGATCTGAGCCAACAAAACTCTTATGTTTCCTTTATAGTCTGAGACAGTCTCTGCCTCTCTCTCTCTCTCTCTCTCTCTCTCTCTCCTTTCTTTCTACCTGCCAAGGGGGCAAGCACCCCCCCAAGAAGGAGCTTGACCCCCCACCTAGTATATTTTGCCCACTTAGAAATATACTTTGCCTCTTACTATGCACCCCCAGACTTTTTTCCTGGTGCCTCCCCCCCCCATTTTGGGGGGGTTTGGTTGCTGCCCATAGGACTTGACTTTGAGAAATTTTGATAAGAAAGAAAATATTGGGACAGGGGGAACAAGAGCTGTTTGTAAGTCAAAAGCTCCTCTGAGGATTGATTCCACACAGGAGGTTTTAATCATCTTTTCTTAAATCAGTGCATAATGTAGCCAACATTGGCAAGAAGGGATCCTGGGTTTCTCTTTCTTGTTCTGTGTGGCATTAACAAGATTCACACAATACACAAATTGCATGAAGGGAGCTCAAACGTGTTTTTAAGTGTCTTGCGTGAAAATAGTCTGAAGAACTAACTCTTGTAAGAAACTCAAAAGCTTGTGGTTTTGAGGAAATATATAACGTTCGTTCCAACAGGATTGTTCATGGGTTACTCATATCGTTCGGAATTGCTGGTCAGGAGTCATATGGCAACTTGATCCAAACAGGATTGTTGAATGTTCCGTCTGGGCTCCTGCCAGGAGGAAGGGCGGGATATAAATCAAATAATAAATAAATAACATAAATTATCAGCTCTATGGGCAAAGATTTTGGTGTTTGTTTTGTATACTACAGGGGTAGCCAAACCATGGCTCGCGAGCCACATGCGGCTCTTTGACATATATGTGCGGCTCTTTGACATATATGTGTTTTGACCAGATATTTACTAAGACAAATAAATATCATTAAAATATCTGTTTTTACCCCTTTTATTTGCATATTTTTCTTAGATGTTTCCGTAGGTCATTACCATATTAAATATGCTCAATATAGTTAAAACAATAATCATTCAGGATTTTGAAAACATTTGGTATAGATATGTGTACTTTGTGATTATTGAAACTAATACAAATTAAGAGTTTAAAAACTACATACATGAATAAATATTATTACGTACATATATTTCTTAATATTTATTTAAAATTTTTGTAACAAAATGTGCATGTAACAATAAAAACGTGTGTGTAATATTTGTTCATGTCTTGCGGCTCTCAAACATCTGAAGTTTATCGTATGCGGCTCTTACGTTAAGCAAGTTTGGCCACCCCTGGCCTAGTACAACATTAGCATGATATAAAATGAATTGTTTGCTGCAGAGTTGATGTAGCATAGCAGCTAAGGGCCAAAACAGATGTGATGGCCCCAGAGCCATGTGTCTCAGTCACATTGTCACTAAATCCCTATAAGAAGGGTGAGGGCTCAGTGACTTAAAAGTGCAATATAGATGGCGGAGGGGTGGGAGATGACAGTTGAACCCTTTCCTTGTCTGCACTTGAAAGACGTTCTTCTCCAGTTGGACTCTGTGATGAGAAGCTGTTTCCACTGGAAGAAAAACAGTTCCCTCCCCCCTTTCTAAAGCGGTTTCAAGGAGAAAAATGTAGAACGTCCCTCTCCTAGGGCTAGCACTACCAATAGGTAGATGCCTTAGGCAGTTGATTTGGGGTATCATTAGGGTGGCTATGTGTCAGAGGACAGTCCTCTATTTGAGGACTGTCCAGTCCAAGTCTGGTGTAAAGATAAGGAACCATGAAAAGGGAGAGTAGGAGCCTTGAAGTTGCCCATTGACAGTTAGCAGCACCTTCATCCCCAGATTAAGAAAGCACACAAGTCACCTGCTGTCTCCCCCACTTTGGTGACATGTATTTCTGTTTAAATTATAGTGATTATTTCTTAATTAGTACCTATACATCTAAATTACCATATGCACATTTTATGAAAAGCATTGTCTTGTTTTGTCTGCTCTTTTTTTGGCAGTGCATAACTGACCACCCTAGGTGTCATGAAAGGACAGCAAAGTGTTAGTTCTTTAATTTATTATTTGTGGGGTTTTCTGCTTCAGAGGCTAAAATAACTTGGACAGCTGGTGTGCACCTTGACTGTGATGGTGGTAGTGGGGTTCAGCATTTCCTGTTCTGCCTCCGAAGTAAAATATCTTGGCTTGGCCCTGGCCTCTCCCATGCTGCCCTTTAAATCCCTGCCCACACATACACACATACATACTTGGAGAGGATTCTGCATGGCCTGGCTTGAGTCATGCTGTCTTGTGCCTAGTTTCAGCATATGAGATTGTTCTCCAATTCAAATCTCACTTCAGCTTCACACTCACTATGTGGCCTTAGGCAAAGCCACTGTCATTCTGTCTGAGCTAGGGATGGGGGAGAAATGAGATTCAGTTCACATTTAAAGGCAAATTACCTGATTCACACTTTCCAAAACAATATGCGAACCCTAACAAGCCATCCTTTGAAATTCACACTTCTCTGAATTCTGCAATGCAGTTCTTCAGCCAAGCAATGTGTACAAAAATACATATACTAAGGGAAAGTGTGCATAAAAAATCATGTATTAGTGAAAATAACATACAGAAATGCATTATATTAGGGGAAATTGCTTTGTAAAACTGGATACATAAGCCTACAAAAATGTGAATATTGGATGAAATTTGCATTAAAATGCTGACAAATTTTCCTGAGGATTTTTTTTAATTGCAAACTGATACGGAAATCTGGTGCACTGAACTTTAGATTTGAAAAATGAGAAATTAAGAGAAATCGAAATTGACAGATTTGCCTGTCCCTAGCCTCAGCTCCCTTTCTTCCAATGGGGATAAAAACAATTGCACAGACTTGTGATAATTTATATTTACATTCATTTACATTCCTCCTTTTTTCCAAGGAGCTCAGGATGCCTTACATGCTCCCCCCCCCATTTCATCCTTACCACTACCCTATGAGGTAGGTTTGGCTGAGAGATGAACCCAGTGAGCTTCATAATTGAGTAGGGATTTGAATAGAGATCTCCTCGGTTCTAGTTGTATACTCTTAACCACTACACCACACTGGCCTTACATCACAGGATTACTGTAACAATGGATGTTATGTGAAGAGTTTTATGCAATTTGAATTGGGCCGTGTAAATGCTAAGTGGTGTTATTACTAGCAAAATATCCATTATTGCAGTGGCAGGTGTATTGGGGTGGGCGAAGGGAGGGAGGGAGGGCCTCTCCACTACAGCAACATGGGCCAGGTGCAAGGTGTGGTCCTTAAGATAAATCTGGGCCAGCTAGAGTAAAGGGTAAAAAGAGGGTTTTTCCCAAATCACAAAGTATAGGCCAGCCTTTATCACAACTTCCATCAGCCCTAACCAGCGTATGCTGGCTGAGGCGAATGTGAGTTGTGGTCCAAAGCATCTGAAGGGCACCAGGTTGGCAAAGGCTGGTGTAGGCTGTACTTCCCCCCCCATAGGAGTGAATGTTGTATTTTGCTTTATCCCACAGAACTTAGTGTTTTCATAACCCCTCTTCCCAAAGGTATGTTGTAGCAGGTTAAACACAAAAGTATGGAATGTAACCTCCACCTCACACACAGTGTGGTTACACCTTGAATGCCACATTAACTCCAACTCAGCTAACCCATGGGGTGTTTTCCTAAGTGGCTTGCAGCCAAATAAAACCTTGTTTGGAGATATTTCTAACTCCTTGTTAATCTGAGCCCATGTGGCTGAGATCCAGTCCAACCCAGCATTTCTTTCTGCTTCTTCCTTGCTATTGTAACTACTCCATTTTCAGTCTGGAAACTGCAAACATATTAGCTGCACGTCCCAAGCATAATGTTTAAAAGAATGTATCCTTAACACCCACTCCAAAAACATTGTCCCTGGCCCAGAAATACAGACAGTGCATCCTAATGAGGTCCAGGAATAAACACAATTATGTTTATTTATAAAATATACTGCATCAAAGAGCACTGGAAAATGCACCTGGAAGAGACAGAAGGAGGCCAAACCACAACTGTCCAGCCGTTCCTTGACTGAAACCATTGTGCTGCTTCAAGTTGTGGGTTTGGAACAGGGTTAGGAAAACAGCCCTTAGCATGCAAGTCTTGTTGCATTGTCACCTGTGGCTGCTAACAAAACTTGTATGTTTTGTCTATTGCTGCTGACTTCCAGGTCTTGCCGTGCCATTAAAGCTCCACCAAATCCAAGAATGTTTTCCCCATTTGTTTCTGCACTCATATTTAGTGACTTAGAAACAGAACCTTAAAATAAAATAAACAAAGGTTTCCTCCTTTTAAAATAATGGATTTTTCTTCCTATATCTGTATTTGCCTAAGGCTGTCATCACGCTGTAGTTCGTGTGACCGACAGATGGCGCTGCAAACTACAGTATAATGAGAGGCTGGTGCTTACCGACCGCCTTCCTCTTCCCCAGCCAGCCTGGTAAAAGGTGAAGGTCTAACTCTTTCTCCCCTTTGTCCCCACCCCCCAGCAGTGGGAACAAAAGAAAGTCTCTTCTTTGAACTGCTGTTACTGCTGCTGCTGCCACTTCCAGGAAGAAAGGGGCAGAGCTTGGAAAAGTAACTTTTTTGAACTACAACTCCCATCAGCCCCAGCCAGTGCTGGCTGGGGCTGATGGGAGTTGTAGTTCAAAAAAGTAACTTTTCCAAGCTCTGGAAAGGCGACATTGGGGGGTTGGAGAGGGAGTGGGATAGGTGGCATTGGCAAGCGAAGCAAGCAGGGGCACAGCCCCTAGTAAGAACATAGATTGCCACAAGTTGTCCCAAAAATGGTTTTTCCATATTGGTACAACAGGGGCTTTCTAAAAATGTACCTCAGCTACTGCTGAGCAGAATGTTGTCTGTTTGATTTTTCAACTAAAAAAACGACTATTTGGGAGAGAATCTCCCAAAGCTAGTAATGCAGCCCTTTTTGTGGCTCTTTGCAGCTGTTGGCAACCATGGTTCCCCTCCTTATCCTCCTCTTCATAGTCATTTTCCCTTAGTTTTACTGCTCTCTGGTGTGTACCCATCTAATCAGAGATCACATACTGGAGAGTTGATGTCACCACACTATGAAGCCCACTAGATTAAGGTAATATTTCTTGTATTGGTCACATGAACAGTCCTAGCCAACATAAGATCACAAGAAGAGCGTGCTGGATCAGGCCAATGGCCCGTCTAGTCCAGCATCCTGTTCTCACAGTGGCCAACCAGATGTCTATGAGAAGCCCACGAGCAGAACCTGATGCAAGAGCACTTTTCCCTCCCAGCAACTGGTATTCAGAAGCATACCGCCTCCAAACTTGGAGAGTGTAGCCATTATCCTCTATGAATTTGTCTAATCCTCTTTTAAAGCCATCCAACCTTATTTTAGCACAAGGGCTAGAAACTTGCTTCCCACCCAACCTAAAATAAGGTTGTTAAAATAAGTGTGGCCAGTGCTTGAAAAAACTGGTGGGGCTACTGTACTTTGTATCATTTCTTATTTTCTCTCCCTACCCCCCACCCCATGCACACACACAGATGTTCTACTGGTGTACTATTTGTGCACTATGTAATTACTCTGGTATCCATCCGACATGTGAGCATCAAGGGCCACACTGATGTCAAATGGATCTTCTTGTTTTCACTGCTTGCCATGGCTGGCATGTGGTTTTGTTTTTCTAAAGCATCTCATCTCATCTCTGTACTTTCAACCAATAGGATAGATAAGGACCAATAAACTGAAAGAACAAAAGGAAAGAACCTCAAAGGTGCAGGCAAGACAACTCATTGCCCAACACAGATTTAAAACGCTTCCTCAAGGGAGACTCTGACACAGTTCTGTCAAACAGAAACCAAAACTATGTTCCAATCCACGGAATCTCAAGATATAGTGTGTTATTTTGAGGTGGTGCAGAAGACAAAGTTTTGGTTTCTTTTTGAAAGAACCGCATCATCCCTGAGAAAAGTGTTTCAAAAAACATAAATTGTCTTGTGTGCATCTCTGAGGTCTCTCCCTTTTATTTCTGTAGCTGGTGCATGTGGTATGGGGATTCGCCCTATTTTTAGCCTTTGCCAATGTTTTGGACTACAATTTACAGTTCTGCTGGTTGAGGCTGATGGGAGTTGTAGTCCAAAGCATCTGGAGGGCACCAAGTTGGCAAAGGCAGCCGTAAAGGATCAAGGACACAGCTTAACAGATACTGTTAGATCTACCTCTGCAGATAGATGCACAGGTGCATTATTAACACAAAACACCTTTAGCTTCAGCTAGTTTGCTACCTGCAACCCTTCCTTGAAAAACAACAACAAACTGACTAGTTATTCATGCTCTGATACAGAGGTTCCCACCTTATTGAGGGGAAACTTCCTACTGGTGTGGAAATCATATATCGAACAGATGGAAAGCTTTTTAATCTCAGTAGGCTGAAAGCAAAAAGTAAGGTAATGTCAACCTCTGTTGTAGAACTTCAATATGCCAATGATAATGTAGTCTCTGCACATTCAGAGAAAGATCTTCAAACTGTCCTAAATGTCTTTGCAGAAGCATATGGAAAGCTTGAGCTCTCACTTAATATTAAAAAAACCCAAAGTGCTTCATCAACAGGTGCAAACTAGTCCCTCTGTAGCACCATCAATCCAGCTTAATGGTGTGGCACTGGAGAACATTGATCACTTCCCCATCTCGGCAGCCATCTCTCTGTAAAAGCTGACATCGATGTCTGAGCTCTGTGAGTGCCGCATTCTCCTGAATGAAGCGTAGAGTGTTCGAGGTTCGGGATATTCGCAGGGAGACCAAAATGCTTATTTACAAAGCCATTGTACTACCGACCTTACTGTACGCCTGTGAAACATGGGCCATCTATAAATGCCACTCCCAACTTCCTGAAAGAGTCCACCAACGCTGCCTCTGGAAAATTCTGCAAATTACTTGGGAAGACAGACAGACTAATGTTAGCGTTTTGGAAGAAGCAAAGACTACCAGTGTTGAAACAATGATCCTTCAACATCAACTTCGCTGGACCGGCCATGTTGTTTGAATGCCTAATCACCATCTTTCAAAGCAGCTACTTTACTCCCAACTTAAGGATGGAAAATGGAACATTGGTGGACAGCAAAAGAAGTTTAAAGATGTTCTTAAAGCAAATCTAAAAAAAGTAACATGAACATCGACAACTGGGAAGTCTTGGCCCATGAACATCCCTAATGGAGGTCAGCTATTATCAAAGGTGTTGTGGACTTTGAAGAAGCATGAATACAGGGCGAACGGGACAAATGAGCTAAGCGGAAGGCACATCAAACAAATCCTCATCACAACCATCTTCCATCTGGAAGCCTATGTCCTCACTGTGGGAGGTTGTGTGGATCCAGAATTGGCCTCCACAGTCACTTATGGACCCACTGTTAAAGATCTTATCTTGGAAGACAATCTTACTCGGCCACGAGTGATCACCAATGGATACGGAGGTGAGATTACTGTCGTCTTCTATGAAAGGATACCTTGACTTTTCAGAAATTTCAGCAGGTTCATAATATAGTCCATTGGCCATTAATTGGGATGTATAGAAGCAGCCATATTTCACCAGATATTAAAGAACTTCACTAGCTGCCAGTACTTTTCTAGGCACAATTCAAAATACTGTTAATCATTACAACCCATTTCAGTCTGGGTTCAGGCCCTGATGGATTGCTTTCTTCAGGAGAGGGACAGGAGAAGTGTGACCTTGTTGCTTTTGCTTGATCTCCCAATGACTTTTGATACCGTTGACCACAATGTCCTCCTGGACCATCTCCGTGAGTCAGGAGTTGGTGGCACTGTGCTGCAGTGATTCCACTCCTACCTATGGGCCCAGGCTCAGAGAAGAGTGTTGTAGGATTATATGTCCTGTGCACTGTGGGATGCCGCAGAGCATTATTTTATTTCCAATGGTGTTTAATATCTATATGATGCCACTGGGAGAAGTCATCAGGAGATTTGAGGCACAATTCTGTTGTGACGTCTGAATTGGGAGACAGGTTGTGAATCTTTTGAGCCTGAATGCAGTGTGGGGTTGGATGAGGGCCAATAAACTGAGGCTGAATTCTGGTAAGGTAGAGACTCCGTGAGTAATCAGTTCCCAAGTCTGCATGGGGCTGCATTCTCTCTGAAGTGTGAAGGTACTTCTAGATCCATCTTTCTCAATGGAGGCTCAGATAACCTCTGTGGGAAGGAACACCTGTTGTCAATTTTGGTTGGTACACTAAGTATGCCCTTTCTTGGACAGAGATAGCTTGACCACCATGATTCATGCATTGGTAGCCTTACAACTGGCCTACTGTCATGCACTTTATTTGGATCTTCCCTTGAGATTGGTCTAGAAGCTGCAGGTGGTGCAGAATGCTGTGGGCCGGTTATTGAGTCAAGCGCCTGGACGCACGTATATTACACCTGTGCTGCACTGCCTACCAATCAGCTACCAGGCATTGTTCAAGGTTTTGTTATGAACAACTCAGATGCTTTGTAAAGACGTATCTTTTTGCCCAGGCTTTCCCTGACCCATAAGATGAGACTTGTTTTTATTTGTATGCATTTCCTGAATTCCTGTCCTTATATGCTTTTATACTGCTGTTTTACTTATTTTTTTGTAGTAATTATATTGTTTACTGTTTTTATTTTGTACACCTCTTAGAGATTTAAAAACTGTTCAGCAGTTTATCAGTGGTCTCATACCAGGGTACCTGAAGGGCCAGCTCTTCCCATATGAACGTGCCTGGATGTCAAGATGGTTGTTTGAGGCCCCGTTTTTGAGTTCATGTCTCTGCTTTCTGAAGTGAGGTGGAGAGCTACCCAGGATGCTTCCTTCTCAGTTGTGGTTGTCGACGTGTCTCCCTCCACTGCTCCCTCCTTTGGATTACCTCAGGGATGGAGAACTTCAGGCCTTGGGGCCAAATGCCCCCCAGGCCACACCTCCTCCTGAGCCACACTCTTTACCTCCTTGCTTCACACTCTCTTTGAGTGTTTTTGCCTTGCTGGAATGTGGCCTTGAACTCTAACATTGCTTCTTGCTTGCCTGGAGGGAGGATAGAGAGGGGAGGGGAGTGTGTGTAGCAACTAGGCTACTGTAAAGGTAAATTTCACATTTGTTGCTTTGCCCACTTTTGCCTTTGGCTCTGCCCAACTCTGTCATGTGGCCCCCAGGACATTGTTCAGGAGGGAATGTGGCCCTCAGGCCCTAAGATCCTCAGGAGAGACCCTTCTCTCTATTCCAACACGCTTACAAGCACGATTGGTGGGGATGAGAGACAGGGCATTTTCGGTGGCTGCCCCTAGGCTCTGGAACTCCCTTCCCAGGGAGGTAAGAATGGTTTCCTCCTTGCAGTCCTTCCGTCAGCAGGCAAAGACCTTTTTATTCCGACAGGCTTTTAGAACTGATGGTCCTTAAGGGATGAGGCTTGCAGAGGGTGCTGTGTTGTTTTTTACTGTTTAACTGAGTTTGATTCATTTTAACTGTATGTTTAAATGGTTTTAATATTGCAAATAGTCTGATTTTTAAGGTAGTTTGTATGTTTGTAACTATATGTATCTATTTTATCTGGAAGCCGGCTTGAGTTCCAGTTTTGAAAAAAGGGTGGGATGATAATAATAATGATAATAATAATAATGATGATAATAATAATAATAATAATAATACCTGGTGCCAAATTAGTCGGTTTTTAAGCACCATTTGAAAATTGCTTGATTTTCCAGGGCTTATAATGGCTTTTAATAGTCCTGTGGTTTTACTGCTCATCTTAAAATGTTATGTGCTGTTCTCTTTCCCCACATCATCCTCATTTTAGTTTTTGATATGATATTACATGCTGTTATGGAGACCTGCATGCTCTCACCCTGCGAGAGGGTAAAGTGCTGCCCGCAGCTCCACCCCGCTTAATAGCCTCTAAGCTAGTGGGTTGCAGGAACACTTGACCCTTACTTGAAACTGGGAATCTGCCAGCAGACACTGTCCAGTCGCCACTGAAATAAAGAGTCAAACCATCCTTTCCGACTGCCTTGTTAGCCCAAACCTTGGAGAGTGTTGCCAGAGCAGCCTGGCTCATGGGAGATAAACCACAATAATGTAAGGCAGCCAACCTTCCTCTAAAATAATAGTTTATTTTAAAAAAAATAAGGAAAGGGGAGAAAGATAAGGAGAGCACAAGATAAAATAAAACACAAACTTAGCATGTAGCTAGCCTAACACTTGAGCAAGCTACAAAGCATGCTGAAGACACACCAATTTACCCTGGCCTTTGACGCTTGAGGGAGAAATAGATATTTTAGGACCCACCACTGATTATGGATCCCAGCTACTTCTGACACTTGGCTTGCTCTCTGGGTCTAACCTCCTGGTGCTGACCGGATAGGTGTGGCAGGAGGAGGTGGGTGAGAGAGCTCAGCCAATGGAGATGGAACCTGGAGCAGAATGAGGCAGGTCATTTCCACAGGAAACCTGTGGAGATGGGTGCTTGGGGTAATTTTCACTTTGCCAAGGAAGGTGAAGAGTTGTGAACTGGAAGGAATCCCCCCCTTGGGTTCCTGGGAGGAATGCTTGCAATGTGACTGCCCGGTCTTTGAACTATGGCACAGTTGGTCCAAGGTGACTTGTGGAAGGATAGGCAGGGTTTGTGCGGCACCTCATGGCTCATGCCTCCTTGACAATAGGGTGGCCATTGCCAGAGAAGAGGACATGCATCACCTAAAGCAGGGCCAAAAAAAAAAAGATTTTATAAAATTTGCATATTTGCATGCATAGCTGCAAACCTATAAATAATTACAGCAACTTAAATAGGTATACTGTATATCTCACCATTGTGGGGAAGACTGTGACCAGGTGAGCTGTGTGCCTGTGCAGCCTGCTCTCCAGGTGCTAAGTGCTGGTGGGCACCTGCAAGGCCCTTCCTGCTCTCCCTTCTTAGGGTTCTTTAGCTTTAAATCAGACTTGGACTGGACAGCCCTCCAAATATGGAATTATTTCAAACAGAGAACTGTTTGTTCTCGGGCAGTCCTTCAAATAGATGACTGTCCTCTGTAAAGTAGGCCATGGTACTTGAGAATCTGCATTGAAAGGTAGGGCAAAATATTTTAATAAATAAACCAATCATGCAGCAGTGAAATTCCGCAGATAAACGCAAGTTTCTGTCTCTTCCACAAGCCAGTGTGAAGAGGAACTGCAGCTTAGTGACAGAGGACATGCTTTGCATGCAGAAGGTTCCTGAATCATTCTCTGGCACCTCCAGGTGGGCCTGGGAAACATTCCTGTCTGAAATTTTGCAGAGCCACTGCCAGTCAGTATAGACACATTACTGAGCTAAATAAATGGGCCAATGGTCTGACTCAGTATAAGGCAGATTCCTGTGTTCCAAAGTCCCCCCCCCCACTATAGTCTTCTGAAGCAGAGCTGTCACTCCCCCCCCCGCACAAACAAATGGAATAAATGATGCTGTTAGTTAAAATGACCTTCTTTAATTTTTTTAAAATTATTCTGGACCATCTGTTGATTGAGACCAGGATCCAAGAGACAGCGTCAATCCATCCTCTTATAGCATGCCTTTCAGACCCAAACCCCACGGCCTGAGACATGGAGCCGGCCAAGGGAGATGTACTGAATTGTTGTGGTTAGTAAATAGGCCTGCTGTCGGCAGGCTGCACTGTGCATTGCCATAAATAGCTGAGTTTGCAATGCCACCTCTGGCAAGCTGGGTGTAGGCCAGGGGCTAGAATCCCATTGGGGAAAGCTCAGGCAACGGAGTGCAGGAGAGACAGTTGTAAACAGTTATAATTCAATAATCCAGAGTGTCGTGGTTAATTGAAGATATCTTTAAAAAGTTATTTTTATACAAGTCAGACATGCTGCAGTCCTATTGACCTCAGAGGGACTTAGGTTCTGAGTAATAATGTTTTGGGACAGGTTTGTATGTTTTCCAGTGTGTTGTAGTATAATGCCAAACTTCATACATTATGTGTAATCTTGATGGCTAACCATTTTTGCATATGTGCCAGTGATCCCCTATTTGCTGGGGAAAATTCTGACTTCCTCATACCTATTCCTGAAAAATGACTACCCCCATTTTGGCTTTTGGGTGATTTTGTGAGCGGAGGTGCATTTCAAAATGTTGTTAGTTTTGTTATATGCCTTCAAGTTGATTACAACTTATGGCAACCCTATGAATAGGCGACCTCCAGTGGCATCTGATATAAACCATCCTGTTCAGATGTTGTAAGTTCAGGTCTGTGGCTTTCTTTATGGAATCAATCCATCTTTTGTTGGGTCTTCCTCTTTTTTTTACTCCCTTCTGTTTTTCCCAGCATCATTGTCTTTTCTAGTGAATCATGTCTTCTCATGATGTGTTCAAAGTATGATAACCTCAGTTTCATCATTTTAGCTTCTAGTGATAGTTCTGGTTTAATTTGTTCTAACACCCAATTATTTGTCTTTTTTCGTGGTCCATGGCATCCACACAGCTCTCCTCCAGCACCACATTTCAAAGGAATTGATTTTTCTCTTATCCACTTTTTTCACTGTCCAACTTTCACATCCATACATAGAAATTGGGAATATCATGGTATGAATGATCCTGACTTTAGTGTTCAGTGATACATCTTTGCATTTGAGGACCTTTTCTAGTTCTCTCATAGCTGCCCTCCCCAGTCCTAGCCTTCTTCTAATTTCTTGACTATTGTCTCCATTTTGGGTAATGACTGTGCCAAGGTATTGATAATCCTCAACAAGTTCAATGTCCTTGTTGTCAACTTTAAAGTTACATAAATCTTCTGTTGTCATTACTTTAGTCTTCTTGACATTCAGCTGTAGTCCTACTGTTGTGCTTTCCGCTCTAACAGAGCATATATTTTAAGTATGTTAAAGATTGTATACCACCTGGTATACATATTCGTTCTTTTATCCTCTGTGTTAACTGCATTTCCGCATTTTTACAGTGCTTGCAAAACTTGGAAATTCTCTCTGAGTAAACAGTGGGAGAAAAGACATGAGTGTGTACATCATAGGCAACAACTCTTCTATCAGCCATGGTTTCCCACAGTCCACAGATGAGCTGCAGCAAGAATTGAGCTCACAAGCTCACTCCTCCCCTCTCTTCATTCCTGTCCATAAAGAGAAGATAAAAAGCTTTCACTTCCAGTTTTAAACCAACCACAGTTCCTCTTGATGTCCAGGACTCAGGGAACTATGGTTTGTTTCAGATCCTGATTTATTCTCACTAATGAGAGTTCCTTGAGTTTGGATGTCACAGGAAACTGTTTAAAATCTGAAGTGGAAGGTTCTAATCTCATGGGTTGAGAAAGGGAGGGGGGAGTGAGTACAAAGCTTCACTGCAGCTTGTTTATGTAGCTGGAAAGCATGGTTTCTAGTTATGTCTGAACTGGACCTCTAAAAACCGTTGTCTGTCTCCAGCCTGAATTGCTGGCACTGTTGCTGTTCATGCTTCATCCCTCATTCAATTGGAGAGAGGATGTCTTTTGCCCTTATAATGCTAAAATATCTTATGTTGCACAACCTGCCATTTCAATTGCTTCAGCTGGTGAGGTTTATTTTGAACCATTAACAGCATACTATAGAACTGTTGCATTTTTTTCTAATACGCCTTTAGCTTAGGAACAAGCATCCTCTTAGCTTCTAAATAAGTGCATGGTAGACTAATGCAAAATGAATGAATACAGCAGGTGGAGAAGAGCCTTCAGCAATATGTAATAATAGAACAGTTGTGTGGATTCATATTCAGGTAGGGGTCCCTAGGGTGAGAGTAGGCATGGTTTAAATATGTCCCCTGTTGTTTTCATCTGTGAAAATAAGAGCCCTGCTGTATCAGGCCAAATGCCCACCTACTCCAGCACCCTCTTCTCAGAGTGGCCAACCAAATGCCCATGGGAAGCCCACAAGTAGGATCTGAGTGCAACAGCTGTCTCCCCACATGCAATTCCTTCCAGTTGGTACTCAGAGGGATGGGATCAATTGGCTGGTTCCAGTTTGAAAGCATTTTGTCGACCTAACAGGCTGGTATCAATTTGAGTTCATTCTTTGTCTGCTAGCCACTACTTTTACCAATCCATTTTTTCCTCACAAAAAATATTTGTATTAATACCAATATTTTGAAGGGAAATACCAATATTTTGAAAGGAAATATTGATAAATGATCAATAAAATTATCATTCTTGATATTATAGAGGCAATGTTTTAAAAAATAAAATCCATTTTTGAAAATAGCTGTGGGAAATCGCTACATAAAAATCTGATTCACAATGATTGAGAATAAATGAATTATTCTTATTTATTCTGTACAAAATCTGACTTGGGCAGAATTCTAGTCCATTCCAAATTCAGAGGCATACTGCTTCCAAAGGTGGAGATAGAGTGGGTGTGTCCTGGCTAGGCCTTTTTGAGGCTTGGCTACACCATGGATGCAAGTGGGGGGGAGCATTAAAGCTAACAATAAATCAATTAACATAAACATTACTCTTCCCCCAAAATATGTTTCACATTCCGCTTGTTCCATTAGCTTAAGAAAAAAAAATCATATATTTATATATTACACTATAAAAATTAGCCACATAGCTCAGGACCTCTCATTGCCTTTTTCTATTTCTTCCATATGTGCTGCAATGCCTAAACAAAATTAGTTACCCTGGATTAATATGTACAGTATATAATTTTTATCTCCTGCGATTTGGCAAATTGTGCAGACAGCGTTGCCAGGGATGGCTGCCATCATAGTTGCTCCTTTCTGCTTTATTCTGTTGTGTTTTTTGAGGTCTTTTCCTTCTCACTGTCTCGCATTCATCTTCATCGCCGTTGGATTCCAAAATACATTCCTCATTGGTTTCACCGTCATCCACCCCAGCACCTTTCTCCTCTGGGGGATCCAAATGCAGGATTTTCAAAATATTTCTTACTTCTTTTATTGCTGTTGCCGAATGTGTTGTTCCCTTGTATGGGACAATGAGGCGAAATGGGAATCCCCAAAAGTATTTAAAGCCTGATTCCTGTAGCTTTAAGGTGTACGGTCTGAGGTGCCTCCATTGTTGCAGAGTTTCAAGGGAAAGGTCTTGCAGGACTAATATTGGGGTACCTTTATATTTAACAGCTTCCCAGCTCCTTAGCTGTTTTAAAAGGCTCTTTTTTGTGTGAATTTAGCAAAGCAAACAATAATGTCCCTGGAGCCCTCTTTACAACGTGGTCCCTATGGTCTGTGAGCTCTTTCAAGATCGTCTTCCATGAGTGGGAATTCAGATAGCAGTGACTTCAGCCAATTAACAAGGAATGATTTGATATTGTCTTTTTCTATATCTTCACCAAGTCCACAAAATCTCAGATTCTCCCTTCTATTTTAGTTTTTAGGTCTTCCAGCTTAATTTTGGTCTCTATATAAGCCTTTTTGAGCATTTTAACGTCTTTTCCCTGTTCTGCCATCTCTTCTCCCATCTTTGCTATACTGGATTCTGATTTTTCTATTCTGGTTGTTAAATCTCCCAGCTTTTTATCCAAAATAATAGCCCAACTTTTCATAAGATCATTTTTGAATGCTTGGAGTTGTGTTTGTATTTCTACTCTGGTCGCTACAGCGTCTGCTTCTTGTATCTCCACCAGGCTGCATATCATTTCCAGGCCTAGGGGAAGGCAGCACCATATTTACCAGTGACTCTGTTGTTTCCTCAGATATAGGCCTTGAACTAATGCTTCCTCCTGCAGGCTGGAAGTAGTGAGTTAAATCCAGATTTTTGCTTCTAGCTGCTCCAGCGATCATCCTCTATCAGGGGTGCATGAAATACTGGTCGGGTTTTAGTGTCTTTCGCTCAAACAGGCATAAATGAATACAAGGCAAAGGAGCTCCCGGACTATGCTGCCATCTTGCAGGTGCACTAGCTCTGCCCCTTGGTGCTTTACTTCTGCTACCTATTTTTTTAATAATCCCAGGTATGGTCTGAAGGCACATGAGGCCAGCACCCTGCTGAAGCTAAGCAGGGTCAGGTCTGGTCAGTGCCTGGATGGAAGACTGCTTGGGAACCATATGTAAGCCGCTTTGGGTTTCTATCCTGGAATGAAAGGCAGGGTATAAATGTAATGAATAAATAATATTTTCTAAAAAAATAAAATTATTTTATATACGTTCCAGTTTTAAAGTGGCCACCCTCTGCCCCGAACGATCACAGATTCTTTTTTGGGTCCCATATGCTGCAAAATGCTAGATCCATTTCACTTTGACACCTACAGTTCTCAAGTATCTCAAGAACTTGTGAGGCTTCTTTTTTTTTTTTGAGAGGCATCTTTTAAAGATGGATGCAATTTTCCTTCAAAGCATGCAACAACTGACAGATGATTTAGTTGTTGCAATGTGGACTCATTGACTCAGTCAAAATGAGTTCATGGTTCTAAATACAGTCATTCCAAAACTGTTTTCCATTTTTGGTTGATTGTGGCTGCAAATCAACTTTTTCTGAAGTAAGAACATTGAAAACAAAATATAGGTCACAGATATTGGACAAAAAATTTGGAGGAGGAGTTGAGATGTAGTATGATTCCCTTCACTACTTCGTGAAAACATATGCCAGGTTTTGTTCTAATCCTATCAATCGTTAATTCAAAACATTATTGTGTATTTTTCTACCTTTAAAAACACAGTTAAACTTTCTTTTATCATGTCATGAAAAAGTTATCACATTCACCACAATTTTGGCAAGTATGAAAAAACTGTTGGGCACTTCTGTGTTAGAGGGTGCTTGCTCAGTTGCCAAGCCCAGGTTGTCTCTGCAGCTTTGTCAACCTACTCATAGTAATAGCTTTTGAACTGGATGCCACATACCTCTTTCCAAAGGGTGACACTCTGGGTATGTATGTTTTTCCTTTAGATTTAATTTAAAAATATGCATAATCCATCATATCCACATGGACTGGTTAAAGTTCTGTGCTGCCTCCCTAATAGGTTAGAATAGACTTATAACACAAATAACCTCACATTTTATACTGTATAATTATCCATAATTCCAGGAAACATAATAAAATCAGAAAATATCATAAAGCCCATGATGCATCATAAAATGACTCTCTGTATGACCACAATTGGAAATTAATGAACACGTGGTCTAAATAAAGAAGCTTGGGCAAAATAATGCATTGGTTTTTGAAGTCCCAGCTCCCACTAGTAGCCCACCCATTCAGTGTGGGTTTGGCTATCTCTTTCAAGAAGCTGTTGGGGGGGGGGAGAGAGAAAAGAAGCTGTTAGAGGAGTGACCTGCCTTGCATTACAGTACATTACATCGTACCTATCTCCAAGTCCGCTCTTTTCTGCAATGGCTTCCAGGTTGTGCAACTTGGGACATAGGAAGCTGTGTTCTCCTGAATCAGGCTATTGGTCATCTAGCTGGGTATTGCCTTTCCTTTTCTATATTTATGTTTATTTAACTTATTACATGACAACAGGTTACAAATAGCAACACCAAACTATCCCTCCTCTCCCAGAGCTTGGAAGTAATTCGTTACAAGTAATTACTTGTAATTCATTAAGTTTTTGAGGAACGAGTGGGTAATTCCTTCACAACTAGGAGTAATTTTATTACTTTCGTGGAGTAATTGTAATGTTTCCAGCATTACTTTGGGGCATTACTTGGGGGGGAAGCAGGGGTAGTCTTCTGCTCCTCTGATTTGTGGATGAAAATTATGTGCCTCAAACTGGGCTTCTGTGCAGCGTCGCTCTTCCTTCATGCTCTGTGGGTGGGTAGGAGGTGATGAGGGAGGAGGTGGAGAGTGAGACCGGGTGGAGTGGGGAAAACACTTGTTTTAAAAACTGGATGGTGGTGGAGAAGAATGGAGTGGAGGGGAAAAGGAGCCGGAGGGCAAGAACATGGATAAAGGAGGAGAAGGAGGCAGCAGCAGAATGGAGATAAAGAATTGTGGAGGTGAAAGATGATAACGTGTGTGTGTGTGTTTGCACTTGGCACACAAAGTGGCCTCCACCACCCACTCTAGCTACTGTGCCGCATTTGCTGTATTTTAACATTTTGCAGCTCAGGGGAAAATATTTCCTTGGGTGAATGTCTCTTAGTTGTTGGCAGGGCAGGTTCTGGGAGGTGGTTAAGTGAGAGAGATTATGCTTGTTGGCTGGGGGTGGGTTGCACTTGGTTTGACTTGCAAAGATCTGAATAGTGGCCTCTGTCTCCCTCCCCACCTCCCTTACCAGTGGAGAGACCACCATTGCTATCTTATGGATAAAAAGAATTATTCTACTACCTCTGTATGTGTTTATTTTTAATGTTGTTTTAGGCTACTTAGATGTGCAGCAGCCAAGGCCAGCACCTTGTAGGCATTTTTTTAAAAAAGTAACTGAAATGTAAGTGTAGTGATTACCTTTGAGAAAAAGTAATCAGTTACTTTCAGAGCAATTGTAACGGTAATTACTACTTTTTCGGCCATGTAATTGTCACTGTAAATTATTACTTTTTAAAAGTAATCTTCCAAGTTCTGTCGTCTCCCTTCTTCCGCATCTGTGAGACAAGGGCACAAAAATCGGCCAAGCACATCTCATTTTCAACTAGTGTCAAAGAATCTACCTATTATTGTTTGTGTATTCCTCTGTGGCGCAGAGTGGTAAGCGGCGGTAATGCAGCCGAAGATCTTCTCATGGACGGAGTTTGATTCCAACAGAAGGAGGAAGTCAAATCTCCGGTAAAAGGGGTCGAGGTCCGCTCAGCCTTCCATCCATCCGTGGTTGGTAAAATGAGTACTGGGGGTAAAGAAAGGCCGGGGACGGAACTGGCAATCCCACCCCATGTATACGGTCTGCCTAGTAAATGTCGCAAGACGTCACCCTAAGAGTCAGAAATGACTCACACTACAAGTGCGGGGACACCTTCACCTTTTATTCCACAACACTGCACCAAATTTCAATAAAGTCATTGAATATTGCCTTTACACTGGCTCTCCAGGGTTTCAGGCAGGAGGCATCCCCAAACTTACCTGAAGGCACTGCTTTGTTTCTTACAGCAAACAAAATTTGTGGGAACTGAAAAGCCTTTCTGTGCTTTAGCTATTTTTTAAAGATTATCTATCTAAAAATACTTTTCCTTGTTAAGTATTCAGAACAAGTTATGTTCATATTTAAGCACCAAAACAGATGTGGGTTTCTTCAGACAATTGGTAATTATATTAAAGCTTTGTAAAATTAAATAGCAGCCGCAGGTGGTGCGATGCAGATCAGGACCCTGGGATAGGGGATAGGGAGAAGCAGCTTTAGCCCTTCATATCTGCCATTGTCCCAGTCTGGGTCAAAACAACTACAACTTCTATTTTAATCAAAAGTGAAGTTCTCCCTGCCCTTAAATTGAATGAGCATTTGTATTCCTTATGCCTATTCATTGTAATAATGATCTGTTTGTTTGAAACTCCCTAATGAAATAAGAATTCTGTCTGCAACAGTATCTTACAATGCTCTAAGGTTTTAAAGTGGTTTTAAATTGTAATTGTTGCGCCCTAGGCACAAGGGGAGTTAGATCAGGGAGGGGAGTCAGATGAGGACAAGGTCCCTGGGGGTGTTGAAGGAGGGAGGACTCTCTCACCCTGCAGACTTCCTCGGCCAGCACCCCCATTGTGGCAGGTCTAGCCCCAACTGCGAGCCCCCCGCCTGAACCGTTGGGAAGCGACCCTTCGTGCGTGGCAACTCCACCCACGCAGGAATCCCTGCCCAGCGCTTCGAAAACTTCCCCACCAACCAGCTTCCCGCTCCCTGAGGTCGTGCCGGCACGTAGTGAAGCCCCGCTGTCAGATGCGCGGTTGGAGGCTCCCCCCCTCACCCCGCATGAAAAGGCATGAGAAGAGAGACTTTCAGAGGGTGGGACTTCGGAGGAACCGTTGTTTACATGCGAAGACCTTCCCTACTAAGCAGGTGCCCACCCAGGCTCTAGTGCTGAGTCAACTCTCCCCACACGCTGCAGAGACTGTTTAGGTAGCCTAGCTAGGGAAAGTAGTGAGTCCACAGGTTTATGAAGTGCACCGCTTTGGATGTAACCATCACATTAATAAAACGGGAATTAGACCAAACCTCGCCTCTGTCTCATGTCTCGGACTCTGGGCAGGACAGAAATTATTGTTGTTTTAAATTGTTGGATTTTAATTTTTAGCTGCTCTGAAATATGGTTGAACAATGGGGTAGAAATCCCTGAACATAAAATACATTAGAAAAGAAGAATCCTAAATGGGGCTGGGGAGCTATTTGCATTGGCCAAGGTGGAAGGTGGAGAGC
Organism: Rhineura floridana; assembly: GCF_030035675.1. Classification (NCBI taxonomy): domain Eukaryota; kingdom Metazoa; phylum Chordata; class Lepidosauria; order Squamata; family Rhineuridae; genus Rhineura; species Rhineura floridana. The sequence goes on from NC_084494.1 coordinate 11,484,737, forward strand.
CCTCAGGAGTTGGTTTTTTTCAGTGCCTTCTCCAGGTCAGGACCCCTCTCAGGGTGGTAAAGCATCTCTGGATCCTTTTCCCTTCGCTCCCTCCTGACATGGTTTCAGTTGGAATTGGGAATCCCCACACCTTCTGCTTGTATTTCATGTTATATTTAGTTGTTATCCCCCTCTCGATTTTATCCTCACAACCCTGTGATGTAGATTTAGACTAAGAGATAGTGATCTGGCCTTCATGACAGTGACTTTCATGGCAGAGTGGGGCTTTGAGCTGCAGTCAACCAGATCCTAGTCTGGCACTAACTCCTATGCTACATTGGCCATCTAAGTCACTGGTATCATTACACATTGTAGCAGCTAGTTCCATTTCTTAATTATACATTGTGTGAAAAACCTTTCTTGCAGAAAGAGCATCCTCTAATGTTGAGCCCAGACTGTCCAGGGCTTTTTTTTTAGGTCAAAACAAGTGCCTCTAACCATTTAGCTTTCTTTTTCCTCAAGAACAAGCACCTACAGCTGGCTAAAGTAGCTTTAGCAGGATCAATTATCTTCTTCTAATGTGGAAAGTGAGTTTGACATTCAGGGAAGCTTAACGTCACAACAGACTTTGATTTTTCAGCCTCTCATGGTCAATTAATCTTTTGGAGCAATACCAGGCAACTGTGCCTGCTTTCAATTCCACTGTTTTACTAGAGACTTAGCAAGCTATTAAATCAGCCCCACAGCAGCCATGGAGATGCATCGGGGAAATCTCAGCACCAAACAACAGAAGCATCAGGTTTTACATTTATTCACTGATTCACCGTAGAGAAGGGAATCCCAGTCTCCTTTCTGCTGCCTTCCTCTTTGCAATCCAATCACTTGACTGATCTAGACATGAAAGTCTGCCGCCTAGTGGCTTGATGTTTGGCGGGAGAGATTCCTTATTTAACCTTTGAATCTGATTTGCAAAAGTGAGACTTAGATATTTATAATTGCTTTTTAAACCAAACAGTTTGCAAATAATTTGTAACATTAAACACTCAGTCTGACCAGACATGTCACTTTTATCCTTCTAAATATTTATAATGCTTCTGTTGGCTTATCCATATATATTTTATCTTCTGGGATAGACTTAGGTGTTGGTTGATTTTATCTAAACAATTATGAATTGCCCTTCCACTTGGATTTTCAGCTAAGCACCATGTATTTCTTCAATTCTTTACTTCCATTAGTATTTTTTTATTTTAATGAAGACTTTTCTCCCCAGGAAATCTGCTTGCTTGCAAAGTCTCTCGATCACAAAGAATACATAGGCATGTTCTTACCAAGAGAGGATTCAAGTGATAGCTTTGACTCTTCTGGCCCACAGGTAGGGAGTATCAAACAGGGAAAAAACTTTCCCTCCATACTTTCCACAGGAAGCTAACTGACTGGATTCTCACAACCTGCTTCATTCCCTTATCAGTCCGTATCAGATCTGGCTTGCAGGGATTGGAAGTCCTAAACTAGCTTTCCTGTGCCTTATAGTTAGAATCATCAGAAATTATGATTCTGTGGATGATCCCCTTCCAGCGCAGGGGTGGCCTGGGCCTCCAGCTGCCCCCGCATCCTTCTGTTTGCCATTTTTGGATCCCCTGGGAAGCTTGTGAGACTTTGTGTGTGTTGGACCCTGGGTGAGAGCCATGGTGGATGGGTGGCATCCTGGGTGAGAGCCAGGAGGTTGAGAGAAGTTGAGTGGAGAAGTGCAAGGCAATTGTTCTAATATTTATTTGTTAATTTGTATTATGTATGCATTTCTATTGTGGCTTTATTGTATATTTTTACAATATTTGCTGTTGTTTTATCTTCTGTACACTGCTTAGAGATTTTTTATATATATTAAGCAGTATAGAAATGGCTTAAATAAACAAACAAACAAAAAAATAATCATTCATCTCCAGAACTTGCTCATTTTGTGAGACATTATACTTTCTTTTAAAAAGCTACTAGGGACTAAAAGATCACACAGATAGGACCCCCCCTTTGCAATGGGCTTGTACCAGCAAAAAATGGTTTCTGTAGCAATATAGTTTCATCCCAGAATATTTATTTGTTGACTTTGGTTTGTTAATCTCTCATCCCACCATTGGGTGTAAGAGTTCTTGGGTTCAATTCCCAGCCAAGGCCTTGCACCTGTGAAAGGAGAGGGCAAATCTTTCAAAATGTACAGAAGGGCTGTAGCTCAGTGGTGGAGCATCTACCTTGCATGCTTGCATGCAAAAGGCCCTGAGTTCAATCCCTGGTATATCCAGGTTAGGGTTACCAGTTATCTGTTTTTTGGTCAGATACTCCAGCTTTTGGGGGTGATCTCTGGGTCTCCGGGTGTCACCTTAATCTCCAGACTCTCCGCTTCAGTTAAAAAAAATTAAGTTTCTAGGTGGTCTGGTTCCTGAGATATACACCAAAACATCAGCCACCCCCACCCCCACCCCCACGACTGTTAAATCTGTTTAACAGATCTGTTATAGCAGTTTGTAGCTCTAATCCTGCCCTTTCAGGATTGTAGCCAATAAGTGAAGCCAGGGTTGTGATTTGTTGACCTCCAGGCAGTGCCTAGACCTCATTGCAACGCCAGAAAATGGTGGTTTTCCCCCCAGTTCATCTGAAAATCTCATAAATTGGGTAAGTATATAGCTTTCTGGTTTTTTTCTCTTGTGTGCAAGACTCAAACCCTGGGCTGTTGAAGAGGGCAGTGCTTTGAACACCTTCCCAATATGAAAGCATTAATCCAATGCTTGCTTTTCTGGGAGTAAAGCCATGCTAATCCCACATAACCGGAGTAAACCCCATCGAATTCAAAAGGACTTACTTTTGAGTAGACGTGGTTAGGATTGTGCTGTAAATTAATGGGACTTTTGAGTGAACATAGCAAAGAACTGTGTTTGTGTTGTAAATCTTTCTGTCCCTCTCCGATCCTACTTTTTAAAGCAATTACGCAGGGCATACTTAGGTATCACAGCTTTTATTATGTAGAAAACTAATACTGATTTTTTAAAAAATGTTCTGCAATGACCAATTGGTTTGACAATAAACTATTCTATGGGGTGTATTTTTACATCTGCAGTGTGTGTGTGTATGGAGTCTTTCCAACAACCCTGTGAGATATGGTTGGTGAGTGGAAACCAAGGAAGTTCACAATAAGAAATAAATCCCTTTAAAATCCAATGACCGTAAAACAAAAATAAACAGTTGCAAAACAGCTTAAAGTGGCAGGATTCTGAATTTGGGATGGGTGAATGAAGTTTATTTAGTTATTATTTGAATTATATCCTGCCCTTCCTTCCAGTAGGAGCCCAGGGCAGCAAAGAAAAGCACTAAAAACACATTTTTAAAAACATTTTTAAAAGTTTTTAAAAAAATCTTTTTTTTAAAAAAGAAAAGGTTTCAAAACATTAAAAAGCAATTCCAACCCAGACATAGACTGGGATAAGGTCTCAACTTAAAAGGCTTGTTAAAAGAACAAGTTCCTTATCACTTGAGGTTGCAGTTCTCTGGACATTTCCCTGTTTGAGTAAGCCCCATTGAATACATTGGGACTTGCTTCTGAGTAAAGAAACATAGGATTGCACTGTAAATATCTTGACAGGTTGCGTAAATAATAAACATATTTGATAGTCATGCTTATATACATATTTCTTCATACTGTGTCCCAGTAAGTATTTGATTTCACACTATGGTTGTAGATTATTTTTTCCTCTACATTTTAAGTGTGCCATTCTTCCCTGGGGTGGTCATGGTTCTCCGTTGTTTTCATCCTGAGGAGCAGATAGGCTGAGAGATGGTAAATAGCCCATGGTCACCCAATACACTTTATAGCTCATTTCCATCTTTAAAAATTAATTAAAACAATTTACATGCAGGCAGAATTTATTATGTAGATCCACATTTAAAGTGCATCCAACTCACATTCAAAGTACATGACTTCACCTAAAGAATCCTGGGAAGTGTAGTTTCCCCCTAACAAACTAGTTCCCATGATTCTGTGGTGAGATTCATGTGCTTAAAATGGGTGTTGAATGTGCTTTAAATGAATGGTGTGCATCTGCCCTAGGTATGATGTGCACTCAAGAGTGAATTGAAAAGAACCATTTTAAAATATACTTTTTTAAACAAGGGAAGGGTTGGAGCTTATTGGTAGGGCATATGCTTTTCATGGAAAGGTCCAGAATTCAATTTCTGGAAAAGACTATTGCCTGGAATCCTGGAGAGCCAGTGCTAGTCCATGTCATCAGTACTGAGCTACATGGTACCAAATGGCCTGAGTCTGTATAAGGCAGATTTCTTTGTTCCCCAAAGTGGAAAGAGACTCGAGGGTCACAGTGACTCCAAAAATTATTTATTTTATTTACAACATGCGGGCTGTCAGCATCTCCTCCTCCCTCAGTGTCATCGAAAGCCTCATCCTCCCCCGACGTCTCTCCCTGATCCACCTAGGGGAACTGGGGCTCAACACCGGGTAATGCTAATCCACGTAGGCCTAAGAAAGGACATGCCTGAAATATTGTCAGGAAGTTATAGACAATACTGAACTAGATAGACAAATAATCTAACTCTGTATTACTCCATTTCTTATGTTCCTGTTTATTTTAGCAATTACTTTTCCAATGGTTCTAAATAGCTTACATTGGAAAATACAAATACAGAAAATACCATGCAAACCCTTAAGATACAGATACATACCTATCTTACCAGGTAAAGACCTTCTTATGCTCCCAGGCATTTTAATCATTTTAATCTTTTTAATCTTGTAATACTAATCCTTTTATCATCTTATATTTTGTTTAATTGTATTTTGTTTTCATTGTGTCTTATATGTTTTGTGATTTTATTATTATGATGTATGTATTTTATCCTATTCTGTTTACCGCCCTGAGAGCTACTTGCTATGGGCAGTATATAAATGCAACAAAATAAATAAATAAATAAAATAAAATTAAGAGTAAATCCAGGCTCAGCTTCTGCTGTTCCTTCAAGGCTCTGTAGCTCACAGGTGGGAGATATCCTATAAGTAAATGGGTACCATTTTCCCCAGGAAAGTATTTTTAAGACAGGTGTTTTTGTCACTTTGCTCGGCTCTGAAGCTAGACCAGGTTCCTCTTATTTAGCTGGTGGGATGGTGGAAGATTCAAGAGGAGGTGAAAAGCCCCACATCTGTGCACAGAAGCCAGGAGAGTGCTGCCTGCAGATTAGAACTGGCACTCATCATAGTAGTTTAGCTCCCCTCCCCCCCCCGCCCTGGCATGTAAAACTCCATTCATGTCCTCACACCTAGCAAATCTTATAAAAGTGAACTGCTCTCCTTGGGAGAGAGCGGTACTGCCTATCCTTGCTTACAGGCAGGCTTCTAACCTGAAACAGCTGTTTACCAGCAACAACGGATGACCTAACAGAGTCACATTAAAAAGCCAAGCCTCAACAATTAGAATAAACATGAGGGCCAGCCAAGGATGGGTGAAACACACTATTATTGCTCCAATAACTTTTGTATGAGTTCAACCACAAGTCTGGACAAGTCTGTCTCTTTTCTACATTAATCTGTGATTATTATTTTTTAATCCACACAAAAATCCACATTTAACTTTATATATTTCCACTCAAACGTGCATTTCTTAATGTATTTTTCTCAAAATACACGTTTTGAGCTGTGAACTTAAGGAAGTGTGTTGGATGAGTTCCAATCCACACGTTAGTCCAGAACGTGTAGATCAGGTTGGTTTGTATCAAAATTCACAAAGGCCGAATTCCCCCAGCATCCCCAGGGTCATCTTGGCCTATTTTGGCAATGCTGTTTAATGGGCCTGTCAAAGACTTCAGCCAAGGAACCTCATGGCCTCAGGCTGCCTTTATTGCTGTTTTATGTTTATTAGCCTCGTGGCTTAATGGGATCTTTATGTGATTTTGTTAAGTTGCCTTCAATACTACATATGGCAGAAAGAAAGCAGCAAGCCTGTCTGCTGGATTAGGGCAAAGACCCCTCTAGTCCAGTATCGTGTTCCCACAGTGGACAACACAATTGCCTAAGGGAAACCAGTAAACAAGAGCTGAGTGCAACAGCTCTCCCTGCAACTGATATTCAGTGGCATGCTGTCTTTGGTCCTGGAGGTGGTATATAGCCATCACTCTAGTAGACATTGATACTTTTATCCTACATGAATTTGCCTAACCTTTTAAAGCCATCTAAATTGGTGACATTGTGAGCAAATGTCATAGTTTAACTTCATGCTGTATGAAGAATTTAATTATTTTGTCTGTCTTGAATTCAGTAGTGGTTGATGGGATGGTGAAGACGGGGCTCTGTTGCGTACCTGGCTTTCAGGTGCCAAGGGTCACCGCTGCTTACTGATAGCAGGGAGGTGCAGAGAGTTCAGTGCAAAGATAGTGTAGCTGCAGCGGCATGGCAACAGGAACATTGGACTGGCTCTGCCACCATACCTGCAGCACACCTCACTCTCTGCACATCTCTCTCTTGATAAGCGGCAGCAACCTCCAGCACCTGGAAACCAGATATACAACACTGTCCTGCCTCCACAACCCCAATGACCACTACTGCTTGCATCTTCCAACATTTGGCTTCATTAGATGGCCCCACTTTCTAAAAACGTCTCCCTACCATGCCTAATTTTATATCTATTATGAAAAGTGGCATACACATTTTAAAATAAGCAGATAGTGGTCAATGTGCTCTTTGGTTCCAGAGCCAACTGCAGGCACAGAAAGGAACAAGGCGAAAGCGAGCAACCTGTCGACTGGTGGTCACATGCATCCACATAGTCTCATTTTATGCAGTCCCTGATGCCGTCTGAAGCTGCTCTATTTGCTCATCCCATCAGAATTCCTTCCTTCCCCTTCTTTCCTCTTTGTTTTACCTGGCTTTAAAAGTATTTCCCTCCTTTTTTATTTGATGATTAAAAAAAAAAGTTATTTCCACATCTGTCTGAGAACAAATAGGTAGGCTCTTCCCATATGTGTGTGTATACAATACTAGAGTCAGAAAAGAATTACTTCCACATCCTTTCCAGAACAGTAGCTGTATTGGTCTGTTGTACTAAAAATAAATAATCATCTGCATATTTGTTTGAGAGTAACCCCATCAAATCCAGTGTGATTTATTTCTGAACAGACTTGCATGGAATTCTCAATTGAGGCAGCCTTGGTGAAAACTGAAGAAGGGTGGTGCTTATTCTGGATTAGTTAATCCGGAACACTTTTCTTTCTAGCCACACCTATCACTGGCTGTGGCTCCACCCACCATTCACATGTGGTCCCAACGGATTACCCTTAAGAGAATGCAGCCCTCAACAGAAACCCCTGCTTGTCAACTTCTTGGTCCACTTCATGTATCTGATGGATTAGGCTTGTGCCATAAGAAGGCCAGTTATTGTCCTTCAAACATCAGAACTGGCTGGGGTGGGTTTGTGTTGATTTGTTTTAGTTTTCAGAGCTGAGTGGTACTTGCTTTTACCCATGTTTGCAGTGAATGATCCTTTTTGTAGTATTTTGAACAGGCCTCACTTTAGGTAGTGCTAAGCAAATACTAATGTTTTGTAGCATGACACAGCTCTGTGTGACAAAAGCCCCCATAGGGAAGGGAAGTGGGGAGTTGTAAGGAGTGGAGAAGAAATAGCTAAGTGAGTAAAGGGGGGGGAGTGCAGTAACAAAGAATTGCTACAGAAAAAAATGTCTTCATAACAGGAAACGTCTCATAAAATACCTGCGGTTTGGCATGCATTGTTTGGCTGGCCAAAATATGCACCTGGCAGCCTTACCCTCCTATTAATGCTGCAGTCTGTCTGGTATTTCAATGGATCTTGAGATTTTGGTGGTTGGGGGGAGGTGGCAGCAAACAGGAAAGAGGGTTTGTAGGTCTCTGAAAGCAAAAATCCTGAAGAGGGAGGAGAAAAATAATGAGTAATGGTCACGGTGTTTACAAGATGGAACAGCAAAGGTATTTTGATCTAGGAAATGGCGTTTTACAAGTTTCACCAAGGAGAGTGACAACAGCCTGGGTTTGGGGGGGTGTTTTTTCCTAGATTGAAAAGTAGCTTGTTTGCATGAATGTTTTGACACCAGGTTAATGCAAACTTGCCAAAATTCCCATTCTGAGCAAAAGCCTGCCAGTTTAAAGTGGAGGTCCCTTCCCTGCTGCTTTGAAATTGGATTAATTGACTCTTCTTTTGCTTTGCCCCAGTTTCATCCAAAGTGTTACAAAACATTTGTCCCAGCATTGTGTGTTTTCCCCCAAACAATTATATAAAGGACGCCTTTGACAGAGCTGATCTGTCTAGATCAAAGCAATGTTCAATGACCACAGCTCTTCTACAAACGAAGTGATTGTTAATATATTTATAAAATTCGTGTGTCACTTATCTATATAAACAAACAGCAAATAAACCTAAAGTGACGCACTGTTCATAAGACATAAAAGAGAAAATGATTCTTCACAAAAAAAAAAACACACCGAAAAAATACTGAAAACATTAAATAGAATCAATGGCAAGAAATCTTTTTAAAAGATGCAATCCAATGCAAACTTAATAAGGACTACTCCCCATTGAAATTACTGGGAACAGCTTCTAAATAAACAAGGATTGTGCTGTAAGATGAGAAACCAACCATGGGAATGTTTTTTAAAGATCCACCTCCCAATAAAACTTAAATTTAAATGATTTGCTTTGGTGGTAAAGCAAAGCAATCTGGCAAATCTCTTGGGATGCAATGGGGGACACAACCAGGAGTGCCCTCCTTTCCCTCCAAGTAACTCAGGGCCAGTTGATGTTTGCTGACAGCTTCCACACATGCACTTCTAGAGAACAGCCATTGATCTTATGGTGGAACAGCAAGATTTGTATGAATTGGCACCTCAGCACGAAACCTAAGAAACCACTGCAGTTTGCACAAACTTGACATTGAAAAATCTGCATGAGGAGCCACCCTGTGGAGTTACAAGTTCACACAAGTGCAACCTCCACAAAAGTGCTAGCTGGAGGCTCTGAAGACTAATGTGGTGATTGCATGGGGCCTCCAGTTAACAACTGGAAGAATAATAAAACTGTATCAGAAGGTTCCCACAGAACACCTGCTATTGAAACAAGCATCCCAGACAGGCACTGCACCAACCTGACCAGGAAAATAGCTGAGGAACAAGATTCTGCTTTGCAAAGATTTTCAGTTTGCAATTATGTCCACAAACATTACTAGAAGACATGAGTGAATACTCTTTCAGATTCTAAAAGCTTTCCTGCAGGATAACTATTTATATCATAGGTGGGTGGCTGTTTGCAATCATGCCCTAGGCATCCTGCTTCATTGCTGTACCCATCTAGCAGCTAGGAAAGCTTCCTTGAATATTTTGACTTAAATCTGCAACCTTGTACATAAAAAAGAGAAAACATACCGCAAAAAACAGACCTGGCTCCGTTTTGATTTCCTTCCTCTTCCAATGTCCTTTTACAACAGTTAACTCCCAGTCCAAAATGTAGATCAATTACACCAGCCTCCATTTAGTTGTAGTTAAATAATGCCACACAAGAGAGGCATACAGACTTGCTGGATTTGAGAGGGAGACCTCATCTCCAAACCATGATTGTCACTTTAGGATATTTACTCTTCTGCCATCATTCCTGCCTTTAACTTACCAAACTGGCTATGAAGGTAGCATTTATTTAGATTCTAACCCAGAGGTGGGGGGTCTTCTGTGTCCCTCCAGATGATATTAGACTACAACTCCCTTCATCCCTGACCATTGGCCATGCTGGCTGGGGCTGATGGGAGTTGAAGTCCAAAAGCATTTGCAGGGCCACAGGGTCCCCTTTCCTGTTCCAACCCGAGAGCTTAGATTAGACCAGTGGTTTCCAACCTTTATGAGCATGGGACCCCCTTTATAAGCTGAAACTTTTTTGTGACCCCCTCCCCCCAGGGAGACAGGGGGAAAGCAGCCTTTCTTTGCAGGCTTGCTTCTTTTTGCTTCACAAAAAGCCCTCTCCTCTCATTCTAAGTAAGGGCGTTGCCAGTAGCGGCAGTGCAAGGAGATGGGAATCAGTGATAGTAATCCCCTCTTCTTCCTGGTAGCCCCACCCTCAGCCTCCTTTGGCATCTGCCACATGTTTTATAGGCAGGTGCCTGCCTTCAGCAGGCCTGAAAGATGCTCTGGCGCTTCAGCAAAAGGCCTCCCCTCTCATTTGGAGCAAGGGGGAGGTGTCATCTGCAGCTCCAGTGGAAAGCAGATAGTGTTGAGGGAGTGAAGACTTTTTTTAAAAAAATTAATAAATAATTCATTTCTTTACTGTTCAGAGCCCCCTCTGGATTACTTTGCGCTCCCCCTGGGGGTCCCAGCCTCCAGGTTGGGAACCACTGGATTAGACTTGTAAAACAAACAACGCAAAAACACCAGCACGCAGAAATATTTGTTAGGATATAATGTATGTAGGTTAGAGCTGCTTAATAGTGCCGATTGAAAGCTAGCAAACAAGAACATCTCAAAAGCAGTTTCAGAAAATGCTCAGATAGGTTTCCAGGAAGACAGAAATTCTAACTATTGTAAACCGCTCAGAGAGCTTCGGCTATGGGGCGGTATATAAATACAATCAATCAATCAATAAACTAAATGCAATACATGTGTGCTGATTTTTTAATACTTTAACTGCTATAGCTTCCCAAAAGAATCCTTGGAGCTGTAGTTTGGTGAGGCTCCTGAGAATCCTCTGTTAAAGATGATAGCACACCTTTTCAGAACACTAGTTCCCAGGGCAGAGTGTATTTCTCTCTGGAAGTGGATGGGTGGATGGGTCAATTTTGGTTTCATATTTTTCCAATCTTAAATTCAGTTCTCCACATTTCCACATCAGTTTATAATTTGTTTAAAGTCTTCATGAAAATTCATCAGCATTTTAGGGCAAAGTTCTCCTAATATATACATTTTATTTAAATTTTGCCCAACATGCACATTTAGGGAAAGCGGTTTTCCATGATATAATGCATTTTACATATTTTCAGTAATACATGCATTCATATGCACACTTTCCCCTAATATATGCATACTACACATATACTATGTGTACACGTAACTATATGTGTACTATATTTTGTACACATAACTTCACTGGAGAATTACATCACAAAATTCATACAAGTGCACATTTTGAAGGATGGCTGAGTTTCACTCCACATATAGTTTTACAAAGTACAAATTAGGTAGGTTTGCCTTTTGGTGCAAAGTGAATCAAATTTCTCCCCCATCCTTAATCCTGACCCAGAATTTTACTGTAGTTCAAGAACCATGACACTGATGCTGTGTTCTAGTTGTTGCACACAAGTTGTCAGCATGTTAGTACCTCAGCTGATCTGATCTTGGGACTTAATTAAATGTGTGTTCACTGAAATCCTACAGCAAGCATCTGCTGTGCCTTTCATGCCTTAGCTCTGATCTGTTGCTTTAGGCCTCCAAAATGAAGTACCCTTGTTCTAACCTGAAGATAATTATTGCAATGCATCATTCCTGTAAAATAAGTCTCCCAAATGTCCACAGAGTTCTTGCATTTAGCAGTAGACAGCAGCCAGAATGAAGAGGTGAATTTGGGAGGGGGGATTATGTTTCCTTCAAGGAGGAAGTGGAAAGAAGGCCCCCTTGTGCCACAATAAAGATTGATGTCCACTTCTACAGCTTCTTGAAGGAAATGCAGCCATTTCCTCCTGCATGCTCGAATTTGGTTTGTGCTATTTGCAAAGCATCAGCTGTCAAAGCTAGGAGATGAGGCCAGTCAGGAGCAGAGCACCAAGTGCGACCTATTCCAGGACAGGATTTAGGCCAAATGCGTTGCTGAAAGGCGAGTCCTGTGTTTGGGCTCAAAATGCAGCTGCTGCCACTCCTGTGACTGCAGCCCTGCCTTGGAAGAGTGTTTGAGCAGAGAAATTTTGTGTGCCCTGAACTCACTGCTTGTAGTCTTTCAATGGAATTATATTCGTCTGAAGGCACATAAGGCCTCTACGTTGCAGAAGCTAAGCAGGTCTGATCAGTGCATAATTGGGAGAATACCTGGGAACCATATGTACTCTACCTTGGGTTCCATGATGGAAGAAAAGTGGCATATAAACACAAGAAAAGAAAAAGTCCAGCGTCCGCCTGTAGATAACATGCTTTCAGTACCGACGGTTGCAGATTCAGTTCTTGGTATATCACCAATTGAAGCGTAGCCATGGTGAGGAAGGCTCTTGCCTGAGATCCTAGAGAACCACTGCCACTGTAAACAACACTGGGGATGGATGGACCAGTGGTCTGACTCACTTAAAAGGTGGCTTCATAGAGTAGGGAGAAGCTACAGAGGCAGTGGTATCCAGGATTTGGTTTCCTTAGGCAGAAGGAGCAACAGAGAATTGATGGTGTTTACAAATATATAAGCAGTAAACAAGCAAAGGCAAGCAACGTGCACTGCTGTAAGACAGCAGATTGGTTACTCCTCATCAGACCCCAAAAAGAGAGAGACACTCAGCACTCCAATATGCTTCCAACCATCAGCTCACAGCACTCTCTTGCTCTCTCCTTGTAGATTTGTTCCCAAAACTCTTTATTTTGTTTCTCTACACTAGGGACAGAAAGATCTGACAATTTTAATTCGTTTCTCATTTTTCCAGTCTTAAATTCAGTTCTTCCCATTACTGCAGCAATTTGCTATTTTTTTAAAAAAAATCCTCATGGAAATTCTCCAATGTTTTAGTGCAATTTTTTCCTAATAAACATATTTGTAGGCAGTTGTGACTAATGCACACAGTTTTTGCAAGCTATTTCTCATCATGTAATGCATTTTTGTATATTATTTTCACTAATTATTCATTTATGAGGGCCTCCTGCAGATACCTTCTTATTGGGAGGTCCGTTCTGCACAACATAAGAAGCAGACCTTTAGTGTCGGGGCTTCTACCCTTTGCAATTCCCTCCCCTTAAATATTAGACAGGCACCATCTCTGTTGTCTTTTCGGTACATACTGAAGACCTTCCTCTTTCAACAAGCCTTTTAAGGAGAGGATGTATCCCAGTCTGCTGGAATTGCTTTTTTAAATGTTTATAAAGTTGTTTTTTAAAGATGTTTTAAGATGTTTTCTTCTAGTATGTTTTGAAGTCTTTAGTTTTTAAGATGTTTTAAAGTGTTTTTAGTTTTTTTGTTTGCCACCCTGGATTCCTTCCGGGAGGGAGGACAGAATATAGATTTAATAAATAAATAAATATCGACATATTTTTGCAAACATTGTTTAGGTGGAGAACTCCATCCCCAAATTTGGATAAGTGTGAATTTCAAGGGATGGCTGTGCTTCTCATGTTATTTTGGAAAGTGCATATTTGATTAATTCGGCTTTAAATGTGAACTGAATTGAATATTCTCCTCCATCCCTACTCTACCCAAAGGCACACCCCTCTTAAGGCAGCCCCATCTCTTTCACTGGGGTGGGTTAGGGTGTGTCATCTTCCAAGATCTGATAGCTGCAGTGGTGCCATCAGAGCAGGCCTTTGCAGCAGACATCCAGTGCCCCATTCAGCAGAATGAGCAGAAGGGCCTCCCAGATGCACCAGGGCTACATGTTACCATCTAAAGGAAGGGGCATAAGACCATTGTCAAGCATCTAAAATTGTCTTAACCGCACCACTAGTTTGCTCTGCTGCTGAGGACGGACCTCCAGCTATTTCCTATCTATTAACTCTCACTTAGGAAACATCTGCCAACCATCCTGGCCTATTAACTAATAAATCAGCCTAAGAAAGGGCAGATAATTTAGCAGCCACAATATGTTCATATATCTGTCATCATTCCAGCTGTGTAGCCTCATAAATTAAGAGAGTCGTCCTGGAAGCTGTGCAGATTGATGTTTTGGGTGCATGCCATCTGCATGCAGCAAAATTCATAATGTGTGAAACAGCCTTCATTAATCTCAGATCTCTTCCGTTTCCTCCTCTACTTCATATGAATTGACTCAAAACATCAAGATTCTAAACAGAGGAGAAACAGAACATAAAGAAGACATAATCCATAATTGTTGCAAGCTGCTCTGGAAGCCCTTGAACTGAAGAGCAGGATACCAAATAATTGAAATAAATAAATAAATACAAAAATAAATTTTAAAAAAGGCATTCATTCCTTCAATGTAAATAAACTGTGGGCTGATTCTGATCTAAGATTTGGGGTTGATTGGCTCATATTTGAAGTAATGCACTTGTACACTCATGAATGTCAATTCAGAAGAAAAAAGTCTTATCTGTGTAACTTTCTCGGAACTCACTTTGGCTTCTGGACCTAACTGGAATCTAGAGTCTTGCTCAGGGAAAGTTGCGTGGATAAACAATTCCAGTGTTTTCATATGTTTCTAGCAATGGAATTTCTTACCGTTTACTATTACTCTTTGGGAAAACCCACCACAGTTTCTGGCTGTTGGGTAACAGCTCATATGAATATAAAACATTGCCAGTGGTCTGTGTTGCTCGACATTCTGTCCTTTGAGAATGCAAGCCACTTTCTTTGTTACATTTACAGCCCACTGTCCTTGTGTCATGGAACTAAAGGTGGCTTGCATAAGGTTCCCAAGAGAAGGGGAAGGGCCATAGCTCAGAGGTAAAGCATCTGCCTTGCACGCAAAAGGTCCCAGGTTCAATCCCCAGGGGCATCTCCAAGTAAGGCTGGGAGAGACTCCTGCCTGAAACCCTGGAGAGCCACTGCCAGTCAGTGCAGACAATACTGAGCTATTATTATTTATACCCCGCCTTTCAGCCAAAGGCCCTCAAGGCAGCTTACAAAAAAACCCACAAATATAAAAATACAATATAAATACATCAATAAAACAATACAATTTACAAAATACAATTGATATTAAATATACACAAGAGGTGAAAGTGAACAGGAATGGAGAGGCATGGCCCAGCTGGAAGATGGGATGGAATTCCAGAAAGAAATTTCATCTTTGCTCAGCAGCAAGTGTGGTGTTCCTGTGGAAACTCAGCTGGTACGTAACAGCATCAGCAATGGCTTGGGTGTCAGCCGCGGAACCCGACTGGATCTGTGTGGATCTGTGTCAGCTTGATTAGCAATGTAAGAGCCTGTGGTGGTTCTGGAGTCAGCCCCAATCACAAGCCCACCGTCAAACTCCACAGCCATGATGGTTGTCCCAGTCGTGACCTCCTGGTGGGTCCAGTCCAGCCAATCCCTCGCCAGCCCCAAGCTCAGCCTCAGCACCGATGTTGATGCCATATTTGGATTATTACCCCATACAGTACATGGACCAATGATGTGACTCAGTGTGACAGCTTTCTGTTTTCCTGTGATTGACTATCCAGGCACTGACCTACTACATTTTTGCAAGATTGTTGCATCATGTGCCCTGTGGCCAAACCCTATGTTCTGAAGATTTTACAAGCAGGACCATGATGGTGGTACCTATCCCATCTGAAAATTGCCAGCATTTCCTAGTGAATTTCCTTTCTATGAATATGAATTTCTATGAATCCCTCCTGTGCAGAGGCACTACACAACTCACAGGGTTGTATCCAATGTTAGTCATACTCAGAGTAGACCCATTGTTATTAGTGGACATTACTAACTTAAGTCCATTAATTTCATTGGGTCTACTCTGAGTAAAATTTAGTTGGATACAACCCACAGTAGCTTTCAATCAGGTTGTGGAAACCTTTTTTCCCCCCTGCTGAGAACCACTTTCTCTTGGGGGTAATCTATCAGGGGTTGCATGCTGGCCTTGGGCGGAGCCAGAGCTGATGGTGGGTGGAGCAAGATCTAAGTGTACTGAATTAAATCGTCTGGAATAAAGATCACCCTTCTTCAGTGTTCCCTGTAGCTGCCTCATATTAGAATTCCAAATTCTGTGCAGGTCTACTCAGAAGTAAGACCCACTGGGTTTGATGGGATTACTATCAAGCATGCAAAGGATTTAAAAAAAAATTACAACAGACCAATACAGCTACTGTTCTGAAAAGGAAGTGAAAGTAATTCTTTTCTGACTTCAGTGTTCTACACAGAGAGCGAGCGCAAAATCTACCTTTTTTTTCCCAGACAGCTGGGGGGGGGGGGAGAGAGACTTCGTTTCTAGAAGCCACATAACCCGGGGGGGGGAATTAGTCAATTTATTTTTATCAAATAAAATACTTGCAGTTGTTCTGCACCTATGTAGAAAGAAAACAAAACACTTTAAAAAGTTCAGAAAAAGAAGGAAGAAACAAACAGGAAGGAAAGAGCCGAAACGGATAGATCCTTCCATTCCTATCTGTGACCCTTTAGATGTTGTTGGATGCCAGTTCCCATTAGTCCGAGCCAGCATGGCCACTGGTGAGCATCCTGCTGTACAGAATTCACAGAGGTACACTGGTGGGTGCATGCATACACACACACACACACGTATGCCTACACAAGGTCTTTACTCTGTGCACACATCACCCATGATAATTACAAGTATTTTGCTAGCATGTTGTAATAGCATAAAGTCTTGCAAATTCAATGATGGTGAGAAAAAATTACCAGTCCCTCTGCTTAAGTTCATCACTTGTGCTCATCAATGGCCTGAAAGAAAGAGAACAAAAAAGAATACACTGCGGTTGCTTCCCTGCCTTATTAGCTAGGGAGACTTCATATTTATATCAGGTGACTAAGCAAGTGGCTATTCACAAGTCTAAGGTGAAGTTCCATGGTCTCCCTTGTGATGCTACTATATCCTACTAGAGATACAGAGAGCTGCATGTCTTGAAGGGACCTTTACATTTTTTAAGAACATAAAATGCCTGGTGCATCAGGCCAGAGGCCCGTGTAGTCCAGCATCCTGTTCTCACAGTGGCCAACCTGATGCCCCAATGGGAAGCCCATAAGAAGGGCCTGAGTGCAACAGTGGTCTCCCCACATGTGATTCCCAGCAACTGGTATTCAGAGGCATAATGCCTCCCATAATGGAGGTAGAACATAGCCAACCTGGCTAATAGCCACTGATGGCCTTAACCTCCATTTAGAATGACATAAAATTTATTTATCGTTGAAGTCATTGAGCTAACCCAGATTAATTATTTCTAGCTGATTGGTTCCCATCCCTCTACCACCAACCAGAACCCAACAATCGATCTTTCCCCCCAACCACTTTCTGGTGAGTCCAGTTTGCCTAAGCAAATATACATACGTTCCCACACCCTTAATTTTGAATTTGATCTGAATTTTTGCTTCAAATGACCTTTAAACAAACTCTCCATTTTCTCCAACCTTCCAGTGCTATCGCTGAGTCTCCATGAAACAAATATATCAACTTTGTGAAATAATTAGCATTAAAGTGAGCAGAAACCTCTCCCATCTATTGGTCAGCCCTGTGATTAACATTTAGATAAAAGGACTCATAAATCAATGGTGGCCCTTAGAACAAGCTCTTGACTATGCTTGGCCATAGTGGGAATTAAATTAAGAGGGGGTGAGATTGTGTCACTCAGAATGAAATCAGAACCAAAGCTGTGCAAAATGGGCTGTGGCACCCCTTCTCTTGATGCATGTATTTGAAATGCAAACAAAGGGGGTACTTCAGCCTTAAATAGTGTGTTAGAAGCATACTGGTTGAATGAACAGTGACAGAAAAGACTCAGATGCCATCGTGTCTGTGTTTGCTTGAATTGGCATTGGCATATGCCAGCTTTTCCCAACTAGTGGGCCACCAGATGTTGTTGGACCACAATTCCCATCTTTCCTGACCATTGGCAATGCTGGCTAAGGCTGATGGGAGTTGTGGTCCAACAACACCTGGTGGCCCACTAGCTGGGAAAGGCTGGTATATGCCGTCTGCTCCTTCCACCTGAGTTAGAGGTGCAGCCTGGTTCTGTATGTAGTAGAGCTGGCAAGAAACAGTGATTCAACCAAAAATTCAAGAAACTGACCCAGTAATTGGAGGAGAAACCATTTTGTGAAATTGCCATGTCCCCCCCCCTAACTTTGTTTCACTAGTTTATCAGTAATGAGTCAGTGCTCATTCTTTGAAGGGAAATTTAACACTGCATCTCTCAAATAAAATGAGCTGTTAGAGGACCTCTAGTACAGTATGCTCTTTTCTGTATATTCACCTGCTACATGCTATAATGGCAGCCCCCCCCCCGAGTAGAAAAGGGGTCATCTCTTCTAAACAGTAGCTAATACTGTAATGAGCATCAAAGGAAGACTTAAAAAGCCAAGAAGGAAAAGCACATTAACAGCTTGCAAAAAACAGAATTTAAAGCAAAAAATTAAGACCAGCAGGGTGTTTTTTAAAAAATTATTATATATCAAGCAGCAGGTTTTAAAAGTCTGTGAGGCCAAAAACGGGGTTGCCTAGGGCCAAAAAGATGTCAAAGTAGGTGCCAGGGGAAGCTGTCTGAAGAGAACTCTTGTAACCACTGCCATGTTTCTTGGACTGTCAATGAAACAAGGCCCAGCAGGATCTCTCACTTACTGAGAAAGTCTCATAGAACTTTGAAGTTTAGTTTGCAACATGATCTTTCTTTTGGTCCCTTCTAGGACAATGACTCTATGATCTCAGTCTCCTGGCTTTTAGCAGATCTTCAGAAGGAGCAAAGACATGCTGCAAAACTGGACTTAGGGTTTCTGCGAAACATTTGCACTTGGTCTAGCCGCACCAAGACTCCAGGTAAGACCATTCAACTAGCTTGGTTTTTTTTAATCAAGAAGGAGCTATAGCTCAAGGACTGAGCACATGCCTCACAAACAAAAGATGCCAGGTTCAGTCCCCAAAGAGTCAGGTGCAGTCCCAGTAAAAACTGGGCTAGATGATCTGCTTCATCTGTTTTACTTTTAGAGAGAGGGACTATAGCAAAAATAGGGAAACTGTGGCCTACAGATGTTGTTTGACTCAAACCCATCTCAGCCCAATCCACCACGGTCAGGTCAGGGACAATGGGAATGGAAGCTCAACAGTATATGGAGGGCCACAGGTTCCCCACTCTTAGATTACAGTTTAGTGGTAGAACTACATGCCGGCATAAAAAGTTCCCGAGTTTAGTCCCTGGCATCTCCAGTTAAAAACTTCTTAAACAGCAGGACTAAGGAAAACCTCCATCTGAGATCTTGGACAGCCAAGTAGACCGTGCTGAACTAGATAGATTAGTGGTCTGAGGTTGCATACACTAAGCCATTGGTAGCACAAAGATGTCATTTTTCTCATTCCAGAATTATTCATGCTCATCCTCAACATGCTGCGTTCACTCTAGATTGTTTCTAGATTCTGTTGTCCACAGTGGTGGGTGTGGTTACTTTATACGTGTTTGAAAATTCTCCCCTTTATTAGGTTATCCATTCCTTTTCCTCCCTGCACATGCTCCAGGTGAATGAAGAAGGAAGTGGTGATTGTGATCTTGGTATAAGCCCCCCCCCAATATATCTTGGGTTGCCTACATCTGTTTTCATATGGACACACTGAGGGGTAATGCAGAATCAATCTGCAGTGACCTTTTATTTTCAGAATGAAAGCAGTTTCTCCAGAAGCACTTTTCAGGGGCAAAAAATATGCAATAGATCTATATTGTGTGAGGACTACATAGAAAAAACGGTTGAGTCTAGAATAGAATGTCATGTGTAAACAACCTCAGTCAGTGTAAGACAACTTATTCTGACAGAGTGTCAAGTTCCAAAGAGAGCTTCGGTGGTATACAAATATAATAAATACTACTAATAATAATAATACGTTCTTCTCTACCATGCTTTTAAAAGCCCAAGACTTTGTCACACTCTAGCATTGTACACTGTGCGAAACCAAGGCCAGGATACACAGCTAAAAGGGACAGGACTATGCATATCAGAGCTGGCTCAGTTCTCAGAGTTGGCCATTAAATTATATGGAACAATGTAAATGGTTGACAAAGGGCATAGCCTGCCTCTCTTCCCAAACACTAGGTCCACACATCCATGGGAGATTATCCCTTCCACCCCATTGATGCCCCTCAGAGCCCCCTTTGCTTTCTCCCATATAAATCAATGACTGCCAGGCACTCCTGTGGGGAAGGAAACACACAAACATTGCACTTTGGGTCAGCACATTCATCCTGTTTGTTTCCCATACTCTGGGAAATAAACAGGACAAACCTGAACTCTTAATAAAGGAGGGTAACTACACCTTGATAGGTATAACTGAAACTTGGCGGGAATACAGCAATTGAAGGATACAATTTGTTCAAAAAGAACAGAAGGAAAAGAAAGGGAGGCAGAGTCACGCTATATGTTAAAAATATATATCCCTGCACAGAAATACAGGAGGATGAGCTTGGTAGCCCCACCAAGTGTATCTGGATTAAAGTAAATGGGGCAAGAAATAAGGGGAACCTGGTGGTGGAGTCTACTACCGGTGATCCAATCAAGAAGACAAGGATGAAACTTTTGGAAAGCAAATTGCAAATTGTGTTGGAGATAACTTTCTCCCACAGAAAATGGAGGAAGCAACCAGAGGATCAGCTATTCTGGACTTGATTCTAACCAATAGAGATGATTTGGTGGATAACGTACGGTTCCATAGCAAGCGACCCTAATGAGAAAAGGAGCCCAAGATGTGTGGGACTTTCTAAAAAAGGAAATTCTAAAAGCGCAATGGCAAGCAATTCCAACAAGGAAAAAAGGGAGGAAACAGAAGAAGAAGCCAATATGGCTTCACAAAAAGCTTAGAGCTGACCTGAAAACAAAAAAGGACACATACAGGAAGTGGAAAGAAGGCCAGGCCACAAAGGAAGAGTGCAGGCAGGTATCACAGAATTGCAGGGATGGTGTCAGGAAGGCTAAAGCTGAGAATAAACTGAGGTTAGCGACAGATGCTAAAAGCAACAAAAAAGCTTTCTTCAGGTACGTCCATAGTAAAAGACTGAGAAAAGAAATGGTGGCACAGCTACTCAATGACAATGGCAAAATGACAACAGTTGACAAAGAAAAGGCAGAAGTGCTCAATTCCTACTTTGGCTCATTCTTCTTCACAAAAAGGTTCTATGACCCTCCCAGGAAACATGAAGTGGAAGGGGCAGGATTGGAGCTTGAGATTGGTAGAGAAGGAATACCTAATCACTTTGAATGAGTTCAAAGTGGCCGGGCCCGATAAACTGCATCCTAGAGTATTGAAGGAACTGGCTGAAGAACTCTCAGAACCGCTGTCTGTTATCTTTGCAAAATCATGGAAGACTGGTGAAGTGCCGGATGACTGGAGGAGAGCTAATGTTGTCCCTATCTTCAAAAAGGGCAAAAAGAAGGAACCAGGGAACTATAGACCAGTCAGCCTAACATCCATCCCTGGAAAAACTCTGGAGCAGATTATAAAGCAGTCAGTCTGTAAGCACCTTGAAAACAATGCAGTGATTACTAGAAGCCGACATGGATTTATGAAGAACAAATCCTGCCAAACTAATCTTATCTCATTTTTTGATTGGGTAACCTCCCTTGTAGACTGTGGGAATGCTGTGGACATAATATATCTCGACTTCAGCAAAGCTTTTGACAACATACCCCATGATGTTCTGATTAGCAAGCTAGCTAAATGTGGGCTGGATGGAACAACTATCAGGTGGATCCGCAATTGGCTCCAGAATCGTACTCAAAGAGTGCTTATCAATGGTTTCTTCTCAAACTGGGCAGAAGTAACGAATGAGATACCACAGGGCTCGGTCCTGGGTCCAGCGCTCTTCAACATTTTTATTAATGACTTGGATGAGGAGGTACAAAGCATGCTTATCAAATTTGCAGATGATACAAACTTGAGGGGCATAGCTAATACCATGGAAGATAGAAACAAAATTCAAAGGGATCTTGATAGGCTGGAGCATTGGGCTGAAAACAACAGAATGAAATGCAGCCAAACTGGAACAGGTTTAGAGGAGGGCAACAAGGATGATCAGGGGACTGGAAACAAAGCTCTATGAGGAGAGACTGAAAGAACTGGGCATGTTTAACCAGGAGAAGAGAAGACTGAAGGGAGATGTGATAGCACTCTTCAAGTACATGAAAGGTTGCCACACAGAGGAGGGTCAGGATCTCTTCTCGATCATCCCAGAGTGTAGGACACGGAATAATGGGCTCAACTTGCAGGAAGCCAGATTTCAACTGAACATCAGGGAAAACTACCTAACTGTTAGAGCCATACGACAATGGAACCAATTACCTAGAGAGGTAGTGGGCTCTCCAACACTGGAGGCATTCAAGAGGCAGCTGGACAGCCATCTGTCGGAAATGCTTTGATTTGGATTCCTGCATTTAGCAGGGGGTTGGACTTGATGGCCTTATAGGCCCCTTCCAACTCTACTATTGTACGATTCATGAAGACTAAAGTAATGACAACAGAAGATTTATGTAACTTCAAAGTTGATAATGATTTATTATTTATTATTATGTCAAGGATTTATCAATACCGTTGCACAGTCATTACCCAAAATGGAGACAACAGTCAAGGAATCAGAAGAAGGCTAGGACTAGGGAGGGCAGCTGTGAGAGAAATAGAAAAGATCTTCAAATGCAAAGCTGTGTCACTGAACAACAAAGCCAGGATCATTCAAACCATGATATTCCCGATCTCTATGGATGGATGTGAAAGCTGGACAGTGAAAAAAGTGGATAAGAGAAAAATCAACTCATTTGAAATGTGGTGCTGGAGGAGAGCTTTGTGGAAGCAAAAAACACAAATAATTGGGTGTTAGAACAAATTAAACCAGAACTATCACTAGAAGCTAAAATGATGAAACTGAGGTTATCATACTTTGGACACATAATGAGAAGACTTGATTCCCTAGAAAATACAATAATGCTGGGGAAAACAGAAGGGAGCAGAAAAAGAAAAAGACCCAATAAGGGATGGATTGATTACATAAAGGAAGCCACAGACCTGAACGTACAAGATCTGAACAGAGTGGTTCATGACAGATGCCACTGGAGGTCACTGATCCATAGGGTCACCATAGGTTGTAATGGACTTGAAGGCACATAACACACACACACACATGTAGTGGAGACAAAATATGCCGCCCCTCAGCCCCTGAGATTTGACTGGTTGAGGGGGGTGGACAGTCTTTGTTCATTATTTTTTATTAAAATACTGGTATCCTGCCTTTTGTGCCAAAGGCCCTTCAAGGAAGTTAACAACATTAACCAAGAAGAGCCCTGGTGGATCAGTAGAAAGGCCCATCTAGTCTAACATTCTGTTCTTGTAATGGTCAGCCACATGCTTATGGGAAGCCTGAAAGCAGGCCCTGAATGCAACAGTGCTCTCCTGAGTTGTGATTCCCAGCAGCTGGTATTCAGAGGCATATCACCTCTGATTCTGGAAGCTGTACACAACCATTATGGCTAGTAGCATTGATAGCTTTATCATCCACTGATAGCCTTGTCCTTATGAATAATAATAAAGGAACAGTGTCCTCTGAAATAACACAACCTACCCCTCTGTTATTAGATGGCTGACAGAGAAGAGGTGGATTTAACTTTTCTCAGCTTTGGTGCCACAGCAAAAGAGGCCGTGCACCTGGTAATCCCACTTCACATGATGTTAGCAAATGGGTTGGAAGGGCTGGGCCACACCTGTTTACCAAGAGACCATCATGGTAGCAGCATTTGTGAGTGTGTTGAGCACACAGATATGAGAATTGAAGGCAAGCGTGAATGAGGTACCACTGCTCATCATGTGCACAACCATCACTCGTTTGCCTCTAGGTTTGGCAGTTTCTGCATTGTTTGAAAACCCTACAAATCCTGTTTTAGCAGGAGCAGCAGTGGGACAAAAGAAAGATGTGTGAGAAGCAAAGCTTCTCTTAAAAATTAAATGGTTGCCTGTCTCCAGTCCAGGCTGAGATAACTGAAGTTTAAATAAGGGAATTTAAGAACATCATAAAAACACTGCTGGATTAAACTAAGGGACTATCTCAGGGGTGGGGAACCAGACTTCTGCAGGCCAAATCTGGCCTGTCAGGCCCTTTGGACAACCCTGTCATCCTCCTTGATGATGGTTCAGACAAGGACCCAAAAGTGCTGCCTTCTGGAACCTAACCCATTGGCCCCAGCCACCAGGGTCAATGATCAGAATTGTAATCCAGCAGCAATTGGAGGACCACACGTTCCCTACAGTAGCTGAACAAGGAGATAGACAAATCCCTGCAAGCATCGGGGGAAATTGGGAACCTGTCAGGAAAAGGAAAGAGAAGCTGGCTGAGCAGGATCCACTGCTTGGAGTGCCTTAAAGCAGTGGTTCACAATGGCTTCCTTCACCTTTCCTGACTAGCATGCAGACTCTGCATAGTTGGCCAGGAAATAATGAGGCCCTGGAGACAAAAAAGGTTCCCCACTGCTGGACTAATTATTCCAACCCCCCCTTTCCACAGTGGCCAACCAGATGCTTACAGGAAGAGCCCGCCTCTCTGTTTGCAACTGGTATTCAGAGTCTGACTGCTTCTGAACCTGAATAAATGTCTTCTGTAGTGGATGCAGATACGAGGGAATACGCCCAAAGTGGGAGGCAGCCATTTTTCACAGGCTCGTGGGACTTTTAAAAAACTGCCAGAACTTCCCTGCAGCTGTGAGTGAAAGTTCTCCTAGATATGCTCGGCCCCTGGAGGAACACGGAAGTGCTTACCTCATGCAGTGATGTTAGCTACACCCAACAGACTCTGCTGCGTTCCAAACAATTAACTCACTAAGCCTTGCGGAGCACCATCAAAGACAAAACTGCTGCTCTAAGCACAGAGTGTGATGGATCGTTGCCTAGTGACCTGAGACGCCGTGGGTGGAAGGGAGTATTCATGCAGTATCTGACAGCTTATCTAGAACAAGCATGGACGGTTTATTGTTTTTCATTATTAATAGCTGACCTGTAAGCAATGGGACAGGGGTGGGTGGGAAGCTGCCTGGTGATCTCTTAAGTGTTCGGGAGTTTATAGAGGCTTTCATATCAGCTGCACATTTTAGCTTGGCCATATCTGTTCGGGTTTCCATGCAACAGTGGAAAGAGGGGCGCTAGCCATCCGCAGGGATTTGATTCCCTGTTGCTGCCAAAGGAACATAGGAAGCTGCCTTATACTGAGTCAGACTCACTGGTCCATCTAGCTCAGGATTGTCCACACTGACTGGAAGCAGCTCTCCAGAGTTTTAGGCAGGGAGTCTCTCCCAGCCCTGCCTGGAGATGCTGGGGATTGAACCTGGACCTTCTGCATGCAGGGACTCTCCCCTCCCCTATGTGCTCCACTTCCCACAACTGATGATGAAGCAGTGCATAGTTCCAGTCAGAGCTTGGAAACATTACTTTTTTAAAACTACAACTCCCATCAGCCCCAGCCAGCATGGCCACTGGATATGGCTGATGGGAGTTGTAGTTCAAAAAAGTAACTTTTCCATGCTCTGGTTCCAGTGCTAGAGCAATAGGACAGGTGGGTTTTCATGCATTTTCTCAATTGTTAATTTGGGTTGTTGGTGGGTTTTTTTACTTTATAGTTGTGTTAGTTTTATATTGGTTTTAATTTTTTTATTGTACGTCACTTTGGGCTCATCTTTATGAAGAAAAGCAGCTCATACAGTAAATAAATAAATAATAAATAATAATGTAGAGAGAAGGCAGCTGCCAGCCCACCTATGTTTTAAAAGCAGACCAGGCATCAGTACGTGGCATCCTTGGGCAGCAGGGTCCACTGCAGACAACTGCTATTATTTCTTAGTATGATTATGTGTTAGTTTTCTTAGTCTCTTGTTACCTGAAAGTCTCCAAACAAACTTATAAACTGTTATAAACAAAAATAAATGCATCATACCATAAAAGCAAAACAAGAAAACAAGAAGAAAACCACCCACAGCCGCATTGTTCTTCAGGCAAGTTACTCCTGTGAGTAATGGGTGTATAGCATTATGCCATCCTTTGGGACAGTGTGGTGGTTAGAATTTCTCCTGAACCATCTTTCACCCACTCCATGTTCTGTTTCCTCCTGTTGTTGTTTTTTTGTGTGTGTGTGACTTGCAAAACAAATTTCTGCAGTGGTACTGCCAAATTGCCTGTTTTGTGATGCCTGCACAATAGGCACAATAGTCAAAACTCTCTCTCTCTCTCTCTGCTGCCGTAGATCATCTAGGATCAAGACTTAGGCATGTCTGCATTACAAAAATAAATGGTTAATAGAGTGGCCTCAACACATCACCCAAAAAGTGGAAATGTATCACTCAAAACAAGGACAAATATGGTACAGGTTTGTGTGAAGTCTGGATATGCGAATTTATAAGTATAGGTGCAAATTTGGAAGTAATTACTATAATATAAATAACAATACAACACATCTCACCATGGTGAGAACATCTGTGCTCCAGTGATCAGTGTGACCTCTCAGTCAGTTGTCCAGGTGTGAACTGTTGATGGGCAACTGCTTCAAGGCTCCTGCTTCCCTCCCTTCTTATGGTTCTTTACTTTTCAAATGGACTTGGACCAGGACATACCTTCAGATAAAGGATGCTTTCAAATAGAGGAATGTCTCCTGCAAGCCCTTCAGAAAGAGGACTCTCCTCTGTGAAAATAAGATGTATGGCCACCCTATGGGTTAAACCACAGGGGGTCACAGTAGTGCCCTCCATATGTTGTTGGATTACAGCTCCCATCAGCCCAGTCAGTCTGGCCAATCGTCAGGGATTATGGGAGCTGTGGGCTAAGACTTCTGGAGGGTACTATGTAGGCTACTCAGTCTTCCTACCACAGAACCCTAGATATGCTTATAAGTCTCTAATGTGTAGATTCTCCAGCAGACTGGAACTTGATTCTCTTTGCCGCAAGAGGCTCCATTTGAGGCTTCAGGAAAACCTTTTTCTTTCCTTTGAGAGTCTCTATAAAAGATCCACTATTCAATCAGGCTTTTGTCTGACCTGTTTGTTGAGATTGGAAATATGACGGCAACGGGCTGCCATATTGCCGAATGGCAAAAGCAGTATAACCTTGGCATGAATCTTGACAGCTTGAGATACAGCCAGTTTCCATAGCAGAAAAGCATTTGCGTTAAGCCAACTATGGCTGCTGGTTGGCGTTCTTCTGTGCCTTTTCCCCTCCATCTGCTCTCAGAGACAGATTGTTTGGAACGCTTCCCCCTCCCTTTTCTCAAGTCAGATTGCTTCAAGTCAGTATTAATCTCTGGATATACAGCATTGAGGTTGGATATCACTTTCCCAAGTTCATCTTCCTGCTCACCCATAGCAAAAAGTAGGTAGTCCTTGGGTAAAGCTGTTACCTCTCAGCTTTAAATGACCCTACAACATTGTTGCAGGAATAAAATGAGAATTATGCAGTACTTTGTACTTTAAAAAGTGATGTAGAAATGAATAAATCTTAATGGGGAGTAGGGTTGCCAGGCTCAAGGCCTGAGACTGATTTTGTATCTTTAGGAGAACAGAAAGTCAGCCAAGTGCAGGTGTTCTTGTAACACTGTAATGGGAAAAACCACAAGGTGGAATTCTCCCTTTCCCCTGCACAACTTTTAAAGATACAGGAGACCTCTGGGAGGCAGGGCCTGGCAACCAAGAGGTCTTCTGTATCTTTAAAAGTTGTGCAGGGGGAAAAGGAGAATTCCACCTTGTGGTTTTTCCCATTACACAGTTGCAAGAACACCTGCACTTGGCTGACTTTCTCTTCTCCTAAAGATACAGGATTAGTCTCAGGCGCTGAACCTGGCAACCCTATTGAGGAGTAAAGTTATCACAAGAGGAAGCATTGGTATTGTCAGGTCCCAGACAGTGAAGTCCTCATCAGAATAGTCCTCATTGGAGGAAGACCAGGAGGCTCTGCTTTTGGACCCAACCCTGGCTCAGGCTCTATCTGAGGGTGAGGAGTCAGGGCCCTATGACGAGGCCCAAGATGGGCCGTCGACACCTGGAGCAAGTTCAGCCTCTAACATCGAGGCTGAATGGTCCCCAAGCCCAAGGGAGAGGCGTTGCCTCAAACACTACATGGAGACTATAGGCCCAGACTCCTTGGGAGTAAAGGTCTCCTCGGGAGTAAAGGTCTGGCTACAGGGGATTAGTGGGAGTCTGCTGAGGTTTGGGGTGTGGTTCAGCAGCTCCAGCATAAAAAACTCAGTGCTATGCTGGAGGAGCTGCTGGAACAGCATCTGTACACCAGCTCTGTATCTTACCAGGTTGTGGATTGTTGATAGAGTTACCATCATTTTGTCATTTCAAAAAGAGTACATTTGGCTTTGATAAGTGAAAAGTAAGAGTATGCTGTTGCACCATCTCAAAAAGAATGTATGTACTCTTAAAAGAGTACGGTTGGTAACCCAAATTGTTGATGCCAGACTTGACCTTGGACTACTCTCTACCTACCTCTTGTGTTGCCCCCTTACCTTCTTGCATGTGGACTGCTTGGCTCGTGACCTTGGACTGCTCTGATCCTGCTTTGTGCCTGATCCTTTTGTTGTTGTGATAGACTCTGGATTCTGACGTTGGACTGCCCCTGGAAACTGCCCCTATTCAGCCCTCACTTCTGTTTCTGCTGGGAAGTCTCTTGCCTCTTTAAGGAGCCTGGAGAGAACAGGACAAGTATCCAGCAATCAGAAGTGATAGAAATGAACCTGTTTCTTTCTGCGGAACCATCAACTGTATATGAATGATCCATCCCTGTCTGTGCCTAGCCTTCTCTAAAGCTGATGAGCGAAAGCACCATGCCCAAGGACAGGGAAATAATTTCAAAACCCTTTTTATGACCTCAGCTTAAGATGAGCATTCATTTACACCTTGGGGGCCAGTCCTCACATTACTTTAGATGCATGGCTGACAAAAGCCTTCATCTACTTCCCTGATAATTTTTCGTTGAAGGAGACATGCAGCATGACATCATCTCACTCAGTGTTGCCCTGCCCTCAACTTCATTGGTTGCTGCTTGTGGGTTAGCCAGGAATTGCTGTGCACGATGAACTGGCCATCAGACACTGACACACAAAGGGAGATGGGGAGAGTGTATGGGCTTGAGGCTGATTTTGACTTGCTAAACTATGGTTTAGCAAACTAGGAATTTTATATCCAAGCTAGACCACTGATTGTTTATGTGTGCTAGAGCATCTGCTCTAAATACAGAAGGTCGCGGGTTCAATCCCTGGCATCTTCAGGTAGGGCTGGGATAATCCTATCTGAAACCCTGGTGAGCTGCTGCCAGCCAGTGGAAAAAATGCTAAGCTAGATGAACCAATGTCAGACTCGGTGGTATAAGGCAGCTTCCTATGTTGCTATGTACTGTTAGCGTGAAAAGCTATAGACCCACGGTCACTATTCACCGTTCAGGACGCTGCTGTGCATCTGAACAGAATAGATAAGAAACAGAGAGTATACCCAAAATGTGTCAGGGGGAAATAAAATTCTAGTGGGGCCTACTGGACCCATTGTTGCAGAACATGATTGACAGTGTCTCCCTACAGCTTGTTTCAATTGCTCTAAAAGATTTTGGATTATTCTTTCACCCATTAATAAAGTTACTGCTAATTAGCCTTTGCAGTTACATTTAAATTTCCCACCTGCCCCATCCTGATGGCTTGAAAGGAATAATAATGTATTTTAAAATACACACATAAAGCATAAAGACACAGTTCAGTTGAAACTGCTAAAACATAACAGATGCTTAGTGCGCCAAACGTTCTCAGTTCTAGCCTAGTCTAACCAAACTAAAAAAAAAGGCCACACAGAATGTCAAAAAGTTTTGGATGACCATTGAATGAAGGAGTTTAACATAAGAGATGCTGTCACAAACATATATCTCATCCCCTTTCAGCTTATGCCCAGCCTTAAAAATTTAGAACAAAATAACATTAATGACAGGGGCTGTCTCATTGCATAATAATGACATCTTTCTGAAGTTGAAGTTCACTGAAGTTGAGTGAAAAGTGCAATAGATTGCTGGAGGGGAAATGTGATTCTTCCACTAGCTAGTTTAGCATGCCCTGGTCTTCTTTGAAGTTCTGTCTGGCATAAGAACTATCTTGCTAGAATCATAGAATTGTAGAATGGGAAGGGGCCTATAAGGCCATCAAGCAACTCCCTGCTCAATACAGGAATCCAAATTAGAGCATACCTGACAGGTGGCTGTCCAGCTGTCTCTTGAAGGTCTCCAATGTTGGAGACCCCACCACCTCCTCAGTTAATTGGTTCCATTGTCATAACGCTCTAACAGGAAGTTTTTTCTGATGTTCAGTTGAAATCTGACTTCCTGTAACTTGAGCCCATTATTCTGTGTCCCGCACTCTGGGACAATCAAGAAGACATCCTGGCCCTCCTCTATGTGACAACCTTTCAAGTACTTGAAGAGCGCTATCATATCTCCCCTCAGTCTTCTCTTCTCAAGGTTAAACATGTCCAGTTCTTTCAGTCTCTCCTCATAGGGCTTTCTTTCTAATCCCGATTATCCTCATTGCCCTCCTCTGAACTCATTCCAGTTTGTCTGCATCCTTCTTAAAATGCGGTGTCCAGAACTAGACGTAATACTCAAGATGAGGCCTAACCAGTGCCAAATAGCTCCCATCTTATCTGTGCATTTCAGATTTTTTTCCTAGGTGTAGAACTTTGCATTTATCCCTGTTAAATTTCATTCTGTTGTTTTCAGCCCAATGCTCCAGCCTATCAAGATCCCTTTGAATTTTGTTTCTATCTTCCAAGGTATTAGCTATCCCTCACAATTTTGTATCATCTGCAAATCTGATAAGCATTCCCTGCACCTCCTCATCCAAGTCATTAATAAAGGTGTTGAAGAGCACTGGACCCAGGACCGAACCCTGTGGTACCCCACTCATTACCTCCCCCCATTTTGAGAAGGAACCATTGATAAGCACTCTTTATGATTCTGGAGCCAACAGTGGATCCACCTGATAGTTGTTCCATCCAGCCCACATTTAGCTAGCTTGCTAATCAGATACCATGGGGCACTTTGTCAAACGCTTTGCTGAAGTCGAGCTATATTATATCCACAGTATTCCCACAGTCTACCAGAGAGGTTACCCAATCACAAAATGAGATAAAATTAGTCTGGCAGGATTTGTTCTTGATAAACCCATGTTGGCTTCTGGTAATCACTATATTGTTTTCAAGATGCCACCCTGGGCTCCTGGTGGGAGAAAGGGCAGGATATAAATCAAATAATAAATAAATAAGATGCTTATGGATTGACTGCTTTATAATCTGCTCCAGAATTTTCCGAGAGATCAGTGTCAGGCTGACTGGTCTGTAGTTTCCAGGTTCTCCATTTTGAAGATAGGGACAACATTAGCGCTCCTCCAGTCATCCAGCACTTCACCCATCCTCCACGGTTTTGCAAAGATAATAGAAAATGTTTCTGAGAATTCTTCAGCCAGTCCCTTCAATACCCTAGGATGCAGTTCATCGGGCCCTGGAGATTTGAACTTTTCAAAGTGATTAGGTATTCCTTGACCATTTGCCTATCAATCTCAAGCTGCAATCCTGCCCCTTGAACTTAACGTTTCTGAGGAGGGTCATAGACCGTTTTTTGGGAGAAGGCTGAGCCAAAGTAGGAATTGAGCACTTCTGCCTTTTCTTTGTTACCTGTTATCATTTTGCCATCCTCACTGAGTAGCTGTACCACCAGTTCTTTTCTCTGACTTTTACTATGGATGTACCTGAAGAAAGCTTTTTTGTTGTTTTTGGTATCTCTCGCTAAGCTCAGCTCACTCTCAGCTTTAGCCTTCCTAACGCCATCCCTGCAATTCCCTGCAACCTGTCTGTACTCTTCCTTTGGGGTCTGGCCTTCCTTCCACTTCCGTTGATACCTTTATCTTCCATGTTTTTTTAATCCTCTTTTAAAACCATCCAAGTTGATGGCCATGATTGCCTCCTCTGGAAGCGAATTCCATAGCTTAACTATGCGCTGTGTGAAGAAGCACTTTCTTTTATCTGTCCTGAATCTCCCAGCATTCAGGTTCATTGGATGTCAACAAGTTCTAGTGTTGCGATGGAGGGAAAAAAATCTTTTCTCTATCCACTTTTTCCATGCCATGCATAATTTTATACACTTCTACTATGTCACCTCGCAGTCACCTTTTCTCTAAACTAAAAAGCCTCAAATGCTGCAACCTTTCCTCATAGGGGAGTCGCTCCATCCACTTGATCATCTTAGTTGCTCTTTTTTGAACCTTTTCCAACTCTACAATATCCTTTTGGAGTTAAGGTGACCAGAACTGTGCACAGTGGTCCAAATGCAGTTGCACCATAGATTTGTATAACAGCATTATGATATCAGCAGTTTTATTTTCAATACCTTTCCTAATCATCCCCAGCATGGAATTTGACTTTTTCACAGCTGCTACATGCAGTCATCTTCATTGAGCTGTCCACTACGACCCCAAGGTCTTGTTCCTGGTCAGTCACTGCCAGTTTTGACCCCATGAGTATATGTGTGAAATTAAGATTTTTTTTTGCCCCAACATGCATCACTTTACAGTTGCTCACATTAAATTGTATTTGTCATTTTACCACCCATTCTTATAGTTTGGAGAGGCCTTTTTGGAGCTCTTCACAGACTTTTTGTTTTAACAACCCTGAGAAATTTAGTATCATCAACAAACTTGGCTACCTTACTACTCACCCCAACTCTAGATCATTTATGAACAAGTTAGAAAGCATAGGTCCCAGTACTGATCCACTTTCTACATCCCTCCATTGGTAGAACTGTCCATTTATTGCTATTCTCTGCTTCCTGCTGCTTAACCAATTCCTGGTCCACAATAGGACCTCTCCTCTTATTCCATGGCTGCTAAGGTTATTCAGAAGTCTTTGGTGAGATACCTTATCAAAAGCTTTTTGAAAGTCCAAGTACACTGTGTCAACCAGATTGCCTCTGTCTATATGCTTGTTGATAATCTCAAAGAACTCCAATGGGTTGGTGATACAAGACTTACTCTTGCAGATGCCATGCTGGCTTGGCTTCAGCAAGGCTTGTTCTTCTGTATGATTGGTTATTTTATCTTTAACCCTCATGAAGACCCAGCAAAAAAATCACACTAGTTGACTTTGGGATATATTCGGACCCCAATGAGATTTCCAATGGAAGGATGGGGCCACTTTTTACCCCAGAGACCTTTTTTTTTGAGGTCATCACAAGTGTGCTTGACACTACTGAAACACCTTGAGCCACACACCCCTCACTTATTCAGAGGAGGTAGATTTTTTCTGAGCAGTATATGTTGCCCCCTTCTCTGTGTATATTGAGTAAACAACACAATTTCTGGGATATTTTTAGACCCCAGTGGGTTTTTTTTTGTTTCCAGAAGGAAAATGATAAGTGATAACAGGCTGAAATTTAGGGATGTTGTATGGGTGACAGTTTGTGACAATCCCTGTAGGTCTACATATGTGTAAAATACACAGTGAAAAGTGCACCTGGGGCCAAAAGGTTTCCCACAGGTCTGCATGAGAGTAAACAATACTTTCTGCCAGTTTTCCCTGGACAGACATTAAGCTAATTTCTGGGTTCACCCCTGGATCCCTTTTTAAAGACTGGCATTACATTGGCTACTTTCCAGTCCTCATGTAGGGAGGCAGATCTGAGGGACAATTTACATATTTTTGTTAGAAGAGCAGTTATCTCACGCCTTGTTCCACGCTCCCACTCCTCCCATGGACAGGTTTCTCATGGCCTGTGTCTGCTGTTGTTTAATGCCAGATTGGTACACGATATACATAATTTCATCATGGATAAGGGTGCTGATTTGGTGTGCATTACCGAGACCTGGGTGGGTTGAGCTGGGAGGAGTTGATCTGACCCAGCTTTGCCCACCTGGATACTTGGTGCAACACCAGCACAGGCTACAGGGATGGGGGAGGGGTTGCTGTGGTCTACAGAACTTCCATCTCTGTCACCAGGAAACCACTCTGCCTTGGAGCGGGCTGTGAGGGCCTGCACCTGGTGTTGGGCCAAGGAGACAGGAAACTAGGGTTGCTTTTCCATATTGTCTGGGGTCTGTTGACATGAACTCCAGGAAATGGAGTTTTAGACCCTTTGGAGGCCCACTGTGAATTGTTTGCAAGGCACTTTGAGGGTAAAGTTGCTCGCCTCTGTAGCAATCCTGATGCCCCATTCACATCTAGTGTAGTCCCCAGTGAGGCATCCAGTGCAACATCTGCTGCAACTTCTTGGAATTGGTTTCAGTTGATGCAGCCTGATGATGTGGACAAGGTGTTTGCAATGATGCGGCCAGCAACGTGTCCTCTTGACCCTTGCCCTTCTTGGCTTATTAAAACTTGCCAAGTGGATCCAGGGTGTGGTCAATGCATCGTTGCAGGAGGGAGTGGTTTCAGCTACCCTGAAAGAGGTGGTGATCTGACTGCTCCTGAAAAAGCCCACCCTGGACCCATTGGTTTGTGACAACTACCACCCAGTTGCAGATACCCTCTTTTTAGGATAGGTGAATGAGAGGGTTGTGGTGCAGCAATTGCAACTATTCTTGGATGAAACAGATTATCTTGATCCATTTCAATCTGGGTTCAGGCCTCGTTATGGGACTGAATCAGACTTGGTCACCATGATGGATGACCTTTATCAGGAGAAGGACAGGGGGAGTGGAACCCTGTTATTCTTACTTGATCTCTCAGCAGCTTTTGATACTATTGACCATGGTATCCTTCTGAACCAAATTGCTGAGATGGGTATGGGAGACACTGTTTTACAGTGGTTCTGATCCTGCTTCCAGGGTTGTTTTCAGAGAATAGCATTGGGTGATTATCTTTCAGCCCCCTGGCAGTTGTGCTGTGGGGTGCCGCAGGGTACCATCTTGTCCCCCATGCTGTTTAACATCTATATGAAGCCCTTAGGAGTGTTCATCAGGAGATTTGCGGCGAGGTGTCAGCAGTACATTGATGATACCCAGTTCTATTTCTCTGTAACATCTGAAGCAGGAGAGGCCATGCAAGCCCTGGACTGGTGCTTGGACTCGGTAGTGGACTGGATGAGGGCCAATAAACTGAGTCTGAATCCTAGCAAGACAGAAGTGCTGTGGATTGATGGTTCATGAGTTCAGATAATTGGTCAGTTGCCTACTTTGGATGGAGTTGTACTTCCTCTGAAAGAGCAGGTGCGTAGTCTGGGGGTGCTCTTGGATCCATCTTTGTTGCTAGAGGCCCAGGTGACTTTAGTGGCTAGGAGTGCCTTTTATCAGCTTCCACTGGTAAGACAGTTGTGACCGTTTCTGGACCAGGATAGCCTGACCACTGTTGTCCGTGCACTGGTAATGTCCAGGCTACATTACTGTAATGAACTCTATGTGGGGCTGCCCTTGAGGTTGGTCTGGAAGCTGCACTGGTGCAAAATGCATTGGTGCAACTGCTCACTGGGGCAGGGTGTCACCAACATGTCACCCCACTGCTGAAAGAATTGCACTGGCTGCCTGTTAGCTACTGGGCTAAGTTCAAGGTTCTAGTTTTGGTGTACAAAGCCCTATACAACTTGGAACCAGGATACCTGAAAGATCGTCTTACCCCTTATATACCCAGTCAATCACTACGTTTTGTAGGTGAGGGCCTCCTGCAGATACCATCTTGTCAGGAGGTCCGTTCCATACAACATAGGAGTGGGACCTTTAGTGTAGTGGCACCTATCATTAGTTATTCCCTCCCCTCTGTTATCTTTTTGGCGCCTACTGAAGACGT
This sequence comes from Rhineura floridana, assembly GCF_030035675.1. Lineage (NCBI taxonomy): Eukaryota > Metazoa > Chordata > Lepidosauria > Squamata > Rhineuridae > Rhineura > Rhineura floridana. Next base: position 11,520,376 of record NC_084494.1, read on the forward strand.
TCCTCTTTCAACAAGCCTTTTATGTAGAGACCTTATCCCAGTCTGCATCTGTGTTCGAATTGCTTTTTAAGATGTTTTTAAAGCTTTTTTTTTTTAAAAAATATGGTTTTAAAGATGTTTTGTTTTAATATATTTTAATGTCTGGTTTTATGATGTTTTATAGTATTCTAGTGTTTTTATTTGCCGCCCTGGGCTCCTGCTGGGAGGAAGGGTGGGATATAAAATTAATAAATAATAATAATTTGAGTTCTTTTAGAATTCTCAGGTTGATGTCATCTGGTCCCAGCAATTTGTCAATTTTTGTATTGTTTCTTAAGCCTATGACTTCATCAGTTATCACCGCTATCTGTCTCAGTTCCTCAAACTCCTTTCCCGCCTTGAAAGTTAGTTCAAGCACAAGGATCTGCTCTATATTCTCCAATGTGAAGACAGATGCAAATAATTAATTTAGCTTCTCTGCAATCTCCTTATCCTGCTTTAGCACACCTTTGATTCCCTTGTCGTCCAAGGGTCGAACTGCCTCCCTAGATGGTCTTCTGCTTTGAATGTATTTTAAAAAAAATTTTTTTGTTGGGTTTTATGTTTTTAGCAATGTGCTCTTCAAATCCCTTATTATCTTCTTGCATTTGTTTTGCCAGAGTTTGCATTCCTTTTTATTTTTCTCATTTGGACAAGACTTCCATTTTTTGAAGGAAGCCATCTTGCCTCTACTACCTTCTTTGACTCTGCTCTTTAACCATGCTGACATCCTCTTTGCCCTGGTGGTACCTTTCCTGATCTGGTGGTACCTTTCTTGTGGTATACACTCCAGTTGAGCTTCTAATATTGTGTTTTTAAACCCCCAGGCATTTTGGAATTATTTGACCTTCTTGTGTCTTTCAACTTTCTTTTTACCAGTCCCCTCATTTTTTAGAAGTTTTCTCTTTTGAAGTCAGATGTGACTGTGTTGGATATTCTTGGTAATTGGACAGCCATTTCTCGGGAATGCTTTGATTTGGATTCCTGCATTGAGCAGCGGGTTGGACTTAATGGCCTTATAGGCCCCTTCCAACTCTACTATTCTATGATTCTATGTTACAGACAGTGCAAAACACTGGAAAGCCCCAACACCCCTGCTGGCTTCCTACCTGCATAATTGTTTTGGTAGTTTGCTTAGTTCATTTATTGAAAGCTAAGGTTTTGTTTAACTCAAGTGACATATGGGCAGATTGGGGTGCCCTGGCCTCCTTGCCCTGCTGCCGAACTCACTCTGCTGCTCAGCTCACCATGGCGCTTTATCAGCTGGGGCCGAGACACTTTGTCAGCTGGAACCTTCCTCTAACTCTGGAGCTAGCTCCTTCCCTTCCTCCCAAAAGGACCCCAGGACAGCAAACAGCAAGTGATAACAAGTGATGTTATTGGATTCCAACTCCCATCGGCATCAGCCAGTATGACCAATGATCAGGGATGATGGAAGCTGGAGTCCAACAACAGCTCAGGGACTACAGGTTCCCCATCCCTGCGTTTAAGGCTCCACTCAAGATGAGGCAATGTCTGAGAGGGGTGGTCTTATCCAAGAAGGATAAAAAGCCTCAGTTGAACTCTAGACTTCATTGGAGCCATTTGTCTGCTTGGAGCTATCCAAGGTTCTGCAACTCCAGCTTGGTGCCTGCCTGCCTGCCTAAGCCATCTTCAGTCATCTCTTGTAGCCCGTGGATAGGTTACCATCACCCCTCACCAGCATTGCATGTGAGTCCAGTTACATGGAAGCACAACCCACCCTGATTGCAGCTGCTGCTGCTGCCTCCTCCTCCTCTTTTTTCTTTGCTGTTTCTCCTTGGGCAGAGAGAAGGCAGCCTGAGAAGAAAGAGTTGCAACAGCGACAATGATGGATGAAAGTGGCACCTGGTGATGGCCTATCTCTGCCACATGCATGGACCTCACCTTCTTGCTCCTTCTCCATCTATCAGTTTCACTGTGGGGAATCTTTGTGTACGTGGAAAACAAGTCCAGGGCTAAGCCCTGTGGGCCGTGCCATGAATGTAACATGCATTCATCTCAACCAGGAAGGGTGCTATGGCACTCAGATCCTGCTTGTGAGCTTCCCATTGGGGCATCTGGTTGGCCATTGAAAGAACAGAATGCTGGACTAGATGAAGTTTTGGGCTGATCCAGCAGGCTCTTCTTATGTTCTTTTGCATAGATTCCATTATGCAGAAGACCACTGCAGGATTGAAAACAACATGTTCCATGGTAGATCTGTAAGTGGATCTCCCCATGTTTTTGTTTTCATTTTACAACGGCTGTGGGTTGGACTCCAAATTTTATTGGAGAACCACTTCAAGATATGCTCACCCTTGTCCCCTTTGCCATGTCAAGTGGTGTTAGCCATACACCTGGAGAAGATAGGCGCAATCTAAATACCTGTCTCCCATGTAACATGTAGTTTTAGATATTTCTTCAAAAACCTCAGTCCAGAAAGGTTTTACATGGGAGCATTCCTACCTACCACAAATGAAAATAGGTGCCACTGGCCCCACATCCTCTCCAACATTCTGGAGAGAGACCATAAAGTAATGCATGAAATGAAAGACATCTGAGATTCAAAGGAGGCTAATTTCTGTGTCCAGTACCACATTTTTTTGGGGGGGACAGGGTTCTGTATATCCACAGAACCTCAGCTTACTCACAGCCCTATCTATGGTTGACAGAAAGCAGTTTATGCTAAAACTCACTTCCCTTTTTACCTGGGGAGGGGAGTGAGGTTGATTTATTGATTTATTTGTTGATTTATTATTCTGTATCACTGTGATTTTGAAACTTAAAAAATTAATAAATATAAACATTTTAAAAGAGAAAGAGCAGTTTAAAGCAATTGTAGAGCAAAGAGATTCACGGGTTTCCAGTGATGATTCCTCTCTCTAGTCAGATGCACAACTCTCACTGGTCTTGTGGTGCAGCCGCACACGAAGACCTAATTCCAGCATTAGAAGAGAAATAATTTATCTGCCACAAAGTTTACAGGGTGAAGCTAAAGCTGAAGTGTGTGGTTAATACCATGCTTCCTTGCACACAGAGAACCCCTTCAAAGTAATAAATTGACCACTTTGTCTTGGGATGGAGCTTGTTGATGTTTAGAGGGAATATGTAAGTGGGTGTAGACGTCACAGCTTGGCAAAAGACAATCAAAGTATTCAGGCTGTGCCCAGGAGTCTTAGGAAGGAAAGTGGAAGACAGTCTGGAGTTGGAGAAAGAAGCGTTCCAGAGACAGGCAGGTGAGTTTAAGATGAGCCTGGGGGTGGATTGGGGTTGTTGTTTGCTCTTTTCCACAATCGGAAGGAAAGAGAGAAAAAAGCCACATCTTTGGTCCCCGTGAGTTTCTCAGAAAAGGAGAAGGGATTGAACTGCAGACAGATTTTTCTTCACTTTCTTTGTTTATTGAGAGTATTCAAGGGAATTGCTGCTATCATCATACTAGGCTTGAGCTCTCTAAATGCTCAGAGAGAGAGAGAGAGAGAGAGAGAGAGAGAGAGGAGCATGCAACTCTCAGAATACGGTGTTCACTCTGTTTGGAGTCCCTTTCCTAAGAGTGTCTTTAAGGAATTGCAAAACGTAGCTTGTTTATTAATATTAAAAAGTCAGTTGATGCACAAATCAAATTTGAGCAATGTTGTCTCATGCTGAAGGGTAATAGCCTTGATGGAGGTGGAACGGGAGGAATTGTTTGGGTCAGTGTGTGCATAGGAAAAATTAAGGGTTGCAAATTTCTCAGAGACCTTCTTTACTGGGCCAAAGAGATGTAATGGGTAGTGTAATCACATGTCTGCTCCATTGTATATACTATTAAGGAACTCATCCTCTAACTGTTGACCCTTGTGCAGCCAAAATAGAACATAAGAACGTAAGAAGAGCCTGCTGAATCAGACCAGTGACCCCTCTAGTCCAGCATCCTGTTCTCACAGTGGTCAACCAGATGTCCATGGGAAGCTCGCAAGCAGGACCTGAGTGCAAGACCACTCTCCCCTCCTGCGGTTTCCGGCAACTGGTTTTCAGAAGCATACTGCCTCTAACTATGGTGGCAGAACACAGCCATCATGGTTAGTAGCCACTGATAGCCTAATCCTCCATGAATTTATCTAATCCCCTTTTAAAGCCATCCAAGGTGGTGGCCATCGCTGCCTCTTGTGGGAGTGAACTCTATAGTTTAACTCTGTGTTGTGTGAAGAATTACTGTCTTTTGTCTGTCCTGAATCTTCCAACATTCAGCTTCATTGAATGTCCACATGTTCTAGTGTTACACGAGAGGAAGAAAAACTTTTATCTATCCACTTTCTCCATGCCACGCATAGTTTTATACACTTCTGTCATGTTGCCTCTGACTCACCTTTTCTCTAAACTAAAAACAGCATCATCCAAGCATAAGATGGAGGTATTAGCAAGTTTGCTGAAGCCCCAAAAAATTTTAGGGGAAAAAACTCTAAGGAGGGAGGAATCACAATGCATGCTCAGTGGGCATGGAAGACTAACTGTGGGGGGGTGATAAAATGGGTTAGAGGAATGGAATACCCTGGAAAGCACGATTGGCTGGCTGGCATCCTGAACATGAGAACTCCATGCTGCAACATTTTGTTGCAAGTCCCGCTTGTTCATGTATAAGGCTGGACATGGGGAGTGTGTATGTCTTCTTTTAACAGCAAAAAGGGTGTGTGGGTGAGGGGAGCTGAATCCTCCTCCACTGTCCTACCACCCAGCTCTGTCACCCCTGGCTTCTCCCCCAACTCGCAGCTAATTCTGACACCAGGAGCCAGGCTGAGGGGGAAAGTGTCTGCGGTGACACCCTCTTTTTTTCAATTTAACCCCTTTTTAAATATGTGAATGGAGAAGATGCGTGACAATTGAACATCATGCATAATTTGGTCCTGGGAATGTGTTAATAGCAGATCACCCAAGGGGTTGGGTTTTCTAAAGATAGGATAGAATGCAGATAATAATCAGTATGGATCAGGCAGTTGGCTTGCTTGATCAAGATTGCTGTTTCACTTTCCTAGAGGCAGGTGCCTGGACACTGGATGGGGATTAAAATGACTGCTGTGTTTTCACTAATTCCTGAGCAGCAAAGGAGACAAAAGGGGCTTGCTTTCTATGGAAACGGATGTTGTTTGCTTTGCCACAACAGTTGTAGGGAGCAACTAGAAATATGGGAGGTGGGCCTAGAAAAGGTAGTCCACTTGCCCGTCCCTGAGCAGAGACAGAAAACCAGACTTGTAAATTGGACTGTGTGTTCTGACAAACGTCTAGGGGGAACAACATAAGTTGAAGAGCCAGAGTTTAGTGGAAGAGCATCTGCTTTGCATAAAAAAGGTCCCAGGTTCAATCCCCAGCATCTCCAGGTGGAAATGCCCCCCATCTAAAACCCTGGAGAGCTCTGCCAGTCAGTGTAGTGAGTAGAAACACTGAGCTAGATGGACCAATGGTCCAACTCAGTTAAAGGCAGCATCCTGTGTTCCTGTGGGCACAGAAAATAATCTGTGACATGGGTCAGATCTGCTGAAACTTCGTAGCCTCCTGCATGAAGATATATACCCTGTGTTTTTCCCCTCCATTTTCTTCCCGTGACTTGTAATTTCCCACATAGAACTGACAAAATGTGCTTAATTTAAACATGAAACTGGGACGGATCTTCCCTTTGTTTAACAGAATTTGTGACCTAGTTCTTCCTCCAGCTTTGGCCTTTGTTATTATGTGTTGTTGAAATGCCTGTGATATCGCCATCAGAAACCACTTAGTCAGCCCAAGTCCCGTGGCCCAGTTGGGTTACCTCCCTGGGACTCATTTTGCGCCTCTCTGCTTACTTATCCGTTCTGTGGGGGATCTGCTTTGTGTTTTTCCTTAAAGGCCCGATTTTGTGCTACTTTATAGCTTCTTAGGACAAGGGGGTCTGTGTTACGAGCTAGTAAATTCACATTGGCTGGAATCTCCTACTCTCCTAAATCTCCAGTTACAGGAACATTGTCTTGAGGATGGAGACCTTCCCAGGGGGCCAAGAACTTTGGTCCTTGATTAATTTTACTCACTCTTAATTTTCTACAACTTTCCTTGCTCTCATAGCTTCCCATTTCAGAAGATTGTTTTCTTATTGTTATACAAATGGGGAACTGTTGCATTTTATGCTTTCCCTAGAAAAGGAAAACAGAGGCTGGGAATAAAGTGAGGGGAGGCTTACAATTTCAATGAGATTTAAATAAGTAAGGATAAACTAGTTTAAAGCCAGCACAGGGGGAAGAGCAGCTTTCCATACTCAACAGAGAACCCCAAATCATTTAAATTTCTATTCCAACAGGCAAAATGTGTGTGTGTGGGGGGGGAGGGTTGCTTGCTTTGTGTTCTGTTTTGTTGTCATCGTAGAATTTGATTTGCCTTGCAAACAGCAACAGCTGTCTGATCTGGAAATGTAACTATGGGCCTCCTGATTTGGAGATGGTGAAGAGATCAAAGATGCCTATATGGCTGCAGTGCCAAAATTTCTAATCATAGAGCGATGCTGGGGCCCAGCACCTGACCATAATTAATTTATGGAATTCACTGTCACAAGAAGTGGTGCTTATTAGGGATGGAAGGATCTGTCCGTTTTGGCTCTCTCAATCTCTCATTTTTCAAATCTTAAATTCACTTCACATTTCTGCAGAAATGTGCAATTTAAAAAAAAATCCTCATGAAAATTCAGGATGTTAATGTGAATTTCTCCGAATAAACATATTTTTGTATGTAGCTTTGACTAATGTACATATATTGAAAGCATTTTTTTCTAATATAAAGCATTTATTTATTTATTTATTTATTTATTTATTACATTTTAATACTGTCCCATAGCAGAAGCTCTCTGGGCAGTTTACAGCAATTAAAAACATTACAAACAAATATACACATTTTAACACACAAAAACAATTTTAAAACACAATTTTTAAAATTGTAATATGTTATTTTCACTAATATGTTCATTTTTATGCCCGGTTCCCCTAAGATATGCAGTCTTATAAGCATTGTTTGGCTGGAGAACTGCATCGCAAAAATTCAGATAAGCACGAATTTTGAAGGATATCTGGGTTTTGGTTTTCATATTGTTTCGGAAAGTGCAAATGTGATAAATTCAGCTTTAAATATGAACTGAATTGAATTCCTCCCCCATCCCTAGTGTTGACCCAAGTCCAAATTGAAGATAAAAAACCACAAGAAATGAAAGTGGCAGGGGAGGGCTTGAAGTTGTCCACCAAGAGCAGTTAACACCTAGACAGCAGACTGAGCAGGGACAAAGGTCACCTGTCAGGCTTCCTCACTACGGTCAGAAGTATTGTACTTCTATTTAACTTATAGTAATTATTTCTAAATTTGAATCTGTAAACATAAATTAGCACATAAACATTTTATGCACATCTCTGTCTTTTGCTGTTGTTTTTGTTTTTCGGGTGATGTCTTTCCTCTTTTCTGGCAATCCATAAATGGCCACCCTGCATCTCATGTTTTCCCATCTGTGTGCTAGCTCTGATCTGGAAGCTTTGCCCCTTAATCCAGAAGATGCTGCTTCCGACCTAGTGAGGGACCCTCTATTTTAAGAGGCAGTCTCCTCCTTACTATTGAAGAACATTACAGGGCAACTTCTGGTGTCCCTTGGTTCAAATTAAGCTTCTTGTTCTCATTTTAAAAGGATGGATTGATATATGGTGGGTTCTTTCATGATGATGTGTGGCTTTTGGGCACTGGCTCATTCCTGCTCTTGTCAATAGTTCAACATACTTAAAAATCAGTTCTGTCAAAAAAAAAAATTTAGCCTAACAGTTCATGACCAAGTTATGTGTGAAACTTCCACACCTTGGGGCAGAGATGGGGAAGGACAACAACTAGTTATGCAACTCTAAAGGTTGTAGTCCTCATGGGTATAGAATTTTGGTTATATTTTGCCCAGAACTGGAAATTTTGATAACACATGGGGATGTGGGGGTGACAGAGAGAGAAAGAGACAGGCAAACAGAGTCATTATCTATAGAAATGAAGCATAAACTACAGATGATATTAAATGCGGTAGTAACCTTCCAATATGAGCACCTGGTTCTTTTCCACCATGGGGGTGGCCCAATTTATTTATTTATTTATTTGATTTATATCCTACCCTTCCTCCCGGTAGGAGGAAGACCAGTGAACGTAGAAGACTAGTGGGAAAGGGTTAAAAAACCCTTCCCTAGCATGCCATTCCACATTGGAGATTGCAACCCAGGCAACTGTTTTAGGTTTAAAATAATTAAATGTTGCGGGGTGGTGTAGGTTCATGTGTAGTTTCAGCCTGAGTTGTTACTTTTTGCTTCTCCTTTGCACTCTAGAAATCTGCCATTTGTTTGTCATGCATTTCTTTGACCAAATGGAGTTAGTTTCACTGTTGGCAAATGCAGTTCTTTTTGCTTTAGCACAGTTTTTAGAGAGGGTATATGGTAAGTGTAACTTGTGCCAGGTTTACAGCATAGATTCCCCCCTCCCCATTCATGATTTAAAGCACACACTCACAGCACACCCTGTCTACAGAGGAACCTTTGGCCTATGCAAGAGATGGCTTGCTTTTTCATGCCCAATTTGAGGTGATTTATTTTAGTCTGGGATGTGATGGGAGGTTACCAGGGTTCAAGGCCAGCCCCCAAAGACCTTGTCTTCTCTATCCCATCCTTTTATAAACTTCTATGGAGCTGAGTGTCAATGTCCTGGAGACACAGCATTATGCCAGATTCTCATCCGATGAGTAGCCAGGATACATTTGCTTTGATGTACTTTGCTGGCACGGCTGCCTCCATTTTCACAGATGGAAAGTCATAGCCCACAAGGGAAGCATCCTGCCTAGTTAAAGCCTGGTAACCCTGGGGAATGGAAACTAGCATGTAAGGAACGTATTTGAATCCAGGACTTGCTACATCATATTTCGTATATTGCATTTGTATTTAACAAATTTACAGACTGCTTTTCAAGCAAAATTCTTCCTGAAGAGGTTTACAAAATATACACAATAATATAATATTGAAACCAGATAAAACATTCATTTCAATTCATTTCATTTCAAAACATTACTAAACCAGCCCCAAACAACTAGGATCAATAGCCTAACTCTTAACAAAACCATAACACAGCACCACACAGATTTGGGCGGCAATCCTAACCCCATTTACCTCGGAGTAAGCGCCATTGAACTCACTAGGACTTACTTCTGTGTTGGCATGATTAGGATTGCAATGAAAGCCACAATAAAAAATATGGCCTTTTAAGGGCTGCTTAATGGTATTAAGGGATGGAATTTCACATGGAATTGAATTTCACAGCTATAGGGTCACTGCTGAGAAGGCCCTGTTCCATGTGCCCACCAGCCTAATCGTCTTCAGAGACAGGCACCTGACTAGAGCCTCTGAGACAGATCTTAGGGGCACCCTGTAAGTGGGTGGGGAGGGGAAACATAAATGCTTGCAAGCTCCTACATGCCTACAACACTATGTGCAATGCAGCACATATACACAGATGTTTTGCACAATCTTGTTCCCCCTCCCCCCACACCACTTGTCAAGAAGAAAGAGCCAAATCATTGACATGTAATGGGGCTGACCCTACCCCCTACCTCCCTCACACTTAAGAAAACCATCTTAGGGTATGATGCTGCGACAGATGCATCTCACCCAGGAAAATGGCAAATGGCCAGGAGTTGCTTGCCAAGGATTCAGGCTCACATCATGACTGTATTCCACACATTTAGAATAACTCTTGAAAAACTCTTAAGAGATGAGCCAGTGCATTTTGTAAAAAAGAAGAACACAGATATGACTTTACAACAGTATTTCAGCAACTTATTCAGAATGGATGGCAAGAAAATATTTGGGATAGAGGAAATTCCCATCAGACTCTTATTATATGACTATGGTTACAACAGCAAGATTATTATGGAATACTGATAATGGAAGATTGGACACTGAAATTACTGGACTTAACAGGACTATTGAAGATGGAAGATGGAACTAATAGGGATAATGGAATAATGGCTATTGAAATTATTGGACCTAACAGATTCTGATGAGATGGATTAATCGAAATGTTTATTTGGACTATGGTTATGACAATAAGATTATTATAATTATTAACGAGATGGATTAATTGACATGTTTATTTGGAGAAAAATTGATAGATATATTTCTTAAAGAATTGAAACCTCTCTTTGACTTTTTGTGGAAAGAATAAAGTAATGTTTATGAGATTTGATGATTAATTAAGATAACTACTGGAGGAAAGTGATTTTATAATATGATTTAAGAGACAGGATTGTTATATATTGTAGACCTATAACTGATTTGATATGTGACAAATGGGAAGTCAACATTTTATTTTTTTTGTTTAATCATTTTTGTTTTGTTTTGTTTTTTGTCTTTGAATGTTTTATGATTTTGTTTTCTATGTTTTATGAAAATTTGAATAAAAATTATTGAAAAAAAAAAAAAGAATAACTCTTGCACAAGCATTTGGTATCTGACCCAGAATTCAACATTCTGAGAATGGTGGAGAGTCAGACAAAAGCTTTTAAGGGAGCTGAGAGCCATCACTTCCCATAGCGTTTAAACATTTTTCTTGACAAAAAGCTCTTGCAGGACAATGGACGTCTCAAATCAGATCACACAAGGGCTTAATCAAACAAGATTTGTTTGTAGAAATTTGGGATATATTTATATAAGTATTGATATAATATGCATTGTTTATACAGCAAGTCATACAAACTCTTATGGCCCACCTGCCTCGCAACTGACATTCTGGAGGTCTGCCTTTTAGATCTCAACTGTTTGACATGGTTTTTAAGCTAATGCTTATCTGCCCAGCATGGCACTGGATATTGTAGTTGAAAAACCTTCAGATTTTGCCCCCTCAAGATTGCAGCCATAGTTAATTAATTGTATGAATTTTAGTCAAATAATTAATCGGTAACATTTGTATAAAAGCAAAACAATAGTTTTCAGCAAAAAGCATACTTTCTTTGATTTTAGATTTTACACACATGTGACACAGCAGGCATCATCATCTTAGAATAAGAGAAGAGAGAAGGGGGATGCCTCTTCTGAAATAGCACTTGAAATATGCATACTACTTGTTAAAAAATAAGATTTTTTAAAAAATCTGATGTAGTTGATCAAAATGTTTTTAATTGACTAAATTATTGCATTCTATTTCTACCCCAATTTGATGCACTACCCTGCAATACAGCTCACTTCCAGACAACACGTTTACTGAGCATTTATCCTGCAGGGATGTTAGATGATGTTGGCTATTTATGAAGTATTCATTCTGATTTGTTTGTGGGGAGGTTATATCGGATTGCATCAAACATTATCCCACCATTTCCATTCATTATTCTGTCACTTTCTGATTGCGGGTGGGGGGTTGATGGGTTTGGTGTGCAAGAGTGCCACATGAACTTTAATTGCACAACCTGAATTTTCCAGTATGGGATTAAATCCCACTCGAAAATAGCAACAGTCAGGAAGCGCTCACTGACACCTTTGAACTTAAAATTCTTGAATACCACCCTGTACAAGTTAAGGACAAACATGCCTGTATTGCAGTTGGCTAGACTCAAAATCCAGCATGGGCCCTGCCTGTATTTGCACAGCCATACAGGCCACTGAGGCAAAACAACTGGCTCAACTATATATTTTATGGTATGTTGCATTTTATGGAAGTGGATTATATCTATCAGAAGGGCATGGGGCTTCATTTCCACTACAGGTTTGAGCCAGGTTGCTTCTCTAGGCGCTGGTGGTGATTTTATTGTTTTTTCTGTCTTTTGGAGTTTAGGCGAGGAACACTTATTTTTATGAAGCACTGTTTTATGGGGATTTGTCTAAAAGGGGAGAAGCAGCTCACATTAAGATATCTGAACTGTAAAAATATGTTTTCTGCCATGCAAAAAGGAAAACTGAAGGGGGGAATCAGGGATGGAAGTGGGAAAAGTCTGCATTAGAAGTTTTATTTCCTTTACCTGGTATAACCTAAATGCTTAAGGCTCTCTACCTCTCCTCCTTTTTGTACTTTCCTGTCTGTTAACTTGATGTCAATAACAGCCTGTGTAGAACAATGGATTAATCATCAGGCTAAGACCCAGGAGACTTGGCTTCAAATCCCCACTCAGCCATGAATCACACTGGGTGACCTCCAGCCAGTCAGAATTTCTCTCAGTATTACCTACCTCACAGGCAGCCACATTGCACTGTTGGCTCATATTCAGCTTGTGATCAACAACAATCCCAAGATCCTTCTTCCATGTAGTATTGCTGAGCCAAGTATCCCCCATCATATTTGGTTTCTTTTTCCTAGGTGTAGAACTTTGCACTTATTCCTGTTAAATTTCATTCTGTTGTTTTTAGCCCAATGCTCCCAAAGATCCCTTTGAAATTTGTTTTCTGTCTTTCAGGGAGAGCTATCCCTCTCAATTTTATATTATCTGCAAAGTTGATAGGCATTCCCTACTATTCTATGATTCTATTATTCAATTCCACTAGTGGAATAAGGGCATTGTATAGATCCCTAAACCTCTGCTGATTTGGGGCCGTATACAACTCATGAGAATAGTTTCATGAAGCATAAACTCTTAACATTTCTTGTCATGTTAAGCTGCGCTCTGGGGAGATTTTGCATTCTGTGTCAGTCAGTGGCATAGCTGGGGAGCATTATCGTAGAATAGTAGAGTTGGAAGGGGCCTATAAAGCCATCAAGTCCAACCCCCTGCACAATGCAGGGATCCAAATCAAAGCATTCCCAACAGATGGCTGTCCAGCTGCCTCTTGAATGCCTCCAGTGTTAGAGAGCCCACTACCTCTCTAGGTAATTGATTCCATTGTCATATGGCTCTAACAGGAAGTTTTTCCTGATGTCCAGTCGAATCATATTAGAGTTGACTTTGTGTGAGTGTGAAGTGAGGCAAAGATGCTTAATTTATTGATTTATTAGATGCCTTACCTGCCCTTTGCCATAAGGTCCCAGGGTGGGTTACAACAATATAAAACACAATTATAAAAACAGATAAAACCACTACAATTATAAAACATCTAAAACTGTTCCAAATGGAACAGAACAGCATGGCTCTGCAATACTTGGAGGGTATTATTACCATGTGTTGTTCAGTTCATGGGAACAGTGAAAACAGGAAGCAGCCTTAGACTACATCAAACCATTGTCCCATGTAGTTCAATATTTTCTGCACTGCCAGTTGATTTAGCAATTAGATTAACGGATTAAAATTGTTTGTTTGATTGATACGATGTCCCTAAGAAAAGGGGAAGATTTTTTAAAAACTGTGTAAATCAGGAGTGGCTAAAATCTCCCCCCCCCCCCAAGAGCCCACAACATAAGGAAGAAATGCCTTTTCTGAGATGGTGCTGGCAATGCATCATTTAAAAACAAAGATTTTTTTTCCTCCTTCAGAACTAGAACTGGTGTTTGGTTAATTAAATTTGTACATGAATAAATATGATTAGAACTCATTCAATTAAATGACTATTGCTCCAGTCCTACAAAGTTATTTGGGAGTAAGCCCCATCAACGGGGAGTCCCACTCAACTCAATAAGGCTTACTTCTCAGTAGGGCCTGCCCAAAATATTTTGCTGCCTAAGATGAAGGATAAGATGGCAATTCCCCACCTGCAATTTCACAAAGAGAAGCCAACTAGACTGGCAATTGAACCTTACCTCAATACCAGTGATGGGATAGTGTTGTCCAGTGCACCCGAGGGCAATAGGGTAGTTATGGGACGTAGGACGGTTTGGGTGGCTTTAAAAGAGCATTAGACAAATTTATGGAGGATAGGGCTATCAGGAGCTACCAACTTTGATGGATATGCTCTACCTCCACTGTTGGAGGCAGTATGCTTTGGAATACCAGTGGCTAGAAACTGCAGAAGGGAGAGTGCTCTTGTCCTTAGGTCCTGCTTGTGGGCTTTCTATAGGCATCAATTTGGCCACTGTCAGAACAGGATGCTGCACTAGATGAGCCACTGGCCCAATCCAGCAGGGCTCTTCTTACATTTTCATGTTCTTAGGATAGACCACATGATGTTAATCAGGCGGTCTAATCAGGACTCATGCATACCATGCTAAATTCCTGCCTATACACATGGGACAGACAAATCTGACCTCCAAAAAAGAGAAACAGCTGAGGGCTTTCTGATCTGTTGATTAATGCATTTGCTTCACTTGCCTAATGGTAGGGCTGGCCCTCCTTCTGAGTAACTGTATAGCAAAGATTAGTTTGATTGGGTGACAGACCCAAAGAAAAGCCATATAAATATCACATGGACCTGCTTATTGTTTTCACATTTTAGCCAAGTAAAAGAAAAAATCTATTAGCCCACACTTTCCCGCTGACATTGATTAAAGTTTAGGCTGGAGACAGATACTTCTCCCTGAGCACTAAAGATTGGAGACAAATCATCATTTTTTCAGAGAGTTGAAAGTGGCTTCATTGGCTGTGCTGTGCATGCTCATTCCTGCTGCTTGTTTTCATATCGAGTCAAAGAGTTTTTGCAGGTTTTTGGCATGGTTCAAAAACATCTCAACCCTATTTGACACAGAGGACTGTGAGACAAAAGAAATGAGCATGTATGTGCGAGGGGCAATGATGCTCCACTAATGATCATGCTCTGTTAAAGGCTATTGTCTGTCTTCATCCTTTTAGTGCTCAGGAGCAGAGGGAGACCCTGTTAGGCAAAGTCCCTCTTAGGTCTACTGGAGCTGTTGATCTGTAACTGACTAGGGTAAACTTTCTCGATCTGCTTTGTGAGCTGTCTTCTAGCCACAATGAGAAAACTCTTGGCCACAGACTCTTTGTTCTTGACTCCTGACTTCCAGTTTGGTGATGATAAATGTGCCCTGTTGAGTGTGTTGCTTCCAGATTAAAGGCCCAGTAAGACTAGCAGCTTTGAGAGGCCAAAGGGAGAGAAAGGAGTCGTAGCTCAGTGCCAGAGGACACTCGGCTTTACATGTTGAAGGTCCTTGGTACAATTAGATATCAGATAATGGGGAAAAAATCTCTGCCTGAGATCCTGGTCAAAAGGACAAATAGTTCGACCTAGTATAAGGCAGTTTCCTATGTTCTGCTGTTTTGTAAACCATATTCGATACTGCTCTGTCGAAAGGTAAAACTAGCAAACAAGAAAAATTATAATGAATAGTAAAGGCCTTGGGCCAAGGCGTATATTTACCTTTAATTCGAGGCATCCTTGGTTTGGGATTCTGCCTGTTCTGCGGCTTGAGAGATTGGTGTGAAGAGAACCTTGAAAAAGGAGGGAGAGAGAGAACAAGAGAGGGAAAGGACAGTTATACAGATAAAATCCTTGAAGCATCTGCAGTTGCAAGTTCCTTATTGCTTTGGTGGTTACATGTAAGGGCAAAAATTTTATTTATTTTTTTAAAACTTGAACAAGAATGTGACTGCTTTGAAGCTGCTTACTTCTTATGGTGCACTGAAAAATAGAAGTCTCACTGCTGATAGAGATTCCAGAATCCATCCTTTGAAATTTCAGTCTTACTTGATGTTCCATTTAATAGCAGCACTTTCCCACCCTCTCCTCTCAACAATGTCCACACACCCACACCAAACAGAAGCAGCTATGAGTTCAGAGTCTACCAGAGTACATTAGGCTATTCGGCAGAGGGACGTTGTTGAGTGAGACAGCGCATGTGGAGCAGACTCGTCTGAACAGTCAGCATATGTAGACAGTTCTGAGCTTCATGGACCAATGCTCTTAAGCAATAGAAAGCAGCTTCCTATATGCCTGTTTCAAGAATACATACATTCCTATTTAAAATGTTCCTTTTTTAACATGGAGGAAGGGGAAAGGGGGCACATGGCCAAAATAGAGGTCACCCAATTTCCAGTAGCCCCCCCCCCAAAAAAAGGAGAGTGATGGAAACAGCCACAACAACCACCCTAAAACTGAAAACTGAGCAGGGAGGTGAGAGAGAGAGAAAAGATACACTACCTCAGATAAATACAATGTGTTTACATAGGAGGAGGGTAGAAGCTGCCCTAAAAGTAATGATAGTTTATTATTTTATGTATGCCATCTTGGGGATCTCTCTGGATCAAAAGGCAGGATAATTTTTTTAAAAAATCATAACATTGGATTGCCTAACAATAGGGGTTGTTTTTTGCGATTTCAGTGGGTGCCTGCATAAATAAATTGGGGTGGAAGAGTCATGATTATGAAACTCTACTGTACATATCACTATTTTTGCTAAGGATGAAATAGCCCTACAGAGAAGAAGACTCCATATGTGGAAAATGTAACCATCATGCCTGGGTTTCTTCAAAGTTTCTCACAACACATTGGCTCTCTTTGCTTTCCCACGTGGTGGAAAGAATCCTATTACCTGTGTAATCATCCTGTATTCTAATTTTGATTCAGTTCTCTGCGTGCCGTCAGTTATCTAACCAAAATGGCAACAGCCACACACAAGAAGAAAGTATCAGTACACTTGGAATAACCCAAATGTTTGCAGACATACAAAATATCTTTAGTAAAAAAAATACCATAAGATGAAGGAAACTCCAAATCTATTGCAATGAGGATTGCGCATGCTGTTGGGGTGTGAGAGGGAGAAAGCTGAGTAGGAAAGCTAATGGAATAGAGTGGCTGGAAAAGGCAATTGGGGGAAGAAAGACACAGACATAAAGGCAACTGCCCTGACAACTCGCTTTCTCCCTAGCCAATGGCTGGCCTCACTGGCCGGCCAGCACCCACCGTTCACTCATTCTGGGCAGCCTCCTGCCCTAGAAGGAAGAGCTTTGAAAGCTGTCCCACTCTTCTCATACATGTAACATTTGTTGTGGGATCCCACTTGTTCCCTCTATTATCAATGTTTAAGGGTAAGTGCCAATCCTTATGTAACCCAAATGGCACCACTCAAGCAGAGCATGGAGGGATCATGCAGCTCAAGGAAACCTCAAGGTTTACAGAAGTACAAAAAAAATTGGGGATAGGAGGAATGCTCCAAAAACAGTCCAGTGAAGAAGACTGAGTGCGCTTAGTGGCCATGGATTGCTGATTGTGAAAGGGTGGGGAGAAAAGAAGAAAAGAGGATGCAGTGACATCTCATGGAAAAGGACATGGCTGGCTGGCTGAAACCTTGAACAGGAGCATACCGCATTTTGTTAAATCTTGAAGCCTTTCTGTGGCAGCTTTTCTGGGAGCTGACTTGCAGTCATCTACAAAGGCAAGCTGGTAAGGCTAGTCCGCAATCCAAACTTGATTCACTATTCTCCTGATCATTAGATCCCCCTCAAATGGATTCCTCTCCGGCAATTATTATTGTTGATAAGTAGGCATATCCTTTCTTCCTTCTCATCTCAGCACAGGTGAAATGATGAATGTGTACTACATGGAAGGAACATTCAGCTTGGCAGTTAAATCCCCACTTGTGCCCAAGTCCCTTCCTTGGTGTGTTTGCCCCCAGAAAAAATATTTTTGTCCTCGTCACAACAGAGGAAGCTCTATGACCGCCTCCCATACTGGCTGGGGGCCAATGGGAGTTGTAGTCCAAAAGAGCTAGAGGGCACCAGGTTGGCAAAGGCTGCTCTAGGGCTACACTGTGCACTGATGTAATTAAAAAATTAGCCCCCTATG
Source organism: Rhineura floridana (assembly GCF_030035675.1). Taxonomy (NCBI): domain Eukaryota; kingdom Metazoa; phylum Chordata; class Lepidosauria; order Squamata; family Rhineuridae; genus Rhineura; species Rhineura floridana. The sequence continues at coordinate 11,538,039 of NC_084494.1, forward strand.
GAACCTCAAAAGCTTTCTTAAAAAAACAGGAGGTGATAGGTCTAACTCCTCCTGGGGTCCCATGTAATTTGAATTAACTCTTGCATGCCACCAGCTTCCTGTATTAGCGAGGAGCCATTTCCTCTGCCGGTGACAAGAGAGCAGTTTCGAAGCATGGAAGGAAGCAGCCAACACAGACTCTTTATCTCAGATGATTGGAACGTCAGCTTGTAGGCCCAGCTTGGCCAGGTGAGGGTGGGAGCCTTCTTCTCAAAGCTAAAAGTAATAAAAGGAGACTTAATACATATCATTTGGGTTAGGCGAAAAATGACATTGCTACTAAAGATCTTTCAGGGTCTCACCAAGCCTACATAACTTTCAAACCACTTCCATGTGGGGGCCAATCTCCACTGCTACACCCTATTAAAACTCTTCTTCCTCTTTGTTCATAGCGTACTTTTTGTTTTCCTTTCTTTTTCTGCTGTTTCAGTGAAACTAGCTCAGGAAATTCCAATCCGATCCAGCTAAGGAGTAGCTCTCTTCATTCCTTCTGAGGCAGGAAAAGGCCAGGGTCTTTATCAATGGTGATTGAGGTTCAATTAGTCCATAGCACTTTTGGTGTTCTGTATCATTAAACATGTCAGAAAATAAACTATCCTTTGCTTCATACAGGCCTTGTTTGAAGCCCATGCCTTGGAAAATGTTGCAAGAGTGGAAAACTGTATTTATAAAAGGCCCTTTAATTTTACACAAGTGGGCACTTTAGACAGAGTCAGGCATTAACAGAGCATCATAAGCAGTCAAGGTTACTCATAAGTACTTGACCAAACAAACTTCTGTTGATGTTTTAAGAATCACCACAGCAGAGTGATTACTAGCTCCGGCGATGCTCCAAGCGAGGGGATGTGTCTCTGACATACTCATTTTTCAAGTGGCCAAATGCGACGGGGTTCCTTCACCCCCCCTTCAAGCCAGAGGGTTTCAAAGACAGCACAGGGAGGCCTTGGCTTTGGAATCAGAGACGGTCTCAACAGCCAATTCCCAAGCACATACTTTTTTTTGCTGCTCAGTTGAAAGACATGATAATAACCACAGCTCAGGCATTCCCCACACACACACACACACACTCTGTCGCTTTATTATATCATTACAGGGCGGGTGGCGGTGGAAGCATCCTAGAGTGGGTGTCATGTACTTCAGAGCCATATGTGCAATGGCTGGTATGTCAGCTAGGCTCTATGTGGGGCTTAGGGTTGCCAGGTCGGAACCATTCAAAAACCTGAGAAAATGGGGGCGGGCCCTAGTGATGTCACGGGGCGGGCCCTAGTGATGTCACGGGGTGGGCCCTAGTGATGTCACGGGGTGGGCCCTAGTGACATCATGAAGCATGATACATTGTATCAACCACACTTGTGTGCAGCATACCAGTCAAAAAAAATTTTTGGAAATTAAAATAGAAAGCTTACCTAAAAGAGGTCCAGCTGAAGTGACAAGGTCATTCCTTCTCACCATCTTAGGGAGTATGGATGGAAAATGGAAATGGAATGCCTTCAAGTCGATCCCGACTTATGGTGACCCTATGAATAGGGTTTTCATGGTAAGAGGTATTCAGAGGTGGTTTACCATTGCCTTCCTCTGACTTTGGACACATATACTTTGGACACATAATGAGAAGACATGATTCATTAGAAAAGACAATAATACTGGGAAAAACAGAAGGGAGTAGAAAAAGAGGAAGACCAAACAAGAGATGGATTGATTCCATAAAGGAAGCCACAGACCTGAAGTTAAAAGATCTGAACAGGGTGGTTTACAATAGATGCTATTGGGGTCGCTGATTCATAGGGTCACCATAAGTTGAAATTGACTTGAAGGCACATTAACAACAACAACTGAATTAAAGATACAAAAGAGGAAAGTGGAAGGTGTTTTATTTTATTTTTTACAGCCTGGAGCAAGTGGTAAGAGGTAAAGTCAGGAATGAATGCATTTTTTTAATGAACAAGATAGCATGTTGAACTATCTTGTAAAAATGAACTAAGAGTGCTTGCAGCAGCTATTCTAATGCAGAATGAGCCAGTTGTTATCTGCATGGTGCTATGAAGTCAGTTGTATGTTAACTGTATGCTCATGCAACAGATGGTATAGCACATTGGGGAGGAGAGCCTGGCTGGGAGTCCAGAGTCTATGAGTTCAAATCCCCGCTCGTGTCTCCTGGATGTCAAGGGCCAGCTAAAGATCATCCCCACAGTGAGTGGCTCAGGGGTTATGTGCCCTGCCACCTGTGGGCAAGGTGCATAGTCGCAAGGAGCCCAGTTTCCCCCAGCTGGCAGTTGCGGACAAGGAAGGGACTGGTTTGTGCAGCTGTGGCAAGCTGAGCAGGCCCTAGCCAGGTGGGGAGTACTAGCCTTAGATGGTAAACCCCCTCTGAATACCGCTTACCATGAAATCCCTATTCATAGGGTAGCCATAAGTTGGGATCGACTTGAAGGCAGTCCATTTCCATTTTCATGCATATAATTAAACAGATGCAGTCAAGTTTTTGGACTACAGTTCTCATTATTACGATTGCTGGCCAAGCAGGATAGGGCTCATGGGAGTTTTAGTACAATATCTGGAGGATGCTACTTTGGCTGCCTTTGGGATAATAGATGGCTGCCTTAGGTCTGAAATGGTGTTTGGAATTCTGTAGAATTCTGTAAAAAAAAGCTCCCCAGGAAATAGGGGGTAAACATGAGAAAAAATGTTGAGTGCACATTCCGAGAGGAATGCAAGGTTCTCTCTGTCATTTCAGTTGGATCCCCCTTCAGTCTGGAGCATCCAGACTGACAAGACAGACAAGACAGCAACCATGATGGCATCTATCCCATTTATTTTGAACAATTATGCCAAATAAACAAAACAAGTAAACATGGCACAAAGAGCCAATTCAAATGACTCTTCTGAATTAGAATTAATGCACCAATTTATTCAGGATATAGCATTATTAAAGGAAATGTTTGGTGTTTCTTATTGGTAGAAGACCTTTCAACATTTGATTGGGGCCTGCAGAGATCATAACTCTAAATGCCTCTTACTGTGTGCACCTGTTCTCTATTTATAGATCACTGTGGTCTAAATTGCATACACTGATTTCTGAGGAATAGTTTATTGTTTTATTTGTATGTATGATGATACTACTGTAACTCACCTTGGGGACTAATGGTTGAGGGTGTGTAAGGAATGTAGAAATATAGATATACATTAAAAACCAGCACTCTTTGTATCAGGGGCACTACCAGAGTGAGCTGGTGGGTGGCTGGGTGGGGAGAAGACAATACTTTGAGACCAGACATGATTGTTCTCCAGGGACACCTATATCTCTGGTAATTCTGGAGGTAAAAAGAAGTTGCCACAATAAATATTCTTATGAAATACCGGTTTTGCTGATCTTCGGGTGCAAGTGGAGAAGAGTGGGCGGATCCAACCCGGTGGCAGGCCAGTGAGCGAGGCTTGCCGAAGCCCTGGGAAGAGAGGAGAGGTGCTGCTTGGGCGAGGGACCCGGAGGAAGACCCTGCGCAGGGACTGCCGCGGGGGAGCCACGCCAAGGGCCCAGCGGTCTCTGCCCAGCCCCTTCCACCACTCCACTGCTTCCTGCAGAGCGCTCCGTCCGCCCCTGCCCGGATCCCCACCAGACGTGGCTGGCAGGCGATACTCCCAGCCTGGAGAGAGGCCGCCAGCAGAGCCATTCTCCGGGGGGGGAGCCTTTGCCTTTGGGTGATCGGCCCGACAAGGGGGAGAAGCTGGGACGGGATGAACGGGCGGGGGGGATCGCCCACCTGGCAGAGAGCGGCCGGGCGGGCAGCAGGAGCGTGACTGCCAGCCCTGCAGGCAGGCGAGGCGGACCTGGGCGCCAGCGAGGCCTGCGGGACTGAGGCGGGCCGGACCTGCCCCCGCCGCCCCCTTGTGTACGGCATCTCCCGGCAACCGGCCCCGCGGCACCTCCTCTTCCCTGTCCCGGGGCGGCTCTGGCCGGCGCGCCCTCACCCGCGCCTCCGGCCGGCCTGCCCAAGGCTGCAATGGTTTCAAGAGAGCTGGCGGGGCGGGGGATGGTCCGGGCTCGGCTCCTGGAAGCGGATAGGTGCAGGCTGGGTGCGGGAAGGCGGCCAGCCACAGCCATCACGCATGCGTGTGTCAGTCACGCATGCATGGCTGAGGGGGCCAATCAAAAGCCAGAGATCCGCCTGTTTAAATAAATTATAGCCGGAGGCCGGAGACGGCCCCCTTTTGCCAGAGACTCCGGCAGAAAACTGGAGACCTGGCAACCCTAGTGGGGCTGCCTTTAAGCCTGGTTTGGATGTTGCAGCTAGTGCAGAACACGGGCTTGAATGCTGAATGGGAGGGCATGGCCAAAGCATGATGGTAATGGTCACTTTCTAAGAGAGCTCTGCTGCCAGGCTGACTGAGGGCCTCCCCACTGGCCATTTTTGGGGGCCATACTCCCAATTCCTCCCCTCCCCATTTTGGGGTACTGCTCTCTGGACACGGTAAAACAAAAACAGGAGCCTGACAGCCCTTTGTCACCCACACGATCTGGACGACTGAAATGCACAGCAGCAAAGCAATCTGCAGGAAACAAAATGGCAGCTTCCCAATTGCCACCCTCTCAGGTGGTGTCTGCAGGTCCCACTTTGCTTAGTGATGGTGTAAACCTCCAGGAGGAATTCAATCTGCAGCTAGCCTCCTTGCAAAAGTTCCTTATGGATATCTAGAAAGAACTTATGCAACCCCTGGAAATTAAACTGAATGAGGTTAGTAAACATGTAGGCAGAGTTGTAGATACAGCAACAGCAGCCTTTGATTTAAGTATAGCCCATAATAAAGAAACGACTAAAGCAGGACAATGATTTCCTCAAGAGTAAGGTGGAAGAGATTGAGAATCAGACGTATATTCATAATTTGCACATCTGTGGGATTGGTGAGGGGGAGGAAGGAGGCAATATGAAAGAATCCCTAGTTGTGTGGTTTAAAACCTTGCTGCCTGGCTTAGCGATTTCTTCTGCTGACATAGAGCATGCTCACAGAGCTTTGTCACCTTGTCTAAGGGAGCAAGCCCTCCCATGGGATATTATTCTCTGTTTTGCTCGATATTTATTTAATTATTATTTCATTTGTATCTCGCCCTTCCTCCCAGCAGGAGCCCAGGGTGGCAAACAAAGCGATATGCCACCAAGGAGGCCATTTGGCAACAGCTACGTGCCTTTGAGGACATCACATACAACAACCAGCCTGTGATGATCTTATAGGACTTGGCACCAGAAACTGTGAGGCGATGTAGGGAGCTGAAACCCTTCACTAACAAATTGGTGGATGCAGGAGTGAAATACCCATGGGGCTCTCCCTTCAGTTTTGTGCACTCTGGTGTGTAGCCGCTACACAGCTCCCAAGCTCTGTAGCTTGGGAATATGCTGCCATAGGGTGGTACATAGGTGTAGTACACAGAAAATTTATGTTTTGCAGTTTAGCCATATGGTTGTATACCATTGTTGTTTATCTGTTATTTTTTTTGTTATGGCTGGGCAGTTCAAAGGGCACCTTAGACATGAGATACATAGACAGGTTGTCCAGGTGTCTCATGCAATTGTATTTTGTCTGATACTGTCTGAATTTACAGCAGTTACACTGAATGTCAAGGGATTAGGGGAGGTTAAGAGGCAGTGTATCACCAAATATCTTAGAGATATGCAACCTAGCATGGTCTTCCTTCAGGAAACACACAAGGCCTCTCAAAAATACATGTTACTGAAATGTAAGTGTAAGCAGTTTACTGCACCAGGCTCATCTAAATCTCATGGGGTGGCCATTGTTCTCAAGGCTAGTTTTGCTTTCGTTTTGACAATTTTGAGGGACAGAAATGGCTGGTACCTTTTTGTGAAAGGCACATTAGAAAGTAGGCAATTGGTGATATTTTGTTCAATCTACACCCCAAATAAAAACCAGTTACAATTTTTACCTGAAGTCCTGCAATAGGTGAGGAATTTTACTAAAGGGGAACTGGAAATAGGAGGGGACTTTAATTGGGACACTAGAGGGGCTATGTTAAGAGATATCCAGGGATAAGGGGCTGGTTGCTGACCATGCACTTTAGGCATCAAGAGTCAAGTGCAAACCAAGCTTAAGCTGTACAAGTTGCTCCCAAGGCAGGGTGTGATTGATACGTGGGGGGACATGCATCCAGCTGATTTCAGTCATACTTTTTTCTTCCCCGGTCATACTCCAAATTTAATTATATTGTTGTCTCTCCAGTTATTTGAACAAAAATAATTTCCCAGATATCTCCAGTACACTGTGCTGAGAAGCTCTGAAAGCAGTCTTTAGGGGTATCTGCATGAAAGTGGAATTTGGACTGGAAAAAAGGAGCAAATTAGAATCTAAGTTATCCACTGATTTGGAACTCTTGCTCCAACAATATAAATATACTGGTTTCCCTCAGATCTATAAACAGGTGGAGGGAAAGAGGCATGAACTTGATTTGTTAGAGGTTAATAAAACAATGATAAACCTCCTATATCTTAAGCAACATTTTTCTGAGTTTGGGGGCAAGAACTCCAAGCTGTTGGCATGATGGCGGAAGAAGCATTGAGATGCCACTAAAGTGACTGCTTTTCGGAGGCAAAATTGGGAGGTAGTTAGAGATCATCCAAGGCGGTGCTCAGAATTTGTGCAGTTCTATACCTCCTTATATAAGTCTGAGCAACCAAACTCTGAGCACATCCAATGATACATTGCTGAGTCTCATGTTATCCACATTTCTGATGAGGAGAGACAGTTTTAAAATGAGCCAATAATGCAGGAAGAACTCTTCGAAGCTATAAAGCAAGTTAAAAGTAATAAAGCCCCTGGTCCTGATGGATATACAGGTACTTTTTATAAACAGTACTCCAATATTTTTCTTCCTCCTTTCCTTCAACTTTTTAATGATATTTTACATGGTGCTCCCCTCCCGGAAAAAAGGAAACATTCCAAGATGTTATCCCCAAGCCCTTTAAGGACCCTCTCATTGGTGAATCTTATGAACCAATCTCCCTATTGAATCAAGATTATATATTGTTTACTGCTATCCTTACCTCCTGACTTAAACATATACTAGGCAACTATATCCATCAGAACCAAGCTGGTTTCCTCCCCAGTAGATAGATAATGGACCCCATTCTCAAGCTCCTAAATATTCTCATTGTAAGATGTCTGGGTTTCCTCTAGCATTGCTAGCCCTAGATATCTTCAAGGCCTTCGGTAGTTTGGAGTGGGGCTTTTTAGCAGAATTATTCAAATCTTTGAAATTCGGTCCACGTTTCAAACATGGCCTATAACGCTTCCTATACAAAAATTAGGCTTAATGGATACAACTCAGAGCAGCCCCCTCTCGCCATTGCTTTTTATTTTGGCCACTGAAGCACTACCACGCCGCTTAAGGGTGAATCCTCAGATCAAAGGCATAGCTGTGAGAGGGAATAAATACCTCCTTGGATTATATGCAGACAACATGGTGCTAATCCAATCAAATCTGCTAGATGCTGCCTCAGCATTACAAGCAGAATTATCAGAATTTCAAGCAGTAGCCAGTCTAAGGGTGAACTTCACAAAATCTGAATTCCTGGGAACCCATATACCCCCAAGTGTGCAGAAAACTTTCTCGGAGAAGCTGTCTATTCCTAGATGTCATAAAGCTTTCCAGTATCTTGGTATAAATGTTACTAGAAACCTCAAACATCTTTTTTTAGCTAACTATGGACCTGAATGGCAACAGATCACTCATCTAATTGGGTAGACAAAGTAAAATCTGTCTCTGATGGACCAAATAATGGCTGTCAAGATGACAGCACTACCTAAGCTAACCTACCTCTTTCTAACTTTGCCAGTATGGATCCCACCTCCCCAACTAGCATTATGACAAAAGAAATTGATAGCATGTATGTTTCAGTCTCAGCCAAGGATCTTGAAGTCTTTGTTATACAGGCACCAGCACCAGAGAGGATGGGGGATCCCTAATTTAAAAGTGTACTACAAGGCCTGCCAGCTAAGCCATATGGTCCCATTTGGTTTGAAAGACCCAGTGAAACAATGGGTGCATTTGGAGCTTACAGAAATTGATGGGGTCCCACTTAGTTTTTTCCCTTTTTATAAACATAAGCTTGCTTGGTTAAACAATTATTTCGCCCTTGCCATGTTTTGAGTATGGAAGCTGTGGACGCCTGTCCTAACCCCTGTTCTGTCCCCTCTGATCCCTTGGTGTTCCACCCCGCCTTTAATAACAAATATAGGTCAAAAAAGATAGCTAGGTGGAAGGCCCAGCAGCTTTAATGGCTTTATTACTTTTATAGACTGCATGAACCACTAACGGAAGCAGATGTCAGACAGAAACTCCAGGGGGTGTGGCTTTCCTCGCTGGCCTGGAATCAAATTAATTCATATATTTGTGCTCTAGCAGTGAAGGCCACTGCGACTAGAAATTTGACTCAGAGGGAACGTCTAGTACCCTCAGATGCAGTATGCTTTAAAGGGCCGATCTTGCAGATCTATAAGATGCTTCTTGAATATGACATAGGTAGCCCCAACCTGACCTGGGAAGAGGATTTAGGGGTACATATAGATGGAGCAGATTGGAATGCTTTATGGGACAAGCCTCCTTTTCAAAATCTTTCAGCCCAACATAGAGCGACAGCACTCAAAGTGCTACACAAGAGGTATCTCACTCCCAGGCGCCTCTCACATTCAGTGTGAATCCCCTGCCACATGCTGGTGTACGTGTGCCACCATTGGATCATACCTCCATGTGATGGGAATGTGTAAAGGTAACATCTTTTTGGCAAACGGTTTTTACTGAGATTAAAAGCATTACCAAAAAGAGTGTTGAGAGAGAACCCTAGAATTGGCACTGCTTGGACTATAGGACCTAACAGAGATCTTAGATCTAAAGAACTCATCCAACTGTTGCTGGTCACTGCTCATGCAGTCATAGTGACAAAACGGAAGGCCCTCTGTGGCATCTCTCTGGACAAATGGTATGATCACATATGGCACCTTCCTCTCCTGGAGAAATTAACACAAAAGCTAGGGGTGGCCTGAGATCAGAGTAAGAGTGACACTTTCTTTGCCACATGGTTTGATTTTATTGACTATACTAATCAGCCAGAACATGGACATTCCCCACTATTGGCCTGTGCGTGGTAGTGGATTCTGTAACACCATCCCCCCCCCCAGTAGATGTCTGTTCTTTTTATAATTGGCTTTTGCTGTTATTTCTGCACAACCTAGAAAAGTGACATAAAAGTTACACTGTGCTCCCATTACAATTACTCTTTCTGTATCCTGACTCACCTACATATTTCACTTTATATTTCCTGTTTATTCAACTATTCAGTTTAAAGAATTGTGGGGGGGGTTTACAAAAAGAATGCTGAATGGGGGATATCTAACCATGCACATGCAACTCCTGTGCTGAAAGAACTGCACTGGCTGCTGGTTTGCTACCAAGTCAGTTTTAAAATGTCATTGTTAGCATACAAAGCCCTAGAGCCAGTGTGGTGTAGTGATTAGAGTATTGGACTAGGACCTGGGAGACCAGAGTTCAGATCCCCACTCAGCCATTAAGTTTGCTAGGTGATCTTCAGTCATTCACAGTCTCACAGCCTAACCTACCTCACAGGGTTGTTGTGAGGGTAAAAGAGAGGGAGGAGAACCATGTATACCACCTTGAACTCCTTGGAGGAAAAGTGGGATATAAATTTAATAAATAATGTTGTTGTTGTTATGTGCCTTCAAGTCGATTATGACTTATGGCGACCCTATGAATGAGCGACCTCCAAGAGCATCTGTCGTGAACCACCCTGTTCAGATCTTGTAAGTTCAGGTCTATGGCTTCCTTGATGGAATCAATCCATCTCTTGTTTGGCCTTCCTCTTTTTCTACTCCCTTCTGTTTTTCCCATCATTATGGTCTTTTCTAGTGAATCATGTCTTCTCATTATGTGTCCAAAGTAAGGATCTTTTCTAATTCTCTCATAGCTATATCCTCGTTGTCAACTTTAAAGTTACATAAATCTTCTGTTGTCATTACTTTACTCTTCTTGACATTCAGCTGTAGTCTGCTTTTGTGCTTTCCTCTAACTTTCATCAGCATTAGCTTCAAATCATTACTGGTTTCTGCTAAGAGCATGGTATCATCTGCGTATCTTAAATTATTGATATTTCTCCCTCCAATTTTCACACCTCCTTCATCTTGGTCCAATCCCACTTTCCGTATGATATGTTCAGCATATAGATTAAACAAGTAGGGTGATAAAATACACCCCTGTCACACACCCTTTTGGATGGGGAACAAATTGGTTTTCCCATATTCTGTCCTTACAGTAGCCTCTTGTCCAGAGTATAGGTTGCACATCAGGACAAACAGATACTGTGGCACCCACATTTCTTTTACAGCATTCCATAGTTTTTCATGCTCTACACCAGTGTTCTTCAACCTTGGGTCGCCAGATGTTGTTGGACTACAACTCCCGTCATCCATTGCCATTGGCTAAGCTGGCTGGGGTTGATGGGAGTTGTAGTCTGACAACATCTGGGGACCCAAGGTTGAAGAACAGTGCTCTACACAGTCAAAGGCTTTCTGTAATCTATAAAGCACAGGGTGATTTCCTTCTGAAATTCCTTGGTCCGTTCCATTATCCAACGTATGTTTGCGATATGATCTCTGGTACCTCTTCCCTTTCTAAATCCAGCTTGGACCTCTGGCATTTCTCGCTCCATATATGGTGAGAGCCTTTGTTGTAGAATCTTGAGCATTACTTCACTTGCATGGGATATTAAGGCAATAGTTTGATATTACTGCATTCCCTGGGATCCATTTTCTTTGGAATTGGGATGTACATGGAACACTGCCAGTCTGTGGGCCATTGTTTAGTTTTCCGTATTTGTTGACAAATTTTTGTCAAAATTTGGACAGATCCAGTCTCACTAGCTTATAGCAACTCTGTTGGTATGCCATCTGTTCCTGGTGATTTGTTTCTTCCAAGTATTTTAAGAGCAGCTTTCACCTCACATTCTAAAATTTCTGGTTCATCATACAGTTCCCCTGTGAATGAATCTGTCATCCTTGCATCTCTTTTACAGAGTTCTTCAGTGTATTGCTTTCATCTTCCTTTTATTTCATCTCCTGTTGATTATTCAACATCCCTACCCTTGGTTTAAATTTCTCTTTCATTTGGGCTCTTGTTCTACCCTTTTTGTTGTCCTCTTCTATTTCTATACAATACATTGTAATGGCTCTCTTTGTCCCTACGTACTAGTTGCTGTATTGTTTCATTTAGGGTTCTAACCATGTTTCCATCTCCTTTTGCTTTTGCTTTCCTTCTGTCTTTAACCATTTTAAGAGTTTCTTCAGTCATCCATTGAGGTCTTTCTCTCTCTTTAACTAGAGGTATTGTCTTTTTGCATTCTTCCCTGATAACGTCTCTGACTTCAATCCATAGATCTTCTGGTTCTCTGTCAACTAAGTTTAAAGCCTCAAATCTGTCCCTTATTTGATCCTTATATTCTTCTGAGAGCCAGCGTGGCGTAGTGGTTTGAGTGTTGGACTACAACCTGGGAGACTAGGGTTCAAATCCCCGCACAGCCATGAAGCTCACTGGGTGACCTTGGGCCAGTCACTGCCTCTCAGCCTCAGAGGAAGGCAATGGTAAACCCCCTCTGAATACCACTTACCATGAAAACCCTATTCATGGGGTCGCCATAAGTTGGGATCGACTTGAAGGCAGTCCATTTCATTCATTTATATTCTTCTGGGATGTTGTTTAAATTGTATTTTGGCATTACAATTGCTTTGTTGTTCTTTTTTAGCTTTACTCTGATTTTCGATATGACCAGTTCATGATCTGTACCGCAGTCTGCTCCTGGTCTTGTTTTCGCAGAAAGTATGGAACTTCTCCATCTTCTGCTACCAATTATATAATCAATTTGATTCTTATATTGGCCATTTGGTGATGTCCATGTGCACAGTTGTTTTTTCGGTTGCTCAAAAAATGTATTTGCAAGAAATAAATTACTAGCTTCACAGAATTTGATGTCTTTCTCCTGCTTCATTTCTATCTCCTAAGCTCCATTTCCCCACAATTCCTAGTTCTTCTCTGTTACCTACTTTTGCATTCCAGTCCCCCATGATTATCAGCACATCTTGTTTTGGGGCGTGATCAATTTCTTCCTGTACTTCTGCGTAAAATCTCTCCAATTCCTCTTCTTCTGTATTTGCTGTTGGAGCGTAGACTTGGATGATGGTTATATTAATAGGTTTCCCATTAAATCTCATTGATATAAATCACTCAGACCTTGCGTTATAGCTCTTAATTGTTTTTGCTACGTCACTTCTTACTATTAAAGCAACCCCATTTCTTCTTAATTTCTCATTTCCTGCGTAAAATATTTTGTAGTTGCCTGACTGAAAATGTCCCATTTCCATCCATTTTAATTCACTCACCCCAAGTATTATAATGCTGATACGTTTCATTTCTTGCTTGACAATTTCTAACTTTCCCTGGTTCATGTGTCTCACATTTCATGTTCCTATTGTGTGTGTCGTACAACTCTGGACTCTCCTTTTGCATCTGTGTGCATCAGCCTCTGGGCTTCCTTTCGGCTTTGACCCAGCTTTGTCATTAGTCACAGTGCTACTTGTACTTGTCCTTTGTTCTTCCCCAGTAGCTCGGTGAATGCCTTCTGACCTGGGAGTCTCATCTTCCAGCACTATCTCATGTTGCATTTTGGATACTCTGTTCATAGGGTTTTCGTGATAAGAAGTATTCAGAGGTGGTTTACCATTGCCTTCCTCTGAGTTTCGATGCATCTTAGTCCGGTGTCTCAGCTTTGACCATTCTGCCTTGGGTGACCCTGCTAGGAATCTAACCTCTTGGCCTAGACTCCTGACGGCATTGCTCTCAGCTTCTTCAACACTCTCAAACCCCCTCACCACGTTAAGGTGTGCATCCTAGATGGGGTTCTAGAGCATCCTAGAGGTATTATAAATAAATAATAAACCAGTGGTCTTCAACCTTGGGTCCCCAGATGTTGCTGGACAACATCTCCCATCATGATCAGCCAGCTTAGCCAGTGTTCAGGAATGATGAGAGTTGTAATCCAGGAACAAATGGGACCCAAGGTTGAAGATCACTGCATCTAAACCATCTCGGGACCAGGTTACCTGAAAGAGTGTCTCCCCATCTGTGAGACCACTTAAGATTATCAGAGGATGCCTTGCTGATCATACAGAAATACATCTGGCAGAAACACAGTGGCGGGTATTCTCTGTGGCGGTGCCTACCTTATGTCATGACCTGCCCCCTGTGATATGACAGGCAGTCACGGAGGTTTGCGTCTGTTCACTGATGCCAGCTTTTAATTGACCTCTGTGCCACACCATGGATGTTTTATGATACTGTTCTTTCATTGCTCTTTTTTGTAAGCCACTTTGAGTGTTCATTTGTTTTACTGAAAAGCAACCTAGAAATGCTTTCAAATAATTAAATATATGCTCGGGCTATTGTCGAAACATATGGCCTGATCGAAATGGCATGTTCACATGGATTCTCCTCCCACCCACCCCAGGAGCTAGCTATGCATTCAAGATGTGTCCCAAGTTCTGTTGATTTTGGTTCTCTCCGTTTCTAATTTTTCCAGTCTTAAATTCAGTTCTACACATTTCTGCAGCAATTTGTGGATTGTGTGTTTTTGTTAAATCCTCATGAAAATTCTTCAGCATTTAATGCAAATCTCTCCTAATAAATATATATTCTATGCAGTTTTGACAGTGTGTGACAATTTGCAGTTGTGCACATTTTTGCAGGCAATTTCTCCTAATATAATGCATTTTAATGTTATTTTCACCTTATAGTCATTTTTAAGCACACTTCCCCCTAATATATGCATTTTTGTAAACATTGGTTGGTTGGAGAACTGCACTGCAAACTTCAGATAAGTGTGAATTTTGAAGGATAGCTGGGTTTTGGTTCTCATGTTGTTTTGGGAAGTTCAGATTTGATCAATTTGGCTTTAAATGTGAACTGAATCAAATTAGTTATTTAGTTATTTATATCCCACCCTTCCTTCCAACAGGAGCCCGGGGCAGCAAACAAAAGCACTAAAAACACTTTAAAACATCATAAAAACAGACTTTAAAATACATTAAAACAAAACATCTTTAAAAACATTTTTTTTTAAAAAGCTTTCAAGACATCATTAAAAACAAGGTTAAAAACATATTGTTTAAAAAAAGGTTTAAAAACATATTTAAAAGCAATTCCAACACAGATGCAGACTGGGATAAAGTGTCAACTGAAAAGGCTTGTTGAAAGAGGAAGGTCTTCGATAGGCGCTGAAAAGATAACAGAGATGGCTTCTGTCTAATATTTAAGGGCACATATTTAAGGAATTTAAATTCCCATCTCTATTCCCAGTTGTGTCAGGGTCATCTATCTATCTATCTATCTATCTATCTATCTATCTATCTATCTATCTATCTATCTATCTATCTATCTATCTATCTATCTATCTGTCTGTCTGTCTGTCTGTCTGTCTGTCTGTCTGTCTGTCTGTCTGTGTGTCTGTCTGTCTGATCTGTCTATCTATCTATCTATCTATCTATCTATCTATCTGTCTGTCTGTCTGTCTGTCTGTCTGTCTGTCTGTCTGTCTGTCTGTCTGTCTGTCTGTCTGTCTGTCTGTCTGTCAATATCCCACCCTTCCTCTCAGAATGAGCCCAGGAATGCTCCTGGGATAACCTGATGCAAAGGAGAATTGGGGAGTGGGGGGGGAGTGTGTCCTGTATGCTCAATAGGTATTGAGCATAGGGGATTTGGCAGGTGCCACATGCCACGCAAGGATGAAAAATACTTGCTGAAATTCCCACTTCATCTCAAAATGATACAGGACAGCTGTCCTTCTGATTCTTGTCCCTCATCTGTCTACACTGTAGATGAGATGTTCTTGTTGTCTGCCAGTAGTGTGAGCAACATGTTCCAGGAGGGGCAATGATAAATACAGGGGGTTGTATCCAATGCTTGTCCCACTCAGAGTAGACCCACTGAAATTAATGGATTCGGCTAAGTGAGGCCCATTAATTTTCATGGGACTCCTCTGATGCAACCCAGGGGCTTTTATGAGGAGGAATGTAGATAGAAAGGCTTCAGTGTGATAATCAATGTGATAATTTGGCAGCATCAGGAACCAGAGGGTACAAAGGAGGAGAGTTAGGGTGTCAGGGGCTTGGGAGATTGAGAAGAAAATAGCAGAGAGAAAACACTGGGAACTTTACTCACCTTTTTCAGCCACATTCCTTTCTGGATAAGCTTCCCAGGGCCACTCGCAGGGCCACAGCCAAAAGCAGGCAGAGGAGTAAATGCGATTTTTACCTCTGTACAGGTAGCTAGTTTCTACATACACACTCACAGCCCTTCCTATCCTCCATCCAGGCAAGCAAGAAGTATTATCAGAATTCAAAGACTCATTTTTTTAAAAAAGACTCCAAGGACACATTCCAGCCAGGCAAAAACACTCAAGGAGGGTGCAAAGCAGTGGCTTGGGAGAGGATGTGGCCTGCAGAGAGTCCTGGGGCCGTACAGAGAAGCCTGGAGGGCCGCATTTGGTCCCCAGGCCTGAGGTTCCCATTCCTGCTTTAGGAAAATCTGCTTTGTTTTTGCAAACCAGACCCAATGGGAACAGCTTGGAGAGTCTCTCACAAGTGATTTTGCTGTCACGTCTTGTTTGCAGAGGGACTCCCAACAAAGCCACGATGCTCCATGAAGTAACCCTGTGGCTGTTGCTGATGGTTGCCATATCCACAGTGACCGGAGGGGGAACTGGAGGTGGTTATGGGCAGATCAAATACATGCAGCCTGTGGTGAAAGGACCTCTCGGCCCTCCATATCGGGAAGGCAAAGGGCAGTACATAGGTAAGTAGCCTTCAGTTGCATGAGGTGGATGGAGACAGAAATTGGGAGGGGGTGGAGTTTTCCCTTGAAAGAAATACAGCTTCCAAGCCTACACAACTTATATTTGTAACCTGTTTTATACCTCTTAATCTGCTTTGATTCTTCTTGCACAAAGCCCTGAGAGCTGGTTATAGGGTGGCATACAAAAGATAGTCTTTAAAAGCAGTCGTCTTCATCTCTGTGTTTAATGGCATGATGGCTTCTCATATCAGTTTCATACCTCCTCTACCTAGACCCCTACAGCAGTGATGGCTGTCTCTGTCCTGCCTCTTTTCTCCTATAGTGGAAACCACCATTAACAGCGAGGATGTTTTAGCTCCAAGTGGTAGTTGCTAGGAGATAGGAGGCCATCATGCTGTGTCTCCCAGCACTGGTTGCTAGGGGACAGAGAGCCTGTGCCAGTTTGGCTGTCTCGCAGGGGTTCCTAAGAGAGTGTGTGTCCCTGTGGCAGCCTGTCTCTGACGAGCAGAGGTTACTGGAGGCCACAAAGCTGTAGTGTGTGGTCTCCCATTAGCAGAAGTGTAATTATCCAGGGTCTCAGGGGAACTTAGACCCCTCACTTTTTCAGGAGCCAAGTCCCAGCGTCTCCAACATCCTAGGTAGGGTTGCCAGGTCAGAAGCATCCCAAACCCTGAGATTTCAGGAGCGGGCCCAAGTCACAGAGGTTGTCCCAAGTGATGTCACAGGGGTGGGCCTTAGTGATGTCACAGGAGCAAGCCCTAGTGATGTCATTAAGTTGATACATTTAAGCATCAACCATAGTTGCTTGAAGCATACAATTCAAACAAAAACATTTTTCTGATTGGAAATTAAGATAGCAATCTCAGCTAAAAAATGGAGCCTGGGTAGGGAACGTTTAATCTAGCCTACTGGCAAGAAGGGTTTAAGTGCCCTCAGGCCAGACCAGTCACCAGAAGGTTGTTGCAGGAAGAAAAGAGCCTAGTGTTGTGGAGATGTTAGATGGGAGCACTAAGGAGTAGAGATGGATGCCCCTGAAGGCTGCAGTTGTAAACATACTTACTAAGGGACTAAGCCCCATAGAACTCAATAGGACTTACTTCTGAGTAGATATAGTTTGGATTGTGCTATTGGTAAGGCTCGACTAGGGATCTTCTGCTACGATATCCATATCCAAGCAGGGTTGGCAACTCCCTGCCTGGAATGCCCTGCCCCTACTTTTAACATGGTTGCTCCAAACATCTTTACAGATTTGACCCTTCACTTCAGAAAGAGGTTTGAGAAATGAGTGAGAGTAAGAAGATTCTCTACCCTTTTCTGTCTACCCTGTGGGCTGCTATAAACTCAATTTGAGAGCCAACCCAATTCCAGTGAGTAATAATTGACAGAGAGGAAATACACATGGTTTGGCCTACCTTCACAGGCAGCAGCTTGGGAACAACAACAGTTGCAGCCACACTTCCTAGTATGTGAATTCACTTTTACCACTATTGAACAAGAAACAAACCATAAGATACATCATCAGTGGATTTAAGTGGCTAGAGCTGAGTGTGTGGAACCACTGTTGATGCTTCTGTGGATGTAAGGGAGTGAGGTTTAAGGTAAATGAAATGCAAATAGAAAAAGAAAAGACAGTGATTTCCAAAATCCACTACCATACCAACCACAACAAAATGCCTATCAGTAAGGCAGAAAACTCAGCATCCCACAACCAGTCAGGATTCCTAACCGAAAACCAAAACTAAAAAAAACCCTGGCAGCCAGTCAGCCAAGGTCACAGAAATCCCCATGCAGCACAACCTAACCCAAGGGCTGCAGTTAGTGCAGAATGCTGTGGCATGATTGCTGACATGAGTCAGCACGAAATACCTCTGCTCTGAAATCTGCACTGGTTGCTGATTTGCTACCAGGCCAAGTTTAAGGTGTGCTTTCCATGTTATGGGTGCCACATAGTATTATTATTATTTATTATTATTATTATTATTATTTATTAAATTTATATACCACCCGACTAGCAATAGCTCTCTGGGCGGTGAACATAAAATAGCATAAAAATACAATGAATAACAAAATAATACTAAAATACAATAGTACTTGTTCTGCACCTGCTAAAAACATTTTTATTGAGGCAAGCCTACCTAGGCATGTCTGTTTTTGTCTGTTTTTAACTCATTGTTGATTTTATTATTTTGAATTTTTTAAATACGTCTTTAACTGTTTTTGCCAATAATTTTATAGCTTTAATTCCTTCTAGAAACCACTTTGAGATTTTTTTACAATAAAGCAGTATATAAATGTGGAAATAAAATACATAAATAAATTTTGGAGTCTCTTTCCACTTTTGGGAACAAAGGAATCTGCCTTATACCAACATAGGCCATTTGGTACCATCTAGCTCAGTACTGATGACATGGACTAGCATTGGCTCTCCAGGATTCCAGGCAATAGTCTTTTCCGAAATTGAATTATGGACTTTTGCATGCACTGAGGTATAGCCATTCCCCTGTTTAAAGGAAGTATCTTTTTAAATTGTTCTTTTCAATTCACTAATGAATACACAGCATACTAGGACAGATCCACACCATTCCTTTAAAGCACATTCAATACATATTTGAAGCACATGAATGACACCACATGGTAACTATAGTTAGTTAAGAGTGGTGGGAACTATAACTGTGAGGGGGAAACTACACTTCCCAGGTTTCTTTAGGGGAAGTAATGCACTTTATATGCTAGTGGGATGTGCTTTAAATGTATTGTGTGGATTTACTTAATAAACCTTGGTCGCATGTAAATCATTTTAATTACTTTTTTAAAATGGAAATGAGCTATGACGTTTACTGGGTGACTCACCATCTCTCAGCCTAATCTGCCCCTCAGGGTGAAAACAACAGAGAGGAACCATGACCACCCCAAGGAAGAAGGGCACACTTAAAATGTAGAGGAAATAATAATGCACAACCATAGTGTGTAATCAGATACTTATCGGGACATAGTATGAAGAAATATTTATATAAGCATGACTGTCAAAGATGTTTACTATTTATACAACCTGTAAAATATTTATAGTGCAATCCTATATTTGTTTACTCAGAAAGAAGTCTCCATGTATTCAATGGGGCTTACACAAACAGGGAAGCATGCACAGAACTGCAACCTCAAGTGATACGGAACTTCACTCACACATCCCAAAATTCAGAATAATACCACTTTAAGCTGTTTTGCAACTGTTTTATACTTGGTTTTACGGTTATTGGATTTTAAAGGGACTTATTCCTTGTTGTGAGCTGCCTTGGTTTCCAGTCACCAACCCTACCTCACAGGGTTGTTGGGAAGACTCCATATATACACACACACTGGAAATGTAAAAATACATACACTCCATATAATAGTTTATTGTTAAAACCAGTTGGTCATTGCAGAACATTTTTTTAAAAAAATAATAAAATCAGTATTAGTTTCCTACCTAATAAAAGCAGTGATACCTATGTAAGCCCTGCCTAACTGCTTTAAAAAATAGGATTGGAGGGGGAGAGAAAGATTTACAACACGAACACAATCCTTTGCTATGTTCACTCTAAAGTCCCATTAATTTACAGCACAATTCTAACCATGTCTACTCAAAAGGAAGTCCTATTGAATTCAGTAGGGTTGACTCTGGTTATTTGGGATTAGCATTGCAGCTTTACTTCCAGAAAAGCGGGTATTGGATTAAAGCTTGGGAAGGTTTTCAAAACACTGCCCTCTTCAACAGACCAGAAAAATTTAAACTGATTTGATTCCTGCACACAAGAGAGAAAAAGACTTTTGGTACTGCTGAAAGCTATATACTTACTCAGTGTATGAGATTTTTCAGATAAGTTGTAAAAAACAACAGTTTTCTGGTGTTGCAATGCAGTCTAGGTACTGCCTGGAGGCCAATAAATCCCTTGTCAATCACAACTCTGACTTTACTTATTGGCTACAAACCTGAAAGGGTGGGGTTAGGGCAGCCAGCTACAAGCTAATTTAACAGAAGTTGCAGGGCTGCAGGTGATGTTTGGGTGTATATCTTGTGAACCAGACCACCTAGAAACGCAATCTTTTTTAAAAAATGAAAGCGGAGAGTCTGGAGATTAAGGTAACAGGTCCAGAGAGGACCCAAAAAATATGGAGTCTCTGGGCAAAAACCAGAGACCTGGCAACCCTAGTCCTACGAGCCACTCAGCATGAAAGAGAAATGTGTTAGCCACTGAGAAGAATCTTCTAACGTTTGTTGTTTCCTGCTGATTGGAGCCAATCATAGGGAAAAGAGTTCCTACTTCCAGTTGTGGAGAGTCTGAGAAGTCTGTAACTGCTGAAGAAGAGACAGTGAATCCTGAAGGCAGCATACCATCTATTTATTATTTATTTACTATTTGATTTATATCCCGTCCTTCCTCCCAGCAGGAGCCCAGGGCAGCAAACAAAAGCACTAAAAACACTTTAAAACAGACTTTAAAATACATTAAAACAAAACATTTTAAAAAACATTTTTTTTAAAAAAAGCTTCCAAGAAATCTTTAAAAAAAAAGGTTAAAAACATATTGGTTTAAAAAAAAGGTTTAAAAACATATTAAAAAGAAATTCCAACACAGACACAGATTGGGATGAGGTCTCAACTTAAAAGGCTTGTTGAAAGAGGAAGGTTTTCAATAGGCGCTGAAAAAAATAACAGAGATGGTGACTGTCTAATATTAAAGGATAGGGAATTTCACAGGGTAGGTGCCGCCACACTAAAGGTCCATTTCCTATGTTGTGCAGAACAGACCTCCTGATAAGATGGTGTCTGCAGGAGGCCCTCGCCTGTAGAACGCAGTGATTGACTGCGCATATAAGGGATAATATGGTCCCAAGCTGTATAGGGCTTGGTACACCAAAACTAGAACCTTGAACTTGGCCTGGTAGCAAATGGGCAGCCAGTGTAATTTTTTCAGCAGCGGGGTGACATGTTGCCGATACCCTGCCCCAGTAAGCAATCTCACTGCCGCATTTTGCACCGGCTGCAGCTTCTGAACCAACGTCAAGGGCAGCCCCACATAGAGCGCATTACAGTAATCCAGCCTGGAGGTTACCAGTGCAGTGATCAGGCTATTCTGGTCCAGAAATGGCTGCAGCTGTCTCACCAGTCAAAGCTGGTAAAAGGCACTCCTAGCCACTGAGGTCACCTGGGCCTCTAGTGACAAAGATGGATCCAAGAGCACCCCCAGACTATGGATCTACTATTTCAGAGGGAGTACAACCCCATCAAAAAAAGGCAACTGACCAATTATCTGAACTTGGGAACCACCAACTCACAGTGCCTCTGTCTTGCTTATGATTTAGACTCAGTTTATTGGCCCTCATCCAGCCCACCACTGAGTCCAGGCAGAGGTCCAGGGCTTGCACGGTCTCTCCCGAGTCAGATGTTACAGAGAAATAGAGCTGGGCATCATCAGCGTCCTGCTGATACCTCACCCCAAAGCTCCTGATGACCGTTCCCAAGGGCTTCATACAGATGTTAAACAGCATGGGGGACAAGATGGTACCCTGTGGCACCCCACAGCACAATCACCCAATGCTGTTCTCTGAAAATGACCTTGGAGATTGGATCAGAACCACTCTAAAACAGTGCCTCCAATACCCATCTCACCAAGTCGGCCCAGAAGGATACCATGGTCAATGGCATCAAAAGCCACTGAGAGATCAAGTAAGAGTAACGGGGTCTCACTCCCCCTGTCCTTCTCCCAACAAAGGTAATCCATCAGGGCGACCAAGGCTGATTCAGTCCCATAACCAGGCCTGAACCCAGACTGGAATGGGTCAAGATAGTCTGTTCCATCCAAGAGTACTTGCAGTTGCTGCGCATCATCATCAAGCAGTTTGGTAACAGCAGGAGATAAACATAGATACTGAACTCAGGAATTCAAACAACAACTCTGACAGTGAGAAAGGACAATCAAATGGTGACAGTGATAGAGAAGCAGAAAGCAGTATACAAGCCTAGTCAAATTATTCTATACTCTTAGAAGGGGGTGTGGCTGTGACTATTATGAAGGCACCCTGCACTTCTGAATTTGCCACTACTGCTTAATGGCAGAGTTGGCTAGGCCACTGAATGGCTGTTGGCTAAATGATAGTTGCTAAGCACCAAGGAGATTATTTATTATTATTATTATTTATTAAATTTATATACCGCCCGACTAGCAATAGCTCTCTGGGCAGTGAACATGGCAAAACAATAACATAAGAAATACAATAAATGACACAATATAGTACAAAAATAATGCAATCTAAAATCAATACAATAACATTTTTTAAAATTAAATCAATTTAAATTAAAATGCTTCAGAGAATAAGAAGGTTTTAACCTGGCGCCGAAAAGAAAGCAGAGTCGGCACCAGGCGCACTTCCTCAGGGAGACTATTCCATAGTTCGGGGGCCACCACTGAGAAGGCCCTAGATCTTGTCACCACTCTCCGGGCCTCCCTATGGGTCGGGACCCGGAGGAGGGCCTTCGTAGTAGAACGTAGTGTACGGGCCGGTTCATATCGGAAGAGGCGTTCCGCAAGGTAACATGGTCCTGCACCGTATAAGGCTTTATAGGTTAATACCAACACTTTGAATCTGGCCCGGAAACGTATTGGCAGCCAGTGCAAGCGGGCCAGAACAGGTGCTATATGCTCGGACCGCTTGGTCCTTGTTAGCAGTCTGCCTGCCGCGTTTTGCACTAGCTGTAGCTTCCGAACTGTCTTCAGAGGTAGCCCTACGTAGAGCGCATTGCAGTAATCCAAACGCGAGGTTACCAGAGCATGTACCACTGATGTAAGGTCCTCTTTACTCAAATAGGGACGTAGCTGGGCTACCAACCGAAGTTGGTAAAATGCATTCCTTGCCACCGAGGCTACTTGAGCCTCAAGTGAGAGGGAAGAGTCTAAAAAGACTCCCAGACTACGAACCCGCTCCTTTAGGGGGAGTGTAACCCCGTCCAGGACAGGGCATATATCCACCATCCGATCAGAGAACCCGTCCACCAACAGCATCTCAGTCTTGTCTGGATTGAGCTTCAGTTTGTTACCTCTCATCCAGTCCATTGTCGCGGCCAGGCAACGGTTCAGCACATCGACAGCCTCACCTGAGGAAGATGAAAAGGAGAAGTAGAGCTGCGTGTCATCAGCATACTGATGACAACGCACTCCAAAACTCCTGATGACCTCTCCCAACGGCTTCATGTAGATATTAAAAAGCAGGGGGGACAAAACTGACCCCTGCGGGACCCCATATTGGAGAACCCGCGGTGTCAAGCAATGTTCCCCGAGCACTACCTTCTGGAGACGACCCGCCAAGTAGGAGCGGAACCACTGCCACGCAGTGCCTCCAACTCCCAACTCCGCGAGCCTCTCCAGAAGGATACCATGGTCGATGGTATCAAAAGCCGCTGAGAGATCAAGGAGAATCAACAGAGTCACACTCCCTCTGTCTCTCTCCCGACAGAGGTCATCATACAGGGCGACCAAGGCTGTTTCGGTGCCGAAACCGGGCCTAAAACCCGATTGAAATGGATCTAGATAATCGGTTTGTGGCGTCCTTGGAGGTAGCCATGCAGTAGTTCTGTTCAGCTACACAATGGGCTCTTTACACTACAGGCTCAAACTGGCTTAACAGTAATTCCCTGCCCTTGGTGAAACACGGGAGCTGTGATGGTATGGGGGACTTAGAGATCTCTGATATCCTCGCCAAACTACAGTTCCCATCATTCTTTGGGGAAAATAATGACAGGTTACATTTAAGTGCTGGTTTTAACCTTTAAGCTATCTGATCCTGCGCCTGTATCATCCTGCTCACACACTGAAATCTCAGTGGGAGTGCGTTCTAGGTCTATGAGGTGCCAATCACAAGGGAGAGTGTCTTTTCTAATGGTGCCTCCACACCTTTGGACTTCTCCAGTAGAGCTGTGGTCAGCTTCAGACTTTTCAGAAAGCCTTGAAGACTCATTTTGTGTTGATTGGCTCTTCGTCTGAGTAACGTTTTTGTTCCATACACTTGATGGAAGCTGGAATAACATGTTGCTGGAATTCCAAGTCTGTTATTTCTGTGAATCTGAGTTTATTCTTGGGTCACAACCACACCATACATTTAAAGTGTTCTTATGCCACTTTAACAGTTATGGCTTTCCCCAAAGAATCCTGAGAACTGTTGTTTGTTAAGAATGCTGGGAATTGTACCTCTGTTAGGGGTCTCCTAACATCTATCGGGGTATTTTAAATGTATGATGCACATCTGACTTTGGTTTTAGTAATGCTAAATACTGATTTTGTTTATATTCTTGTAGTTTTTATTCTTGGTGTTAGTAATATTGCTTTACATGTGTAATTTTTATTGTTGAAAGATACTTTGGACAGGCTTTGTCCAGAAAAGCAGCATATGGATATTTTTAAATAAAGTTATATAAAACGAATTTAACTTCATAGTGCAGCTGTGCACATGGACTATACCTCTGCTCCTTTCGGATGTTGGAACTAGGCCTTATAACAGTTGAAGAGAAGGTCCATAACTCATTGGTAGAATATCTGCTTTGCTTGCAGAAGGTCCCAGGTTCAATCCCTGGCATCTCCAGGTAGCACTGGGATAGACCCCTGCCTGCTGCCTGTCAGTGGAGAGTCTACATTGTCAAACAATACTGAGCTACAGGAACCTTTTTTAATGGGGAAGGGCCATAGCTCAGTGGCAGATCATCTGCCTTGCATTCAGAAGGTCTTAAGTTTAATCCCTGGCATCTCCAGGTAGGGCTGCGAGCGACTCCTGCCTCAAACCCTGGAGAGCCACTGCCAGTCAGTGTAGATAATACTGAACTAGATGGACCAGTGGTCTCACTTAGTGTAGGTAGCTTATGTGCCTATGTGGCTAAGCACGCTCATGCTCGTGAGCACACACATACACACATTATTCAGAACTCAGGATATGCCAAGTCACATCTGAAAGGCTTGGGTTCCCAGATTTGTTTCCTTAGTATTGACTGTGGTTACGTGGCATCACCACCCTGCTAACAGAGACAAAGGTGACTGGAAGGTGCAGTGGCTGGGGTGTTGGACTTAGAAGGCATGGATTCAGATCCCCAGTATGCTCTAGGGAAGGCACTACCTCTCTGCCTAGTGTTATTGGGATGGTATAATGGCACCAGAGCATGATACTGGAGCCCTCCAGAGAGGTTTTTTTTATTGCAGGTGTCTTCTGCAACATGTTCTTGACTCAATCATAGTGTATTAGGAGTGGATTTATTCTGCTTTAGTTTGTTCTGTGATGCTTTCCCAATGCTGCCACATTACTGCTGTCCACACAACAAAAGTGGAACAGAAACAAACCAGAATTTTGTGGCATAAAAAGTAACGGGATTGCAGTAGGAATTTATGGGATATGCACTGAAGCAGTGGGCCCACACAAAAATGTTCACAGGTGCAAACAGTATTGAAAGTGGGATCGTGTGTGACTGCCCCAATAGCATTATGAGCACAAATCATCATGAATGATTCTGCGCAATAGGAAGGATGTCTGAAGGAACATATACATGTTTACTGTGAGAGGGGATGTGATTATCTTAATAAACTAACAAACAGTAGTTTCCTTCTCAGAATCAAAAGCTGGCAAATGTGGGACAGTGAGTTGGTTCCAGTTTCTGTAATGTAGTCAGGAATAGTCTGTTAACTTGCTCTCCTGTCCTGACCCACCCCACCCCTTGCCTCAGTGAGTGGGTCAGAAAAGGGACTCCTGCACTTTTTGCCTTGATCTGCAGAATACCGTAGTGTTGTGGCAAATTCAGATAGGTACAGCCACACCCCCTCCCATCCTTTTTCCCCCTGCTGCTGGGTTGAGAATGAGATCCTTGTTAATGCCATCTCGTACAACAACAGATGCCCCTACAAGCCAATAAGCATGAAAGGTGAGAGTGTTAGCTACTCAGAAGAGTCTTCTCAGTGGCTGACTCATCTCCTTTCACTCTGATTGGTTCCAATCATCAGCAAAGGACAAGGAAGCTTGTAAGAAGACTCTGCTCAGTGGCTAACACACTCCCCTTTCATGCTGATTCACTCATAGGATGCTGGAGACATAGGGGCCCTGCTCTGAAAAAAGTAAAGGGTCTAAGACTCCCCCAAGACCCTGAGCAACTACACCCCTGGCAGAATAACTGGCAGGGCAGTACACAGGTGTGAAGCACTAGTGTGGGCCAGCAACAACAGATATGTACTCTAGAATATACATGGTCTTATAAAACAATTCACCTTTTGTTTTGCCTAGAAGAGGAACAAAACTCCCAGCAGCCTTTGCATTTCTGTTGGCTAGAGTGAGTTTGCATTGGCGTGGGAGCTTAGGAATACAGCTCTGTCTGAGTGCTTCATTTGATTGGCTTGCCATCACGTTCATGCAGGTGTTGGTTTGGATAGCGGGAACCATTGGACAGGAAGCTTAGTGTGCTTTTAAGCTGAGGAAAGCCGTACAATCAAGGCGGGCCACCCAGAGAGGAGAGGAAACTGAAGCTCAAGCTGGCAGCAGGGCATTGTTTCCTGCTATAGCCTGAGTTTCTGGGCTTTTCCTTTCCTCAGGGGTACCTACTGGGGACAGCCACAGCTAAAAGCAGGATGTGGAGTGCAGTGGATATGCCATTACCACATTCCCTTCAGGAAGTCTAAGCGTGTAGGCCAGCCCTATATAGTCCAGGAGAAAACTTGGCATGCCATTGCGTCTGGCTAGTGACTGTAGATGGGATGTTTCTGTTTTGGTTGGTGCAAGAAGCCTCTCTCAATCTTTTATTTTCTTGTATGGCCTTCCTCTGCAGCACAAGGGCTAGTTCATTGGTGGTGGTTGTTTTTTAATGTGGGTGCACCCTTAATGCCTGGGCAGCCAACAGGGTGCTTTCCAGATTTTGTTTAGACTGCAACTCCCATCAGCCCTGGCAAGCATGAGATGATGGGAGTTGTAGAAACGTATGGAGGGTACCACATCATCTACCCCATTTACTCAGTGCCCCTTGTTCTCTGTGCCACTCTGGATTAATATGAGCTGATCAACATAGGAGGGCAGGGACAACCCAAGACGTTTCACTGCCTAAGGCAGAACAGTAAATGGCATCCCCCTCCCCCACTTGTCAAAGTGCATACCGTGCAAGGCTGGCCAAACTATTTTGGTGCCTGAACCAGAAAATCCCACAAGCTAAAATCCAATAATAATAAATTAAGGAACAAGCAAATTGCTGCCCTTTCCTCCTGGAGGAGGGGCTGACATGCAGATGAGGCTGCGTTGTAGACTTGATAGCCGTTGAGTCCCTTTCAGCTTTAGGGTGAGGCAGTGGGCTCTTCAGCCATGGCTCCTAGCCAAGGGCCACATCCCACAGTGCACAGGAATAGAGCCTTGCTCAGACACTTGGCAGGAAGCAACAATCTTCACAGCATGGAGGCCTGCATGCACCCTTCACCTCCACAATGTGCCTAAAGTAATATTTTATTTTTTAATTTATTTGTTTGTTTTTTATATCCCACCCTTCCTCCCAGCAGGAGCCCAGGACAGCAAACAGAAGTGCTAAAAACACTTTAAAACACTGTAAAAACAGACCTTAAAATACATTAAAACAAAACAACATTAAAAACATTTTTTAAAAGCTTTAAAAACATCTTTAAAAAAGGGTTAAAAACATTTTAAAAAAACATATTAACAAGCAATTCTAACACAGATGCAGACTGGGATAGGTCTCAACTTAAAAGGCTTGTTGAAAGCGGAAAGTCTTCAAAAGGTGCCGAAAAGATAGCAGAGATGGTGCCTGTCTAATATTTAAGGGGAGGGAATTCCACAGGGTAGGTGCTGCCACACTAAAGGTCCGTTTCCTATATTGTGCAGAATGAACCTCCCGATAAGATGGTATCTGCAGGAGGCCCTCACCTGCAGAGCACAGTGATCGACTGGGTATATAAGGGGTAAGACGGTCTTTCAGGTATCCTGGTCCCAAGCAGTATAGGGCTTTGTACGCCAAAACTAGAAACTTGAACTTGACCCGGTAGCAAATGGGCAGCCAGTGCAATTCTTTCAGCAGTGGGGTGACATTTTGGCGATACCCTGCCCCAGTGAGCAGTCTTGCCGCCACATTTTGCACCAGCTGCAGCTTCTGGACCAACCTCAAGGGCAGCCCCACATAGAGCACATTACAGTAATCCAGCTTGGAGGTTACCAGTGTGTGGACAACAGTGGTCAGGCTATCCAGAAACAGCTGCAGCTATCTTACCAGCCAAAACTGGTAAAAGGCACTCTTAGCTACAGAGGTCACCTGGGCCTCTAGCAACAAAGATGGATCCAGGAACACCCCCAGACTATGGACCTGCTCTTTCAGAGCACGACCCCATCCAAATCAGGTAACTGGCCAATTATCCAAACTCAGAAACCACCAACCCACAGTGCCTCCGTCATGCTAGGATTCAGGCTCTGTTTACTGGCCCTCATCCAGCCCACCACCGAGTCCAAACAGCAGTCCAGGGCTTGCACGGCCTCACCTGATTCAGAAGTTATGGAGAAATAGAGCTGAGTATCATCAGCATACCGCTGACACCTCACCCCAAAAGCTCCTGATGACTGCTCCCAAGAGCTTCATATAGATGTTAAACAGCATAAGGGAACAAGATGCACTGGACGCCTCATTGGGGACTACAGTAGATGTGGAGGGGGCATCAAGTCTGCTACGGAGGCGAGTAACTTTACCCTCAAAGTGCCTTGCACACAATTTACAGTGGGCCTCTGAAGGGTCTAAAACGCCACCTCCTGGAGTTGATGTCAACAGACCCCTGACAATACGGAAAAGCTCCACCGGACGGCTACTCGAAGATGCGATGGAGGCAGAGAAGTGGGCCTTCTTCCCCGCCCTCACCGCCACAAAGTAGGCACGGTTATGTTTTACTCATGCCCCATCAGGCTCACAGCATGTCTTTCACCACTTGTGCTCCAGCCATCGTCCAGCCTGTTTCATTGCCCTTAGCTCACTGGTGTACCAAGGTACAAGCTGGGCTCCACAGTGCCGGAGAGGGTGCTCGGGGGCAACCACGTCAAGATCCCGATACGCCTCACTATGTGACATAGACATTTAATCTGGAGACCTAGACCACCCGATTTGTATTTGACCCCAGCCAGCACGGCCAATAGCCTGGCCAGGCCAGACAGGATGGGAGTTATAGTCAAGCAACATCTGGAGGGCTACCCTTGCTTTAGAGCACTGTTGGCGAAGAGAGGTGAGCACCCACCCTTCCACCAATTAATGACTGTTACCACTTGGTCCTTGCCTTGCCTTCTCCTGGCCTTGGAGAAGTATGCACGGCATTTTTGTCTATGCAGTGTGATATTTATTCCCCCTTCCATTTTTTTGCTGAAGATACATCTGCTAATGATTTCCATGTGCTGTGTGGGATTTATCGGAGAGGGAAGCTTAGAGGAAAAGAGCATCTTCACATAATCCTTATGCAGGAAGGCTGAAGAAGGGATCGTCAACCACAAGGAAGTCTGATGAGAAGGGAATACAGGCTACAGCAGAGGATGTGGTTAGCAAAGCAAACAGCATCTATAACAATGACCCAGAAGCTGAAAAGGAGCTAAGCTGGTTCGCCTAACAGCAATTTTCTATAGGTTCCTTCCACCTGTCTCTAACATAGCCACTGCCTGTTAAGAAGGCAAGTCATCCCTGGAGGGTGCATCAGCCTAGCTGCCCCTGGTGATTCAACAAAATCCCAAGCTATTTGGGGACACTTGGATTTTTCAGGTCAGGTGTCAAGTGTTTTAAGGCACCAAACAAACCAAAGACCCTGCAAGAAAATAAATGACCATCTGATGGATAAACTTGAATGGATAATAATCATGACAAGGAATGAGACACCCAGTCTGTGGCAGAGCACTGACCATTTCTGCCTGTTTGACCAACCACGATATTCACTGGAAGGGATCAAGACCTCCCCTAGCACGAACCTCCCTCCATCCCAGCTCCAATAGATTTAACCTCACTTTTTGAGAAAATGCTGTGGAAACCCATTTTCTACAAAACTGCTCAGGACTCGCCCAAATCTTGGGAAATTTACGATTAGATTTAAGGCTGCATACACATCATACATTAAAGTACATTCCCTCCCCCCAAAAGAATCCTGGGAATGGCAGTTTACCCCTCACAGCAGTACAATTCCCAAGACCCTTAACAAACTTCAATTCGTAGGATTGGGGGGGGGAGTCATGTGCTTTTAATGTATTTTGTGTATGCAGACTACTGGTTTCAACCTGTCAGAAGCATAGAAGCAAGAGACAGCACTTGGCAAGGGTACTGACATTTTTGCCACTGCATTCCCCGTGGCCCTTTGGGATGGAGTTGAATTCCAGTTATTAATTCTTCCACTCTGCACCAAGGCCAATGACAACACCAGTTAGAAACCTCTGGGCTTGCAAATAAAATCATTGCTGTTACAAAAGCTTAAATTAAGTAACTTGGCTCCGGTGAGATGACTCT
Source organism: Rhineura floridana (assembly GCF_030035675.1). Classification (NCBI taxonomy): domain Eukaryota; kingdom Metazoa; phylum Chordata; class Lepidosauria; order Squamata; family Rhineuridae; genus Rhineura; species Rhineura floridana. The sequence continues at coordinate 11,568,503 of NC_084494.1, forward strand.
TTGGTAAATATTCTTGCTCTGCCCTGAAGTGAGGAAGTCAGGCTGTGCGTGAAGGAGGATTTCCAGGTTACAGGCTACCACCATGAGACAGCTGATGCTCGCCCGATGCTGCAGCACAGATAGACTGCAAAGACAGCCACCCCCATCATTGTTGGGAGAGACAGCAGGCAGTATAGTATGAAATCTGGCCAGTCCTGTAGGATTTATGGCAAAGAAAAGATCGACCCAAATCAGAGAGACCCAAATCAGCCCCTGGAGACTGGATCATCCTGAACTGGAGGCACAGCCTTGATCAAGGCTTGCTGGATCTTGCTGGAGACTGCAGGTTTATATCTATGTCAGTATGTACCTAAACACAAGAAAAAGCAAACCCAGAGGTGTAGTCCTGAAGCTGGGGCTTGAAATGCCTATATTTTCCTCCGTCTGCAAAATGAAGGGTGTAAGCACTTTCCCACATGGTATCTATGTTTTAGCATGCCTGATCATCAGAAGTGCCTGATGGCTTGTGATGCACAGAAAGCATATAAAAGCAGTCAATTAAAATAAACAAAACTTGGAAAAAGTTTAAGCACCGTTCCCCATCGGTGTGACCAAATGAGAGCATACATTTAAAAAGCTAGCGGCAGCAGCCTGAAGGTGCTTCTTCATTTGTTACTAGAGATGTATGGAGGCCACGATTTCATCCTGTCTTGTGTTCATTGAAGTCAGCATTGTTTCTGTTCCGCTACAGTTCTTATTTTATCTTGCTATTCACTATGGCCAAAACTAATGTAATTAATTTCAATGGAAGTGAAATGTCAAAAACAATGCAGAAAATAACATAATTATGTATATAACATTTGCAGACTAAAAAATAACAGCAGCGAATACCACTAGTACTCACTTGTGTGATTTTTGTTCCTGATTTCGGATGAACATGCAAATTGTGGTAATTTCCATTACCAACAGAATTCTCCAACATTCCTGTTTCTTACATTCTTTACCCAGGGAATGTTAATGTAGAAAGCATATGTACCCTAGCATGATATATATGTACAAATTGGGGTATTTACCTAGAATACACACACAGTGGCATTCAGGGAAGATCAGGCCTTTGCTTGCCTATATTTTTCAGAGGAAAGTGACTTAAGCTACAGATTAGCAGCTTTACAGTCACAAATAACACAGTGAAAAAAGCGGGTAAGAGAAAAATCAGTCATTTGAAATGTGGTGTTGGAGGAGAGCTTTGCAGATACCGTGGACTGCGAAAAAGACAAATAATTGGGTGTTAGAACAAATTAAACCAGAACTGTCACTAGAAGCTAAAATGATGGAACTGAGGTTATCATACTTTGGACACATAATGAGAAGACAGGATTCACTAGAAAAGACAATAATGCTGGGAAAAACAGAAGGGAGTAGAAAAAGAGGAAGGCCCAACAAGAGATGGTTTGATTCCATAAAGGAAGCCACAGACCTGAACTTACAAGATCTGAACAGGGTGGTTCGTGACAGATGCTGTTGGAGGTCGCTGATTCATAGGGTCGCCATAAGTTGTAGGCGACTTGGAGGCACATAACAACAAACGGGATTTACTGAAGCTGTCAGTCTTTTTGGGCCTCTGGGCACATTTGCAAATCAGAAAAACTATCATGAACACCACATGCACACTGCAACCAACCATACACTGCAATCTGTTCTGTTGGCCACAACAAAATGCTTCTTCCAAGATAAATTTCAGAGGAGAGGGAATTCTGTGGGTGCCAGGGAAAGCCTCAGGGAATCAAGAGGGATGGTGGAGGATTCTACACACACTCCACCAGTACCTGCTGCCTCATTCTGCCTAATGGTAGGGCTGGCCCTGGAAGTCCCACAAAAATATCTGTTGGATTTGGTGACAGAACAAGATGTTTCCGAGCATCTTTCCGCAGTACAAGGGGTCGCTAGCAAAGGATTACAATTTATAGGGCTGTGAGAGAGAGCAAGGGAAAATATATCTTCTCCAGGTGCCTTAAAGGCTAGTGAAGAAAACAGGTGTCTCTTGCACATGAATTACTACTCAACCAAATGGGCCCATCAAATGTTTACATCAATGCATGTGGTATGTAAGAAGGTTAAAACACACATGCACACCCCACTATGTAGCATTAAAGGGAGTGAAAGTCTCTCTCTCTCTCTCTCTCTCTCTGCCTTTTCCAGCTGTTGTGAAGCTCTTCTCTGAACTGCAGCCAAGGAGAACAAAACAAAGCACGAACTCCAGTGCAGCCTTACTGAGAAGGAACGTTTTTGGCTGCTGATGGGCTGAGATTCAAGTATCTCTTCATGCCGATGTTTATGTCTCCCAGTGTGTTCATGTTGCCACTGAGCAGGCTGTTTGTGAAAACAGCAGCAGCACACCCTGGGCGAAAGGCAAAAGAGAGTTTAGGGTAACAGTACCACCTAGCGTCTCTTTCAGGAACTGGCAGTCTTTTGGAGTTACAGCTTCTAAGTTCCAATATCCAAAGGCACCTTGGGCGGGAAGCTTGCCCCGTTCCGCTAATTTGTAAGACACAAACAGAACCACAGGAAACAAACTGTACTGAGGAAACCTAGGTGCAATGAAAGTCAAGGGTTTCCCAAGCCTACACCACTAGTGCCCCTAGAACGAAGGACTATTCAGCCAGAGCAAATGGAAGTCAGGTATGGGATGGTTTTCAGAAGAAAATTGGCACAGGCCCCAATCTGAATCAGAAGCACATCCGGGATTGGGACCTAAGGGTGCTTTTTCTCTAGAGTAAATGAAGGCAGGTTAATAATAATCATATTGATTTGAGTTTGTTCATTGTCTGCTAGCTGCTGCTTTTACAGATTTTTTTTGTCCCCCTTACAAAAAAAAAAGTCATAAATATCAGTATTTTGAAAGGAAATGCCGATAAAATTATTGTTCTTAATATAGATATTTTAGAGGCTATTTTTTTGTAAAGTAGCCGTGGAAAATCACTACATAAAAATCCAATCTGCAACAATAGAGAATAAGTAGATTAATGGAAAATCTGGTACCAAATTCAAACTGGGTGGAATTCTAGCACATGCCTGTGGAAATCAAACCCTATAATCTTTGGCCATCAATAAGCCTCTTAAGATCTTTTAAGAGGTGTAAGAAACCTCCGGCCTGGCCTGTGGGCCTAATTAGGCCCAGCAGGGATCCGATGTTGGCCTGCAAGGCTGTTTTCCCTAAACCATGCCTGCCTGCTCCACACCTGGCACCATATGTGACAGCAAGTGTGGGGCAGGTAAGGACATCGCTTCAAAGGACAAATCGGGAGCTTAACGTGATCAGCACTGATAGCAAGATGCACTGGAAACAACAACTGCAAGTTCCCCATTGGGGGCTCCCTGTCTATACTTTCAAAATGGGCTCTCTGCATCAGGTGAATGATGAGGGGGTGTCAAAGTTGGCCTGTGAGGGAGATAAGGATCTGACCTGCCAGCTGGCTCTAGTTCCCCCACCCCTGTTGTATAATGAAGATTGTTCTGCAAGATTCACCAGTGTCAAGGATGCCCTCTGGGCTTATCTATTAACAGGTGCATTGTTGTTTGCAATAATGTATGGAGGGTTTTTCTACAACCATCTCTTTTCTTCTTGAATCAAGGTGGATTCACCAGACACAAAACAGCTATCCCTTTACGGCAGAACGTTGCTTTTCCCTGCAGCTGGTTTAATGGGAGGAGAATGGTTTTACAAGGAAACAGCCCGACCTGCAATGAGATGAATTATAACTTCATGTCAGAAATAAAGTAAAATATTGCTGCTGTGGCCACCTGGGAAGGTTCCTTTCCAATCTTAAGGAGGGGGGGAGAGAGAAAAAGAGAGTGTAAATGTGGTTCCAAATTGGGGAGGGGGGCAATACCATTAAAATGAATCAGGGAATTAGCTTAGAATTTTGTTTCTGCAGAATTTAATGTAAATGTAAAATAGGGTTTTGCAAGAAGCACAAAAAATATAGACAGCTGTGCTGGTCCATAAGAGACAGAAAAATCCAAAATCCACAGAAGAATCTACTAAACTGTCACAAATTATTGAGCGAACTTCTGAGTTCTCCAGAGTTCTTCATCAAGCAGGATGTTAAAAACAAATGAGAGATGGAAGAAATGCACCTGCTCCCCCCAGTGTGCAACTTAGAACAACCTTGAGCCGCAATACAGTTTTGAAGATATAACCGGATTAGACTCTTAAGACGAGAGGCAGATTGCAAGGTGAACCCAAGTCTACTGGGACAAAGAAGCACAAATTGGTGTTACCCAAATTTTGTGAATATAAAACCTAACAATTGCTTAGTTCTATCTCAATCCCTAATTGGAACACAGAAGAGTATTTTGCGAGGATATTGAGTATGAAACCTGTGTATTTGCTGAAAGACCAGCTCAGGCTATCTTTAAGTATATCTGTTCTTCCATTGCTAACATACAGGCAGTTTTAAAATATGATACACACATCATGAGCCAGACTTTTATAATGATTAAAACAAGTATTTCTAAATCAAGGTTGAAGAAGCTCTGACCCAGGAGCTGAATATGCAGTCCCCCAGGCCTCTCTGTCCAGTCCTTGGGACTTTCCCCCAGCCACACCCCTCAGTGGCCTTGTTCTGAACCCTCCCTTGAATGCTTTTGCATAGCTGGAATGTGTCATTGAACTGGCTGGATGGAAGGTGAACAGATGTACTTCTGTGTAAACGTCTCTGACTTCTATGAGGCTGTTCCGCCCACTTTTTGCGTTTGGCTCCCCCCCCCCGCGCATGCGGCCCTTAGGCTAAAAAAGATTCCCCACAAGGGAATGAGGCTCTTAGGCTGAAAAAGATTCTCCACCCCATTCTAAATCATACTTTTTAAAAGAGGAATTGCTGCCTTTCTATAATGGCTGTTGTTAACATTTCCTGTGTATTATCTCATGATTCTTATGTTATGTCATATTATCTTATGTTCTTATGCTGCCATGCACTTCTTCCATGTTTTAACTGGGAAATCCAACAACAGAAATTTGCTTTTGTATTTCTCATGGCTATATCTTAGGCTGCATATGCACCATACATTTAAAACACATTGGTCCCTCAAAGAATCATGGGGACTGCAGTTTAAGGGTAGAGGGAATTGCAGCTCTGTAAGGGTAAACTACAATTCCCAGAATTCTTTGTGGGAAGTCATGCACTTTAAATGTATAGTGTGTATGAAGCCTCTGCTTCACAAATTGAAGGAAGCTGTATAAGAATGAATAACCATGGGTGAATGATTAGCAGTTTTCATCTCACATACTGTTTTCTGCAACAGCAACAAGAAAATATTATGGAAATTCCCCTTTCATGCCAGGAAAGACAAATAATATATGACTCCAGAAAATGGTGGGTTGTTTTATCTACTCAAAGATAAGGTGTGGTCTAGTAATTTGTCCCCAGTAACTAAATACCCTGTGGCAAACTGAATTTAAGTTTGGGAAAATTATAAACTGAAGGAAAGTGAAATTGACAGATTCCTTCATCCCCAGCCCAAGTTCAAGGGGTTCTTCTGTTCTAAAGCTCAGTGGCAACATCAGTTAACACTTATGTCTTAACCCCTCTAAACCATCCTTAACCACCCTCTCATTCTCATCTCAAAGGTTGCAAATTTCCCCCACCCTTTGAATGCATGTTTTTGAATAAAGGAGACATTCCAGTCCACATTGGCAAGTGGTGATGATTCTCTCCTAATAGACACTGAGTTTTATTTATTATACAGCCACGAGTGTAGATTTTTCACATTTCACAACATTAAATTGAAAACACCCCCCATGCCATTCTGATGCTTCCCATAAACTCATTTCAAAACAAAACCTGACAAAACTTATAGTCCTGAACTCAGAACGCTTGCTTAACAACCCTGTCAATTTTCATGGCGATACACAAAACAGTCAGAGAGAATAGAGAGTTCAAAGTCTAAAAAGAAAAACCCAGACCCCTTTTGGACTTTTTTCTGTCAGAGTTCTCATAATCTGTTGAAATTCATTAAAAATCAGCCATGTTACCTGTAATCCTATTACTGACCTTGCCCCATACTCTGACCTTCATCTTCTGCAGTTTAAAAGTTTACAAAATGCCTGGCTGATGTTTAATTAATTTAAGAAATTTTGCATTGAACTTGAATATTCAGTGAGGACTAACTGTCTGTTCCAAAAGCCAGACTCCCAGCTGCTGGGCTTGCCTCATCAAGGGGCCACACCCACACCAGACTTTGATTTCACTTGAGACAGTCATAGCTTCCCTCAGAGAATCCTAGGAAGTGTAGTTTGTGAAGGGTGCTCAGAGGAGACTCCTATTCCCCTTGGAGAGCTCCAGTGGACAGAGTGGTTTAACAGTCAGCCGTTCTGATTTCACTAACTACACTTCCCAGGATTCTTTGGGAGAAGCCATGACTATCTAAAGTGAAATAAAGGCCTGGTGTGGATGTGGCCAGGGACAGCTTTGGTTTAAATTTGGGTGGGAGGCTACATGTGCGTGCTGCAGAATAAAAACGTGGGAGAAACCCTGAAAAGCAAAGTTACTGTTCACAATGTTTTCCTTTTGGAAAGGAAAAGGGCTTCCCCTCTGTCCAGTGCCCGCCCACTCAATCCCCTCCCCCCCCCTCCCCTTCCTACCCCTCCCCTGGGTCACTGTTGGTCTATGACCTGGGAGACCAGGGACTGAATCCCCACACAGCCATGAAGCTCACTGGGTGACCTTGGGCCAGTCACTGCCTCTCAGCCTCAGAGGAAGGCAATGGTAAAACCACCTCTGAATATTGTTTACCAACACAGCCCTATTCATAGGGTCACCATAAGTCAGGCTCAACTTGAAGGCAGTCCATTTCCAAACATGATTGCACAGAAATAAATCCCATTGAACTCAAAAAGTATGCAAATGATCAAACCCTCCCTCCTGCCCCTCCATCTTGCCCCTTCCTCCCTCCTTCCTTTGCTCCTCCAATCCCCCTTCCCCCTCCCCATGATCAGTTTTACCTATCTTAAGCTTGATTGCAAAGGAGTAAATACCATTGAACGCTATAAGCATGCAAATTATCAAACCTGTCCTCCCCTCCCCCTTCCTTTGCCCCCTCCAATCCGCTCCTTCCCCCTCCTCCTCCTCCCCCCCCTGGTCAATTTTACCTATCCTAACCATGACTGCATAGGAGTAAATCCCATTGAACTCAATAAACATGCAAATGATCAGACCTGCCTTTCCCCTCCTTCCACTCTCCTCTCTCTTCCTCCTCCCCTCCCCTCCTCTTCCTTTTTCCTCCTCCCCTGCCCACTCCAGCCCTCCCTCCCTCGTCTCTGGTCAGTTTTACCTATCCTAAGCATGATTGCACACTGAACTCAATAAACATGCAAATGATCAAACCTATCCTCCTCCCCTCCCCCTCCTGCCTGCTCCCATCCCCCTCCTCCCCTCTGCCCTTCCTCCAGATGGTCACTTTAAATATGTCTGATTTACTTTGCAATTTTAGCGAACTTTCCTATAGGAAATCATTTTCTTTTGTTTCTGTTTCTGTGAATATGTGAAGTATAGCAACACTTTGCAAAATTTACACTAAAAAAACCTTCAAAAATAATTGTGGAATAATGACACTGACTATTCTACAGAATAGTCTCCAATGGACATAAGGAGTGTCTCAGTTTGCACAAGATAAAACAGTGGGAGGTGAAATATATTCTAGCAAAATTCTAGGTGAGCTCTATGTTTTTAATTGGCCATGCCCACCTTGCCTTAAATGAAGTGGTTTAAACATGTTGTTGTTATGTGCCTCCAAGTCGACCATGACTTATGGCGACCCTATGAATCAGTGACCTCCAAGAGCATCTGTCATGAACCACCCTGTTCAGATCTTGCAAGTTCAGGTCTGTGCCTTCCTTTATGGAATCAATCCATCTCTTGTTTGGCCTTCCTCTTTTTCTACTCCCTTCTGTTTTTCCCAGTGTTATCTTTTCTAATGAATCCTGTCTTCTCATTATGTGTCCAAAGTATGATAACCTCAGTTTCATCATTTTAGAAAACATGCATCCTTTTTTTCCCCAACAGCTAGAGTCATTGCTGAAGTAGCAACATATTGTAATCAGTCTGATTTTACATCAAACTGCAGTTTAAAATTCAACTGTTAATGCACTCAAAACAGAAAAAGAACATAACCTCCAATTTGAAACACAAAGGCTTTGAAATAAAAATAAATTTCACACAGATTTCTAGGATGAATAATGAGGGAAATAAAATTTTCTAGATGAGATTCTCTGTAGAAACATTAGTAACACAGGAAAGAAGCAAAGTAAGAAGAACAACAACAAACATACATAAATATAATTCTCCATCTTTGGGGATGGCAGTTGTTGCCACCACTCACCATACGCTCAGAGGCACATGTTACCAAATTCTCCTAAGCTACACAGGAAGTGGATTGGACTGTGAAAGACCAACCCAAATTGTCTTTGCATTTTGACAAATTGGTAGGGCAGTACAATATCTGAGAGGAGGTCAGGTCTCCTGCTCCCCTGGTGCATTCACTATAGCTGCCCACTTCCCTGCTTTTTAAAGTTTGATAAAAATATCTGTTGGCTATAGGTATGTTCTTAAACTGCAAGGTTTTTTGCCTATTAGTGAATGTACACAAAGATTTATATCCAGCCCCTTTAGTGTTTACACAGCACTCACGACGGCTAACAATTAAAATAATGTATAAAATCTAATATATTCCAAATATGGTATAAAAACAGGCAGGTGCAGAAGATAAAACAGAGATATTGGATAAAATAAAATATCAGATATACTAAAAGCCTGACTAAACAAAAAAGGTTTTACCATACAGCAAAACACCTTAAGAAATGGGGCCAAATGTGCCTCATGGGACAAAATGTTCCAGTTTTGGTGCAACCACTCAGAATAGTTTTTCTTCATTCTCCTTTACTAAGTCTCCACTGTAATCAGGACACAAAGAAGGGACTCTCCACCAGATCTTAGGCAGTAGACAGGCAGGCATTGAAGGCAGCAGTCACTAAGGTATCCTGGACCTAAACCATTTAGGGCTGTCAAGATCATCACCAACCATTTGAATTGTACCTGGAAACAAATTGGTAACAGTGCAGCCCTTGCAGTGGGCAGGTATAATATGATATCCTTAAGTGAGTGCCTACCAGCAGCCTTGCTGCTGCATCCTGGGTAAGAATGGAAGAGAAATTCCATTCCGTTCGCTTTTAAAACCAAATCTGTCAAATTCGCACTTACCAAAACAATACAAGAGCCAAAACACAGCTATCCTTCAAAATTCACGCATCTCCAAATCTTGTGATGCAGTTCTCTAGCCAAACAATGTTTACAAAAACATGTGTTAGGGGAAAGTATGTATAAAAATGAATATATTAGAGAAAATAACATACAAAATGCATTATATTGTGAGAAAATGCTTGTAAGAATGTGTGCATTAGTCAAAGCTGCATACAAAATATGTTAGGAGAAATTTGCACTAAATTGCTGGAAATTTTTCCTGAGGATTTTTAGAAAAATATTTGCAAATTGCTGCAGAAATGTGGAGAACTGAATTTAAGGTGGGGAAAATGAGAAACCACGAGAACCAAAGCTGACATATCCAGCCATCCCTAAGACCTTTCAAAGTTAGCACCATGTAGAGCATGTCACAGTACATGGCATGTGTCACTGCAGCCTGGTCTGAAATAGTTAGGACAGAATCATTTGTATTTGCCTATCTAGCCCAGCATTGTCTACTATGATTGGCAGCAGCTCTCCAGGCCTTGGGCAAAGGTCTTTACACTATCCTGACTTTTTAAATTGGGAATGTCAAGGATTGAGCCTAGGACTTCCTGCATGCAAAGCATGTGCTTTACGAATGACTAACAAGTCCAATCTGAGGACCTCTCCGTAAGCCAAATCATTCCCCATTTTGGGATGCTGATACTCTTAGAATTTTCACCAGCATCTTCACACAACAGTCAAGAACGGGAGAACATCCCTTTTATTCCAGTCATTGCAGCAAGAACTTCACACAGCCACACTGAAATTACAAGGAGATTTCTAAAAAAAAATCCATGGAGTGTGGAATATACTGCATAAGGTGCAGGCTTTCAACTTCAACTGCCATCCCTGTCCTCCCACCACCACCACCACAAAAAGTGAAAGTAGAATTGTTTACACATTCTCACATTTGGATAGCAAGCCCAGGGATGGAGCAATCGGGCAGACTGATGATAGAAAAGGGTACCCTCTTACAACAATGGTGCAATCGGAGACAGCTCATGCAGCCCCTGTGGCAGCACCAATATGGCTGTGTATGTACCATACATTTAAAGCCCATTGAAAGCCCATTATTTGCCCCCAAGAATCCTGGGAACTGTAGTTTACCCCTCTTAGAGCTATCATTTCCAGCATCAAACTACAGCTCCCAGGACCCTCTGGGGAAGTCATGTGCCTTTGATGTACTTTAAATGTATGGTGCGTTCACAGCCTTTATGCATAAAAATAAGCACATTGCTTTTTACGTAGGTTGGGAATATGGCAATGAGTAAGCTCCTTTCATTCAGGCCTACTGGGAAGGTAACACTCACTAAGGATGTAAGAAATAGTATTAAATAAATAAATGTTAAATAGAAAATGTATATCTATAAGTGAAGTGAGAAATCAGCCCTACTGTTTTTTCAAAAAAACCAGCAGATACTGCTTAGGGTTCTATAAGTAAAGAAATCCCCATGGCCACCACAGCAAGCCTGTTTAATCTAGATAATTTGGCCACTGCCTCTGAGCAAGATTAACACAAACTGCATTTCATTCTTCCTGTTAAACAGAGAATGAAGAGCCTTCCCTAACAGGTATAATGGACAAAAAGGGCAGTGCTCAGATTTAAGAATAATGGAAGCCATCCATTTGAGAAGGACTCTCTTTACACCCATCAGTGCTTTTCCTTTTTCTTGGCGGCCACAGCCATGAAGCACTAGTGGAGGTTCTCCTCGTGCCTCAATAGGAGAACATAAATTCCCCACACACCGTTGCTGTTCAACACAGACTCTGCTTTTGCGGTCAGACATGTTCTTTTGAAATTGGATCTCATCAGGGTTGCAATGTCCCACTTTCCCTGTGCTGGCTTCCCTGGTTTGGTTTTCCTGTCTGCTCTCCTGGCCGGCTGCAGTTGGCAAGTTGCATCTGGTCGTTCCTTTTCCATCTCTCCTCCCCCCACCATTCCCTTTCATGAGACTGGGTTTTTTGTTTTCCCTTTCACTCTCATTCCCTCCTTGTGTAGGCCTGACTGCTTCCTTGTTCTGATGAACCAGAAAGCTATTTCTTCTCAAACTATCAACTCCAGCATAAGAACATATTGAAATAATTTTCCTTGGGAAAGCATTTTTTCCAGGCGCCGAAAGAAGAGAAAAAAGTCTCGCTTAAGCATATAAACTTAAACAGTTCTCTCTTTTGACTGCATTATTACAATGACAACTTAAGAGCTAGATGGGCAGGGATTTCCTGAGGTGCCCACATGACCCTAACTAGGACAGTGGATATGGGCAATCTTTTGATATACATGCAGATAAGCTACAAATGTTTCCACTAACAGAAGAAAAGCAACATCAGGAATGTCTGGTGCTAATTTATCATATTGAACACAAGACAACCTGGTTCCATACTCACGTACTGGAATGAGGACTGCTCTGTCAATGGCATATGGGCCTTTTTCCTTACACGTGCATTTAATTTGCTAAATTAGTCTCCCATTGGCCGAGGGAAATTGACAATGGTCAACCCTTGTCTGGAAACTCATGTTTCTTTTGAGAAGGTGTTGATCCTACTAAGCTTTACGCTCTATCCTGATCCTGGGGAGTAGATCCAAACACTGCATCCTTACATAAGGTGAAGAAATGTTCTCATACATTACTCAGTTTTAGGGGAACACCATGACATTTAAATGCGTTTAAGCTTAGCACCATGTGAACAGCAAAAAAAACACAGGCTTGTCTGACACTGGCTTTGGCTTTTTCTTCTTTTTTTTGCACCATCATGCAAGCTAAGTTTTTTTAAGTATGTTATTGCCAAACCTTTAGCTCCCTCTTTAACAGTAACTTTTGCAGATGTGGAAGCCTAATGACTTACCTCTTCTTATGGAGTTGTCTGGATTAACTGTCGCAATGCATAAATGCAGCTAATTGTCCCGCAGGGCCTCAAGTCTAAAGACATCTTTGAACATATAGAGTTGCTCTTGTACAAGGTCTTCATTGGACTCTGTGCTTTTGGCGCCAAAGTCTACTCAGACTCTCAGCAGCAAAGGGTCTTACCTGCACAGAAATTACATTCTGAGAAGAACAGGAGGCATCTTCAACAGTAAGGGGCTTGACAGCCACATCTGTAGCTGGAGCTAAAAAGGTGGCAAGCATCTGCATTTCTCTTGGCTTCCAAAATGTTAATTACTCCCCTTCTTACTGACATGTCCCTCTTCTCTTTGCAGATATGCCACCACTGCTGCCGATGGACCTCAAAGGGGAACCTGGACCTCCCGGAAAGCCTGGCCCAAGAGGACCTCCTGGCCCACCTGGCTACCCTGGCAAACCAGGCACTGGCAAACCAGGACTTCATGGCCAACCAGGCCCTGCAGGCCCACCTGGCTTTTCTGGCATTGGCAAACCAGGCATCCCAGGGCTTCCTGGCAAAGCAGGTATGAAAGGGATGCCCGGAACAACAGGTGAGCCTGGCATGAGAGGAGACCAAGGGCCAAGAGGCTTGCCAGGCCCACCAGGGCTGCCTGGACCAGCTGGCATCTCTGTTAATGGAAAACCAGGCCAAACAGGTAGCCCGGGTCTACCAGGATTCCGGGGAGAACCTGGTACCAAAGGAGAGCCTGGCCCCCGTGGTGAGCGTGGCATGAAGGGTGAAAATGGAGTTGGAAAGCCTGGATTGTCAGGACCACAAGGGAATGGAGGTCTCCCAGGCCCTGCAGGGCCTCCCGGGCCTCAGGGCATTGGGAAACCTGGACTTGATGGATTGCCTGGTGCTCCAGGTGGCAAAGGTGACTCAGGGCTTCCAGGTGAGCCAGGGCTTAGTGGGTCACCTGGGCCTATGGGCCCACGTGGCCCCCCAGGTGTGGGTGGAATTGGTGTGCCAGGTATAGCTGGTGCGCCCGGCCTGCTAGGACCGATGGGCCCTAAGGGGGAGCCTGGTCACCGTGGCCTTCCTGGCATGCCTGGGCCTACAGGATATGGAAAGCCAGGTCTGCCTGGCTTAAAAGGAGACCGTGGGCAACCAGGCGTACCAGGAGTCATTGGAGACAAAGGGGAGCCAGGAATGGATGGAGAGCCAGGTGAGATGGGGCCCCCGGGTATTATTGGGCCCCCAGGGGCCCCTGGCTCTATGGGTTTGCCAGGTAAACATGGGATTCCAGGCCCTAAAGGTGAAGCTGGACCAAGCGGGCCTGGAGGACTACCAGGTATGCGTGGAGACCAAGGACCTAGTGGTTTTGTGGGGAAGCCAGGGATTCCTGGGGAGAGAGGATTGCCTGGCACACAAGGAATGCCTGGCCCAATGGGCCCCAAGGGGGGAGGCGGTTTTGCCGGTCTTCCTGGGGTACCAGGACTTACAGGGCCCATGGGTTCAAAGGGGGACTCAGGTATTCCAGGGCAACCAGGCCTAAGAGGCCCATCAGGGATACCAGGTTTGCAAGGCCCTTCTGGTCCAATGGGGCCTCAAGGTTTACCAGGCCTGAAAGGAGAACCTGGCTTCCCAGGCCCACCAGGAGCTGGCAAAGTAGGGGAGCCGGGTATTGTAGGCCCTTTTGGGCATCCGGGGGTTCCAGGCAATCCTGGATTAAATGGGCTCCCAGGACCACCAGGGCCTCCGGGACCACCAGGAGCACCGGGGATATTTGACGAGACGGGGATTGCTGGCGCCCATTTGCCAGACGGGGGCGTAGAGGGTGCAGTGCTAGGAAATGGCAAGCCTGGGAAGTCACAATTTGGCCTAGGGGAGCTATCTGCCCATATGGTACCTGCCTTCACCGCCATCTTGACTTCGCCCTTCCCAGCCTCAGGAATGCCAGTAAAATTCGACAGGACTTTGTACAATGGACACAATGGCTATAACCCAGTGACAGGGATCTTTACTGCTCCCATCTCTGGCATCTATTACTTTGCTTATCACGTCCACGTCAAAGGAACTAATGTCTGGGTGGCACTTTATAAAAACAACGTGCCTGCCACCTATACCTACGATGAATACAAAAAGGGCTACTTGGACCAAGCTTCCGGTAGCGCAGTGCTTGAACTCAAAGGGAACGACCAGGTCTGGATCCAAATGCCATCGGATCAAGCCAACGGTTTGTACTCCACTGAATACATCCACTCTTCTTTTTCTGGATTCCTTCTCTGCCCCACATAACAGCTGTTGGGCATACCTCTTTTAAATCCACTTTAGCCATAAACTTGTCTTTTTTAAAAAAATACAAAAATACAAAAAGTCACTGGGAAGATGGTGCAAACTGATGGTGTGCGGAACCGTTTTGACAAAATTGAGAAGATAATTTGGGAGAGAGAACTTTACTGTTTTCAGTTCCATCTTTGTATTCGGAATTTAGTTGACACTAGTGACTGCACATCAAACGTGGATGCTAACTTGAGGATTAGCTGCCAGTCAACTCTCTTAGGACACACAGAAGGCATAGAATAGTAGAGGGGCCTATAAGGCCAACAAGTCCAACCCCCTGCTCAATGTAGAAATCCAAATCAAAGCATTCCCGACAGATGGCTGTCCAGGTGCCTCTTGAATGCCTCCAGTGCCAGCATGTGATAGATGGCAGTGCTTGGGGAGCTGCAGCCTATATCAGCTTAAGGCACCTTCCAAAATTTAATGTTTGTTCATGTTGCAGCTTCCTGTTCTAAAAATGTGATTTGAGTCAGTCAAATTGGGATATGATGAAGACCCAAAAAGGGTAAATTGTCAAACTGTGGAATGATTTGCATAAGCACCTTTTACACAATGCTCAATGCATCTTTAAAGCATCCCATCAGAGGTATATGGAAAAAGGGATGGCAAGAAAAAGATATTCTAAAGCCAGAGACTTTTATCATCCTCTGCAAAAACAGGACTCCTTAAAATTCACGTGTTTGTAGCTCATCAACAAATAAAGTAACTAAAGGTCCATCATGTGTAGTCAACAGCCTAAGAATAGTTCTATGAAGGCTGTCTTCTGACAATCCCACTGTAAAGACACTGTAGATATAGTTTCAGTTGCTACTAGCTTGAGTAAGATTGAATTGTGTTATCTTCAAAATGCCAGTTAATAAATGATTTTCTTCAGGATGTGTAAACTTTTTTTTTATTGAGGGTGGTGGAAATACCCAACCACCATAGAAATGTTGATTTTTTAAAAGTAGATTTCATCGTAACTTTCCATTCAATCATTTCTACTATGGTGCTACTAGCTACTTAATGATATTCAATATAGTGCAATATCTATCAAAAAAAGGTGCAAAGTGTTATGTGCAAAGGTTTCTGTGATTTAGGAAAATAATTTCAATGTTGTTTTTTTACCACTTTTTATCTCAATAATGCTTGAAATGTCACCTGCCTTACAAGATTATTCACAGCTTTTGAAATGACTGTGATCATGTGAATACCATGGCTGACTAGGAACAATCAAAGCCTTTTGGGTCTGTCTTTTGGGTCTGTACAGTCATTTCACAAGTGGCAACACATATCCTTAATTTGCTAAAGAGAGAACTGTCTCATCTGGGAGAAATAATATGCTGTTGTAGTGATACCACGTAAAAGCAAGCAAGAGCCTCTTGCTATATAAACCTGTTATGAAGAAAACAGATGGAACTGATCCAGTCCATGGTTCAGAGACTGTTCTTTTCGAGTGCCCAGGATGCCAACACTTTGGCCAAAGAGGCTCAGTACAATTCCCCAGGTTTAATGTAGATAGATATATTTAAACATTAAAACAATAAACATTAAGTTTGTGAACAAGTATTCTAGGGTGAAATAAGAAGGGGGGAAACACATTTCTGGATTGTAAAAATAACTAACCCTGATAGAAAGATACTGGAGCATTGAAACTTGGGCCACCTGCTATTCCAGCTTTGCTACCATCCGCCTCTTTTCTTCCATCTTTTAACTTAAACTTGTTTGTCTGATTTAGACACAACAAAAAGAATAGGCCCAATATTTCTGATTCCATCTGATGTTTTCTAAATTCCTGGAGATGAGGAGAATGCCAAAAGCACACTCCACTTGCAACAACGTCTTTGGTTTCACATTGGGTCACCACAGGCTAAAACTGAAGAAGCCAACTGCACACATTTTCCACGTGCTTAATATTGGAAGAAGATTTCTAGGAGACTTGTGCTCTAGATTTAAGTGTATTTTCCTGTGAAGAAGAGCATCAAGCTTCCATGTTTAACATAGATCTAAGAAAATGTGTTACTATTTAACAAAAGCCAGATTGGCAGAGATGGAAAAAGTGGTAGATAAGTACACTAATGGCAGTAGAGACTTGCATAAATCTAAGGTTTGCTCCAGGTTTCGTTGTACACAATTTATTTATACTGTGTTCGAACACAGATATAACCTTTTTTCCTTCCTCCTTTGCAGATTTGCATTCTGGCACAAACACAGTGACAAAATGCACATTTATCTCCAAACTTGGGAGTATTAAATCATTCCATTTCACCGGTGCTGTTCTGCAGCTTCACTACTCTCTCGTCTCATTTATTCAACTTTTTAAACTTCTTAACGTTGCACATTGTACAGGTGCTGTTAACACAAGAGAAAATGAAGTGTGGGCTGATTGGCAAGTCATGGGTTGGCTTTTTTTTTTAATGTGTTCAGTACCTGATATTTATCTATGACAAAGTTTGTTTTTTTGTCGGAGAGATTTGGGCGTCAGCAGAAAGATCAGGTTTGGAAACTTTGAACTATGCATTACAATGTTCATTTTAATGTACCAATTCTCTTTTTTTAAAAAGAAAAGAAGTTTGTCTTTAGTATCCATTGCTAACTTAGTATATAGAGGGTTTTTAGTTTTGTAAATACTTATGTTACATGCACTGTTTCATAGCAAATTTGGTTTTAAAATGCACTCTTGTTTTGTGATCAAAAACTGGCGTTCACTTTTGAACTGAAACTACAGTACTTGATTGTATTGACCCAACATCAATAAATCTTATTTTACAAAAAGAGTTATTTGCATTTCAAGGTTCTACCTGAAAAATCAGGCCAAAGCAAATATATTTTCAATCCCCATCTTTAGAGCAAGACTGTTCTTTGATCACCAACTGAGAAGTGAAAGATACAGAAGGTTTTCAAGCTGACCAGAACAGCTAAGTCTCCCTCTTACACAAGTCCACTAGGACGGTTTCAGAGATCACTGTATGCACACAGAGGCCTCACAGAAAGGTTGGAGCACCACAAATATTGACACTAACAGGGAAGAGCCTGCTTGGATAGAGCTACCACATATGCACTAGAGTACTGTTTAGGCTTGGCTTCACACTTAACATGCACCAAATTGGGCAACTTCCTTTCTTGAAAAAAATACAGAATTCTCTTGAAAACTTGGCATAGTAGAGAGTGTGAACCTTTGTCCTACTCCTTAACACCACCAGAAATTCGAATGAAGGTAGATCCACACTGCACATTTAATTCCTAGATTTCATCTGAGTATTACTCACATGATCTGAAGCTTTGCACAGTGGATTTTGCACATGCATGCCCAAATGCAAGTCCCACATGTGGACAATGAGTGGCACTGGAGGCAGGATAGGCATGCTGGGTGGGCAGAAAAGTGGTTCCTGCTCCCCTTCACGTTTAGCAGAATGTATCCATGTCAATGTATCATCCAGTTTGGCCTTTTGGTTGCTGCTTAAGGCAGCCATGTTTTATTTATTTTAGATTTACTACTGGTAACCCACATTCCTGGTTATCGAAGACAGGTGTGAAATCTCAAGACTCCCAAGTACTCAGATTACTCAGTTATAAGATGGAGTGTCCAGCTTTTTCCCTCTGGCTACTACACAGGAAATCCAAAAGCAGTTTCTTTAGCTGTGTCTGATGAATTTGCACCCTAACACTGGATGAAATGCAATGCTTACAGTCCTGTCCTCACCCAGTACTAAGAGTTTCTGACTCTAGACATATTGAATTGACAGAGGTTTTGACTCCAACTGAGATTTAATAATAAAAGTCTCAAAATCAGACAAAGCCAATGTATGCAGCAGAAAGCAATTGGCACTTTTGAGCTGCAGTAGAAAACTTTGCCAGCCACCCAGAACATTCTAGGCATGTTTCCCTTGAAGAAATAAAAGCCCCCCCCCCCTTTGCAGATGAATTTCCCCTCCTTTGGGAAATGAAACAGAAACACATATCTGATGACCTGGTACCAGACTCCTCTTTCTAGGGCTCAGACCTGCTAGCAGTAGAGTTCACACAAGCTGTCAGCCAGCTTCTCTGTCTCCTCAAAAGATTCACAGCTATACTTCCAGTGCTGGGGCACCTGTTCTTCCCCATAATATGCCCCAGCGATGGCTCCAGCCATGGTGGCAATGGTGTCCGTGTCTCCACCCAATGAGATGCAGTAGATAATGGTCCGTTGCAGGCTGTTGTAATCCTCAGGGATATCTGGGTGGGATTCCATGCAGCGCAGGAAGGAATAGATGGCAGTGGGGACAGAGTGCAGAGCTGCGATGCCATTGCCTGACAAAAGAATCAATTCTGTTCAGCAGGCAACAACAGATGCACCTAGCATTCCATCATAAGCTCTCCTTACATTCAAAGTTATTGCAAAGTCATGACTATAGAAATGATTGTGTGTGTATATGTATATGTGTATGTATACGTGTACACATACATCATCAGTTGCTCCAAGAACTTATCTCGACTCAGCTCACCCTGGAGAGCATAGTGAACTGCCAAGGCCTGCAGTATAGCTCCATTATTACCCATGGAATTGGACTGCGTATATTTATATAATGTACATATATATTATGTACAACATGACCAGTGGCCCACTAAGCCCATCATTCAGTCTTATAACTAAGACAACCACATGCCACTGATAAGTCCACACGCACGTTACGTGGGCAGTACACATCTCTTGATGCGTATCCCCAGCACCTGGTATTTGGAAGTGTGGCTTCTGTGAACATTTCTGGCTATGAACAACAGATCTAACTGCTAGAAACTCATTTGATTGTCTACTTATGGTACAACTTTCACAACATCCTATGACAATTTCTATAGGCCAAATAAGCACTGTGAAGACGTCTTAAAGTTGCTATCAATTTAACTGGATAGTGCACACACAAACACACACACACATGCACGAACCAATTTTGAGCAATTATTTTTTCATGTTATTTACTTTCTCCCCAATGCTTTATGATGATATAATAAACCATATACTTGAATTTTATAATACTACGGAGAAGTTTTACTGCTTTCTGGTCACAAACTAGGAGTCCAACCTTGTGCTCAGTGGCATGCTTACCTAATTCTAACACCACATCTGATTTGGGGATGGTGCTGTGCTCCAAAAATTCTTTTATCTTCTTTAGACGCTTTGAAAATGGTAATTCCTCATAGCCCAGCCTGAAGATGAGAAACTGGGCTGAGACATATGCTTCAAAATGCTGCCCCCTGGTGTTACATCCAAGTATAAATGTAAGCCTGCCAATCAGGCAGACATTACTTACATTCGTGCATCCGCAATAGACTTGTCATCTGCTTCCACATCCTCCATGTGGCCTATCAGCTGCTCCAGGAACTTATCTCGACTCAGCTCACCCTGGAGAGCATAGTGAACTGCCAAGGCCTGCAGTAGAGCTCCATTATAACCCATGGAATTGGAGTGTGTCAACTCGGCACTCAGTTTAGCGAACTGCAGAGGCAGAAGACAGCATTGGAAAAGCTAAACCTGAAGAGGCAAAAGAACCAACAAGGCATCTTCTTCGACAGTTGCTGGCAACCGCTGCCATAAGAATCAGTGACAAAGCCACAAACCAATTATGCAGCGCTCTGCTGCCAAGCAGTTGTTCTCAGCAGTCCAAGGGCTTGCTTACCTTTGTGTCTTACCCACGCTATTAATATATGTGGTCTTAAGCAAAGAATGAAAGAAGGCCCCTGCTGGATCAGACCACTATCTGATGCTGAAAGATTCAGGACAGGCAAAAGGAAATAGAAGGAGCTTAGAAAAATTCATGGAGGATAATGCTATCAGTGGCTACTACTCATGATGGTTGTGTACTACCTGTTATTGGAGGTGACATGCCTGCATGACTGTTGTTAAGGAAAAGTGCTGTTCCATTTATATTCTGCTTGCAGGCTTCCCATAAGCATCTTGTTGGGCACAATAAGGACAGGATGACGGACTAAATGGACCTTTAGCTGATCCAGCAAGGCTCTTCTTACATCCTAATCCTGTCTCCACAGTTGTTTCTGGGAAGCCTACCAGCAGTACATGAAACACCCCCACACTTCGTTACTCCCCATCAACTGGTATTCATTCAGGCATGATGCCTCTGAACCTGGTGGTAGCTATTGGTAGACTTATTTTCCATGATTTTGTCTCATCACTTTTTAAAGCCATCGAAGCGAGTGGTCATCACCACATTTTGTGGCAACAACTTCCATAAATGCATTGTGTGGAGAAATATTATTGTTGTGTATCCTGAATCACCTGTCAAATCAGTTTCACTGGATGATCCTTAGTATTATGAGGGAGAAAATGTCTCTATCCTTTTTCTCCACCAGCAAGGATAAGCCAACTGCTCAATGTGATTATTTTTTTTAAAAAAAACCTAACAAGCTGTGTATTAACCTTTGTTTCTCCCTTGTCTACATTTATGGGAAACATGGGATAAAAATGAATGAATGAATAAAATCCAGACAGATTTTCACACTTAGTCTTCACTGCCAGTTATCCTAGACAAAAGAGGTATAAAGGCTGAGCACACTGTATGAAAAACCATTCAACAAAGAATACTGGACAGAAGTGACCAATCAACCAAATACAGATTCATTTAGTTGAATGAGTTCACTATGCTCTCCAGGGTGAGCTGAGTACTAAGAGATTTAGCCCAAGTTCAAACAAATGTGTTCAATGTATTCAGGAGCAAGTCTGGTGTGAGTTTAATCTAGAAACACACCAAGTTGTGAAGTGTGTTCCCTGACTGGCTTTGCTAAACATCTTATCCTGTCTCCAGTTATCTAAAGAACTATAGAACTTATCTAAACCTCTCTTATATCCGTGTGCTGTTGAACTTCACAGAATTCCTTACATAGAAAATTTAATGAATCTATTTTGTGGGAAAGAATTATCTTCAGTCTGTTCTAAGTCCTGCTCCTTAGTCATTGTATCCAATGCCTGCCAGCAGCCTGAGACTTCTTGCATTAGGTTGTAAGGTAACTGTTCTCAATGCCATGATTACACAATGTTCATGTGAGGGAAATTGTGACACACATCCCTCATAGACAGCAGTCCCTGAGAGCCCCACCAACACCATCACTACATTAGAAACAACTGCAAAAACTACACCAGGGATATTGCCTCCTCAAGACTGAAGAGTGACAACTCCTGCAACCCTTTTGCACTGCAACCAGCAGAGGGCTGCAACCAGATGGTTGTTTGACGGGAAATTCTGGGGTGACGATAATATTCCTAGATTGCCTCTTACAAGATTGTCGCAAAGATTCAGAGATACTGGCCCATGAAGACATGAGACTCATGTATATCCCGGCTAATTTAACCAAGAATTATTATTACTTTCAGGCAGCATCCAATGCACTTGGTTCCATTAGTGCAAAGATTTACACTTGCACAATGGAACTCCCACCTCCCCACACACGTGCCCTGTACCCTCCCCAAATATGCTCCAGAGGTCTGGGGGAAAACCCAGAACAGATTTAGGGGCATGCAGGGCAAAGTTCCATTGCACAAACAAATCCTTGCGCTAACAGAACAGGTTACTTAGCACTGCTTTGGACACAACCCATTTATTCATTTGATTTATCTGTCACCTAATTCACAACTTACATCCACAATTTTTTTTAAAAAAAACCTATCATGTTTAATGAAACAATGCACCCCTATCCCACCCCAAAAAGCACATATACACACAGAGAGAAATAGCAGTAAGCATAGTTATCATAATCCTTCAAAAGCCTGAAAGAAGAGGTTATGTCTTAACCTGGCATTGAAATAACGTTAATGTTGGCACCAGGTGGGCCTCACTGGATAGAGCATTCCATAAATGGGGATATGCATGTCTGGCCTGGGCTACTATATGCGAAACCATTTCAGTCTTATATAATACTAAGCATTATTATGGTAGGTTACCTATAAAGAATCAACACACCTTCATTACGTCTTGAACATTAGAGTAAGCTAGTGAAATGCCTGCCACTCTCATGGCACCACCATTCCCATAAGAGCCTTTCCCATTAAATTGCTGTCTTGCTGGCTCAAACACATCTCTGCATTTGGGACTAAGGAGTTTCTTGAATACAGTAATCACACCACCTCCATAGCCGCGGTCAGGATCCTTCTTATATTCCTCAGCAAACCTATAGGAAGAGACTTTGTTAGAATGCAACTCCAATGAGTCAGAGAGCGACTAACACAATGACCAGAGCTTAGTTGAAGTTATCAAGCAGTAAGGGATGAACTTGGAGGATCTATTTAATTTATGTTGCTTCCCATGAAACATCCCAAAGCAGTTTAACAATAAAAACAATAAAACACATATAAATATAGTTTCTAAGCCAATACAGATGAAGGCTGGGATAAACATCTTCACTTAAAAGGCTTGTTGGAAAAGAAAGGTCTTCAACAGATGCCAGATAGTGTCTGTCTGATATACATGTGCCAGTGTGCCCAGCAGTGGCAATGTGCATGAATTAGCTGATTGTACTGGTTCATCAAGTGAATGCTCACACTGCATGCAGATCCTTCTCAAGCACTTCTCAATGGGTACCTTACTTTTCCCTATGTGTGTTCAGAAAATACATACAAAGCAGCCACTGAGGCATGCCTAAATGTGCACATCTCTGTGGTGGAAAACTATCAGATAAGAAAAGGCACACATTGAGGAAAGTCTGAGAAGCTTGTCTTTGTCTTTTTCTTGCCTAACATAAGAGCAGAGAGGGGAAGAAATTGCACAAAACCTAGGACAGCAGAAATACTAACTGAAACTCTCACCCCTTTTCCTGCTGTGCCAAACAAAACACCTGCAAGATTGCATCTCATTTATGTTTAAAAAATTGGTAAGGTTGAGTAAGCATGCAGGAAACTCTACATGGAAACATGAAGCTGCTTTAGGCCACACTCTTATACTAAGAGTTAAGTCCTTTTGCACATGGTGATCCTTACTTCTGAGTAAACATGCATAGAATTGCCTTGTCAAATTCACTGGTCCATGGAGCCCAACACTGTCTGCTGTGACTGGCAGCAGCCATCCAAGATCTTTCCCATCCCTTCTCATCAAGATCTCGTGTTGTAATTTGTAACCACAGTTCTCTCCTTACCGCTTTGCCATATCCACTTCATCAAAGGCCCGCTTGGCTAGTAGTGACCTCACTACTGAGTGGGTCATCTCTGTATCATCACTGTAGATGAGGATTTCTAGAAGGCAGAAAGTGTAGAAATAACATCAGTGTATGACTGAAAGGCCTATGGCCATACTACCGTGAACACGCCCAATCTCATCTGATCTCAGAAGCTAAGCAGGGTCAGGCCCGGCTAGTACTTGGAGGGGAGACTGCCTGGGAATACCAGGTGTTGTAGGCTTAGAGCAGCCTTTCCCAACCAGTGTGCCTCCAGATGTTGCTGGACCACAACTCCCATCAGCCTCAGCCATTGGCAATGCTGGCTGAGACTGATGGGAGTTGTGGTACAACAACATCTGGAGGCACACTGGTTGGGAAAGGCTGGCTTAGAGGAAGGCAATCGTAAACCACCTCTGAATACCTCTTATCATGAAAACCCTATGAATATATCCAAAAAAGATTCATAGGGTCACCATAAGTCATAATCAACTTAAAAGCATATAACAACACAATAGCTAAAAGACTAGAAAGCACATGGACAAGTGTTATGTACATTCTCTTCCTTTTCCACTCAGCAAAATTTGAGAACTGAGAAAGGCCACATCTGCACTATACATTTAAAGCACAATGATATCACTTTAACAATCATGGCTTCCCCCAAAGAATCCTAGGAACTGTAATTTGTTAAGGGTACTGAGAGTTATTAAAAATGGAAATGGACTGCCTTCCTGTTGATCCCGACTTATGGCTACCCTATGAATAGGGTTTTCATGGTAAGCAGTATTTAGAGGGGTTTACCACTGCCTCCCTCTGAGGCTACTCCTCCCCAGCTGGCTAGGGCCTGCTCAGCTTGCAACAGCTGCACAAGCCAGCCCCTTCCTTGTCCGCAACTGCCAGCTGGGGGGCAACTGGCTCCTTGGGACTATGCAGCTTGCCCACAGCTGCACAGGTGGCAGGGCACGTAACCCTTGAGCCACTCAGTGTGGGATGATCTTTAGCTGGCCCTTTACACCCAGAAGACACGAGCAGGGATTTGAACTCACAGACACTGGACTCCCACCCAGGCTCTCCTCCCCACTGTGCTATAGCAGCTCTTGACAGTTATTAAGAGGCCCCTATTCCCCTCACAGAGCTACAATTATAGCTCTGTGAGAGGAATAGAGGTCTCCTAATAACTCTCAGCACCTTTATCAAACTACAGTGCCCAGGATTCTTTGGGGGAAGCCATGACCAGGCTATGGTTTGAAGGCACATAAGGCCAGCTCCCTGCTGAAGCTAGGCAGGGTCAGGTGTGGTCAGTGCCTGGATGGGAGACCGCCTGGGAACCATACGTAAGCCACCTTGGGTTTCTATCATAGACAGAAAGGCAGGGTATAGTGTGGAAATGGCCCAAGAGAGGTGTCAGACAATCCCAGAGGGAAGTGGGCCACTCTGCACAAATTCAGAGAACTTCACACATTTCTGAGCTGAGCATAATCTTAGCATTTAAAACATGCTCCAGGGGCTCAAATGAAACACTGGGTAGGTGGGAGAAAGAGATTCCCGGAACTCAGCAGTAACAACAACACACAGCAAAAATGATCTCATTATAACATAATACAGCAAATTTTACATTACTAACAATGACAATAACCAACAGCTTATTAAGCACAAGAATGTCAAGAACATAACACTTTTTCATTATACCAAAGGCTCACCACTAACTTGTTAATTTGTTACTGTACCTGTTTTGCTTTTTGGTAACTGTCAGTTGATTGTGCTTTTTGCATTTATTTCCATCTGAACACAACATCCCCACCACAACCCCCACCCACATGTGAATATTGGCCTTTTTAGTGGCTATCCCCAGATTATGGAACACCTTGCCTTGCGAAATGTGGCCTCACTGTTTTGCACTGGTTATTGAAGACCTTTTTATTTTATGAGACAGACAATTGTCTTTATAATCTAAGTGTTGATCCTGTCACTTTTTATATTTGTTTTATGTTGTTTTATGCAACTGTGATGCTGTAAGCTACTCTGTTCACTCTAGAAGAATGAGATATAAATGTAAACAAACACCCATGCTTGCCAACTCCAGATTACAGGCCACGCATCTGCTGAAGTGGGCTGTGGTCCCTGAAAGCATAAATGTAAATGTACTACCTTCTGACGATCCTATGAATAGGAGGTGGTTTACCATTGCCTTCCTCTGAGGCTGAGAGGCAGTGACTGGCCCAAGGTCACCCAGTGAGCTTCATGGCTGTGTGGGGATTCGAACCCTGGTCTCCCAGGTCATAGTCCAACATTCTAACCACTACACCACACTGGCTCTCCCCTGAAAGCCTACGCTGTAATAAATGTGTTAAAAGTCTTTAAGATCCCAAAAAACTCTCAAGCGTAAGAATAAAAATATTTACATCTCTCCCTTCCACTGTTAAAAACAGGGCGGCTGCTGACATATTAAACATAACCAAAAAAGCACCTGCATGTTGGGATGTAGGTTCAGTGCCCTTCACAGAATGCATAACCCTGGCATTCCACATCCTGAATGGATTGATAGGAGAGCCATACACAGAGGTAGGACTACATTTCTTTAAACGTTTCCATCATTAACACAAATGAAAGGTATTAGAGCAGTTCAGTTTTTAAGATAATCAAAGGCCAAATTCACTTCCTGCCCTCTTCACCCACAAGCTTTCCAACTGCCCCCCCCCTCGCTAAACAGCATCTTCTGTTATCTTGGGCGCTTCTTTCATCCAGATTTGTTTGCATGGAGATTAGACAACGTTGCCTATTTAACGAGGAGGCCAGACGGCAATTGAGTCCAAGGAAGAGCTATCCCATACTGCGTTTTCCTAGCACTTTCCGGATGGCAAAAAGCCCCCTCATCCGGGGCTGTTGCGATACAACCTGAAATTGCCAGCCTGAGATTGAATCACACGCACCCCACCCACCCCGCCAAAATAGCCAGTCTGGAAGCGCGCTCCCCCGCCTCTTCCGGGTCGCTTAAATAACTCTAACGAAGGATGAGAACTTCCGTCACACGAAATTCTTATTATCTAGTACCATACAAATACCACAAACCCTCTCAAAGGAATTGACAAGGTGGGGGGCAGAGGTCGTCTCCCCAAAAAAAGAAGAAGGGTCTCTCGCCCTCCTCAGCCCTGAGGACACACAATCAGCTGTGGTAAAAAGCGACTCAGCTTACTCCTGCCACCCGCCGCCTCTGACTGGAGCGAGCGCACGAAGCTCAGCAGTTCCGTCAAGGCGACCGATTCGGAAGCTTCGAAGCCGCCTCCCAAGCAGTCGCCCAGCAGTGCCCCGAGCAAGCAGCCCCGGACCCGGCTCCGCCTAAGGGCCGAGGCCGCTGCAACCGCGCTTCCCGCCATCTTGACTCCTCTCACGTGAGGAGGGGAAAGAAGAGCGGCTCCTGGCGCCCACCTCTCGTCATTACAACGCAATTCAGCCATCATCCCCGCCTCAGTTAAATTAGATCACTAAACAATGAAAACGATTGTATTTATGTAAAAACAATTTTCTGCGCCGTTCCTTGTTCAGAGGGAGACGCCAGGATGGCATAAGATTGCAATAAAATAAAAATAATAATATATCATATTTATAGAAATAGACCACAGAGAAATATCACCACTTTTTAAATGCCTGGGGAAATAGGCATTGGATATCACAGTGATGACGATAATAATGATTAAAAAAAATAGGAGTGTCTTGCTTGGGTCACCATCACAGATTTTGTAGTTGTTAGTTCACAACTCTTCCTCCCCAGTTAATCTTGCTGGAGCAAAGATTTTCCTTCCAGAATGGTTGTGTTCGAAGAGGGGCAGGCAGAGGGCACACCTGTCATTTGGGGTCGTTATTATTATTATTATTCATACCCCGTGTTGCAACCCAAGAGGTATTTTACCTGAGTCTGGTTGGGCGTGTCAGCTAACTGAAGGGACCCTAACTCTTGACATATTGGCACCTCACACATTAGGCCATCAGAACAAGACTTTGGGGCAGAAGTCTACTGCTTTTCCCAAGAGAAAAAGCAGGAGGGCAGGACTGGCTTGCCCCATTTTAAAAGGAATGCACATTGCTGTCTACAGAAAGAACAATGTGAGATTTAATGCGACACCATTAAATCCAGAATCTAAAACTATCTTACTGCCTCACTGAATTAGGCTTGAGTGCACCAGCATTTGCCAGGTTCCTTCTTCTTGACCTGACAAAAAGGCACCAGGCTCTGCCCACTGACGAGGTCGCTTAGAGGGCACAGGTTAGCAACCATCACCTCTCATCCACAGTGATGCACACCTGCTTCTCAAGGAGCATCTTTCAGACCGAAGCAGGCCAAGGGCCCAGCCATTGGCGAGCACATGCGCATTGATACTGGCAAGGCCGGTCCTCTTTCTTGTGAATGCACAGGGTCGAGGGTTCCTGCTTTCTCCCTTTATCTGTATCTCCTTTCATTCGCTTGCTCTCCGTCATAATCTCCACACGCCTCAGCCCTTCCCGCATGTGCCTTCTCCCACAGCAATAGACATCCCCATAAGCCATTCCACATGAAAGTGTTAGCTAATTAGAAATCTTTTCAATGGCTCTCTTACCTTCTTTCACGCTGATTGGCTTCAATTAGTAGGAAAGGACAAGAAAGCATGTTATCGGTTCTTTTCAGTGGCTAACACACTCTCATTTCATGCTGATTGGCTTGTAGGATGGTGGAACCATACCATAGGGAACCTGCTGAGACCCTGCTCCCAAAAAATTAAGAGGTCTAAACCCACCCACCCCCAAGACTAGGGTTGCCAGGTCAGAAGTATCCCAAAATGTGAGACTTTAGGGGCGGGCCCAAGTGATGTCACGGTGATGGGCCTGAGTGATGTCACAGGGGCGGGCCTGAGTGATGTCATTAAGCATGGTACATTAACCATCAATCACAGTTGCTTCGAGCATACAATTTTTAAAAAATCTGATTGGAAATTAAGCTAGAAATGGAGCCTGAATAGGGAACATTTAATCTAGCCTATTTGCTTTTGGCAAGAAGGGTTTAAGTGCCTACAGGCCAGACCAGTCACCAGAAGGCCACTGTAGGAAGAAAGGAGCCTAGTGTTGTGGAGGTGTTAGATGGGAGCATTCGGGAGTAAAGATGGATGCCCCTGAAGGCTGCAATTCTAAACACACGTACTAAGGGACTAAGCCCCCATAGAACTCAACAGGACTTACTTCTGAGTAGATATAGTTTGGATTGTGCTGTTGGTAAAGCTTGACTAGGGATCCTCTGCAAAGACATCCATATCCAAGCAGGGTTGGCAACTCCTTGCCTGGAATGCCCTGCCCCTACTTTTAACATAGTTGCTCCAAACATCTTTACAGATTTGACCCTTCACTTCAGAAAGAGGTTTGAGAAATGAGTGAGAGTAAGAAGATTCTCTACCCTTTTCTGTCTACCCTGTGGGCTGCTATAAACTCACTTTGAGAGCCAACCCAATTCCAGTGAGTAATAATTGACAGAGAGGAAATACACATGGTTTGGTCTACCTTCACAGGCAGCAGCTTGGGAACAACAACAGTTGCAGCCACACTTCCTAGTATGTGAATTCACTTTTACCACTATTGAGCAAGAAACAAACCATAAGATACATCATCAGTGGATTTAAGTGGCTATAGCTGAGAGTGTGGAACCACTGTTGATGCTTCTGTGGATGTAAGGGAGTGAGGTTTAAGGTAAATGAAATGCAAATAGAAAAAGAAAAGACAGTGATTTCCAAAATCCACTACCGTACCAACCACAACAAAATTCCTATCAGTAAGGCAGAAAACTCAGCATCCCACAACCAGTCAGGATTCCTAACCGAAAACCAAAACTAAAAAAAACCCTGGCAGCCAGTCAGCCAAGGTCACAGAAATCCCCATGCAGCACAACCTAACCTAAGGGCTGCAGTTAGTGCAGAATGCTGTGGCATGATTGCTGACATGAGTCAGCACGAAATACCTCTGCTCTGAAATCTGCGGAATCTCTGAAATTTCCGGAGCCACAATCAAGGCAACTCAGTGTTAAAGGAAAAGAGGAACTGTTGTAAGAATGTTTCTTAGGAGAACACCACATATGCTGAAATTGTATTGAGTAAAAGTTAGAAGTATAACTCTTCTTCAGATGTGTTTGGGTGTCTTGTCTTGTACCTTGTGAGATGTCAAAACATGGGCAAAGGACCCTTCCTCTTTCTCTAAACGGACATAAACAGTTTGAGACACTGGGACCAGGTACCTGCCCTCAGGGGAGGATATTTGGGTAGGGATTGGCCCAAAGGGGTCATAAGGTACAATGTATGTATGATGCATAAATCACTATAAAAAGCAATGTTTTCCTGTTGATTAGCAGAGTGAAGTTCGAGAGAGCTTCCTCTCCCATTATGCATACTGGTATTTTTTGTTATTGATCAATAAACCTCTGTCTTTTGGAGCACAATCTTGGTCTGGAAAGTTTTTCCTTCAACACTTCTATGAGGTTAAAGGTAAATGAAATGCAAACAGAAAAACAAAAGAATGATGCTTTCCTAAATGCAATACCATACCAAACACAACAAGATTCCTATGAGTAAGGCAGACAACTTAGCATTCCACAACCAGTCAGGATTCATAACCGAAAACCAAAACTAAAAAAATCCTGGCATCCAGTCAGTTAATGCACAATGCTGTCGCACAATTGCTGACAAGAGTGAGATCCTATCAGCACATAATACCTCTGCTCTGAAATCTGCATTGGTTGCTGGTTTGCTACCAGGCCAAGTTCAAGCTGTGCTTTCCATGTTATGGGTGCCACATAGAACTTGTTCTGCTCTTGTAAGAAATCAGTCCTGTCAAGTGGCAGCATTTTGGATACTCTGTTCATGAGGTTTTTGTGGTAAGAGGTATTCAGAGGTGGTTTACCATTGCCTTCCTCTGACTTTGGACACATATCATACTTTGGACACATAACGAGAAGACATTATTCACTAGAAAAGACAATACAGAAAAACAGAAGACAGTAGAAAAAGAGGAAGTCCAAACAAGAGATGGATTGATTCCATAAAAGAAGCCACAGACCTGAACTTACAAGATCTGAGCAGGGTGGTTCATGACAGATGCTATTGGAGGTCACTGATTCATAGGGTCGCCATAAGTTGAAATCGACTTGAAGGCACATAACAACAACAAAGCGGCAGCACCTACGCTTTGGAACTTCTTGCCTATTGACATTAGCCAGACGCCTCTTTTCAACACCTGCTAAAATCATTTTTGTTTAGGCAAGCCTATCCAGGCATGTAGAAGCTATTGTGTTTTTAAATCAGTTTTTAACTCATTGTTGGTTTTATTATTTTGAATGTTTTTAAATACATGTCTTAAACTGTTTTTGCCAATAATTTCATTGTTTTAATTCTTTCTGTAAACCACTTTGAGGGTTTTTTTTACAATAAAGCAGTATATAACTATTGTAAATAAAATACATAAATAAATTTTGGAGTCACTGTGGCCCTTGAGTCTCTTCCCATTTTTAGGAACAAAGGAATCTGCCTCATACTGACTCAGGCCATTTGGTACCACATAGCTCAGTACTGATGACATGGACTAGCATTGGCTCTCCAGGATTCCAGGTAATAGACTTTTCCAGAAATTGAATTCTGGACCTTTCCATTCAAAGTATATGCCCCACCAATGAGCTGCAGCCCTTCCCCTGTTTAAAAAAGTATCTTTTAAAATGGTTCTTTTCAATTCACTCTTGAATGCACATCATACCTAGGGCAGATCCACACCATTCATTTAAAGCACATTCAACACCCATTTGAAGTACATGAATCTCACCACAGAATCAGAAATGTAACTGTGAGGGAGAAACGACACTTCCGAGGATTCTTTAGGGGAAGTCATGCGCTTTAAATGTGAGTTGGATGTGCTTTAAATGTATTGTGTGGATCCACTTAATAAATTTTGCCTGCATGTAAATTGTTTTAATTAATTTTTCAAAATGCAAATGAGCTATAAAGTGTAGTGGGTGACCATGGGGTACTCACCATCTTTCAGCCTATCTGCCCCCAGGATGAAAACAATGGAGAACCATGACCACCTCAAGGAAGAAAGGCATAGTTAAAATGTAGAGGAAGTATTGTACAACCATAGTGTGAAATCGGATACTTATTGAGACACAGTATGGAGAAATATTGATATAAGCATATCAAATATGTTTATTATTTACACAACCTGTGAAGATATTTATAGTGCAATCCTATGTTCGTTTACTCAGAAGCAAGTCCCAATGTATTCAATGGGGCTTATTCAACCAGGGAAAGCTGCAGCCTCAAGTGATAAGGAACTTGTTCTTTTAACAAGCCTTTTACGTTGAGACCTTATTCCAGTGTGTGTCTGGGTTGGAATTGCTTTTTAATATGTTTTTAAACCTTTTCTTTAAAAAAAAATGTTTTTAAAGCTTGCAAAAATGTTTTTAAAGATGTTTTGTTTTAATATATTTTAAGGTGTGTTTTTATGATTCTAAGTCCTAATGAATTCAATGGGGTTTACTCCAGGTACATGGGATTAGCATTGCTTTACTCCCAGAAAAGCAAGTATTGGATTAAATACTTTCATATTGCCAAGGTTTTCAAAGCACTGCCCTCTCCAACAGCCCAGGGTCTGACTCTTGCACACAAGAGAAAAAAAACTTTAAGCCATATTCTTACTCAAACTGAAGATCTCAAAGCCACCATTTCCTGATGTTGCAATTAAGTCTAGGCACTGCCTGGGCCAACAAATCACAACCCTGACTTCACTTATTGGCTACAATCCTGAAAGGGCGGGGTGACCAGAGCTTAGAAAAGTTATTTTTTTGAACTACAACTCCCATCAGCCCAATCCACTGGCCATGGCTGGCTGGGGCTGATGGGAGTTGTAGTTTAAAAAAGTAACTTTTCCAAGCTCTAGGAGCTGCTATAACAGATCCGTTAAACAGATTTAACAGTCGTAGGGGCGGCTGACATTTTGGTGTATATCTCGGGAACCAGACCTCCTAGAAACTTTTTTTTTAATTGAAGCTGAGAGTCCGGAGATTAAGGTGAGTTACCTGGAGGAGACCCCCAAAAACTGGAAATTCCAGCCAAAAGCCAGACACCTGGTAACCCTACCTGAGACCCTGGACGACTACACCCCTGATAAGACCTTGAAGGTATG
The DNA here is from genome assembly GCF_030035675.1 of Rhineura floridana. NCBI lineage: Eukaryota > Metazoa > Chordata > Lepidosauria > Squamata > Rhineuridae > Rhineura > Rhineura floridana. The sequence goes on from NC_084494.1 coordinate 11,601,223, forward strand.
ACTTAGTTAGGTTACAATAGATGAAAGGGCTGAGTTAAACTGCAAGTCTTGTTACAGAGCCAAAGGTACAAAGTACATGGAAATACATCTCACCCATCAGGCAACATGGATGGCAGAGCATTCCTGCAGTCTTCAGCCCACTCCAGCTGGAGATGGGCCCTAAGTGTTAAATGATTTGGGTTTGTATACATTTTATCAAAGGAGGGCGTTTCTCATGGTCTTATCAGCTGTGCTGCCTGGCCATGCCGTCTCTGCGCCATCTGCCAGAGACAGCAAGTGTGACTAGCTGTCAACAACTAGTTAACTTAACCAATTGTGCCTCTCCGATGGCTCTATGTCTCCCTCAGACACACCCAAACAGAACACCATAAATGTTCATGCCAGCACTGCCAGCACTGTTTACAAAGATAAGGAAGCATGGGCTGCCTTCCCAGACACCGTATCTCTCTGTACTTTACTACAGACCTTCCGTAGGGAATGTACTGCTTTATACAGGAAGGCAGGCAGTGAAACCCTGAGAACCTTTTTGCTCTTTTGCAATATACATACTATGAAAAAAGCAGACTATATAAGTTATTACACCATTATAAATATATTGTAAGGCTATATGGGACTGGATCCTTTATAATATTATTCGTTCTACTGTGTTCAGCTGGAATAACTAGAGGGGGACATGAGGGGGAGTTGAAAGAACATAGCTGAGTTCACTGAACAAAACCAATTCCTGAATATATCCACAAAGCCACCTTTTGTGGCTCTTTGGAGTGTTGAGTGAGAAAGGACAACTAACCTAGGAAGACCCAGCCAATTAAAATTAAAAGGCAGCATGTTGCTGCTGCACAACCAAGCAGAACAACATTGCCCGGCCTCCCAGAGGTCTTCTGTATCTTTAAAAGTTGTGCAGGGAGAAGGGAGAATTCCACCTTGTGGTATTTCCTATTACAGTGTTGCAAGAACACCTGCACTTGGCTGACTTTCTCTTCTCCTAAAGATACAGGATCAGTCTCAGGCCATGAACCTGGCAACCCTAATACACACTCCCAAGAACCCTCTCTATCCAGACAAAGAAGCAGCATTGTTGGAGTTCGACGCAGTCCAGCCAGGCCAAAGCACTTGGGGAACAAATCATGGCTAGTGAGGGGTATGGTGTGAGAGGGCTCCACAGAGGGGCCTTGAGCATTGCCCAAGGGCCCCACAGAGAGGCCTTGAGCATTGCATTCAGCCCCTTGACCCAAGGCTCCCCAGCCCTGATGTAAAGAGATACAAAAATCAAAGCTTGAAAGAATTTGAAGTGTCAGACATTTTGAACAGGTGCTAACACCTGTAAACCAAGGACATGTTTATTGGTTATCGCACTTTCTCGGAGCACCAGAGCTGTAAGAGGGGCAATTTATACAACTTTGAGAGCAGAAATGAAGCAAGAGGGAGAAGAAAATTCATGTCAATATGCCACAGATTACCAGCCTGGCTTGGCATTGAAGTGAGTGACTGGGAGGGAGTATGTTGCTCACTTCCCAAGCCCATCCTTTCTTTAGTGTTACTCATGGGATTGCACATCCCATGCCATTTGACTATGCCAGCTCCAACTGCCGACTCTTGAGGGGTGAGAGAGTGCGATTGGTGGTGCGATTGAAGGTATCCACCTCTGGCACAAATTTCTCAGCAGGGACCGTCAGCTTCCGTCTGCCATCCATGCACTTGTTATCCAGCATCAGGGAGTTGGTTTTGTAGCTGATATCTGTCTGGATGCGATACAGGTGTTTGTAGAGAGCATCCAGAGCATCCCTGTGGAAAGCCAAGATAAAATGATCAGGGGTTTGCCTCCATCTACAGGCGGGCCCTGCTTATACGGCAGGTTCCGTTCCAGACCCCCGCTGTAAAGCGGAAATCACCGTAAAGCGGAACCCCATTGAGTATAATGGGGTGCGTTGTGCGAAAATGCCGCGAAAGCGCAAAAATCAGCTTTAAAACAGGGAATGAAAGCCGCCGCATTAGCGGAACGCCGGGAAGCGAAGTGCCAGTAAGTGGGGCCCTACTGAACAGTTGAGATTAAGCTGGTGTTGTTCTAAAATGTGCTCCCATGCAATTGTCATTGGATTTCAGCCATAGCAAAGGGAAGGAAACATTTTGATTTTCCAATAGAAGGATCTCACATAATCATTTTTCCAGAGCTTGGAAAAGTTACTTTTTTTGAACTACAACTCCCATCAGCTCCAGCCAGCACCATGCTGGCTGGGGCTGATGGGAGTTGTAGTTCAAAAAAAGTAACTTTTCCAAGCTCTGCATTTTTCCACCAAGTACAGGTATGTTTATAAAGACAAGTTATCATGGATTTCTCTGCTCATCCTCCTGTAAATCAGGGGTGTGGAACATAGGGCCACATTCCCTTCCGGGCGACCTACAGAGGATCACATGCCAGTAGCAGATGGGGTCAGAGGCAAAAATGGACAGAGCAACAAATGTAAGTTTTGCCTAGACGCTACACACACACCATCTTTATCTTCCATCCAAGCAAACAAGAGGCATTATCAGAATTCAAGGACACATTCCTGCCAGGTAAAAACTCTTAATGTACAAAACAGGACTAGTGAGCGATGTGGCCTGTGATGACTTCAGAGGGCCAGAAAGAGAAACCTGAATTGCTGCATTTGTCCCCAGGGGCTGAGATTCTGCATCCCCGGTGTAAAGGATCAATTTTGGGACAACGGTATACATTATTTTTCCTTACAAGGATTTACACTAATTTTGGGGGGGAATCAAGGTATACCATAACGTTGGAAAATTAGATAAATGTGCTTTTTCAGGTGTACACCTATTAGGAACATATAACTATATGCAGCTTCCTAGCAGACGTACAGACAACAGCAGAGACTCTTGTATTGCCTTCAGTATGGATAAGAGTTGATTTACATTTTTAATCAGTTTCATGTTTCCCACTCTAGTATCTGTTTGACAGCAACATGGTTTAAAATTAAATCTGAATTTAAACACCAGCATGTTAAAGCCCATATTAATAAATCATTTAATCATCTCCCTCTCTCCCACTCTCCCACTCTCCCACACACACACAAAGAGAGAGAGAGAGAGAAGCTGGTTTTCTGTATAAAAGTAGTGATTAAATCTGTGTTGTTGGACTTCAATTCCCATCATCCCTGGCCATTTTTAAAAAAGTATTTCTATACCACTTATTCATTAACATTTCTAAATGGTGTACATAAAATTGCAACCATTGGCCTTGCTAGTTGGAGCTAATGAGAGTTGGAGTCCAACAGTATTTGGAGTGCTATAGGTTAGCCACCCTGATGTAAAAGAACAAGCTACAGGAAAATATATCTGACTTCTGAGCTTAATTGTGGGCTTTCTAGTGGACCAGAGTTTAGCAAGTCATCACAGATGCTAGAATCCAGGAGATGCTATCTTGTATTTATTGCATTAGGATCATCCACAGATCCCACTAACTCAGCAACTTCCAATCTTTGATATAATTCTACAGTGCAAAGGCATATTTGGGCTGCATAACCAAAGATTTGATTATGCTCCTAGGCTAAAGAAAGCCAGATTCCCATGTTCCTTTTTCACTCACAGATCTAGATGGTGAATAAACAACAAAAAGCCTTCTGCAATCAAGGCAGCATATACTGATCCGAAACCACAACTTGCACCTGACGCTCAGTTAAAGACAGCCCTTTCTCCACTAAAAAGGGGGTGGTTACATAGGAACATACTGTGACTGTGCCAGCTTCTGCTTCAGAGCAGCAATGGTGCCTTCTAGCTGATGCACCTCATCCGTCAATCCATACTGAGCCTGAAAGCCAAGGACAGGAGAAGGATGTCAAGGTTCATATGTTCCAAATGCTAATCTTGCCAAGAAAATGCGATTGCTCCCAGGTTAAAGGGTCATCTTCCTATAGCATTACTGCTTATGCTTTGGCTTCAACAAAGAGCACTGAGAACCTGCAGGACCACCACTTTATAGTGATGTTGCCTCCTGCGTGAAACCAAGTGTGAATGCGCAATGGGGTGAAGTGGTTAAAGCCTCCTACACAGAGCCTTGGAGGACATAGTATGTGGCCTCTCCAGGGAAACTTCATGCCTTATCTCTGTCTACACCAAGCCAGTCACCACTCCCATCTATCCAAACTCTAAGCTTACAAGGCTAGAGGTTTGCTATACCTGATCACGACAAAGCTCCATGTTGGGGCGGTAAGTCCGGGTCTCCAGGCGGGTGTGAGCCAATTTCAGATTCCACACCTTCTTCCGGAGATCATCCTCCAGGCGCCTGATGTCCTCCTCCATCTCAGCAATTTCTTCCAGAGTCTGAGAAAACAAAAACACAATTGAAAGAGAGCCGTAGAGTTGGTTGCCACCTTCATTAGTGAGGTAGACCATAAGGATAGGGTACATGCATATGGCAGGGCATGCGCTTTGCATTCAGAAGGTTCCAGGTTCAATCCCCAAGGATTGGGAAAGACCCCTATGAGAAAACATTGCGAGTAGGTGCCAGTCCCGTGTGGATGATGCTGAGCTACATAGACCCATGTTCTGACCCAGTATAAGGCAGCTTCTTATGTTCCACTCCTGTCAAGAGTAGGGATGGGGAAGAAATTCAGTTCAGTTGACATTTAAAGCCGAATTTATCACATTCACACTTTCCAAAACAAGATGAGAACCCGAGACACAGCCATCCTTCAAAATTCATTTTTTTCTGAATTTTGCAGTGCACTTCTCCAACTAAGCAATGTTTGCAAAAATGCATATATTAGGGAGAAATGTGCATAAAATTGAATGTATTAGTGAAAATAACGTACAAAACACATTATATTAGGAGAAATTGCTTGCAAGAATATGTACATTAGTCAGAACTGCATACAAAAATGTTTAGCAGGAGAAATTATCACTAAAATGCTGGATGATTTTCATGAGGGTTTAAAAAAAAAAAAACCCACCAATTATTGCAGAAAAATGGCTTATATGCCAAAATAGTTTGTACGTGTGAGAGAAAATGAATGGGGACATGTTATGTGGGGATGAAACAGAGAGAGAGAGGTGTAGCCATGTCCACTTTTGCAATGGCCATGCCCACGGCTGGCATGTCCCCCCCCCCGAATGTTTGTTATGAAAAGAGTTCACCAACCCTCTTGGGGGGAGAAGAGATACCCCCTCCATCTCCATTTAACATCTTGAAGTATTGAAGAACCTTCAAGAGAACATGCATGCTTTGCATCCAAGGGAGACTCTACACTCAGAACAGACTTACTCTATAAGTGCAAGTTCTTTGCAAATTTGCAGGTCTCCGACATCAGCCAAGACTTACATTCTTTTCTTGCCACCTCAGCTCATCAAGCGCTCTCTCCAAATCACGGATCCTCTTCCGGAAGGCAAATTCTGTGGCCACACGCTGCGCTTCTAGTTCGTTGTCAGTCTAGAAGGAAAATTGCATGTAAAAAGTTAGCCTAAAGACAGACCATAGTTTACGAACAGGACACAGTTTAAGAGAGCCATCACTTTGTATGGTGTACTATTTGGCTACTGGCCAGACAGGTTTCACAGGATTTTGAAATGTAAACAGGCACGGCAGGTTTTTGTAAGATAAAAGAGGTGAATAAATGTACATACCAGAAACAGCCATCCCTCGTTCAAATTACTTTTAATTCTCAAAAAAACCAAAAACCTATCTCTAGCTGCCCAATTCTGTTTTGGACTCACTAGTCCCAATTTTAAGAAGTAGGTCTCAGGAGAGCCGTTCGTGCTTTTATGGCATACTGTATAGAGAAGGAGCTTGCAATAAACTATCAAAAGACCAAAATTTTGGTCTTTTCCAAAAGACATACTAAGCACAGATGGAGGGTCAATGGGGACAATATTGAACAGGTCAAGCTATATAAATACTTGGGCATAGTTTTTCAAACAGCCGGCCTGTGGAGAGCCCAAATTGCACATCTTTCTGAGAATGCCCAAAGAACTATCTCCGCTATTCTTAGATTTTTCTTTTCGAAAGGGGGTTCTCATAACCCGTCTGTCATCAAAGTTTTCCAGGGCAAGATGTTGGCCCAATTACTCTATGACTCTCAGATATGCTTTTATAAAGATTTTTGCTCCCTGGAGGCAATACAGTCCAGGTTTCTGCGATCCATTTTTGGTGCCCCACGTGGCATTCCCAACACCCGACTCAGATTTGAATCTGGGCTGGTTTCTCTTGAAGCATAAGCATGGCTAAATGCATCAAGCTTCTGGCTCAAGCTAAATTTCAGACCTCAAGGATTAGCCCCTCTGATTTTAACAGACAACCTGACCTCTGGTTGGGCAATTATGGTTGAGGAAAAATTACATCTTTATGGGTTTTCTCCCTCAACTCTGGTTCAACTGGGGCCTATAAAGGCCAAAAGAAGACAAGACAGTCCTTGCCCTTAAACTTGCAGTATAAAATAAATGACACAAAAGCTATGGGAAGGGAAGAGAAAAAATCTTGGATACCAATTCTTAAAGTTAACATTCATTATAATTACTATAATGTTATAACAATGATAAGTAGTTTCGGCTAACCATACTTTTTCTGGATTTCCAGTATTCTTTAACATGCCTCCAATCCCCTCCAAATGTAAAAATCCTATATTTTCCTTGTTTTATTTATTTTTATTGTACCGCCTCATTGTAAAAAACAAACTCTAAGCAGTTTACAAGAGCAGTTTACCTTTTATCCAAAGGTACCACATAATCTTATTCAATGTTGCTAGATCCCCAAGTTTTAATTCCCATATCCTAGGTAAAAATGGAAATGGACTGCCTTAAAGTCGACTACAACTCTATGAATAGGGTTTTCATGGTAAGCGGTATTCAGAGGGGGTTTACCATTGCCTTCCTCTGAGGCTGAGAGGCAGTGACTGACCCAAGGTCAGCTTCATGGCTGTGTGGGGATTGTTTTGCTTTTATGATTAATAAAAAATCTCCAGACATTATAAACCCCCAGCCCACTACCTGATCTGGCCCCCACCCACATTTGTCTGACCCCTCCAAGACCCAACAGTTTCCACAGTAGCAGTAGAATTTTAAGTAAACACAGTGCTGGGGTGAACAGAGAAGTTTAAAACCTCTCTGCCCAGCCCAGAGCCCTGATGGAGTTTGCAAATCACCCCCGCCTTGGTCATCAGATGGATCAGCTGAGGAGTGGGGAGGGGGTGAGAACAACTCCCCCTCCACAGCAAAAGTGCATGGATCAACTGAGGAGCCAGGTCTGTGTGCCTCTGCGTGAGTGTCGTGTGCAAGTGCAGGGTGGCATCACTGGCATGTGGACCCCAGAGGGTTGGGCAAGAGGGAATCTGGCTCTTAGGTTAAAAAAAAAGGCTACCCACACCATTTCCATGGCTCCATAATAGCCTTCCCCAACCTGGTGCCCTGCAGAGGCTTTCGACTACAACTCCCACTAGTCACAGATAGCACAATAGCGCTGGCTAGGGCAGTTGTAGTTGTGGTTTTGGCTGGGGCTGATGGGGAGTTGTAGTCCACATATGGAGGCAAACCGTTGTAGTCCAAATCTGGAGGCAGTCCATAACCTATGTTTAAGCTTCTAAACCAAGCATTTTCCTAGGAACCAGCAAAAATAGTGGTTGGTGACGTGTGGGCACTAACCTGACCCCCCCTCACCAGTGTCTCTGTGGTGTACCAGGAAGGTGAGTAGGAGGGATGAGGTGGCAGCAAGGTCAACATAGTGCAGAGGCATGGGTGCAAGGGCTAACCTCACTGCCTTGCCTCTCCCAGTAAACTGTAGTGATGCTGGTTCCTGGAGGTCAGGTAAGTGTCGCCACCCCACTGGCTGCTGCTGGCCAGCAGTAAGGCATGTTTCTTACCTGGGCAATGGTGAGTGCAATGGCTTCCCGCAAATCCGCAGCTGCTTTCAGTTCTGCTTCCGCTCGGTCCTTGTTGTATTGGCTGAACTGATCCCATTGCTCTGGAGTGATAGATCTACAACAGCCAAAAAGAAAAGGTGGACTGGTTGTCAGAATTAGTTCTAGACGCATTCTCTTTTTTTATTGTTATCTATCTTTTTTCATTGTACGTTGGCTGCTTTCGGGGCCCAATGGCCAAAAAGTGACATTCAAGCAAAGCTACTTGGTTAATTTTAAGTGGTTAATTTCTGAAGTGGCCAAGAGTTATTTGTGACTGAGAGCCCTTTCTTTCATTCTACAAATCTTGTCTCTGGTATGGTCTTCACTCTGAAGCCTTCCTGCCTGTCTGCACTTCCTGTAAAATCCCATGGTGCCCTCGGCTGACCTTGCCTCTAGACCAGGGTTCAAAACCCCACTCGGCCGTGAAGTTCACTGCCTAACCTTCAGCCAGACACTGCCTCTCAGCCTAACCTACCTCACAGGGTTGGATTAGAACACCTTGAGCTCCTTGGAGAAAAGCTAGGATATAAATGAAATAAATACACACGAGCAGCAGAAGTCAGGGCTGTTGTCCCACTGCGTGTGCCTGACTGCTGTCACTTATTTTTTAAAAATAAAATATTTGTTTACTTTTGGACAAATGAGTGCAGAAAGATTTTTTGTAACAAAGGAAAAAGGGAAAGCTTCCCTTAAAAACAAGATCAGTGAACACATCGATCTCAGGTGCTTGATAACTTCTCCCACTTTCCCACACTTCAGTTAAAACCTAGCAGGAGACTTTAAAGCACATTTAAAGCATATCACTTCCCCCAAAGAATCCTGGGAACTGTGGTTTACCGCACCCTCACAGAGCTACAATTCCCAGCACCCTTAGCAACATACAGTTTCTAGGATTCTTTTTTTTATAATTGTCTTTAATTTAATTTTCTGAATATACAAAAAAACACACACATAGGAACAATTAATCAACATTACCTAACATGGAGTACAATCTGTAAATGCTGTTGACTCTCCAAGCTAACAACGAAGCTTTAATAGAAACCAAATGCTATAACATAATTGCTGCACATCTGCTGCCTTTATTCTCCCTTCTATGATTTCCTTTGTGGTAGAGTAGAAAATTAACCCTCACCATAGCGAGACATGGGACACTGGAGGAGAAAGCACTGGTATGGTTTTGTTAATATAAACGGGTGCTCCACCTCATCGAACTTGTCCGCTTTAGCCAAACCTTGAACTTTTCTATCATGTCGCATTAATTTCTCAGAGTGCTATTTCCCACACTCTGCCCAACCAACATTCTATTGAAAGGTTACCTGCTACTTTTCACTGAAATGTCCATGCAACCTTCTGCTGGTAACAGAATGACCAAATCTTTGTGCATAATAGTTACGTTCAAATGCCCAGCATGAGATACCAAGGGCAGAGCTGCATATGGAATCAGTAATTGCCATGTAATATCTGAGATTTTCCCCAGAAACATATTCCAGAATTCCTTTATTGGTTTTCAGTTCCACCACATATGGCAGAGTGAGCCCACCACTTCACACTCTCTCCAACATAGTGGAGAGAGGGATTTGTTTATATGGTATAACTTTAAAGGTGTCCAATGATATCGGAAGAGCTTGTGTTTTGCAGGATTTTACATGAGATTTTTGCTCCGTGATTGCGGGAGACTCGGCTCTATGCCGCCATGTTGCCCACTAGCAAACCACGCCCCCCCCAGTTTCTAGAATTCTTTGGGTGAAGTCATGTGCTTTAAATGTACTGCACATAATGTAGATGTCGTAAGATTAACTCCTCCATTACGCTTTTTGAAATCAGGAAGCACAGGTAGCCAGGGAGATTGCAGAGTGCTGGAAAAATGTTTAATAGGAAGAAAAACACACACCATCCATGGCCACCTCACAACACTTAAGCTTTATCCCATGCCCAGTAAAGAAATTCTCAAGCAACCTAGAAGAGAGGCAGAAAAACAAGATTTTTGCAGCTGAAGAAAGCTTCCAAGAAGTTGCATAGGCCTCATGCTACACACCACTCTGGTTCTTCAACAGACGGGTACAGCCAGTGGACTCAGGAAGACGCCCTCCAGGTTGACTCATTCTGCCTAACAGTAGGGCTGGCCCTGAGAAGAAGTGTGTGGTCAAGATTCTTTTATGGTTGTTACCTTACCCAATTGGCACTCGGGTAGGATTGACTTTGTAGGAGATATTTGGAGAGTTGACATTGAGGGAAACGCAGGTCCGGTCGATCTCTAGGGCTTCCATTTTCCCCCGATGGTCAAAGTTCAGTTGCTGGCGGGCCTCCTGCAAAAGGCTGTGAATGAAATATAAAGGAAGGGGGCAGGGGAAGAGACAAAGGGCAAGCATTAAGGAATGCAAGAGAGAATCCAGGCGGAAGTCTTCAGACTTCTTCAGACTTCACTTGGCTTAGCAATCAGCATTGTATTATGAGTAACAGAATTAAGTAGAGAGACTCAGGACCTACAAAGGAAACAGAAAGTACTGGGACATGAAGTCAGGGACAGGCTCCCACCCATGTGCTGTTTGCAGCTAGAGGCAGTGCTGACTGATACCACATGTTCAACAGAATAAACATCTTATCTCTAACCTAAAGCCTGCAAGTGTTTTGGCTAATGAAACAAGAATTAGTAATTAAAACTCCGAGCAATTGTTGGCAGCCAAAAATTGCCCCACTATAACACAATGCAAAGTATGCCATCGCCTCTAGGACCACTTTTAACACAAATATCAGAATATATAGTTACATAGTAATTACAACCCCTTGCAAAATCCCATTAAATCTAACTTTTGGATACAGTAGGGCCCCGCTTTACAGCGCTTCGCTTTACAGCGTTCCGCGAATACAGCGGTTGTGAATTGTAGAAAGGCCCTGCTTTACAGTGCTTGTTCCACTTTTACGGCGTTTTTTTGCCGCTGGGCGCCATTTTGGTCAATGTAAGTCAATGGGATCTGCTTTATAGCGGTTTTCGCTTTACAGTGGGGGTCCAGAACGTAACCCGCTGTACGAGCGGGGCCCTACTGTAATGTAAACCGGGCAATCAGAGGGCACTGAACATGATGGGGAAAGAAATCAAATCCTCAAATTTTTCTTATTGGTATTGTTTGTTGAAAACAAACCATAAAAGAGCCCAATATCTATAAATGCTTGCTTCTCTGAGAATCGCATTCACATAATTACGATATCAGACTATGCCCTCATCCTTTTTGGATGGAAGATATAGGCGTGTTCCAAGAAATCTACGGCTCTATATTTGTGGTGGGGGAGAGGCAGAGGATATTTCACACTGCCTACTACCTATTATACTGTCACTTATATCGAATTCCCAGGGAGAGATTCCTGGGACAGATTTTGACATCTCTACTGGGTGAGACTACCTTTGTGAAAGTATGTTGGTTACTGTCAGATTGTGATCCATATGTTACATACAAAACACCTTTGTTTGCTAAGGCAGCAAAACATATTTGTGCAATTCCTTTGAGTGCAACTGCAGTGGATTGTACAGAAGATCTGTTAAATTAAATTTGTCTGTACGTTGTTATTGTATACATATTTTCTTACTTGGTTTGTAATGGCTTTTAGTCAAATATAATAAAAAGATGATGATGGGGAAAGGGCCCCTAAATTATTAGGGGGAGTTTGATTTTCCCATCTCTTTCACTGCAGTATAAACAACATCATGGCCATTATCTTGGGTATGCAACACTAGATTCAGAATTAAAAATTTAAAAATAACCATATACTAGCAAAGATATAAAAGGAGTTTTACAAGGTTTATTGAAAAGCTGGTGTAAGGTAAGAGCTTGAATGGTTAATTCTCCAGTTAAAATCTTACATCAGCCACTAAATTACAATGTGTAAGGCAAGTCTCTTGTTTTCTCAGCCTCAGCTGAGATTTGGGAATAATACTCTTTTAGGTTTTTTAAAAAAGCCCCCCACAGTTGCATAATCCCAGGCTATGGTCTGAAGGCACATGAGGCCACCACCTTGCTGAAGCTAACCAGGCTTGGGTTTGGTCAGTGACTGGATGAGATACTGCCTGGGAACATGAATGCTGCCTTGGGTTCCATGGTGAAAGAAAGGTGTGGTATAAATGTAATAAATATATAACAATTTATTATTGCTTTTAATATATTGAACAAGCTGCCCTAGGAACATTTTTGAAAGACATTAGTTAAGGAGCCCGGCAATTCTAACTATGTCTAGTCAGAAATATGTCCAATTCAACTGGGCTTACTCTCAGGTAAGTGGGGTTAGGACTGCAACCTAAGTATGTAAATAAATGAAACACTGGCATGTCTTAGAAGGTTGGTGTAATTATTATTCAGAGAATGTCTGTGACACGCAAATGCTTTGAAAATTTAAAATGCACTGTGGTGGAAAGCATATGTTTTTAGGGGTGGGAAGAGTGGGGAAGTAGCTACATGGTTGAGCTAAGAGGGTTTTGTGCAAATTTGGGCCTTCAAGACAATAAATATTTTTGCCCCCACATTGTACAATCCTTTAATTCAGCTTGACGCCTCAGAAACAAAACCAAAATGCTGAATGTGCATCTGTGTTAGAATTGCTTAATATGTTTTTTAATAATGTTAATTATTTAATAATGTTTTAACCCTTTTTTAAAGTTGTTTTTTTTAATGTTTTTAACACTGTTTTGTTTTAATGTATTTTAAGATCTGTATTAAAGTGTTTTTAGCGCTTTGTTTGCCTCCCTGGGCTCCTGCTGGGAGGAAGGGTGGGATACAAATTAAATAATAAATAAATAAATAAATTTGACAACCAGGCCTGTTGGCTCACCAAAGCTGCTCAAACGCCTCGCTCACTTTCTGCTGAAGATCTCTCTTGGCAGCATCGATCACCTCCACCTCTTTGTGCAGCTCATCCTCGACAGGGTCCTTCACCACATCAATGGCTCGGCGACTCTCCCGGAGGGTGAGATTTTCTATGGCCACATCCAATGGCAGGTTCTTAGCCTGCAGGGCCTGCTCTGCCTCCTCCTTCATCTGAAGGAAAAAAGCTAAAATAAGATTTTCTTTCCACTTCTCTCACCTTTAGAAGAATTAACTCCAGGATGTCATGTTGGGCGACATGGGCTTGCAGGCTGCTCAAGTTTACTTTGGGAATGTTTGCCAGTTGGGTCAAGCAGGATCCAACACATGGAAAAGCAAACTGAGTTGCTCACAGTTTATATCTCCAAGAGGTTCTCACCCACCAGCCATTTAATTTCCTCCCAGCAGATCTTCAGTGTCATGGAAACCATTGGCTGTCTATGAAGTCTTTACATGCCAAACTCTCCACAGAACCACCCAGCCCACTTTGTCAGAACACTCAGATTTGGTTGCTGGGCTTTGCCCTTCATTGCATACTTTGGAAAGGGTCAGGGAGGGTAACAACATTTGAAGGCCCTTGACTGATGCAGCCAGGACTGTTTGTGCTCCATATTTAAAACCAAACACAAAAAAATGAACAAGATCAAGCTTCTGAGCCAAAGCGAAATTCTGCAACAAAAAAAGCTTAGTTCTGCAATACCTATGGCCTGAGCATGACAGCACTCTCTCCATCTGCAATTTGCAGCAAGTGATATTCAGAAAGCATATTGCCTCCGACTGTGGAGGTAAAACATATCCATCAATGTTAGTAGCCATTGATAACCTTATCCTCCATGAATTTGTTTAATCCTATTTTAAATCCATTCAAGTTGGTAGCCATCGCCGTCTCTTGTGGGAACAAATTCCATAGTTAAACTAAGCACTGTGTGAAGGAGGACATTCTTGTGTTATTCCTGAATCTTCCAACCTTCAGCTTCATTGGATGTCCCCAAGTTCTAGTGTTATGACCAGGGCTGTAGTTGTCTGGGCAGAGCTTGGAAAAGTTACTTTTTTGAACTACAACTCCCATCAGCCCCAGCCAGCATGGCCACTAGATTGGGTTGATGTGAGTTGTAGTTCAAAAAAGTAACTTTTCCAAGCTCTGCGTCTGGGTTCTCGGGGCGGTGTCTTAGAAGCCTTAGTTTTCTGGGAGCAGGGTCTCTATGTCTCCAGCACCCTATGAGCCAATCAGCATGAAAGGGGAGTGTGTTAGCCACTGAGATGCTTCCTTGTCCTCTCCTGCTGATTGGAGCTAATCATTTGGAGCCAATAAGAATGAAATACTCTTTTCAGTAGCTAACACATCCCCCTTTCATGCTTATTGCCTCTTAGGGATATCTGTTGTTGTGGGAGAAGGTATTAGCAAGAATTGCATTCTCAACCCCGCAGCAAAAAAGGGGGATGTGTGGCTGTAACTATCACAAAGGGCCTCTGAACTTCTGAATTTGCCACTACACTACTGGTTATGACAAAGGGAGAAAAACATCTCTCCATCCACTTTCTCCCCACCATGCACAGGTTTATACTGGTCTACCATATGACCGGTGGAAAACCCACTGAATGCCTCTCTGGTGTAGGTAAATAAAGTCATTTTTGGTGTGGTGAAATTCAAGTTAAGATTCCCATGACTTGGGCAGGGCTCAGTGGCAAACACACACTCTGCATTCACAAGGTCCCAAGTTCAATCTCTGACATCTCTGATTAAAACGAGAAGGTAGTAACACATCATGAGAGAATCCCTCTTTCTGTCCAAGTCTCCGGGGAGATCAGATAATACCGGGCTTGATGGGGAAACAGCTTGACAAGCTTCTAACCTTTCTGTTTTCAGGATGGTGCACTCTGGGGATGTTCTGCACTTGTCCAGAACTGCAGAACACACAGCACCTCCTTGGAGTTCATTGAGGGCGTTTGAAGGCAGGGAAACATTGCACATTCAACACTTTTTGATGCCACGTTAAAACATTCTAGGCAGAATTGTAATCAGAATTAATTTTGTTCTTCAGTTGTATGGTTTTGGCCTGGTCTTTATTTTGTTGTTGTATTTGCTTAAATATATTATGAGACTGCAGTTAGACTAAATATTTGGAGGGGAGGTCCCTCCAATTCTGTAATTTTATGGGATTTTGCAGGAAAAAATAGGCTGCAAAAATGGTGAAACTAGCTAAGCAATACAATGGGTTGCCAGAAAGAGTAAATAACTGGAGAGCCTTCTGGAAGGTGGCATGACTTTCCCCCATCCTGGTCTGGAGATGATGTTATCAAAAGTGTCAGAGAGAGAACAAAAGAGGCTGGTAGTCTGGAAAATGGATCCAAAACATAAGGTCACATCCACACCATACATTTAAAGCACATTTATACCACATATAACAGCTGTGGCTTTCCCAACAGAATCCCTACAACTGTAGTTTACCCCTCACATAGCTACCATTTCCAGCAGCCTGAAACTCCAGTTCCCAGGATTCTTGAAGGGGGGGACCACAACTGTTAAAGTGGTATAAGAGTGCTTTATCTGTGTGATGTAGATGTGACAGAGGCTTGGCTTGTTCTCTGTAAGAATCCAAAGCTATCCTGTTCCCACTAGAAATCTGAAGGGGTATGATCTATTGGGGTGTTAATGCTGTGAGCCTTCCATCAGCCTCTGTGCGTGTGTGTAGATACACACACAGTCACACTCAGCCTCTATAATGTGCAAATAAACCTCACACATCACAGAAAGGCCAGCAGTCTCCAGTGGCCATAATTCCAAAGAAGCCAAAACCAAGGTATGTGCAGAGACCTCTGGAAACTCCCCCCTCTCAGATATTGGATTGTGCGTAACAATATGTTGTGTGAATAGTTTTCATGCTTTTGTACACCACCCAGGAATCTGCTGGTGGACAGTTTCGAAACACTTTAAATAAATTAAATATCACAACATACTTGAGTCATGGCGTTGATTTCCGTGTCGATATCTGTGAGGCATTTGTCCAGGGTTTCCTTCCATCGATTGACTGCATCAATCCGCTCATTAAGCCGTGTGCGGTTGTCATGCTCATCCCATTTTGTCTGGAAAGAAGCAAAGCGATGCTTTCAAATCACCCTTTCAGAGAACATGGGAACACTAGCTCCATTCTCATAGGGAGAAGGAAGGGTACGCTCAAGATTGCCCTTCCTGATCTTGATACGTTCCTGTCCTGTTCTTTGAACGTATGTAGTTCACACAGACACGTCAACAGAGGAATTATTTGCAAATGACTCCCCCCTGGCTTTGTAAAGAAGGACTGGAGCCTGCTGCACCTCCCCCCCATAGGCTAAAAAACTCAAATGGTTCATTTTTGATTACAGTCAGGGATGGATTAATCTCAGTTCTAGTTCTTCCTAGAGTCTCATTTTTCCAATCTTAAATTCACTTCACTACATTTCCACATCACTTTCTGATTTGTTTTATGTTTTATTTAATGAAAATACACCAGCATTTTAATGTATATTTCTGTTAATATATACATTTTTGTAAGCATTTTCTCTTATAACATTTTGGATGTTATTTTCACTAATCTGTACATTTTTATTCCTACTTTCTCCAACACACACATTTTTTGGTTGAACAAGAGAAAATTTTGAAGTATGGCTGCATTCTGGTTCAGACATTGCTTTGGGAAGTGTCAATTACTTTGACTGGCTCACATTAAAATGCAAACCAAACTGAATTTCTATCCCATCTGTATTTATAATCTTAAGTGCATGGTCTCTGGCTGCTTCCAAACAGAGACATAATTTGCAAATGGGTCATTGAGATCTCACAAATGGGTTGTTGGCAATAGGTTTTTTTTTTTTTTTTTTTTACTCAACTGACTGCAAAAAAATGCATGCATAAGAAGCACCCATCCTAGAATCAATACACATGAGACACCCTTTATCACTGGTTATAATTCACTCCCTGATCCACTAGGCTGCTAAAGTGAAAATCCGAATCCAGATTAATTCACCAAATTAACAGGTTTTATTAAATATTTAAGCTTAAAAAGCAAAGGATAATTAGCAAAAGCAATCAAAGAATCTTGTGGCTTCTTAAAAACTAATAAATTTGTTATATCATACTCTTTCCACTTCATGCATCTGACAAAGAGAAGCCTTAGTTGGCAGGTATATAAGGGAGAAAATTGCAAGGTGCGTGTTGAAGGATAATCAGGGTACTTTCACTCTCTGAAACTTACCAAGATAGTGATACAACTATTATTGTTAATAGTGCCCAAAGGGAGGCTCGCTTCCACCCTTCCTCACAAAAGAGTAAGGCTCGTCCCCCAGATGGGAGCTATCGTCCAAAATATCTCGAGTCTGTCAGGCTAGGAAAGACTGGACTGTTTTATTATTTATTTGTAGTATATATTTTATTTATTTATTAAATTGTTTCTCACCCTTCCTCCTACAAAGACTTGAAATAATTGTTTAATATATATATATACATATATATATATATATATACATATATACATATATATATATATACATATATACATATATACACTGCCTTTCATCAGAAAAGATCACGAAGTGGTTTACAAAGGAAATCAAGCAAAAAGATATATATAATACAATAAAAGTAAATACAGGCTACATGCACACTTGTTCCTTAAAAAACAGCGAGACCATTTTGTCTGGGTGCGGTTTGAAACAAATCTGCACCCAGCTGTACACATCTTTATTGTTTGCTTGGAATACACCCAGCCCTACTGCTGGTGTCAGACCTTTTAGGATCGCCCACAGCAAAATGTTTCTGTGGGAAACACCTTGGAGTCACAACGGGTTGATGGAACAAACAGTTTTGAAGTCTGTGTGAAGCTGGCTTGAGGGGGGGAAACATCCAATCTCAAAAATCCCAGATCTTGAGTAAAAAGGGGCATAATTGGACTGATTTGCAAAACAGAGATGGAGACACACTGAAACCAGTACAAATGTGTCCATAGTCACAGTATATAAAACAATTAAAGCAGATAACCATATTAAGAGTACACATGAGCAAAAGAAAGTGTTGACTATTCTTAATCTGTTGCACCCAGGACCCACATACTCAATCTTAGAATCTTTCTGAGCCTTGAAGACATCTAGACTTAAATACCTGAATATCAAACATCTGCATGAGGATAGCTAGGTCCTGGCCATTTTTACTAGGCAGGAAGATTTATTCGTGTTTAAATGGAATTAACTACCAGTTAAGAGACAGAGAGAGCAATCCCTCTCTCTTAAACAGAAGTAACTCTCTTACCCTTCTACGTGAAGAAATAAGAGAAAGCATACAGGGAGAATACAGGCACAAGAGGCAGGTAACAGCAAGCTTGGAGAACCCAAAGATTTGCAAAAGTACAAAAAAGATCTTAAGGAAAAACTCTAAAAGGGAGGACTAAGCATGCAATTAGATGCAGAAGGAACCCATGAGCAGGACATGAGGACAATAACACCCACTTGTGCTTCTCAGCAACTAGTATTCAGAGGTAGGGTGCTTTTGCACAGATCCTGGAGCCATCCAGACTAGAAGCTATTGATAACCTTACCCTCCATGAGTTTACCTATAACCTTGAACAGCACTTCACACTGTAACATTTAGCTGCTGGTCCCACCTGTTCTTCTCTAATCCAAGATCAAAAATTCTCCCCAGTTGCTCGCCACAAAGTAAACTTGCTCCTGCTCTCCCCCCTGCTCTGGTTCAATGAGTGCAAAGACATTAGTATAGCAAACTAGGCCCTTGTTATTAAATGTTTAAATACTGCATTATTAAATACTAAATATCTCTCTACATATCAGACACCCTGTGTTCTGGCCAATCATCAATTATTCTTTGTCCTCTTAGCTTCCCCCCCCATACCTTCAAATTTCTGCACCCAAACCAGCATTTTGTTGTTGTTGTTTTAGTCCATGGAACAGGCTTGGAAACTTTGCAAAGAGGCTCAGAGACCTGCCCACCTGGTTGTTTGTTTCATTGCGAAGCACCCGTGCCTCCTGCCTGATCTGGTGAGAAGCAAACCGCTGTCGCTCAGCGTTGGTCGAGATGAGGTCACAGTTGGTATGCCAGTCTGGGAGCGTGAACCTCTGGCCTGGCTTCACACTCAGAGTGGCCATGGCAGCGACATACTAGGAAAGGCAAAAGAAGAGACAGACCTTCAGAGGTGCATGGACTCAAGAGCCAAATGAGATGTTTGCTCAACACATAGCAGTCAGCAACATATCAAGTTTTGCCTTCCCTAATTACAGGCCCATGATTTCAGAGAGGGTGGGTTGATATTAGTTTTATTTAATAAAATCTGTAGATTAAATAAAAGGAAAAAATCTAAGCAGCTTACACAAAATAGTATAAACTATTTTTAACTAAATACCGATAAAATCAATAGACTTAAAAAGGAGGCATCAAACAAAATAGATCCGCTAGCGAAAGGATTTCCACTTGTGCCGTGAAACTTCCCCTCCCTCTCCTCACCTCACATCCCCCACCCTCCCCAAATCTTCTCCAGAGTGTTTGGGAACCCCCAGAACAGATTTTGGGGGCTTGAGGGTGTGCAGGAGGAGAAAAGGAGAGGAAAGTTTCTTTGCACAGACAAAAGTCTGCTAGCAGATCTATTTAGTTGCATATTGTCCAATAAAATTACCAAAATATAGATAAAATCAGCAGATTACTCCCCAGTGTAATTGGAGCAAAACTCTTAAGAGACTACCTTGTTCCCTCCATCACTGCTTGATCTCGGTGTTCAACTGATGAGACCTTGTCGGTGGTGACATGCACTTGGGGGGGGGAGGTATCAGCAACAGAGCCTTTAGTGTGGTTGCACCAACATTATGGAACTCTGTCCCCTCAGTAATTAGATAGGCACCTACTATTCTGTGCTTCAGATGCATGTTGACAACCTTTCTTTTATCTCAGGCCTTACCCAGCTGAGTCATTATTAGTTTTTTTAGGTTGCAGCTGATGCTACCTATAATGAAGAATTGTTATCATGCTCTGCAATTCTGCTTTATGATAGATCTTATCTAACATCTTTGCATATACTCCTGTTCACCACTTAAAGGTAAAGTTGTCCCCGCACTTGTAGTGCAAGTCGTTTCTGACTCTTAGGGTGACGTCTTGCGACGTTTACTAGGCAGACCGTATATATGGGGTGGGATTGCCAGTTCCTTCCCCGGCCTTTCTTTACCCCCCAGCATATGCCGGGTACTCATTTTACTGACCACGGATGGATGGAAGGCTGAGTGGACCTCGACCTCTTTTACCGGAGATTTGACTTCCTCCTTCCATTGGAATCAAACTCCGGCCGTGAGCAGAGCTTCGGTTGCGTTACTGCCGCTTACCACTCTGCACCACGGAGGATCTTGTTCACCACTTAGATACTGTATTTTAAGCAGTTTATGAATTCTTAAAATAAATAACTAGACTACTTAAGAAAAAACTTCCCATTGGCACCAACAGGAAGGTTTTCTTCAAAAAAAAAAAGTATTCTTGCCATGTGAAGGAGGAGCAGTTTGGCTCAAAGTGCACCAAGGAGGAAAGAGATACGTAAGGCTCCACCCGCAAGTCTGTAAGAAAAACCTCGATATGTCCTGCAAACTATATAATAAGAGTAATGTGTAGGTTTTTGGGCCCCATCATCAAGGGACTACCTTGCAACCATGATGTGTTTTGGAAAGTTTCCCAGGCGATATTCCACTACTATATACTTCCACTTTTAGAATTGCATTGTTTCATAATATTGTTAGCAATATAACCAACAAAAAATAGCACATACCAAATTGGGCAACTGGAATTGATAGAATGCTGATCAAATCTAAAGATGAAAGTTGCAATGAATGTTTTCAGCTGAATATCCTCAGGCAGAGCTTGGAATTGCAATTACTTGTGATTCATTACTTTTTTGAGGAATGCGTGGGTAATTATTTTACATTTTGATTGTAATAGAACTAGGAGAAAATTTATTACTTTTGTGGAGTAATTACAATGTTTCCAGCATTACTTTTGGCAGAGCTTGGAAGTAACTAGAGTAACAAGTGGGTAACTGCATTACATTTTGCTGGTAATATAATGAGTAGTAACTTCATTACTTTTGAGCTGTAACTGTAACATTTCCAGAGTTACTTTTGGGTGTTACTGGGGGGGAGCAGGGGAAGTTTCCTGCTCCTCTGATTTGTGGATAACAATCATGTGCTTCAAACTGGGCTTCTGTGCAGCATTGCTCTTCCCTCATGCTCTATGAGTGCTTAGGAGGCAACGAGGGAGGAAGTGGAGAGTGAGATGGGGTGGAGAAAACAATTGTTTAAAAAAGGACAGGAGTGGAGGGAGAAAAGAGCAAGAGGGCAAGGAGGCAGCAGAAAAATGGACATGAAGAACTGCCTGTGGAGGTGGGAGGTGGGAGGCGGGAGGCAGGGTGCGTGCGTGCGTGCAAAGCTCGAGGTGGCTTCTGCCTCCCTGTCCACCTCTCCTCTCTTATCAGCAGAGAGAGAAGTGAGCCAAATGCCAGGGGTTCAGGGTGAGCGAGGGGCAGGCAGAAGTTGCAGCAGCAACCAGCCAGGGTCCTAAAGAGCTGCTGCTTCCAGTTTTCTTTCCTGCCCTTCCTTTCTTGTGAGGAAGATATTCCCTGGAAGCTTTTTGTGCAAATCTTCCTCCTCATGGCAAATGCAAAGAGTTTCAAACAGGCACTTGTTAAAAATGATTGTATAGCTGACTTACAGTACAATATATACAAGTCTACTCAGAAGTAAGTCTCTTTATGTTTAATGGAGCTTACTCCCATTTGCGGGGGGGGGGGAGAGAGAAAATATGACTCTTTATAGTACAAAGATGCATCAATCTGGTTAAGACAAGTAAAATTTGATGCATGTAATACAAGGACTAACCTGCAATCCAGTACTTGTCTACTCAGAAGTAAGTCCCATTGGGTTTAATGGGACTTACTCCCAGGCAAGTGTGTATTGTGTACACACTTAGCTGGAAGTCCCATTGAACCCAATAAAGCTTACTTCTAAGTAGACATGTATTGCATTGCAGCCTTAGTTTCCTTCTTTCCCATTTTAATTCTGCCTTCTGTATCTTCACAATAGCCCTGTGAGGTAGGTTTGACTGAGAGTTAGGGACAGGCCCAAGGCAATAAATAAGCAAAAACAATGAGTAAAAATTTAAAATGTGAAAATGCTCATGCTCAGAGTATTTTTGTTGCTCTTTGTCAATGCTTTGTATGTGGGTTATTATGTCTACTGTCTCATAACTTCTTTTTGCCTGAGAATGTCGTATTTCTGTTACAGATGTCCTTAAAAAAAATGCCCAAATTATGTGGTGGTTGTTTTTGCTTGAGTTCTTTGCATGGTTTAGGGGTGGCATTGCAGGAGATCAGACTCTTATGGACAGTTGTGGGGCAGGTAGAAATTAAATGGAGTAAGCCTTTTTTTCTATGCAAATACAATTATGGAGAAAGCTTCACCTGTTAACATTTTGTCTGTCAGACATCTTATTACTTGTGTGTGCCCCCCTCGCCAGATTTATTTTGGATTTGTGAATGCCATGACCATTGCCATTCCCTCCCCCCATTTATCTTTGCAACAACCCTGTGAGGTAGCTTAGGCTGAGACAATATATGTACATAGGCGGCAGTTGGTAGTGGTAGTTGGCACAGCCTTAATAAAGTATAGACCCCTAAATGCTGAAATATATAGGACTGGACTCCACCAGAATACATGTCTACTCCAAATTAAGCCTCATTGAGTTAAATGGATACGTATATAGGATTGCAGATTAATTTTTACCTCTGAAAGGAACGCACTGTCAGATGTAGAATTTAAGAGGCATACTTTTCTGGATGTGTTTGAAACAGATGGGTAGATGGGAAAGGAATTGTGTTAATCTAATTGGATCTTCAACATAGTGCCCTCCAGATGTTGTTGGACTACAACGCGCACCAGTCTAGACTGAGATAAAAACCCGTTTCTTATTGTTTTCTGCATATTTTTGTCACTTTGGGTTGTGCATAGATGCCCTTATCTCTGCCCTGCACCCAGCAAAAGCTCTGGGCCAGGCGGGACACTCTGGCATCTTGTAGAGGACACCCTCCCCTTTCATGGGGTGTATGATTTGTCCCAGTCCAGAGCAGATTTTGGGGTGGGCACCCTCAGTTACTTATTTTTTATGATCTTATGACATCATTATGCATTTATGAGCATTGCAGAAGCCTGATAATTTTGAATAAATTTGTTATTATTCTTGACGGGGAGACTCCCCAGATCACCGTGATATATGATATGGGGTACTCCAACATATATTTTGGGGTTGAGAGACATGTTAACTTTGGCTTGGAGTTACTGTAGCTGTGAACTTGGAACTGGGAACCAACTTCAGCATCTTTATGTTATCCGAGACTGATGGGAGTTGTAGTCCAACAACATCTGGAGGGCACTATGTTGAAGACCCAGCTCTCTTCCCACCTACCCATCTGTTTCAAACACATCCAGAAAAGTATGTCTCTTAAATTCTATGTCTGACAGTGTGTTCCTTTCAGAGATAAAAATTCTGTCTGATGATTTTATGACATCATTATGCATTTATGAGCATTTCAGAAGCCTGATAATTTTGATTGAATAAATTTGTTGTTATTTTTGTCAGGAAGAGTCCCCAGATCACAGTGATATATGACATGGGGTACCCCAACATATATTTTAGAGTTCAGAGACATGTTAACTTTCCTATGGAGTTGCTGCAGCTGTGAACATTTTTTTTTTTAGTGTTTTGAACTTTCAAGCAAATAAGGAACTGGGAACTAGGAACCAACTTCAGCGTCATGACAACATAACCAATTATCAGGGATGATGGAAATTGTAGTCCTACAACATCTGGAGAGCACCTCGTTGGCTATCCCTGATCTGTAAGGCCCCACAAGTAACTTTTGTTGTTTGTTGCAATACATACAAGAACAAGAAGAGCCTGCTGGATCCAACCGGTGGCCCATCTAGTCCAGCATCCTGTTCTCACAGTGGCCAATCAGATGCTCTAAAGGGAAGCCCATAAGCAAGACCTGAGTGCACGAGCAGCACTCTCCTCACTTGAATTCCCAGCAACTGGTATTCAGAAATATACTGTCTCCGACAGTGGAAGTAGAACACAGCCATCATTGCTAGGTGCCGCTGACAGCTTTATCCTCCATGAATTTGTCTAATCCTCTTTTAAAGCCATCCAAGTTGGTGCCCATCACTGCTTCTTGTGGTAGTAAGTTCCATAGTTTCACTATATGCTGGGCAAGACCACATTTTTAATTGCAGGAGAAGGGATAACATTTATGCTGGTGGATTACTCTTGATATGTGGATTTTCTGTTTACCTACGTTATGTCTCATAGATTCTGCTTCTGACAGTTCAATTGTGCATACATGTATACTCAATGAGTTCAGTACAACTTACTCCCTGGTAAGTATGTACAGGATTAAGTGACCTCTAAGTTATACTGTAGACAAAAAAAATTACAGTAAAATACTAAAGTTTGTGTTTAATGACAGGGGATTGCCATATTGATCAAAATGTGTTTTAGTTGAAAGAGGTGTTGCGTTGTTTTTTGCAGCACAACACAGGCATGCCTTCAAGCGCTGCAGGAGAATGCCTGTTCAGTACTGGTGGCAACATAATCTCTAAAAAGACATTCCTTGTCTGACGTGTTCTTTGAGCATCCTGTTCTTTTGAGACGTAACAGAAATGTATTGTAAAAGCAGCATTTCAAGTATAAAATTTGATTTCAAGTGAATTATATGTGTGTTGCACAGACCCCTTGGTCCCAGCGTCTTTGCATATGTGGTGTCTTGGAGGTTGAAGATCTGCCTCATTATCTACTGTTCTGCCCTTTATACTCCTGTCCCCGAGCTAAATACTTGAATTGTTTGTTGGCCCATTTGTGCCCGGACCAGATTCTCCAAACCATCTCTTATCTTATGTCTGATTTAGACATTTTCGTAACATATAGGGTTGCCCTTTTTGCACTCGCAGCCCGAAAGCTATGTGCGAAATACATCTCCGATCGTGCGATAAACTGTCAGGGGGATGCCCTATGGTAACAGTCTGTAAGTGTTAACAGGGTTTTAATCATTTAACAGTGGGCCTTTAGCTGGGAAGCACAACAGTCTGTTGTGACTTTCAGGTTTTAGTTGGTATGTATCCAATGAATGAATTTTAATTTAATTTTAACTGTAACTTGTATACTGAAATGCTGCATGTGTTATCTGTTGTGCGATGGCCTATGGCTAAGCAATAAAGTTATACATACATATGTGTGTTGGGAATATCACCATTGCTGGGGGTGAGGTGGGGGGGATGTGAGATTCTGTTATGCCATTCTGTTAATCTTACAGATAAAAAAAAAATTCTACTACCCTCTGTGTGTGTGCTCTTATTTTTAATGTTGTTTTAGGCTACTTAGATGTGCAGCAAAGGCCAGCACCTTGTAGGCAATTAAAAAAGATTAACTAAAATGTAATTGTAGTGATTATCTTTGAGTAAAAGTAAAGTAATCAGTTACTTTCAGAGCAATTGTAATTGTAACGGTAATTACTACTTTTTTGGGCCATGCAACTAACTGTAATTTATTACTTTTTTAAAATTAATCTTCCAAGCTCTGCCTGGAACTATCTACGTTTTTATTCTGTACCCTGTGAGGTAGGTTCAATGAAGACAGCAAGAAAATAAATGAAGACAGTAAGGACATTGGGCTATCAGTTTTTGGCAGCGCTCCTGTGTTAGTTGTTGACATTGCTTTCCACCCATAGAGTAAAACAGAGGAGATCAAGAGGTCTATCAGTGGCAACTTGGGGGGGGGCAGGGGAGGGCAGCAGTTTTGTAACTACAGCCCTAGAAAGAGATCAAACTTCACATCAAAATGGTGTGCTTTAACTTTATTAATTCATTAAAATAATTGGTTAAACATTAACTCTACTCAGATTTTTTTGTACATTCATTGAAAGATTGCACCACCATAATAAGTAATCTTCTTTTTTTTTTTTTTTTCAATAATTTTTATTCAGATTTTCATAAAACATACAAGACAAAATCATAAAACATTCAAAGACAAAAAACAAAATCAAAAATAGTTAAACAAAAAGAAAAAAAGAAAAAAAAAAAACAAAAATAAAAAAATAAAGAGTAAAATATTGACTTCCCATTTGTCAAAGATCAAATCAGTTATAAGTCTATAATATATAACAATCCTGTCTCTTAAGTCATATTATAAAATCACTTTCCTCCAGTAGTTATCTTATTTAATCATCAAATCTCATAAACATTACTTTATTCTTTCCACAAAAAGTCAAAGAGAGGTTTCAATTCTTTAAGAAATATATCTATCAATTTTTTTTTCCAGATAAGCATATCGATTAATCCATCTCATTACTAATTATGATAATCTTATTGTCATAACCATAGTCAAAATAAACATTTCAATTAATCCATCACATCAGAATCTGTTAGGTTCAATAATTTCAGTAGCCATTGTTCTATTATCTCTATTAGTTCCATTTTCCATCTTCCATCTTCAGTAGTCTTGTTAAGTCCAGTAATTTCAATATCCAATCTTCCATTATCAGTATTCCATAATAATCTTGCTGTCAAAGCCATAGTCATATAGTAAGAGTCTGATGGGAATTACCTCTATCCCAAATATTTTCTTGCCATCCATTCTGAATAGGTTGCTGAAATACTGCTGTAAAATCATATCTCTGTTCTTTTTTTCAAAATACACTGGGTCATCTCTTAAAAGTTTTTCCATTGTCACATGGCTGCAGTTAATTCCATAGATTTTCTCTATATTGGGCTCCATCACATCATTCCAGTCCAGAAGATTATCCATGCCATTGATAACTTTATCTCTAGAATCTTCATTCATTTCTTCAGAGATAACATTGAGTTCCAAACAATAGATTTTATTTCTAAAGTCCATAGACTCCAAATCTTGTTCCTGTTCCACGTTGGTTCCAATCTCCGGGATCTCCTCTCTCACAGGGACCCCTATTCCAGTCTCCAGGGTCTCCTCTCTCACAGGGACCCCTGTTCCAATCTCCGGGGTCACCTCTCTCACAGGGACCCCTTCCAGGGTCACCTCTCTCACAGGGACCCTTATATCTTTAATCTCCTGCTTCATTTTACTCAATTCAATTTTCATTATCTCAATCTCATCCATTATTTTCTGAAACATAGTTATTTCCAGATTTTCAGCCACTTTCTTAATTGCCATTTTAAAAGAAAAATATAGGAAAACCACTTCTTATTTCAGCAACAATTGGGTTAATACTCCAAACTTGGTGACATCACAGTATAAACAGAGCAGACAGCCTTATCTCTCCAATAGTTAAGTAAACAAAATGCAGTTCCCAGGATCGAAACAATTAATGGCAATCGTCAAGAAACAGATTCGTCAAAATAAAATAGACCAAAAAGAGAGTAGTCTCAAAACAGTATAATATTTTTCAAAATAAAAATCTGGAATAGAAATCCCTCTTCTGTGTATATCTTTAGAATGCAAATCCAGGACAGCTTTTTGCAACAAAAACAGAGATAAGCTATTAATTAGTGCGTAGCAGAGAGAAGTTATGGCTCCCCAGTGAGATGTCAAAAACTGATCAATCTGGCAAATCTCTTTTAAACAGCAACAATTTAAGTCAAGTAAAAGAAAAATATAGAAAGAAGGGTGCTTGCCTGTTAGTGCGTTCTCTCTTAGAAGATAAGATGAACGTTCGCTTTAACAGATAGAGCTTGCTGTTGAAAATCCGTCCCACCTTCGTCGGCTGGACCTCGTCCCATAAATTAATGAGATCTGGTCGTCCCAACAAAAATACATAATAAGTAATCTTCATGTGATTTTATTTGTTATTAAATGTATCCTTAAGTTGTTTTGTCTGTTTTACCTGCTGTCTGCTTTGTGGATATTAGAGGATCAACATACTATTTATTTGTATTTTAAAAAGCAGATTAAACAGGCGGGAAAAGTACTTTTTGGAAGGCATGTCTTAAGCATGCTAAAAAAAGCAGCAAGCTGTACTTTATTTAAAAAATAAGAGAATGGAATAATGTATTATCCTATTTATATTTATGGAGCAGGAAACAAACCCAATTATTTGTAGGCATGTATATTTAACATGACTGCAAAAGCCAATGACAAGCCATATCATTAATCCATTCTTCCAATTAGCTGCTCTTAGGCATACTATTAAACACAGAAAAAGGTTAAGACAGGTAGCCTCAGGAGCATGCATGACTTGGTCACAATGCCTGCATTGCTGTATCCTCTTTTATAAGATCTGAGGCTGGGATATTCAGTTTCCTTTGTCTAAACTCCACAATACTCCTTTGTTTAAGCAAATGCAGCTTAACCTAGAGCCTTTCCTAAGAAAGAAACTTTAATTGGTTAATCCCAGGATGCAAAATCTGCAAACATGTGGTTCGACCCAGAGGAGGCTGCTCCCTAAGGCCAGGGTTATTCTAACGCGCAGCTAGACACATTTTGTGCAGTGTCATAAAACTTGTGAAATGTGAAATAAGTTTTTATGCAGTTGAGCATATGGGATTTAATAAGGAGCTAGGTAGTTTCTAAAAGAAAACAAATGAGAAAAGATAAAAAGAAATAGAAAATTAAGATTAATACTAATCTTCATAACCTTATACTATTAAGTCAGTGCTTTTTTCGTTAAAAAAATGTGGTGCCAGTACTCATATATTGATAAAAACACTGGGGTGCTAGCACAAAAAGGCTGGCATGGGCAGCAAAAAAAGGTCAGGTATTACATTCTGGTGAATTTTGTCACAAAAAAGCCTTCCTAATGGCATATTATGGGACTAATTACTAGTTCAGGGGTGGGCAGTGTGCTGGCTTCTTGTACAGTAGGAAAAAAAGCTTAGAATAAACCCTGCCGATAGGGCGAAAGGGGCCCCTGTCCCATCAACCTGAGTCTGCCCTCAGCTAGCCCCCACCCGCCTGCCTTCTTACTTACAAACAGTCCAGGGGTGGCGCTGCCAGTCAGGTTTGTCCTCCTGAAGTTTCAGGGTTGCCCTGGTAGAACTGAGCCTGGGGACAAAAAGCAGCTCTTGGCTCTGCCTGTCATAGGCATCAGCCACTGCTGGCCTCACCATAATATGATGCAAAGCAAGGAGGCATGGGGCAGATTTGGGGCATTTTGAGGGGAAGCAGATTCAGATTTTTAGTTTTAAACACACACAAAAGTACACAAAGGAGACGTTCCTTTTCCATGGTAAACCCTCCCCCCTCTCCCTCCAACTGCTCTGTATGGGGGACACTTATGGCTAGCAAATCTTTCATATTTCCCCCTCCTCTGCTGGTGTGCAAAGAGCACTGAAAATACACACAGTACAGAGGTGATCTGTGCTTTAAGCATTTTTGCCAAGTTTAAGTAGTCATATTTGACACAGAGGGGTAGAGTTGGGACAACTGTAGCTTATAAGAACTGGCATGAGTGTCAGAACTAATAGATGATAAAGTCTGCAATGTAAAGCCGGAAGGGTAAGTTCCCACCATCTGTGTAACAAACGATCTGAATATCGCACTGTTCTTTCGACCTTTGAATGTATAGCTTATAATCGTCATTCTCATGTGAATACCTATTTTTGGACATATCCAACATATGTAAGTCAGGGTCAAGGGGATGTTTTTATTGTTAATGTCAGCTGACAGTGTTTTCTTTCTCTGCTATTATATTTGCAAAAGCAAAGTTTTAAAAAATATACGGTAAAAAGTAGATGTTTTTGGGAGAGCCTGCAAGGGAAGAGATGATCATGTGATGGTGACATTTGGCTAAAATGTATTGGGCAACGATTATTAAATGTTACAGAAAGGTGAAAAGGAGGATACTTTGCACATGAGGAAAAGTTACAGGTGCAGATGAGGAAAGGTTTTGATATAAATGAAGACAAACAGGGGAAGCATAGAACAGAAGGCTGACAACAGAGGATGCTCAAAACAATTTTAGACTTGTGTAAAATTACAGACACCCGCCCCAATTGTCTCTACAGCTGCATCATAAACTCACCACCACTCTTCCTCAGCCAGTCCTCCTATAGGCTTCTGGTTCCTAAAGCTGCTCTGTGTTATCAGCCTGGTTGCTAAGCGCACTTTGTGCCAGTTGCCAGGCAGCCAAGCTCAGCAGAAGCCAATCAAAAAGAATCCTTCTGCAAGTGTTTACAAGGGAGGGAGAAAACCACGGCAACCTGGAGATCTGAAAGGGAAGGCTCCAAGGGCTGGGGAACATAGTTAGATCACAGAATGACAAAAGCAGGCAGGCAGGGTTACCTCCATCCCCACTAAGAGGTTGGAACTAGGAGCAGGGGATCTGAGGGAGGGCTTGCTCAAGGAATGCATTCCTAAGTGCTTCTGGTGGACTGCATTGCTGTCTTTGTTTAAACGTGTTTGTGTGTGTTTCTAAATCAATTTAAATGGTCTTGATTGCATTTAAAAAAAATTGTACTGTACATTACAAGGTCTCTCTTGCAGGGCTAGCAAACAGTACAGCACTTTTTTTAAAAAAATTGTACTGTAAGTCGCAAGACATATTCACAGGGCTAGTAAACAGGATATAATTTTTCATAAATAACAACAGAAGTCTAATAAACCCTATATCGTGGCAGTGGGATCTTTGTAAAACAGTCCTCCCACAAAAAAGAATAATCATTAAATTGGGATTTTCTGCAGGGCAAGGCTGGCAGGAAGGATCTTCAACAAATATTAAGATTGGTACAGACATTTAGTGTTACAAGGAGCTAACCAGAGCCTCAGGACTCACACATTCCTTTCACAGTGTGAGTGATATCATGTGTGAACTGGGCATTCAAAGATATACAACATTCCTATGATCAGTGATTGTTCTGCATTTGGAGAGGAACCTATAGTACTAGAGGCCATGCTTGCATGCAGAAGGTCCCCGGTTCAATCCCTGGCATCTCTAGTTAAAAAAGTAGGTGGTGAAGGGGACAGACCTTGAGAGCCATTGCCAGTCAGAGCAGGCAATATTGGACAAGTAGACTTACCTGGTAGAAGGCAGCTTCCTGCGTTCCCTTTGGGGAAGGTTCAGTTATTGACCAAGACATGCATACAAATATAAACATGACTGCCCAGCCTATACAACACCTTCAGTTCAGATGATTACAGGTATCCGTGTGCTGAAGATTTAGGCAGACACCTGCCACTTGTAAGACCTTACTGCTGGGCCAAATGTTGGAACTGGCTCAGTGTACAGAGAGGAGCTGAAACTTATGTGCAAAGCATTCATCTTAACTTTCCACAGACATTAGTGTGGTTGTTAATTCTTTCTACCCCTTGTTTACCAACGAAGTAATTAATAAAGCCTAACTGGCTCAGATGTTAACTTGTGGTCCCCGCACAGGACAAAGTATTATTGTGGGGGCCTGGGAAAAGCCTCTTCAGTCATGTCTCCATATCTGTGAAATTCCCTCCCCTCTGAGATGCACGTGGCTTCTTTGTTAAATTCTTTTAAGAAAACAGGTCAAGATCCCTGTGTAATATCCCATTTCTGGGCAAGGTAATAGAGTGTGTGGTGGCCTCCCAACTACAGGGATTCCTGGATGAAACGGATTATCTAGATCCATTTCAGTCTGGTTTCAGACCTGGTTATGGGACGGAGACGGCTTTGGTCACTTTGGTAGATGACCTATGCAGAGAACTGGACAGGGGGAGTGTGTCCCTGTTGGTTCTGTTGGACCTCTCGGACCTCTCAGCGGCTTTCGATACCATCGACCATGGTATCCTTCTGGGTCGCCTTACCAGGATGGGACTTGGGGGCACCGTTTTACGACGGCTCCATTCCTTCCTGGAGGGGCGAACCCAGAAGGTGGTGCTGGGGGATTCCTGTTCGACTCCTTGGCTGTTGGCCTGTGGGGTCCCTCAGGGTTTAGTTTTGTCCCCCATGCTATTTAATATCTACATGAAACCGCTGGGAGAGGTTGTCCGGAGATTTGGGGTTCGGTGCCATCAGTATGCAGATGACACCCAACTCTACTTCTCCTTTCCATCTAATTCCAAGGAAACTGTCTCGGTTCTAAAACAGTGTCTGATAGCAGTGGTGGACTGGATGAGGGTGAACAAGCTGAAGCCTAATCCAGACAAGACAGAGGTGCTCCTAGTCAGTCGAAAGGCGGATCAGGGACTAGGGGTTCAGCCTGTGCTGGATGGGGTTACACTCCCCCTGAAAATGCAGGTTTGCAGTTTGGGTGTGCTCCTGGACTCAGCCTTAAACCTGGAGACCCAGGTTTCTGCGGTGGCCAGGAATGCTTTTGCACAGTTAAGACTAGTGCGCCAACTGTGCCCGTTCCTGGAGTCGTCTGATCTGGCTACGGTGACACATATCTTAGATACATCCTGCTTAGACTACTGTAACGCGCTCTACGCAGGGCTGCCTTTGAAGACTGTTTGCAAACTTCAGTTGGTGCAACAAGCTGCAGCCAGAATGTTAACTGGGGCTGGTTACAGGGACCATACAAGTCCCCTGCTGCAACAGCTCCACTGGCTGCCAGTCTGTTTCTGGACACAATTCAAAGTGCTGGTTATGACATATAAAGCCCTATACGGCTTAGGTCCAGGCTATTTGTCAGACCGTATCTCCCTATATGAACCTGCCCGGGCCCTGAGATCTTCAGAAGAGACCCTTCTCACGATCCCAACACCTTCACAAGTGCGACTGGTGGGGACACGAGATAGGGCCTTTTTGGTGGCTGCCCCTAGGCTCTGGAACTCCCTCCCTAGGGAGGCAAGAATGGCCTCCTCTGTGCAGTCCTTCCGCCGACAGCTAAAGACTTTTTTCTTCCGGCAGGCCTTTGGAACTGAAGGCTTTAAGGGTAGTGACTGAAGAGGATGCTGTATGTTATTGTTTTACTTGTATGCTCCTAAACTGGGTTGCAGTATTTTAAGTGTATATCTAATTGGTTTTAACATCTTAATAGTTTAATCCTGTTTTAATGCTGATTTTATATGTTTATATGTTTTATATTTTTATAGGTTCTTAATGATATGTACTTATTTTTATCTGGAAGCCGCCTTGAGTTCCAGTTTGGAAAAAGGGTGGGGTATAAATAAAGATAACAAATAAATAAATAAATAAGATCCACCTCTTTCGATAGACTTTTGAAGGAAGGATTGGGTGAAGAATTGTTAGTAGATTTTTTACGGTCAGATTTGTATAGACATGATGAGTAACTTAATGCTGCCCTTTTCTATTTGTTGGAATTGTTTTTATCATACTTATTTGTGCTGCAATGGTTTTATTGATACAAACTGCTCTGTAGCCTTATTAGCGAAGGGCACTATATTATTTAAACAGTTAAATAAGTGTAATGTTTGAGGCATTACAAAATAAGTCTACACACAGACCCCTTTGTAATGGTAGACTAATAATGATCCTTTAAAAAAACCCATCATCCAATTCTGGAAGGATAACTAGGATTATAGAAACAGTGAGGTTAGGTGAGCACACACTTAACTCTTTCTCATCTTCATTTTGCCTCCCCAAACTGCTTTTACCCAGGGAGATTCCAAGTACTTTTGCAAGTACAAATGTACACTTGAAACCACACAGGAAGTGCAATTTGGAATAGGAAGACTGTGGTTGACTATTTATTGAGCATTTATTCTGAATTGTTTACACAAAGTTTATAGGGAAGATACATGGCATCTGCTGTTTATTGAGCATTCATTTTTATTGGTTTGTGGGGAGATTATATGACATGCATCAAGCAATTCTTATGCACTTTCTAGCGCATTTCTCCATAACTTTCCTCACTGCAACAAGACTTTTTTTTGCAGAGTGAAGTGGGTTTGTTGCACAAAAGTGTCAAATCCACTTTTAGTTGCAGAACCTGAACCCACTCCAGGCACATAACCAAATTCTTTCAAGCTACACAGAAAGTGGATTAGACTGTGAAAGATCAACCTAAATTGTGTTTGCATTTTTACAAATTTGTAGGGCAGTACAGTATCTCAGAGAGGAGATCCATCAGTTGCTTTGATGGCCTTTGGTGCAGAAACAGTAAGTTGAAAAAAATGAGTTAGCCACACAACCCTGCCAAGTGCTAACAAGGAAACTTTCAACATGATCTTGTTGTTCAAGCATTATCAGAGTGTAAAAGGATCCAGCCATGTGGAAGCGGAAGCTGTGATGTGCTGGTCTAGAAGGCACTACACAGCTTGGGAGCAGGATACCAGAACAATCATCACACTCTTTAATCGATCACGGCATTCTGCAGGGGAGGGCTGTGATGCCCCTGTAAATGTTGTACAGTAATTATGGTAAGTATCGGTTTTGTAGGGAAAATGTGGCAAGTAGAGTGAGTGAGAGGCGGGAGTACATGGGTTGGAATGTTGAGGAATGCTGAGTTGTGATTGGCTGAGCGTCTGGGTGACTGAAGGTATAAATGAGAGAATGACAGTTGGAGAGTGGTTGGTTGTTGGTTCTGGGTTTTGGAGAGGTGGATTTGTGTTTAGGAGGGTAGTGAGGCAGGTTTTAGGACCAAGAAATATAAAAACTATTATATGTAACCACACGCATGTTGACTGAACTTAAAGTAATCTTGTTTATTCCTTGTGTTATTAAATAGTTTTGGTTTAACAACATGCCTGATCCTTGGCTGGGATATTACAGACCAGAAGGGTGGGCAGAGCCAATACCAAAGCTGGGAACAGTATCAATGGTGGCAGCGGTGAAGGGACAGTGTAACAGCAGCAGGTATCCAAAAGCAACCCAGGGCTGTAATCTTTAGAGGCAGAAAGATACAGGGGGGTTGTGGCCTGTTAAGAGCACCCAGACACTACGTAGCAATCTGAGGGGGAGACTAAGGCACAGTCTCAGGGCAGTATTGTGTTAGAGTGTCAGGTGGTGGTGCCTAGTAGTGGGATCATGAGAGACCTGTGCTGGGGGCCGGCGTGAGAGATCCATTATGAGACCAGACCCAGAGTAGGGGTCTCTGACAAGGGCCTTCTGCAGATATTATCACATCAGGAGGTCTGTGCCTTGGAATTCCCTTCCGTTCAATGTTAGACAGATGCTCTCTCTGTTATCTTTTTGGCGCCTTCTGAAGACCTTCTTTGAACAAGACTTTTAAACTGAGATTGTTCCCAATCTGCATCTGTATTGGAATTTGTTTGTTTTAACTGCTTGCGTGTTTGTTGACGTGGGCTGCTTTGGGAAGAAGAGCAGGATATAGAATTTAATGTACCCCATGTAATAATGTACTCCATGCTCCTTAGCTATGATCAGGCCTGCTACTATAGACTATTTTCAGACTGAAAGTCAAAATCATCCTTCTCACTAACCCTAGATCCATTCCCTGCTTTCTCTTTCCTATCCTATCTCTGTAATAAAAAAATGCATTATACTTCTTTGCAAAGCTGTGTCCGGAGAGCATCATATGCGAAAAGGGATGCAGGCTCTGGGAGAAAGAGATCGGGCTGCTTTCATCTGACTGTTCTGAACATTAGTGGCATTCAGGTGGAAGCAATGCACAAGCTAAAAGAAACCACCCTCTCACAGGGAAAGAAATAAAGTTACAAGGGTTACATGTATGCCAGAAAAGACATAAGAGGGAAGAGACAAAGCTCAGTGATAGAGCACCTGCTTTGCGTGCAGGAGGTCCCAGGTTCAACCCCTGACATCTCCAGGCAGGGCTGAGAGAGACTCCTGCCTGAAACCCCAGAGAGCCACTGCCAGTCAGTGTGGACAATATTGAGCTAGATGGGTCAATGGTCTGACTCAGCAGAAAGCAGCTTTTTATGTTCCTAGATGTTTGGGACTACACCTCCCATCAGCCACAGCCAGCACTGGGGATGATGGCAGTTACAATGCCAAACATGTGGAGGGCACCAGGTTGGTCAAGGGCTGAACTAGAAAGTGCCAAACTGCTGCCCCCATTTCTAAGGCCCTTTTTACCCACACCTATTGCACAGTAGTTGCTCCCATATACCTTCCATGAACATATAAAGTCTGTCATGCACATGGCTGGTCTTTCTTGTGTATTTACATGGCATGTGAACAACAGTGCTTTGAGGGGAATCACCAATCATGTGGGTAGAAGTTCTTACGCCAACGCACGAGGGCCCACAAAGGCACTGCAAAGGATGTTGCCCCAGAGATGAGTAAAAAGGGCCAAAGACTTGAAAAGAACCTTTCCAGACTCAACTGCCAATATGAGAGCTAAAAACTTTTTAAATGAAGCACAGTTTCATTAGATTTTAGTTGAAGCAAACCAGGGGAAA
The DNA here is from genome assembly GCF_030035675.1 of Rhineura floridana. Classification (NCBI taxonomy): domain Eukaryota; kingdom Metazoa; phylum Chordata; class Lepidosauria; order Squamata; family Rhineuridae; genus Rhineura; species Rhineura floridana. The sequence continues at coordinate 11,637,240 of NC_084494.1, forward strand.
AGATGCAATCTGAACTATACAGAATAAAATCACAGACACAAATTTCGTCTTGCTTCCCATCACAGACATATGCTGTAACCAAAGTGTGGACACAAATTCTGGAGCAAAAGCGTATTTATTGCAGTTATTAGTGAAAGTTACACTTCAACCTGAAGCAAAGCAATGCTAAGTAATTGTTTTACTTAAAAAAAAAAACACAACAGAGTCCTTCCAGTATAGAGAAAGTGGCAAAAACCAAGAACAAAACATAAAAAGGAGTGGAATCTGTCACAGAAAAACAACTTTGGGGACAGATTTGGCTCAGGAGTTCCATGACTGAATTTAGTACAGTTACATACTTGTAAGCAACAGAACATTAGACAAGAACAGAAGAGTGTAACTTCAAAATTGACGGATATGACGTGTTTTGTAACACAAAGGACTGACCCCAAGCTATATTACTATCAAGAAGTCTGGGGAAAGTAAAAGACTGCTTGTCCAGGCTTTACCTGTACCTTCAAGTTATTTCAAGGTGAATTCATAACCTAAGTGGGTATTCCAAGACATGTCGACAGAATATCAGAGGCACTACAAGTTTTGATACGTGACACATCATGTTTCATGAGAAATCGGTGGTGGCCAATCTATTTGGCAAGTGTGCCATAAACTAAGAGTAGGAGTACATACGAGGAACCACTTCCCCAATCCCTGCCCACCTCCCACCCTCGCCCCCCCAACAATGGCTGGATGTGGTTTTGCCTCTAGTCCACCTTCTTCAACCTGGTGCCCTCCAGATGTTTTGAACTACAACTTCCATCAGCCCCAGCCAATACACCAGGGCTAATGAGAGTTGCAGTCCAAAATATCTGAAGGGCACCAGGTTAGGCAAGACTGAACTAGTTTGTTGAGCACAGGAGCAGACAAGCACCGCAGTGCTGGCTAGAGAGGTAGCCAGGAGTGCAGACAAGCACCGCAGTGCTGGCTAGAGAGGCAGCCAGGAGTGCAAGTCCAAATGTCTCAGCCAACCCTCCCCCTGCCATCCACATGTACCACAACCTCCTTCCTGCCTATGCCCCATGTGGCACATATGCCACTAACCATGTGCCACAGCCATTTTATTTATGGCAAGCATTGTGATTCCTATTGCAAACTAATGCAAATTTCAGTCCAGATTTTTTTTTAAAGTATAACGTTCTCCTTTTTACTCTAGCATTCCCTTCTCCCTTAGTTGGAAAAATTGTCAGAAAAATTTAGAACAAAAAAACACATTGACAAAAAGTTTGGCAGTCTAGGTTTGGGCTGTCTCTCAGAATATCTGCTTCTGTGGCATTAGACTGAGAATTACAAGAACATGCCTGCTGGGTCAAGGCAAAGGCCCATCTAGTCCAGCATCCTGTTCTCCCAGTGGCCACCCAGGTGCCGCTGGGAAACCCGCAAGCAGGACATGAGTGCAGCAGCATTCTCCCCACTTGTGATTCCCAGCTACTGGGTATATTAACTAACCTCCACCCCTGTAAAAGTTAAGACAGTTCAGAGGTGGGAGAAAACTTTATGCCACTAGAAACGAGGACCTATGTGCCAATTCAAGAATGTTTGATGTTTAAGGGTGGCATTCAAAGCTAGTTCTACCCAGAGTAGGCCCATTAAGTTAATAGACATGATTTAGGTTCATTAATTTCAATCAGTCTACTCTGAGTAGACTTAGTTGACTATAACCAGAAGTAGTAAAGATAGGCTTACAAGATCCACCTGGTTTCAATGAAATGTGTTAAGAGCCAAGACAAGTCTTGCAATGCTGACAGATATGTGAAAAAATTGAAAAATGAAGACGACAGGCTGATAATTTAACCAAACTGGAAGAAAACTCCAAGATAGCTATAAGGTTTTGGGCAAGGGCAGTTTACTTGCCAGGGTGGGGTGGGGTCAAGGAGTAGAGGGGAGGGAGACACATTGCTTCTGGGTTAAATGGTTACATTTTTTAAAACATACTGAAATACAGCTTTGTAAGAGATTATATATTATATAAACCTCCCACCCTCTCCCCAAATAGTTTCAGCTAACATTTGCAATACAAAGAGGCACACACGGTCAAGGTGGTTTAAAAAGTAAAAATTGTAAAGGCTTTTTGCCAATGCACTTGCCATCCATCTGCCACCTGCAGGAAGGCTAACTATAATATATCCAGATGCAACAAGCTAGCTTGACTTGAGTGTACCTTTGTTAAAGGAAAAAAACCCACAAGAATACTCAGAGCTTTCAAACACATTCTATGCTCCTCAGAAAGCAAAATGGTAGTACCTAACAAAGCAGAGGAAGTTATGAGGAGTGTGTCACCAAGGATGTTTAAGTGCAATGCCAACACGTTCACAGGTGAATATGAAAACATACCTGGCCTACAGATGGATTCTCAAGAAATGTGTCCCTGCAATGCCCCACAGAATAGTTTTGGTGCCACCAATGCAATGCCCCACACAAAGGCAAAGGGGCACCTCCAACCTGCCACACCATGTATTTCTTACAGCAGACCAGCTACCCGATGCAGATCTAAGCACCTGATGGACCCACAGTGAACGGAATATCTTTAGGATGGCGCTCCTAACTATATACATACACAGGGTGTTAATACTATACTGTTACAGTTTAAAGTCTGCCTATTAAGGAAACCATTTTTAGGGCCATTTCTCTCATGGATATAGCTTCCATGCAGGAAAACCATTCATGCACCACCTGCCCTCTGTAACATGAGACAGACAGACATAAGCCCGTTTTACCATGTGCACCTGCATCTGGGAGGGAAGCAGTGATTGGCAGCAGGCTCCCATTGTGTTTGCATGTGGCCAAGCAGACACCTGTGTGGTTTACCCCATGCAGTGTCCATGGAATTCTCCCAGACAGAAATCACCTATACAGTTAACAGGTGTGCATGAAAGAGCCCTGTGCACCTGATCAACCCAGAAGTACAAGGTGTCTTCTTCCTCTCATAGTGGACCATCCGTGCCCAGCCCACACAGCCAAATCCTCATCACTCCCTTCCACCCTTGGGGTATTCAGTAGCAGACAGAATAATTGTTAAGGCAACGTGCAAGTCCACAAGCAACTTTTTAACATGGTTTGAAAAAAAGAAAGAGATAAGCAGAAAAGTTGCCTGACCATATGGCTGTGCTGTAAAACAGAGTTAGTGAGAATGGTTGCTAACACATTTCTCAAGTCTGGTGAAATGCCAAAATGGAAGCTTGTATTTTAAAACATAGTCCGCTGTCCCGACAGGTGACCAATGCTTCAGCCTCTGTAGACAAATTCACACTCAAGCAACAAGGATGCTTTTACATAATTCGTATCCAAACAGGAGTTCAAACTCCTAGATATAGTCAAAGTTGAGCCCAGAACAGAATGGAGCCCAACTGAGGCAATATTGAGAAAAACTAACACAATCGCGAAAGTTAGGAGAGCATTTTTCTTGAAATATTGTAGTTTAGCATGTACTAACATCTTAAACTTTAGTTTTCCAGAAACTTTGATGCAGAACATTTTCTGGAAATTTTTCCAGTGCTCTAAATTGTGATCTAATTTAGCATGTCAGACATGTGTAGTACACAAAAAGCATGCCACATTAATTGTATGTACTCTGTGAAAAGAAGTAGTTTCCCAATATCCAATAGTATTTGAACTAAACTATTTTGATCAGGAAAAAATTTTTTCCTAGTGATAATCATCTGAAAGAAACGAATTACAACTTTGGAACTGGCAACGTATCCATTATGTTACTAAATTTTATGAAATTGTATTTTGAGAAACAAAATTTTCAATACAGAAAACATTCCATGGAGAAATGTCCACCCCACTGCATGGGGTCCCCTTGCAGTCAGATTTCTACTCTATCCCTTGCAAAATGAAAAATCTATCATTTCATAAAGTTCAAAAAGCTCCATCAGAATCTTGAAATTTGCCTCTCCCAATATCCGATAGTGAAGAGGTTTGCCCCCACTCCCCCAAAACACACATAATTGCTGGGGAGGGGAGAATGTCAAAAGTGCTCAATATTACAAGTGGAATAGTCTTGCCTTCGGGTGCCTGAGTTTGACAGTACAGCATGAAAATTTACTTGACAAAAGTTCATTCTGAACGTGTAGAAAAGCAGGTATGGGTAGACAGAGGTAATACAGGCAAAGGACACAAGTACCACTGTGCACTTGCACGTAGGAGTGTGTATATCTTTTATGCCAACATTGCTTCTGCTCAAAAATAAATATGTATGTACACCCCCACACCCCCACAAGCAACAGTCCATCTTTGACGCTGCCTTCAAGCCTCTAGGAAGATACTCTACAGCTTTCCAAGCTCTACATTTCAACAGCTGCACTTGCAAACCTGACATTCAGCAAGCCTCCTGGCCTCAGCGCCAGAGCACAATACTCTGGGAAGAACATGATGTATGAGATGTAATAGCAGAAGGCCACACTCGTGACCTGCTTGTGGGTTTCCCAGGGGCATCTGATGGAAACTGAATGATAGGCTAGGTGGACCTCAGTCTCATCCAGCCAAGCAAGCCTGCGCCTGCATTTTGCCCAGCTGTACAATCTGTCTGAACCATTCCCCCAGAATTCATATGAGCCCATGACCAGACCTTTCTATTTGTTCTCAGTGGGCCAACAGAATACACTGTCTTCTCCTCGGGCCCTGCTCCCTTCCCACAAAGTTTTCTGATCCCACAACAGAAGCTCTCGTTTGTCACATTGCTCCACTACATTCACGATACAGGATTCTCACAAGTCCTCATAAACCACCTAAAAACCCCTACCTTCAAGCCAACCATACAGATAGCACGGAGATACCATAGCCAAAGGAGGCAGTAAAAAAAATGACATGAAAGAAGGCAGATCACATCAATTCATGTGAATATGTTAATTCTCAGCAATGGACAGCAATACCTGAAAAATCGTTTAAACTAAAAAATAATTTAAACTCAATTCATGGACAACTTAGTTTTTTAAAAAAGCAACTTGTGGACTGGGTACTAGTAAACTGAGGAAAAGCTATTTGCATGTTTCTCCAATTCTCGGGGCTGGCCCAGGCAATATTTGAGCGCTCATTTAAGACATCACCAGCTCCTACCTTGTCCATTATGCTGGAAAGTAAGAGTTTGGAATACTTCTATGTATGTTTTGGCCTTCCAAAACCTTTATTATGACTCAGTCTATGCACATTGGAAGATATATATATATCATTTTGTATGTTAGCAGCTGATGAAGGCGGAAGCTGAAACATTTTGTTAATACAATAAAAACCTCTGTTTGGTTAATCACAATTACATTCACACACACACACACACCATGTCAGGAACCTGATTTATAGGATGAGTGTATGCATTACATATACATACATACAACATTTAAAAAGAACCTATAAACCTGGGGTAGCCAACGTGGTGCCCTCCAGATACTATGAACTTCTATCTGCTAAGGCAGCATGGTCATTGGTCAGGGATGATGGATGTTGTATTTAGAAATTTGGAGGGCGTGACTTTGGCTACCTCTGACCACAGAAGTCTGAAAAGGTTGGGGAAAAGGGTGATGTTCATGCCACACTTGCTTGAAGAGCTTTTTTGTTGGGGGGGGGGGGAGGCAGGACAAATTGCAAATGTTACATTTTCTCTCTCAGCTGCAAATAAAAAGAAAACATGCATTACCTAATGAGGCCTAGCAAATGGTCTGCGCACATCTAATGCTACAGCACTGCTGAAGTGAAGCAGGTCTGGACCTGATCAGTGCTCTAGAGGGAAGACCACTGGGAGCCCCATGTAAAGAGAGATATAAATATACCTTGCTGTTTTTTCGCTAGACAATAAACCAACTACAAAATAGATTTCCTCGTGAAGGAGAGCCTGCAAAATCAGATACAAGTCATCAGGAAGAAGGAAATCCTCCATTTTAAAAAGCAAAAGTAGTAGTGTTGGTCCATTAAAAAATCCCTCCAAAACCAACGGTTGGATAATATCCTAAAAATCAGAACCAAAACAAATTATGCCTCATTCCTGTGACTTTGGGGTTGGTCCCAATAAAAGTATTATCTAACTGTGGTCCCTTGGAATTTGCTCCATTTTATTTTTCCATTCTCTATATTTGAAAGTGCATTAGGTTTCAAAAATACTTCTATGCTAAACATTAAAAGTAAGATGCTGATAACTGTACTTGAAAAATATTTTGGAGTATTTGTAGACAAACCAATTCTGATAGAGGCCACTAGAAATGAGAGGGCAGCTTGTCTCTTTTCATGCATGGCAAAGTTGGAGGCACCTCTAAGATACTTTCACAGCACAGTCCAGTGGACGCCTGAGAAGGAAGCACCACAGAATGCGTACTCCCAGGTAAGCGTGTACAGGACTGCAGACTCAGGCAAATCACCTAAATTTTCCTATTATCAACATTCTGACTAGGGATGGAAATTCCTCTGATCAATTGGGCCTCAGAAATATGTAAGTGCTTTTTAAAAAAATGCAGATAAGCACCATCTTAGAGGCACACTCCTTTTTCTCACACATGAAGAATGCATCTTCCAAGATTATGCATGTTATGACATGTGCATGCATCAGCTAAAAACCAAATAGGCTTCTTACTGCAGGAATATTAGTTTTATTCATATGCAAATTTAATTAATTGGCTAAACTTGTACAATTAAAAGATTAATGTTGTGTTGCATCTTTAATTCCGAAAGCGTTTTGCCAATGGGGTAGAGTTTGCACCTTTAGAATTTGAGTACAGCTGAAGTAAATACTACCATGTCCTGGGGGGCAGCCTATTATAACAGTAAGGCACTCTTACTATTTACAAAAAGGTCTAGCCTTCAATTTACTTCTTGAGTTTCCCACTGTCACATATTCAGCATTTTCCTCAACTCCTTTCAAAATAACTAATAGTTAAGAATCCTTGTGACACTTAATCTAGAACCATATTCTATGTGCTATTAAAATAATCAGCTAGGTTTGGCCAGTGAGCCAAAAATAACTGACCAACTGATTTAAGAATATATATAGTTCATTTTAAAAAGGTAACTGAATTACTATTAGCTCAGATGTCACAGTGTATACTGAACAATTTAATATACTGTACTTAGATAAGGTTAATCAAGAAGAGAAATATATAAACTTATACGCAAAGGTTAATGGGCAATGAACATGTGAATTAAGGCAGCAGGGCCAAAATGGAACTTGTACTCAGCAAAAGCTTCCACACCTCTGGAGAGGGTAGTTGAGCAGGGACCATTCATCCTTAAGTGTAGGAAGTCAGCATTTTGGCAATGTACACAGAAAAGTATGGTGTGACCATCAAGTAGGCAGCATGTGTGTGCAGACCAGAACTTTTACCCTTTCCAATATTTATTTACCCTTTCCAGTAGATTGCACTTTAATAAACAAAAATGGTCTGCTGCCCAATCCAAACAAGAGATTTTCTTCTTGCTAGGTTGAAGTATTTGACTATTGCTGAAATGGGCAATTGGTTGTCTCTGCAATCCAGCATTGCACTGAGAGCTCTAGGATGCTAAAGACAGACACTAAAAAGTAGCTTTGGACCAATTATTCTTTTCCCTGGCAGTTCCCCTGAAATACTGGATTGCAAAGCTAGTTTCAGCAAGAGCTTAGTAGTAAAGACAGAGCCTGATAAACGTTTCTGTAAGGCCGACAATCTGGAAAAAAAGAGATGAACTATACATATCTGACACAGGTAACCAATAATCTAACCACAAAGGGGCATGATTTTCCCTAAAAATATTCTATTGGTACCATTAAGACAATAACTGGTTTTTTTTCAGGCATGTGCATGTAGTTTTCCAGTGTGATCCCCACAGCTTTGTTATTATTTTTGCAGCATTTTGCTGCTACTGAGGTGCAGTATTTATTAGTCTTTTTCCTGACTGATAGAAAGCTTAAAGTCAAGAGTGGCTGAACAGCACTTTTCTTTTAAAAGGGGGGGATTTTATTTCAGGGACAGGAGGCTTGCTCAGCACCAAAAGGCCTCACTGGACATTTTTGCCATTGACATTTGCCATTGCAACCATGAGGACTAGAGGCTTGCTTTTAAAAAAGTTTACTGTAAAAGTTAGGATTTTCACAATTTTAACAGCTTTGAGATACACAAAACTTCAGGGGTACATGCTGGTTACCCCGGTTTCATAGTTTGTTGCCTCTGACCATTCAGTGTGCCCTCTGAACAAACACTCAGTGCTTACAAGTGTCCTGGGCTACTTTAAAACCCCTACAAACCCTAAAGTATCTCAGATCCACACAGTGGATTTTACTCATTACGTATCAGTACCATTCTTTCCCCCAATATAGTATGGTCCATGGTTACCTTGGTCCTGATTTTGGGGGGGTGGGGACACTACCTAGTACTCAACATTACAAGTGATATTATCAAGAAACGTGTTTTCACTAAATGTTTTTATCCCCCCCAACCACATACAACTTCAGAAACAAAAAAAACCTACAGCACCATCTTCTAAAAAGGCACTTTGAGGACTATGTTGCTTTGAATAAATAAATCTCTCTAAGTTTTCGATGGCAGAACTACTTTGTTTTTAAATAGGACTTTATAATTACATACCTGCCAGAGGTAATTGATACACAATTCTAATATGGAAATGGGACTGAGAGATAGTAGACAGGGATTCTCTTCTGTCAACATTTCACCTCTTGTAGAAGCAATTCTTCAGTTTAATTTTTCAAACTGTTCTCCTGTTCCCACTCCAGGTCTCTTACCCCCCCATTCCCCAGTGGTAACTTAGTCGTAACCTCATTATCAGCAGCAAAATCAATATTAACAGGAAATATGTTGACAAATCATACAGGGTCTACCAGTTTCATCTCTCATTATAGCGAAATTTAAACATTGGTTAATGTAATTTACAAATCTGTATTGGTAAGCCTGCAAATGCTCCAGGAGATAATTGTTCAGCTTTTTATGTGTCAAGAATATCACAGGATAACTTGCAGTTGTGCATGTTAACCATCTCTATGGAGAAATTACTGTGCTTGAGGCAACAGTGAAAACTCTGCCTGGTGTTTGACCTGTGATGGCCATTTTATATATGCCAGCCAATGCGTTGAGGTTGCATTCATCAAGAGATCAAAGTGTATGAGCAAAGTGCCCCAAGTGAAAAGGAAGGGAAGTTGATTAAAAATATGTATCCTGCCCCCACTCCCCTGACACATGAACAGCTCCCTCACTCACAATACCAATTTCAAGTACCACATCCAGAAAGGAAAAAGGACTTCCCAGGAGGATCCCTCCGCCTGTGCTGCCTCTGAGACGGGCTCCCGTCTTGGATGAAACTTACCCAGTTTTAAATTCAGTCAGAAGGGTTTCTTCTGACTGGGGATGATTTCTTCCGGATAAGGAAGAAGCGTGAGATCTGCCACATAGTTTTGTTTTGATTGTTGGAGCCTGGAATTCGTCAGAATTGTCTGTCTTCCAGCAGTTCAGACAGAGCGAGGATTTTATGCTAGCTCAGCTGGATAAGTGACCCGTTTTTTTTTAACGGACTAGCAGGCAAACCTCCTGTCTACATTTATCATTTTCTTATCTATATAGCTAAAGAGATTTGTCAAAGTAACAGCAATTAAGATAACCTAGATGAGGTAAGACTTTCCTTCTTTATTTACGGAACTAAGGGGGAAGAAAATATAAATAGCTTATCTTTTTTTTTTTATTATTGCAAAAAGCTGACATGGAAAATTGCATTTTAAAGATTACAACAGATGAGAGCTTTCTGATTGGGGAGATAAGAAATCTTTTTGATTTACAAGACTTTTGTGTAATATATTTTTTCTGATCTACTTTTTTTTTTTTGTTGACGAATCTGCTCATTCTCTCTGCTACTAGTTATTTGAACGCTGTGAACTAAAAGCTGTTTTTGCACTTCTGGACATTTAAGAGATAAGGACTGTCTAGCGTGTGACGTTAGTTGGTTGGAAAGATTAACTCCTTTGTAACTGGATAAAGAAATAAACTGCTCTTTGCTTGGGACATTGAAAATTGAAGGAGTTTTGTTCTTTTGGTTTTAAGAATGGCAATTAAGAAGATCATGGATGTACAAGAAGGGACTTTATTTCTAGACATGCTTCAGAAAATAATGGATGGGATTAACTCAATAAAACAAGAACTGAGAAATAATAGACAAGCGTGGAGAACTGAATTTCATGAAATGAGACAGGAGCTGAAAGAAACTCAGGATTCTATGAGAAAGGAGAATAAAGATAGATCTGGAAAACAAAAAAAGGATGAAAGAGAAATTAAAGGCAAGGTTCAATCTATGGAGATTGGCTTAAATATGGACATGAAAAAAGATTTGGATTTCCTGGTTGTGACGGATCCTGGAGATAAATATTACAGTTTGGAATACAGCGCTGTCTCTGAAGGAATTGAAGAGATTGGAGATAAAGATATTATCGGTTCAAAAAAATTCCTGGACTGGAAGGATTTGATGGAACTTGAAATGGAGAAAGTTAATAGAATTAATCCCTGTTTTGTGTCAATGGAAAAACCTTCAAGAAATGTACTAGTGTATCATGTGGAAAAGAGGAGCAGAGATGCGGCTTTGAAACAATACTTCAGTGTTACGTTTGGATTTGATGGTAAGAAAATATCTGTGATGGAGGAAATTCCTATCAGACTTCTATTATATGACTATGACAGCAAGATTTTTGGGTGCGTAAAGATGGAAGATGGACCCAATATGGATAATGACAGAAGAGCGATTTGAAACTACTGGACTCAGTAGATTTGATGAGTTGGATTAATTGACATGTTTATTTAGAAAAAAAAATGATTGACATATATCTCAAGGATTGGAAACTTCTCTTTGACTTTTTGTGGAAGATTAAAATGATATGATGTTAATGAGATTTGAAACCAACTAAGATAACTGCTGGAGGAAGGTGATTTTATAATCTATTAAGAGATAGGTCTGTTATATATTATAGATTTATAGTTGAATTATAGTGTTTTGAAATTACTGGATTTAGTAGATTTGATGAGCTGGATTAATTGGCATGTTTATTTAGAAAAAAATTGATATATATCTCAAGGATTGGAAACTTCTCTTTGACTTTTTGTGGAAGATTAAAATGATATGTTAATGAGATTTGAAACCAACTAAGATAACTGCTGGAGGAAGGTGATTTTATAATCTATTAAGAGATAGGTTTGTTATATATTATAGATTTATAGCTGAACTATGGCAAATCGGAAGTCAATATTTTTATATATATGTATTTTTTTTGTATTGTATTAGTTATTGATTTGTGTTGTTTTCTTTTTGTATTATTTTGGTTTTGAAAATTAGAATAAAAATTAATTGAAAAAAAAACAGAAAGGAAAAAGGAAGGTACTTGGTGGATCTTGGATCAGGTTTCCATCAATTTGGAAATCGATTTCCTACCAGCTCATACCACATAAAATATTTCATTACGTGAAGCACCTTGTCTAACAAGTGGAAAAATCTGAGAGTCAGGGGGTGTTGCCATCATCAAAAAGAACTAGCAGAAAAGTACAGCAGGCAGGTTACAAAGGAGGTTATGAAGTCTACTCAGTGTCTTATTTCTAAACACAAGACTTTGCACAGAGATACACACAAGGTCAAAGGACAGCTCCAAGCAGATCAACTTTCAGCTTTTAGGAATACAGACTTGCAGAAATCCCCCAAAATGAGGCTTTGGGATACACTATTGCTGCTGTCTTTAACATTATTCACCTTGTGCTCCTGAGATTTTTTAAAAATACAACTACACACGTCTGAAAGATCCAACAGAATGAATCTTTAGGACTGATGTCTTTTAATCATGCACCTCTTAGCAGCTGTTGCTGAGATGAACAAGCTTGGCCAGTAGGACTCTCATTAGTTTTCCTTTCTGCTGCTGGCCTGCTATTCTTAAGGTTGTGGGAAGAATCACTCCTTGCACCTATCAAGCTGAAATTAATGAGGATTGGACCCAACACAGAGCAAGCCCAATGGCACAAAAGGAAAGCCACCGCCTACAGAGGAGCACAATTTGTTAGTTCAGGCTTACTCAACTTGGTGCTGATGAGAGATGTAGTCCAAACATTCTGGAGGGCACCAAGCTGGTGAAGGCTATGTGAGTTTATAAATGCACTGCCTCCATTTTGTGGTGGATATAACTCTAGGCTCCTCCAAGCACCTCTCAAGCATCTGGGGGGCAAGGAAAGAAGAGGGAGGACACCGACAGTGACACCTCCAAGTACAAGTGGGATCGAGGACAAGAGAAAACAATGTTAGTTAGAGCAACCATCCTAGGCAGGAATAGGCATACTAAGAACAAGGCCAAGCTGGGACGCAGGAGACAGACTGTCAAACCTACACTTCTGTACTTATATAGGCTTAACAGACAGCTGTCTCAGCTTTACAGGCAGAGATTTCCATGAAACCACATTAAAATTCAAGACATTTTTTTTTACAAAAAACCAAAGAGCATGTACAAAAATAAAAGTTCATATAATCCTGTGAAAAATATACTGGAAACTGCCATCACAGATGAGGTACCATTTATTTCCTCCCATTCCCACCTCCCCCCATCCACTGCAAACATCAAAATATATCTTAAGTCTTTTTAAAACAAAGGAAGAATTTCTGGCTATTTTAATCTTCGTTTAAGACAGCACCCTTTGTTATATTACACAGTTAAAACTGCTTTTGAAACAGTAACAAAAACCAGAGTACCACACAAGCTTGGATTCCTGCTCACCTGCCCTCATTCCCTAGTGCAGTAATTGTCCACTTCTATTTAAATAAATATAGCAGCTACAGTATGGTATTAAGTTTGGATCCCAATGCCAGTACATTGATACTGGCCTGGCTGGCTCACACATAGTATACTAAGCCGTGGTTTATTTAATCATCCAAGCCTTACCAGCAGCTTAACTATGGTTTGTTTAGTGCTAAACCACAACCTGAAGTCATGGTTCATTGTTGGCTTATGAACCTTGGCTTGTTTTTACTATGGCTTGTGGTTATGCCTAAACCCTTCCTTAACCATGGTTTGTTTGGCCACCTCAACCCACTGACACTAAGCTACAAAGGCACAAACCAAAAGCAACCCAACTTTGGAGAAACAAGTCATGGTTTGTTTGATCATCTGTGAGACAATCTCTGGTTCACTTGTGGTTTGTTAAACTGTGGCTTAGCATTAGGTGCAAAACTGGGCCATTATATTACAAATTTTGTCGGCACTTGACAAAGACAGCTTCAAAATCAAAATATATTCAGGTTTGTTTTTACCAGCCCCTCTCCACATGAAAACCAACTGCACTAGCACAGTATACACATTTTAAAGGTGCTTCTCCGATGGGATTTAAACCAGTTTCACTTTGTGAGGATGAGGGAGGTGACTGCAACATAAGAGAACACAAGGCATTAGGAGACATCGTTCTTGGGTGCAGGACAGGTCATGAAATAAATATTATAGTGCATCTTGGTATAAACAGCTAAAAGGTCAGTTTTGTTTTGTTTTAAAAAAGGGCAGAAGCCCCAACATTCCACAATTTACATTTAAAAACTCAAATTACAAAGCACTGAATAAGAATTCCTACTGGAGCTTTTTAAAGTGGAACTCCTTGGACGAGAAAGACCTTAATGTTAGCATTTGTGAAGACATGTTGTAATCATATTAGAACTGTAAAACTTGATCTAAAGCTCCAGCGAGGTTTAATAGGCTGCCTTGACAGCAAGTGGTGCATGTTCTCTTTAGGCAGGGTGATGGTGAAGTCTGACCCCATTGGCCACATCCTGGCCTAAGCAGGCTATTATCTGTACTGAACTCCCTGCAGTCATTTCATGCTAGGAAGTCAAAGATAAGTGCAGTGTGTGAAGTATCCCCAACTAGGACACTTCCTGAAACTAGAGCATAAAAACATCCACTTGTGACTCAATTCAACAAGAGCTCTTTTGGTTTCACCTTAGTGCGCACTCCTTTCCTATCCCCTGCAAAAGGCAAGCTGCTTCCCATCACAATTATTTCAAGTGCACTTTGATTCTTGCCCCTAACAGGTTAAATGTGCATTGTACCATTTTGCTGAAACTGGGCGTCAATATCACTAGATCACAAGTGCAGTAAAGTTTTGGGTCTCCAGATGTTGGATGACAACTCCCATTAACCCCAGCCAACTTAACCAATGGCTACGGTGATGGGAGTTGCAGTTCAACAACTTCTGGGGACCCAAGGTTGAAGAACAGTGCAGTAAAGCACTGTTGAGACACCATTAGCAGCAGCATATGCCTGCACAAGAAAGCATTCAAACCACAGTACTTAGCTTTTCTGGTGGGGTAGAGAGAGAAGAAATAGCAAAGGTTCAGGTCTATTGGAGCAAAAGGGCTCAGATTTTTCAGCTGAAAATACAGTAAATTGGCAAATATTGTGGGTCACTTTGAATACAGCACAAAGTAAGCAAGATACTTCAACCAATGAAATGGTTTTCATGTGGAGAAAGGTTTGCTTGTTTCAGTAGGGCTGGTTTACTAGCAATGCCCATATGAACCATCTGCAGTATATATCTATGCATATATACTATAAAATCAGTGCAAATAAAACAGTCAAAAATGCAGTTCATGTGTTTACAAAGTGCAAAACGCCCCTGAATCACTGCTACTGAGTTAAAACGCTCACCTTCAACATCTTGTAAAATACTTTGCTTCAGCTTTAAAGTGGAATGAAAAAAGAGGCCCATCCATCTGATTCACATTTCAGTGACGTCACTTAAAGTGTATTCCAGCCCTCTATAGCTTTATTCAAAAAATTAAATGAAGCACTCAGTTTCAAAAGGAAAGTCTACATAATCAAAAATTGTTTTTTTAAAAACCTTCATGCCTCTTTTAGACTTTTGCCCGATTTCATTCGGACAGAGCTAAATTCAGAGAATTTCTTCTGTGCTAGGAAAACCATGCCTCCCAACCCCAAAGTGCAGCACAGCAAAAATCCTGCATTACTAGACAGTATTAAAGCTTGCAGTCTGCTAGCAGCATGAAAGGGTTTGCCTTTTTGTATTAAAAAAGGGACTCCTCCCTGTTACAAGACTTTCCTTTCAAAATTAAGGCTAACTTTGTCCTTTTAAGTGCATGGACATGTCCATTCCCACACTAGTCATGGTGCAAAATGCTGTTGTTTGTGCACAGCAAAAATGGACAGATTGTTTTCCTTTGCAAAGGCTTATTGCACTAAAAGATAGCAAAATGTTGTCAGTTCTCTTAAACAAAATAGTTATGTTTCTAAACATTAAAACCAATGTTGCCAATACACGACTTAAATTAAAGCATTATTATTATTACGCTAATAAATATAAAAGAAAAGAGGAAGCTAAACCTCAAAGTACATGTGTGTATATATACACACACACACACACACACACATATATATATATATATATATATATATATATGCAATCACATTAAAGTGAGAGGCAGCAAGTCAACTTTTGAAAAGAGACCTCAACTCTTAGTGTCCGTACTTGAGCAGATTACAGGTGACCCTGTAAAACAGGGGAGGAGGAGAAGAAGTCCAGAAGGTACACACATGGCACACAAGATGGAAAATTAGCTGAAACTTCTGGACAAGAAGAAAGCAGCAGCTTCATTAATCTCATTAGGTTGTATCACTACTGCCAGCATAAAAGTACATTGTTAATTTAGTTATGGTACAGAAATCGACTTGAGCTGAGCAACTCCAAGCAATAAAGACAGACACAAAACACAGCAGTTGGCTAAACCCACATTGGGATTGGTGGATCTGCATGTGCACAATACCCACAGCCTTTCCCACAACATATTCTATGCTGGGGCTGCTCAGTCGTATACACACTTGATATGGTCACAGTCAAGTGCTGAGAGCCACTGAGGGAGGAGTCATATGCAACCCCCACAAGAGTACAAAGGGATAAATACATTTTTGCTCTTTCTCCCTACTTCAGTTCCCCACCCCAACAGCCACCTTGATTGCTCCTTTAAGTTTTAATACCATAATAATTGTTTCTTTTTTGCAGAAAGAGTTGTGCTGCTGAGCAACTTGAGGTAAAGGCATAAAAAAAGGGTTAGACTACAAGAAAAAACACACACAAAGGAAAAGACGATAATGACGGCAGCACTTCCCAATGGAGGCTGCTTCAAAAGCAGTTGGCTGGTTTCATATTGCATAATAAGTGCCGTGTTCTCGGTGAAGTAAACAATCTTCCTTGTGTCAAAACAAGGATAAGGCCCACAACCCCCCCCCAAAGGATCAGCTTCTGCAGTGGCAGAGGTATCCCCCTTCCCCATGAACTGACCCCTCTGGAAACATACACTGTATGTGGCTTAATTCTGCAGTTCTTCCTTTTGTCAAGAGGCTCCGTTCGCATCAATTTTTGTTATAGCTAAGCAAAGTACATGGTGCGTAAGGTGTCTTGGTGAATTTGTACAGCCTTCGCAAGGGCTTGGGGATCTCTCCCATTGCTCTGTCCTGAAACATGGCTTCCTTCAGCACTGCAATGGGGGGGAAAAAAGGAAAAGAATTAGCAAACAGGTTCAGGCCCAGGAAAGAACTGTCATACTCCCTTCTTGCGTTTTTAAGCAACTAAGCAATTCCTGCGTTGAGCAGCCACTAGTAGGTCCTTATGCTAATTCCTTGGCTTCTATACATCAGCCACCAAAAAGATCTTTAAAAACGTTTTGCTCTGTATTCTTTTCAGTTCTCAAAGACATGGAGTTACATTAACACAACTCAGAGATGACCTTTCAATCCTGGTGTGC
Organism: Rhineura floridana; assembly: GCF_030035675.1. Classification (NCBI taxonomy): domain Eukaryota; kingdom Metazoa; phylum Chordata; class Lepidosauria; order Squamata; family Rhineuridae; genus Rhineura; species Rhineura floridana. The sequence goes on from NC_084494.1 coordinate 11,654,001, forward strand.
AACAACAACTATCAGATCACTGGAACACAAATTTTAAACACGTCTATGGACATGTTCACACAGTCATCTAAAGTGGCTCTCTTGGCATGGTAGGAAAGTTTGAAGTGATTTCTCCTGCAACATATGCAAGATGGTGTGTGATGCAGTGGGCTTGCATAGACAATCTTCTATCTTCTTTTCCTAATGAACTGCCAAAAAGGAGAGGGTTCCACAAAACAACCAAGAAAAAGGGGAGAAGTCACTACCAGTATATGAATGAATGAGCAAAGATGACAAGAGGCAATGGAGCATGCAACTGTGATACAATCCAAACAAACAAATGGTCAAAATGACAGTGAAATACACTAAATGTAAATGTACTGCCTTCAAGTCGATTCCGACTTATGGTGACCCTACGAATAGGGTTTTCATGAGGCTGAGAGGCAGTGACTGGCCCAAGGTCACCCAGTGAGCTTCATGGCTATGTGGGAATTCGAATCCTGGTCTCCCAGGTCGTAGTCCAACACCTTAACCACTACACCACACTGGTTACACTACAGATACCAAAATACAGGACAAATCATAATAGACAGTAAAATACACTGCTTATACACTTAGAGGGCAATGGATCACAGAAATCAAGTTCACATACAACTACAACCCAAAAAAGACAGGAATTGTGGGGAGCATTCAGGGCTCCCCACCACACCTACAGAGGGACCCTTTATAAGCAAATGTATGAGCTGTATGTGAGAATTGCAGGAACTCTGGCATGCTGTGACTGAGCCATATTTCTAACAGTGCAAGACTAATAAAGGATGGACTGACAATTACAACAACTTCACCACCTTCCCAATGGAGTTCATTGCTTGCCTGCTGTCATTTGTGCAGAACTCTGTACACGTTTAATCACTGCTTTCTAGTTGGGGTGGGAAAGACAGGGTAACCCTGGTGACCTAAGGGGTCTGTTCTGCAAGTGGGCTCCATGAAGCATCCACGTTCGCCTACCTACCTCTCAAAATTAAATCAGGATTGCACAAAAAAGGGAAGTTAACGAACCCTTCTTATATGCTGACCCTCTGACTATACTCTGTAGTCTCATATGCAGCAGGTTGTGAAATGGTATGAGAGGACTGAGTTGAACAACCAGGAACCCTAGTGCACATGTCTTGGCTATGCAGTTCAAACATGTGAAATGTGAAAATGATGATGTTGACTTTTACTAAAAAAACCCAATTTAAAAGAAATTCTTGTAAGCAGATCAAACTTCTGGCTATTACATAGAAAAAATTCTGGCAACTAGCCCAGAGGTCAAAGCCCCTAGCCAAGCTGGTTGGCAAGACTACCCTTACCTGTCATGTTCTTTGTCTACAAGGTGATATCTTGCTCTGAATGCTACCAGGTGAGCATAATACGCTGGTGCTGGTATAGATACAGATCGTGTGCAGCGCACATAGGTGTGGCAGAGCTGGTACGTTAGAAGCTGAAGCTCATCTGCAGTAAAACAGTTATCATCCCACAGTACATGATAATGTGAGGGACGGCTGGTACCCTAAGGAGAAGGGAACATTGGTGCAAACATCTGATTAACTTTTTGCATCACATTTCTATACAATCCCAAAATAATAGCAATTGGGTTTTGTATGCCAAGGTTACTGATTGAGAGTTCCTGAAAGTACAGTTCTTGCTGATATGAGAAAGGGATTCCGTGCTGCTTTAGCCTCCACACCTGCATAGTCTTGGCCACTGCAGTACACCAAAACATCATCCACTACTACATCCTGCAGAATGCTGCCAAAGTCTATCATGTCACACATTTCTGATGAACCCTTCAAGTATAAAAATATAGGGCTGTACCCAATGTCTGCTGGCCACTAGTGCACGAATGAATTTTAATGTTGCATAGAGGAATCCAATGCAACAATTGTGCTAGCAGAAACTGGTTGCACAACAGAATGCACAATCTGCTGTGCAACAGTTAACAGCAACCTGCCTATGCATTCTTTTGCAAAATAATGTTCCACTGGTGCAAATTATTTCTCCAGTGGAACAAGCATACTGCAAAGTAACTTAGTGCTACATTGGATGCAGTCCATAAATCCCCTGAACAGAATTTCAGGCGTCCTTGGAATAACTAAACAACTTTACTTTGCAAGACCTGCTTCAGTTTAGAATTTGTGAAGCACAACATCACATATTTTCTGCAGCTTCAGAAAGGTAGATGGGTGAATGCAAAGCTGGAAGCACAAATGCTGAAGCTGCAGTGGAGCCGCTAGGGGACAATTCCTACTTTTCTGCCAACATGTGTTCTGCCTTCAAATGTGACAAAAGATTTAGGGTTCGAGCAAAAGTTTTGAGAATGCACTCCTGGGTAATAGGAAGTTTCTATTCCATGGCAAATATCTAATGAGTACACACTTGAGAAAACACCAGAGTTACAAAATCCAGAAACTGCTTTTAGTCAGCCTTTGCTGTTTTCAAAACTGGTTTAAAGCTAAACCACCCAGTAGATTCACTGGTGATGCTGTTCACATCTGCCTATCAATGGCACCAAACTCAGACTGACTTGCAAATACTTCACTCCGTAGCTTTGTGCTTTATTTCCTACCTGTATTCCTGCATGGCTACAGAGGTAAAAATCAAATTCATAAGGATGCGTAATGTCCGTATCTACAGTTGTTCCAGCTGGGATGTTCCCACTTCTTCCAACCTAGAGAGAGATGAATTTCCCCAGGGGAAAAAATAAAAATGTTTAGCATGCCTATTTTTACAACAAATGCACGATAAAGTATTGAAAAAGCTACTTTTATTTCTCCCACTTTGTGAATTATACAGCCAGGAGAGTGGCTGTATACTATAGTCAGCATGGATTTTTCGCATTCCGCAATGTTAAACTCTGTTTCCCATAAGCTCATTTCAAAACAAAACAATATAAAACTTATAGTCCTCAACTTAGAAACGCTTGCTTAACAATCCTCTAAATTTTCATGGTGTTACACAAAATACTTAGAGAGAATCAAGAGTTCAAAGTGCAAAATAGAGAGAAAGAAAACAGACCCCTTTTGGACTTTTGTCTGTCAGAGTTCTCATAATTTGTTGAAATTCATTAAAAATCAGCCATGTTCACAGAGTACCTGTAATCCCATTACTGACCTTGCCCCATACTCTGACCTTCATCTTCTGCAGTTTAAAAGTTTTAAAAAATGCCTAGCTGATTTTTAATTAATTTAAGAATTTTAGCAATGAATTCAATGATAAGGCCAGGCATGCTCAGTAAGAACCAACTGTCACTCACAGCTGCTGGGCTTGCCTAATCAGGGGGCCACACCCACACTAAACCTTTATTTCACTTTAGTCATGACATCCCCCAGAGAATCCTGGGAAGGGTAGTTTGTGAAGGGTGCTGAGAGGAGACTCTTATTCCCTGACAGAGCTCCAGTGGCCAGTGGTTTGTCAGACGCTCTGACTGAAGCTCTGTGAGGCGGACAGGGAATCTCCTAGCAACTCTCGGCACCCTTCACTAACTACACTTCACAGGATTATTTGGGAGAAACCATAACTGTCTAAAGTGAAATAAAGTTCTGGCGTGGATGTGGCCAGGGACAGCTTTGGTTTAAGTTTGGGTGGAAGGCTACATGTGCCTGCTGCAGAATAAAAAGGTGGGGGAAACACTGAAAAAGAATGATACCGTTCACGTTTTCTTTTTGGAAAGGAGCTTCCCCTCTGCCCAGTGCCAATACAATCTCCTCCCCTCCCCCTTCCTCCCCCCCTCCAATTCCTGCCCTCTTCCCCTCCCTACCCCTCCCTCAGGTCAGTTTCACCAATCCTAAGCATGATTGCACAGGAGTAAATCCCAATGAACTCAAAAAGCATGAACATGATCAAACCTGCCCTCCCCCCTCCCTCTTGCCCCTTCCCTTCACTACTCCCTCCCCCTCCCCCTCCAATCCCATCCTTCCCCCTCCCCCTCTGTCAGTTTTACCTATCCTAAGCATGATTGCACAGGAGTAAATCCCACTGAACTCAATAAGCATGTAAATGATCAAACCTGCTCTCCCCTCTTCCCCCCTCCTATCACCTACCTTTTGCCCCTTCCCCCCTCCTTCCCCCTCTCACCCTTCTTCCTTCCCTCTACTCTCCCCTTCCCCTCCCCCATGGTCAGTTTTACCTATCCTAAGAATGACTGCAGGGGAGTAAATCCTTCTGAACTCAATAAGCATGCAAATGATGAGACCTGCCTTTCCCCTCTCCTCTCCCTTTTCCCTTCCTCCTCTCTTCTTCCTCTCATCCCCTCTTCCTTCTTCCTCCTCCCCTGCCCACTCCAGGCTCCCTTCCCCATGGTCAGTTTCTCCCATCCTAAGCATGACTGCATGACAGTAAATCGCACTGAACTGATCCCATGCAAATGATCAATCCATTCTCAGCAAACTTGCACAGGATCCCATTTTTTACCTCCCAGATTAAAAAGCAGAGAAACTCACTAACAGGCAAAAAACCTTGCGGTTTAAGAACGTACCTATAGCCCACAGATATTTCTATCCAACTTTAAAAAGCAGGAAAATGGGCAGCTATAGTGAATGCAGCAGGGGAGCAGGAGACCTGACTTCCTCTCTGAAATATTGTACTGCCCTACAAATTTGTCAAAATGCAAACACAATTTGGGTTGGTCTTTCACAGTCCAATCCACTTCCTGTGTAGCTTGGAAGAATTTGGTAATGTGTCTCTGAGCATATGGTGAGTGGTGGCAACACCTGCAATCAGCCTAAAGAACAGAAACAGGATGTGCTGTGCTGATCTTGCTTTAGCAGGGAGGAGGCAACTATATTAAGACAGTTGATAGAGTTCAGATAGTCACTTTAAATATGTTTGATTTACTTTGCACTTTTAGTGAAGTTTCCTATAGTAAATCATTCTCTTTTGTTTCTGTTTCTGAGAATATGTGAAGTACAGCAACACTCTACAACACTAAAAAAAGCTCCAAAAACAATTGTGGAATAATGGCACTGACTGTTCTGCAGAATAGTTTCCAAGGGAGATGAGGAGTATCTCAGTTTACATAAGATAAAACAGTGGGAGGTGAAATGTATTCTAGCAAAAGTCTAGGTGGGCTCTATGTTTTTAATTGACCATGCCCACCTTTCCTTAAGTGGAGTAGTTTAAACATAGCAGGCTGAAAACATGCATCTTGGGCAGGCCAATTTCATTTTTTCTAACAGCTACAGTCATTGCTTAAGTAGCAACATATTCATTTCCTGTACCAGTGTATGAAATTTGAACCTCGTAACAAATTTATAAAAGTTGTGTTTCTCTATTGCTCTTGTTTAACTGTGAATACCAGATGGGTGGCTTTTTAATGTGTCAACGAAAATGATTTTTTAAAAATGTATATTCCCTATTGTATTTGCATTGCATTTGTTTTGTGATCATTATTTTTTTTTATGAAAACTTGTAAGAATAACCACTTTACAACTAGCAGGATGGCAAGAGAGGAAGGAGATACTTGCTGGTGTTTGGGGTTGGTGCCTCTCAACCCCCTGAGTGCAGGGTGAAGCACACAACAGTAGTACACGGACAGGCCTGATAACATTTGTTTCCACTGATATATTCCACAATACTGAGACACTCCAAACAGTATCTGCATTGTATTGTCATGTATTATTGCTGTTGTGCATTGTTACTGTGCTTACCTTGCATACATTTAACATCACAGAGTTGCCACAGTCTGTTACATTTCAGTTGGCTTCGCTGTTCACAATTCCTCCTGCCCGGAGTATACAAGCTTTCCTGAATCTGGCACTCTCCAGAGGTTTTGGATTACAACTCTTCTCACCTGCCAGCACAAGGGTTGTGGTCCAAAACATATGGAGGGTGCCAGGTTAAGGTTGTGGCTGGGTTGTGTTATACACACACAACACATTTGCACCAGTTGAGGATCACTTAATGCATTTGATGAAATGGGCTCTAAGAAAACATTGTGAACAGCATCATTCTTTTTCAGTGTTTCCCCCACCTTTTTATTCTGCACTGGAATTCAAGCTTATACCAAATCTTATTAAAAATCGGTAAGGACTGTCACTCAAATAAAAGAACTTAAGTCAATTTGTGTAAGTTTTTGTCAAATGATTAAATCTGCAAGTGTTTCTATGTGAGAAAAAAAATCAATAGTCTGAAGGAGGAGTATGTTCTGTTTTAGACATGTCGCAAAAAACCTCATCTTTGCAGAGGCATTTCCCTATTTTCCCCCTCTTCAACAACAGCACTTGCCACCTGCAATTTTCATAATATAGTTTAATATATATTTAATATATATATATATATATGTTTGCGATATATATGTATGTATATGATATGTGTGATATATATATGTGTATATAATATATACCCACATATATGAACTTCTGCTTTTGGTCAACTTAAAAGCTGCCCCCAGTCTAAGTGTACAATCCAAAGGTGGGAACCCTCCTCAGAACGGGAATTTGCATCAGAATCCCATGCTAAAATGAAGGAGGTTTTTTTCTTGTTTGAGTTGGGGATTCTGATGTAAATCCCTTCCCGAATCAGCATGTCAAAATGGAGAGGAAAAACCCTTCATTTTAGCAGCATCTTGCAAGGTGCTTTGAAGTCCTGACTTGGGAATGTCAAAGGTTCTTGCACCTGAAAACATGGTGACATCAGGTTATTTATATCTGGGTGGCTCCGCCCACCCTTCAAATTTGGCCTGCAGGGCTGATCCTAATAAGGATCTGGCCCTTGGAGCCCAAAAGGTTCCCCACCCATGGTCTAGTTTATCAAACAAATTAAACGCCTCAATACTGCAGCCCTATAATAGATATAAAGGTTCTGTGCCAGGTTAAGTAACAGGCTTACGGTGGAGTTCACAGCACTATTTTTTTCCTGGCAGACTCCCCCACATAGCCCACATTGGGGTTATCAGTCTCCTCTAACCCACCCAGGCAGGAAATCTCCCTTGTTAATTTGAATGCTCATCCTTCTATCCCTCTCAGCTTCTCCTCAGTTTCAATTTCCTGCCAACCCAGGCAGACGTCTTTACTTCTTCTCCGTCTTCTGTTTCTGGCTTGCTTTTGGGCTTCGTTGGTTTTTCCCCTCAGGCAGTTTCTCTGTTATCTTATTTACATGTCCTAATTTTTCCAGACCATTGCAAATTTCTCTGCTTTGCTTATGCACAGAGATATTTTCAGTACAAGGCCATGCCCTTTGGGCTTGCTTCAACACTGAGTTTTCACCAAGCATTGGTGACATAACTCAGGCAACAGAAAATGCACAAGACGACCTTTTGATCAGGTCCCCATCACTACTTCAGGCACAAAGCGATATTCAGCAAACGCTGCTCTGTCTGAGGAGTCACGGATTCCTCATCAATGCCAGTAAGAGCCATCTGGTTCACCTAGGAGCCTTGACAGACTCCTCCACAGGGATTATCACCCCTGCACCAGACAGAATAGCCAAGATCCAGGCCTCAGTCTGGTCTCTCACAGTACACAGATTCACAGACCTGATGAGCCTAGAACATCTGCTTGGCCTCCTGATAGCTTGTATGGACCTAATTCCGTGGACTGAAGTTCGTATCAGACAGCTACAGTGGCTCCTGCTTCCCCACTTGGATGCAATTGCAGCCAAAATGCATAAGTCGATCTCGCTTCCTGCAGCTCTCAGACAATCTCCCCAGTGGTCGTTGCCTCTCAGACACCTTCTGAAAGGAGTTCCACTCCTTTCCCCCCAGCAAATTCTGGTCACAACAGCTGACAGCCTTCACCAGCGGCATGCATCTCACAGCCCAGGGGACCCTGGGCACAGGGGAGAGAGGGCACAGCATAAATTGGTTGGAGCTCAGGGCAGTGGCCCTTGCCCTCAAACACTTCAGGCACATACTCCTTCACAAACACATATTCGTCTTAACCGACAGTATTTCAACCAAATGTCATTTGAACAAACAAGGAAGATCCAGACCTCATTCTTTCTAGCCAGCAGGGCAGCATAGAATTCGCAGGACACAATTTGGCCTCTCTGACAGCACATCACAGGTGAGGTGAATGTGACAACAGACGTCCTCAGCAGATATCAGATTCACCCAGGGGAATGGACTCTCAGCAACAGAGCATTGAAACTGTTTCTGGTCCATCTGGGGTATCCAGTCCTCAATTTCTTTGCATCTCATCTCAAGACCCCTTGCTTTTACTCAAAGTACCAAATTCCAGGAGCAGAAGCAACAGATGCACTCAATACTCTGGGGCCTCAGGGCCTCCTTTTTCTTTCCTCCAATTCCTGTCCTTGCGAAGGTACTTCAAGAGGTCAGGCTGGAACAGTCAGAGATCATTCTGGGCCCTCAATGGCCCAAGAGACCATGGTTTTCTGAAATCCTATATCTAGCATTATCTCCTCCACTACCACATCGCCTCTCCACAAATCTTTTCATGCAGCGTCCCAACAAACATCCAGAACCCTGATGGCTCAACCAAGCCTACATTTACTATCTTTCAAAGTAGCAGTCTTGTTGGCTATTATTGCAGCCAGGAGAGTGGCAGTACTCAGTGCTCTGTCCATCCAGGGTGATCTCTGCATTTTTCATACAGACAAAGTAGTATTCAGGACAGACCCTCCTTATATCCCTAAAGTCAATTCTACCTTTCAGAGCTCTGAGGAACTGACCCTCCCTTTCTTTTCCCCTAGTCATCACTTTCATCTGAAAAGTTATGGCACAAATTTGGATCTGAGGCAGGCACTTACAATTTACATTAAATGCACCAAGACATTTAAGTTGACAATTAGTCAGTTTGTTTCCTTCCATGTCTCCACCATGGGGAAAAAGGCCCAATCAGCAACTGTTGCCAAATGGATCAGAGCCTGTATTGCCATAGTTTATTAATCCCAACTGCTTAGGGCTTCTGGTCACATTACAGTTCATTCCACCAGGCAGCAGCAACCTCTGCAGCTTTAGCCGTCAACACCAGCATTGGAGAAATCTGCAGAAAGCTGGGCAGTACGATCTACATTCACTAGACACACTATAAAGTGGACACGTAAGCTTCTGTTGGAGCAGCCTTTGGATGCCATGTCCTTCAATCAATACTACATAGTGAGTGGAGCTGCAAGTTCCCACGCAAAACGGACTTAAGCTCTGGTAGGCCCCAATGTGGGCTATGTGGGTGAGTCTGCCCAGAAAATGGAACGTTGGTCACTTACCGCGCAGTGTCTTTTTCTGGCAGATGAAGCCCACATAGCCATGCCTCATCCTGCGCTCATTCACTCACTCTGTCAATGCACAGGTTCTTCCTATTAGGTTACATGTTACACTGTTCAGTTTTTTCGGGCACGGCCCAGTTCTGTGTTGTTTTTCTAAGGTTTTACTCCACAGGTCCACAAAGTCTTAGGGCTGGGCCAGAAGGGAAAAGGAGGAGATGCTGAGAGAGACAGGAGGAGGAGCATTCAAATTAACAAGAGAGATTTCCTGCCTGGGCTAGAGGAGGCTGATAACCCCAATGTGGGCTATGTGGGCTTCATCTGCCACAAAAAGACCCTTCACAGTAAGTGACCAACGTTTCAATTTCAATGTGCATGTCATTTCCCCATCAGTCCCCGCTAAACCTTTTTTAATATGTACATCCCCACAGTCCCCTCCACTTCTGCCCATTTCTTCTCTCCCCACCCCCACCCCGGTCTTCTCCTCCTCTGGAGATTTGTTCCGTCACATAATCTTACAGAACCTGACTTATGAATAGAAAGTGAACACCAGGTAAGCAGCTGCTGTTTAATTATAACTGCTCTCAAATATTCTTTATTTGTGAACAAGAAATGTCAGGAATGTGGTATGGGTAAGACTATCAGTTCAAAGCTTCAGCTATCTTTTGCCTTTGTGACCAACATGAAAGAGTGCTTTGGCTTCCCTAATCTAGTTACTTCAAGGATGTGTGGGAGGGAACCATGTTCCAAACAGATATGCTACTGCTGGGCAAGCAATTGGAGAAGTTGGGAAAATATTCTTCAGGAGGCTGCTCCAATTGCCTCCCTCCTAAACCAAGGGATGTATTTGTAAGAAAGAACTGAAGGCAGGTGGTCTGCTGGGAGCCTTTCCCTCTCCTGCTACCACAGAGGAACCAAAACAGAGGATATAAGGAATACATTTCAGTGAGTGGGAAAAACCTGCTCTGTGTAGCTATCCTAGTTTTCATGCATGAAAGGAATTCCTGAACTGGGCTGTTGACAACATTGCTTGCTACTCAATGAATTAGAAAGGTCAGGAGTTTGATTGAAGTCTGTTAAGACAGAGTAGAGGTTCATAATAAAGTGACGTTGGAATGTCATTTTGTATCTGTCAATTTTGTCTACTTTTGAAATTGAACAGTAAAACATATAGAAAGCATAGAAATATATAGGCTTCTACCAGGTCAGACAATAAGTTCATCTAGCCTGGTATCTTGTTCTTTGACCCTCAGCAGATTTCCAGGGTCTCTGCTACCCAAGATTCTTTTCACTAGAGATGCCAGGGATTGAACTGGGGACCTTCTGCACACAAAGCAGTTACTCTACCACTGTGCCATGGCTCCTCATTTAAGCATTTACAAAGTGGGGGAGATTAAGCTGTTGTAGCACAGTGGCAAAGAGGCAGGAAGTCCTCAGTTGAAATCTTGGCTCTGCCATCATCTCTCACTCTCAGTATCCCAACATGGGGGACAAGATGAACAGCCTAATTTACAGGGTTGGTATATAGATTACAAGAAGATGAGGCATGTGTAGTACTGTGAAGATTTTAAAGCACTATATAAATGCTCATAATTATAAGATTGCACATTATTCTGCCACCCATTTGGAGGAAACAACACTCAAATTAAGCAAGTCTTACCCTTTCTGTTCTATCTGCACAGAATAGCCTTGTATGATGTCTCTTCTGAACAACAATATATGTTATGCCAGGCTGGTAATCCTTTTCGAGACTGATACAGGCCTCTCTAATTGCTAGCAGCTCATAGTACAACACCTACAGTGCAGAAACAGAATGGTTAGCTTACTCAAAGAGCAAATAAAACAAGAAGCTAAGCACACGCTTATTTCTCAGCCTCAACAAATTAACAGAATAAATCTATTTGAGAAGCATATCCCAAAAATCCATGCACATGAGATCTTATGAAATTCAATGTTCTTCCTAATAAATTATATGGAGGATTCAGGAAAACACGAACATAAGGAACTAACCTCATATATGGTAAAGCAGCAAGAATAGTGTATGAAAAGAAGTTTAGATCACAAAGGATAGTGATAAACTAGCAGACAGAAAAACTCAAAGAATTTGCCCTAATGGCAAAACTGACATATTTAACAAAGGGGAAAAGACTACAGTGAGGTGCCCTTACTGGAAGCCTTTTACTGAACATTTTAGAAAAAAATCATTGTTTCACTGACCTGTCTGTGTGTGTGTGTGTGTGTGTGTGTGTGTGTGTGTGTGTGTGTGTGTGTGTGTGTGTGTGTGTGTGTGTGTGTGTGTGTGTGTGTGTGTGTGTGTGTGTGTGTGTGTGTGTGTGTGTGTGTGTGTGTGTGTGTGTGTGTGTGTGTGTGTGTGTGTGTGTGTGTGTGTGTGTGTGTGTGTGTGTGTGTGTGTGTGTGTGTGTGTGTGTGTGTGTGTGTGTGTGTGTGTGAGAGAGAGAGAGAGAGAGAGAGAGAGAGAGAGAGAGAGAGTGAGAGAGAGAGAGTGAGAGAGAGAGAGAGAGAGAGAGAGAGTGAGAGAGAGAGAGAGAGTGAGAGAGAGTGAGAGTGAGTGAGAGAGAGAGAGAGAGAGAGAGAGATGACGTTACACACATGGGGCTTTCCCTCTGCACGTTTCGTGCGCCAACCCCACCACCTAACCTCAGGCACCCACCACGCCAAACCACCCAGTGGCTCCAGGCACTGCTGCGCGGCTACCACCACCTCAGCCTCTCATTTTCCTGATGCTGGCTCCTCCCCCAGGTTGCCAAAGCACCTCCCCCCAAAGAGAAGAGAAGCAGAGAGGTGGGCAGCGTATGCAAGCTGCACAGGAAGGCACAGCTGTGTAGGTGGGGCTGCCTTGCTCTCCCAGCTTCCAAATGCCACTACCGGTTACCAGAAGGGAGAGGGGCATGGGCAAGGCAGTGGGAAGCTTGGCGTGATGTGGGAGGAGCATCAGATTGGTTCTGCTGCTGTGCTGCACCATGCCGAGCTGCCTCCTGCCTTGCCTCTATACCTCCCGGTAACAGGCAGCGATGTTTCAGAAGCTGGGAGAGCAAGGCAGCCCTGCTCTCCAGTACTGGTAGGCCTGGGCAGCTCCTCAGCAACCATCCTACTCTCCTGCCGTTTCCCTCCTCCTCACCCTCCAATGGTGAGGCAGATGGCGGTGGCAGCAGCAGCAAAGCAGGAAGCTTGCTGAGGAACTGCCCCAGCCTGTTGCTTTGTGGCTTGCCCAGACCACTGTCTGTCATCACCCTCTCTCAGCCTCCTGGTCTCCAGCCAGCCTTGCCTCCCTCCCTGCCTGTCTCCCTTGGTCACTGGCCTCGGCCACCACCATTGCCATATCTCCACAGCAGTTAAAAGGCTGCCATGTGAGTAGTGTGATGCCTTACATATTATTATATAGGAAGATCTCACTCACGCACAGAGTTTTAACAATAAATTATTGACAATTTTAAAAAATACTCATACATTACTCAGTTTCCTTTTAGAGACACAAATGTTCTGGGAAGTGTGCCTAACCTTTAAGTCTACTAAAATGTAGCAGACATTATAGTATTTACTGGTACAGAACTTCAAGGTCTAAGTATAGCAGAATTGCAAAACAGACAATATAGATTAGTGTTGAGCTTGCAGTTCAGCTTGGAAACTAGCATCCTGGTGCAGCTGTTAGAACAAGTGTGTTTAAACAACCAGTATCTAGTCCCACCCAAGCGACAGGTCATATGCTTGATATGGTGCTTTGCTCTGCTCTGGGCAGAAGGAGGGCGGTCTGGTAGTGGGGAACTTAATGTAGCTCCCTTGTTGAGGATGGATCACTACTTGGTCCTGATACTTCAGGGACAGAATAGAGACGTTCTGCTGCCAAGTTGACAGCTCCTCTGCTGGTATGGAGAATGAGGGTCTCGAGGAAGGAGGACATCTTTCTGAGGAAGAGGAAAACACTCCTTTAAAAAGGAAGTATTCCTTGGGTGACAAATTAACATCCTCTTGAGCAGAGAATATGCCTCTAGGGCAGGGGGCTCCTCGTTATGGGCAATTTGATCATTAGGCATACAGAGAGTAGGGTTGTGACATATGTGTTGACTGGATATAGAAGTTGGCACACATCACATGTAGTCTAGCTAGGCTGAGAGGAATCAGTATTGTGGTGCACACAGGCATCGATGACAACGGGAAATGTAGAAGTGCAGTCTGGCAAGCACGCTTAGGTTGCTAGGCAGGATGATGAAATCCAGAACCTCCTCAGTAGAATTCTCAGAAATACTCCCTGTATCATGTGCAAGGCCAGCTAGACAGGTGGAGTGGAGGACTTTCAAAGCATAGATCAGATGGTGCTGGGAGAGGGACTGAGATTTGTTAGGCACTAGGAAACATTCTGTGAAAAGCCGACTGGCAGGAGGTTCAGTCCAGACCTAATCAAGTACTTCACGTGATACATAATTTATGGAATTTACTCCCACAAGATGTAGTGATTGATGGCCACCAAATTGGACAGCTTTATAAAAGGGGATTGGAGAAATTTACGGAGGAAAAGTCTATTAAATTATTATCACTCATGATGGCTACATGAAACTTCCAGGTTTCCTCTGATTACCAGTTGCTGGGGAGCAACAATGAGAGGATTATTGCCTTCAGGCCCTGCTTGCAGGCTTCCCAGAGCCACCTGGCAGGTCTGTACAAGTCCTGGCTGACTTTTGGAATGAAGAAATGGATGGGGTTATTGACATGATCACTTCTCAATGCCCTGTTCCATTCAACCAGACACCAGCTTGAACACATTTTATCCATTTGAAATATTTGCACACTACATTGTAAAAGGGTAGATTCTTGACAGATTTTAGAATCTACTCTATGGTAATGAAAGTGCCAGAGCAATTTTACTCTGATATCTGTGCAACATTAGCCAGTGTGGAGCTCTTTTAAGTGGCCAAGACAGGAGTGGGGCACTTTAACAGGTGAGCAGGGCACCCATCTCTCAATCACCCTATGTCACCATGATGCCAGGTGGCTCATTTTTTCTTTGCAGCTCGGCTTGAACTCAAGCTGTGCCACAGACGAAGATCCCAGACAATGCAAGCAGGGCTTGACGTCACCACTTGTACTAGTGACTCTGAAGTGTAGTGATCACAGCAGGACTTGAAGTCACTGAGATCACCTGACTAGCACTGTCTTGAAGGCCTGTTTTTTTTTCTTTTTCTGCAGACATCAGCTATACCCCAGAGCTCCAGTCAGGAACTCTGGAGTGTAGATGATCCTTGTGGGGCTTGCATTTGGTGCTAAATTAACACGGCACCAAATACAAGCCTTGCTTTCCAAAAAAACAACCACAAGCACATTTTAAGGTTCCTAATTGTCCCTTTGCAGCCACGTTTTCCCCTGCCTCAAGCATGATATTACACACTATATTAAGAATGGCTTGGGGGAAAACAGCCTCAGGGTACAATTTAGGCTCTTTGCTGGGCCTAATAAGGGCTAGGGTCCAGAGGTTCTACAACATTGGGTTAACTGCTTATCTTTTCTCTATTTTTTTTAAAAAAAACCCTGTTGTGCAACAGTAAGTCATGTGACATGCTGCATCTGAATTAGTTTTATGTTTGTTTGTTTTTAATGGTTTTATAAACTATGTTTGCTGCTCTGAGGGCATCTTTTATGGCCAAAGATGAAGGATATAAACAAATACCTGTCGAAACTGCCCTTCCGACACCCCATCACGGTAGAAAATTATTCGTGTTGGCTTGAAGCGTGTTGACTTGTAGAACTGGATGAGAAGTTCTCGAACCATGGAGGCCAAGTCTTGGATGATCTCCTGGCGGGGTTTTTGAACTCTCACTGTGGCACAGTACCTGCTTGGATGGGCATCCATGCTACCTACAACCTAAAACAAAAGAGGCATATCAAGAAAGATAGTCAAGAGGAAGAGAGTTTCCCAATGTAAGGGCATCATTTAAACAGGAGACACTAGAGAGTGACAGTTGTTGAAAGCTGTGAAAAATGCTTATGGTTGAATTTGCTATATAAAAAGCTTGGAAAGTAATCTAAGAATTGAGTATATTTTATTCATTACAGTACCAATCTTTGGTGAAGAAAACTGCATATGTTTCATCACTGCATGAATAATGCATGGGTAATTTGTCATATTAAAATCTGATGGATCTCCCAAGACTTACACACAGCAAAAACACACATGGGGAGAAAATGAATCTGATAGCACTGGCAATCCTAATGCAGGGGTTGGTAGACTTCAGGCTTTTGAAATCTACTTTTTTTACTAGAATGCCAAGATCCACCAACCAGAGCCTGGAGTAAAAGACATGCACTTAGAATTAAAGAATTCTAAATCCAGGAATAGATTTTTGTACCAGAACTGAAGGGAGCTTCATAGTCTTTCCACAAAACAAATCCACTCCTGGAGTTACTCCAAGCTGTCTTCATTTCAGCAGCATTATTTTGCTGGAGTGGGAATTAATTTGGTGCTGAAGCTATTGTTAATAACTGCGAGTCAGAAATCTTTGCCAATCAACTGCAAATCACCTAGAAATCTACCAGAAACCCAGATCTACCTTCTGCTCAACCCTGTCATAATGGCATTATCTACACACTGGCCTCATTCACATGCAATGCTAAACTACGTTTTAGTGTAATATTTATGACCAGGAAAGAACAGAAGCAAGGCCTTAGGCTTGAGTGCTCCACCATCTTCTCCTTCGGTATGGCAAGGAGGACTTTGCTAGCATTTACTTTCAGTTTCATAAAATCCAAGTTTTATGCATATAAACTGCAGATATCTGATTTGGTAAACAAGCCAGCTTCATAACCCATGGCTTGAAGAGTTTCTTGTTTAAAAGCTGTCCAAAGGTTGCTCTAAACCATATCTCTGGTTCATGCATAATGCTCAGCTGTGATTCTGTCAAATGCTAGCGAAGTCCTTCTTTTTGGTGGGCAGGACGAGAGGAGAGCTGATACTTTGCCTGGGTTCCTTCCTGTTTGTGCACAGAACATTAAGCATGGTGTAGCATTACATGTAAACCAGACCACTGTAACTTCCCCCACCGTTTGACATTGTAAAATCAGAAAACAGACATGAGAGTGGCCAGTCTATTGTGGCACATGGCTTTCAACATCAGCGCTGCATCTTCATTGCTGCCAACTGAAATTCACCCATCAGCAGCCCAACTGGGCAAGAGACAAGTGTGGGTTGAACACATGGAGCCTGCAGGGACTGATTGTGCCAAACAAACCCTTATGGTTCATATTAATGCCCCATCTTGAGTATAAGTAACCTTGGAGCCTCAGGTGTCATTCATTTTGTATCAAGGGCGGTTTTTATTATGCTGGAAAACTAAGCAAAAAACAAGGCATGGAGAACTAATGAAATAGAGACAAGGGGCTAAATTAAGGTAGTCAGTCCTTCTGAGCATTCTCTCTCATATCTATCCAAGCTATTCAACAGAAGGTGGGGGGGTGTTAGTGGAACACACAAAGTATGAATACAACTCACAGCAGCGATAGATGGCTTCTTTCCATCCCCAGCAGGTGGATGAGTAACATCTGCTCCCAAGAAGATCACTGGTTGATGGAACACAGAAGGTCTTAAAAAAAAAGCAACAAGTCAACCTCAAACCCAATTTTAATCTACAGCACTGCTCAGAAGGGTCCTGGACTATGCATCTGACATTTTAGAAGGTAAGAAACTACTCCTGCAATGTATCTGCAGGGTCAACAATCTTCATAAGGAAAATCTAACTGCATATTACAGAGTTTAGCTTTTTAGAACCAATTGTAGCAGATTCTGGATGCATCAGAATTCCCCTGCTTAAAATAAATATACCTTCCTCTTTGCTGCAGGGGGGGAAAGCCTGAATACATGGAGAGTTTAGTAAAGATGGGCAAGCCAGAGGATTCCACAGTGTGTAATGCTAGGAGGAGTGGGACCATGTGCAAGTGCATTCTTACTGGATAACCACAGCCAACCCCACATTTCTGAGATTGGGGCTGATCATTCAAGTTGGTGAGTGTGCATTTGTGGCCAGAGAGAGGTGCAATACATTGTTCACTAAGTATTATATTGCTCCCTATATAATTCCTCAGGGATAGGCTTTTGAAAGAGTTCCTTTAGTCAGAATTTCTTTTTTAAACAGTAGAGAGAAAATGTTACTGGTTTACTTACTGCTTGAGAATGATATTTACTGCTATGTTTGCTCTAGCAGTCCAGATCAGACAAAGAAATTATCCCACAAAATGGAGTTCAATCTGCCAGGGATGATCTATGCTAAAATGTATCTTTCAACTTGATTATATCTGTATTTTTGTGATGACTTTTTTTAGCAAATGAATTAGACTGTCAGGTCAAGCATACTACATTACTAAGGCTATCAGTAAATTAAAAAATCTTTACCACTTGAGATTTTGTTAATCAATTATATTTGCATATGAGCAGAATTGTTCTGAAGAAAAAAACCCTAATTTATTTGTTTTTAGATGAAGGTTGGGGGAACCTGTGGCTGTCCAAATCCCATCAGTCAGGGATAATGAGAACTGTAGTCCAACATCTGGAGAGCCATTATTCCCCAGTCCCAGTAGATGATGCACACACATGTTAAAGGAGGCATTTAAGAAGAGGCATTCCCCATACTGTGAGAACAGGGAAACACCTCTTTCTCAGATGGCACTAGCCGTGTGAAGTTTTTATAAAAAATTGCTGTCTTCAACAGAGAGCACTTTAAGACAATCAAAATGGTTTTTAATTAATTAATCCAAAAGATCAACAATTAAATCTTGCATCCCTATATATTTATATATCTATATATAAAAATAGAACAGTTGCTATAGCACAGTGGGGAGGAGAGCCTGGCTGGGAATCTAGAGTCTGCAAGTTCAAATCCCTGCTCATGTCTCCTGGGTATAAAGGGCCAGCTAATCACCCACAGTGAGTGGCTCAGGGGTTACGTGCCCTGCCACCTGTGCAGCCGTGGGCAAGCTGCATAGTCCCAAGGAGCCCAGTTGCCCCCCAGCTGGCAGTTGTGGACAGGGAAGAGGCTGGCTTGTGCAGCTGTGGCAAGGCTCTATAGCCAGCTGGTGAGGACTAGCCTCAGAGGGAGGCAATGGTAAACCCCCTCTGAATACCGCTTACCATGAACACCCTATTCATAGGGTCGCCATAAGTCGGGATCGACTTGACGGCAGTCCATTTCCATTTTTTCATATATAAAAATAAATTTCTGAAAACTTGCCTCATCTGTAAAAAAGATTTTTACAGTGTACATATGTAGACTAGAATTATAAAAATTGCCTTAACGCTAAGGAGAGATTCTTACCGTTGATGAGGTACAAGGATGTTGTTGATTCCTCCAAGTTTTACATTAATCTTTAGGCACAAGTTAGAGAGAGTTTGAGGAGATGTTTTTATGACATTCTTGACTTGAACACACTGCGTGGCCATCCCCAAAAGGGTGTCTCCCACACGCTTCACCTCCGCTGAGAAACAAGCATTGATATCAACAGACGTTACAGCATAGTTCTAAAATCTGTCCTTACAATGCCAGTTTACTTAAGTCATGCCCAATGCAGGGTGTCAGAGACAGATATACTATGAAAAGACATCCCAGCTCTACCTCTAATACTCTGAAGAACAAGGATCCCCCCTGAAAGAGAAATCTGAAGGGACTTGAAGTCACACTGGTGAGGGAGGAGGGGCTGATCTTCTGCTTTTCTTCATCTGCTTCTTCTATATCTCAGTGGGGCTAATCTTCCCTAACAGTTGGGAGAGGGACGCAAGGAAGCTTAGCTGGAATGAGAGAGATCAGCAGTAGAAAAAAACCCAAGCTAGTAGCTTCTTCTTCCTTGGAAATATGAGTTCAAAGCTCTCCTTCTAGACAAGAGGCTTATCTTACCCCAGAGATTTGTCCCTCCTCCAGTCTGTCTATTTCTGAGGCTCACAACATAGCAAGGCTTTGTAAAACGTGTCTGACCTATGTTGTGCTTCCAACTGTTCACTTCTTACAGCACCTAGCTATGCTAAGATTACAGTCTGAAAGCCTGCAAACAGAAGACATCTAAAAAAATGAACTCAAATACAGTTTTCTGATATTTACTTACCATACACTGGTGTCTTCCCTGGGAGGATGACTATGATGAGCTGGAGCCCTGAATATGTGTTTTTAAGATGTCGGAACATGGGCTCCACACTGTCGGCACCTTGTGCATATTTACAGAAGCATGGTTGGCCCTGGATTGGCATTCCCGCATCCTTGGAGATTTTGCGCAGCTGGTCTGTAAAACCTCTAGGGAAAACAAGAGCAATATGAAGCATCCACACACACCCTCCAAAAGCTTATGCAGACCTTCTTTCAATCTCTAAAACTGGGTAAATGGATCACATACTTCCTCCAGTTACTTCTCCTTGTAAGGAGAGCCTTCATTGGGATTCGTAGTTACAATGGCACCGTTAAGTCAATTTAAACTGTCATTTCAAATCCCTGTTAAAGTTAATCACTGGTTGGCATTAACCATGTTTAATAGTGGTGTCGAGATAACTTTTAACCACAGGTAAGGCTGGCAGGGGCAGCTAAAGGAGGAACTACAAACAAAGGGATAGGATGATTGACTACATGTTCCATCAGTCAGATTTTTATTGTTTGTAGCCAATGGCTATTACAACGTAACTCTCAAAAAACAAACTGATTATCAGAAGTGCAAATTGTCAAAACATTAAATTGTAAAATTCCCCAAATCATTTAGATTAAAAGATCCCCTTGGAAGTAGACATTGTTTTGGGTAAAAGAAGTAGCCCATGAATGACTTGTACCTCTCTGTTCTCTTTCTTTATGTTCATTTTTATATGGTGTTAGTTACTTAATAATAAAAACTATTTCTGTTAAAAGTGGACCATAACTTTCATGCCGCTAGTGCATATAAACCCTACAGGTACCCAATTTGTCTACAGCAGCAAGCATACATCTAACTTTGAAATCATGTGATTGACCTTCTAGACAATTCTGAATAGAGGAATCTATTCCTCGATGAATTGTATTAAGAGGAATACAGGATATATGCACAGTGTCTTCAATCTAGTCTGATCTGCATACACAAAGATGGTCATTAAAATTTAATTTTAGTATACCAAACTGCGGTATACTAGAATTCATACTAGTTTAGCATCTTCAGCAAAAACAACATCATTGATGTTATGGTCAGAGATACTCGATGACATAACACGGGAAATTAACTTGACAAACTGTTACACAATTATGCCGTCTTCTCTATTCTGCAAGTCTAAACAACAGTACTGAATTATGTCGCCTGACGTTAGCAAGTTTTTGCTAGCATAGAATCATGGATCTGTGAATGTGTGCTTTTAGAGGAGACCTACTTCAGTTCCGAGTAATGCATCAGGTGCATTACATGTAACTGAACTATTCCATGCAGGATCTTGTTTTGCAGCATAGCCAATTCACCTCTACTGGTTCAGAGTGCTGCACTATTTAACATAGGAGACCCAGTTTTAGCAACTAAATTTTTGTCATTGGTTCTAATAATCAATGGCCCTTAGTATGTCTTGGTAGCCACCAATAAACAGGCAGATGAAATTTTAATTGCCTCTAAATGGATGTGCCATGGAGTATTTTTGCAAAAATGAAAACTTTCATATTATAGCTTTTTAACATTTTATACACCTATACAATATAAAACAAATGGGGGGAGATAACTGTAAAAAGACACTGTACATAGGTACAGGGGGGTGAAAGAGCGCATTCAGTTAGTGGCTCAGGTCTACAAGGTATACACTATTCAACCTTGTCTTATGTAAAGAGGTCTGTGTAGGGAACCCATTTAGCAGAGAATTTCCCATCCTGTCACTGTTTGTAAAAAGTCACTTTCTTGTATGCAGCTAACAGTCATATCTTCCAACTACTGCAAAATTGGGGGAGTTGGGGAATAACTCTTTCCAATATTGGGCTGTTAGTCATTTTGCCACCTTTCCTGCATGTAGGAATCAGTTGTGATGCCCCTCTGCCAGATTTCAGGCTGGCATATAATTCAACAAACCACTCATGTCCCTAAATCTCAGAGATTTGTCTGGAATAAGGCTGATGTGGCTGGTGACCTCTGACCAGTACATTATCACATGGTGCAATGCTGCCAGCATTTGTGGTTTTTCATTTATGCTCTGAAAATTTTTTTTGTTGTATCAGATATAGCCTGATATTTAGAGAGACTAATTTCACAGAGGCCAAAATTATTTTCCACTGCTTTCCATGTTTCAGTTCCCCACTCCATTCCATCAAGGTCAAGTTTTGTCCTGGCTTGGAATGTTGCAGTGAGACTATCAGATCCTCCAGTAGGACTGGAGTTTCCAAGGCATGTAAGGCCTCTGGTTCAAACAGAGTGGTCAAAAGATGTTTTAGTTGTACCTGTTGCTAATCTGCCCATTTTGGGAAGGCATAAGCCTGTGCTAGTTAGTGAAGGGGAGTAACTTATCATTTGGACCAATCAGCTGGTCTATTCCATGTTTTGCGAACAACTACAGCAGTTGGGTAACTTGATGGTGTCTCTTTAGACCCAAGAGTATTCAGTCCACAGTGTGGGGCAACATAATAAGATTCAAGCAGCTCATGGGGCATCATTGGGTAATCTCATATGATGCTATTGATGGGTGGCTGCCAGTAAGCATGCTTTGTGGTACATCCCAGGTCAGGAAAGGCAAAGCTCTCTTCTGAGATTGGCAACTGTAATTTAAGGGAGAGCCTTGGTGGAGCCCCAGAAAACTTTAGAGAAAAGAGTGTTGATGCATTTAAAGTAACACTGAGGAATGTGTAGAGCCAAGCCCAGTAGGACTTAAATGTGGCAGGGAAAGGCATAGCGCAAGGGTTCTCGCACTAACAGACAGGTGAGTTTTAATGTAGCACAACAGAGGAATCCAACACAGTTGCGCTAGTGGAAACTCATTGTATAACAGATTGTGCAATCTATTGTGCAACAAAGTTACCAGCAACCTGCTTTCTTGGGTGACAATGTTCTGCTGGTGGAAACATTTCACCAGCAGAACAACTACATCACTGACTTTACCTAAGGGACATACTGGATACAGTCAGACCATTTTATGTGGACTGATCCAATCCCATTGGGTTAAGGGAAGGTGTGGCCAGCCATCTAGATTTGTCAACACCTTACTCAGGATCCTGTCAATATTTAGTTCTATCATCCTGCCTATATTTTTGCAGATCTGAATTCCCAGATATGTAAGAGCCACGCGGCATTTGTGGAATTGCTAGTTATCATAGACTTCCAAAGGGAAGGAGTCCAGACTTGGACCAATTAATACTATAGCCTGAAAGTTACCCATATTCTTCTATCAGCACAGTTACTGAAGATGTAGTGTTTATGGGATCGGTCACAAAGAGCAATATGTTGACGTACCAGGCCACTTTTATGTTCCATTTCGCCAAATTGCACAACTGGGATCTTAATGCTTTGTCATATGACAAAACATCAAGGGTTCTATGCAAAGATCAAATGTAGCCTCAAGTACTTAAATGAATTATACTGTTTGATGATATGACAATTCAAAACACACTTCTGCTGTTTATGTCTTCTGGAAATCAACACTTCAGTTTTACTATAATAGATTAATATTGGCCTTACTGTAATTAATAGAGAAACCTTGTTCACTTTCCAAATTTGGAACATATTGTAATCTTCTCATTCCTACTTGGAATAATCAAATAAGAGCCACATTGTCTGCATAAAGCAGCACTGGTTTAATTACCAATTGAGGTGGGAAAACATGTAAGGACCCATGATGGAACATGCAATCATACAGCTCATTTGCACTCCCTTAATCATGGATAAAGAACTGAGGAAGTTGCATATATATAGGATCCTCCAATGATGCCAGAGAGCTCAAGGCAGGCTGCTGAGTTAGTGAAACCACTTGATACCTCTGGAGAGAGAATTCCTGTTGTGCCTATCTGAATGGTAACCATGCCTTCAAATCTGGCCAGTGAATTTCAGTGACAAACCAAGAAAGCAGAGATGTGGAAAATCAGCTGTTAGCAGTAAAATATATAAATAAATCCTATCTGAACAATTTTAGCTGCAAAGGTGGGTCAGTCTCACAAACTTTAAGGCAGAAGCACAGAATTCAAACCCTCTTCCAATCAGCGACTGACCATGTCATAAAAAGAATGCAATACAAGGGTAGGGGGAGAAACAGCTTATTGCCTGATTAGTGGTTGGCTTACTTGAGTATTTCTTCACGACACTGCCTCTGCGTTGCAAAGCAAGCAATGGCCCACATCTTGATTTCCACACCAGTATGAAACTGTTTCCCTCGCATATCCCACACACCATGGCTTGGTGTTGCAACGGTTCGATTCTAAGGAAATAAATGAAACCCCCATAAAAGATATTGATATACTGGAGATCATTCCACAGAGGCATAAACTCAGACGATTCTATGAGGAAAGAACCACTAATCAAAACTATAATTCTATCTAATATGACATCAAAGGACACACCAAGAAGAATTTCTTACCCGCCCTCCATACTGCAGCATGGGAGCTGGGAGCACACGTCCCGTCACATGAGCCATCTCATCACGGACTTTAAACTGAAATTCCTGAACAAATGGGTCAGCATCATAATTTGCACTTCTCACCTGGGGTAAAAGCAGAACAAAACAGCCATGTTGAATATAGCTGTAATTGCAAAGGTGCTGATATAGGACTTCCTTTCTCTTTCTCTAAGCTCAAAGCCAACGATGTATTCAAAGAAGGTCTTTCTGTGATTTTTCAATGTACTGTAGAGTTGGCTGCCTTAAATTATGAGCCTTTTGAAAAATTTCCCACTATTTTTTACTATTTACTCCGTTTGGAGACATTTAGAAACTCAATAAAGATGGCTGCCCATCAAAAGCCACACTATGCCCTTAAGACTGAATGCCCACAATAAAGCTGGCACGGTTAAGGCATGCCAATTTCCTAGATGGGTGGCACACAAGGACAGCACATACCTTTTACCACGCCCCAAATTCGTTTGAGTGGAGGCTGCCTTCTGGTAGATGTCTAAGAGCAATCTACAGCATCTACAACTGTGAATACAAGTGGAGTTTCTTCCAAAAGTTCAGTCTAAGCCTCAACAGATGATGACATACTACTATTATTGCTATTATTTATAGCATTTGTTAAGTCACTTTAAAAGAGGACTCAGAGTGACTTAACAGCAAGATTAAAATGCAAACAAGTAAAATCAATTAAAAGCCAAATTAAAAATATACAATACAAAATTCCTACTATGCTCATCCAATACTACAATAAGGATATACAAGTCCTACCCACTAGAAGATGAGCACCACAGTAGAGGCTAACTTAACCACCGAAAACATGAGCAAATAAAAATGTCTTAGCCTGGCACCTGAAAACTAACAGTGAAGGTGCCAGGTGTGTTTCCCTGAGAAGAGCATTCCACAAAAGGGAGAGTACCACTGAACAAGTCTGTTCTTGTGCAGCCACCCTCCACACATGACCCTTGGATGAGGCACACAGAGAAGGGCCCCTGATGAAGACCATAGGGTCCAGGCTGGTTTGTGTGGGGTGAGATAGTCCTTGGGGTTCTGAGCCCATAAGGCTTTATAGGTCCAAACCAAATGAGCCTGGAAACTAATCAGTAGCTGGTACAGTTGAGCCAGAGTTGATGTAATAAGCTCAGACATTCTGGTCACAGTCAGTAATCCAGCTTTTGAGTTCTGCATTAGTTGCCCTTTCTGAACAGTCTTCAAAGGCAGCCCCATGTATAATTCACTGCAGTAATGTAACCTAGAGGTTATCAGAGTGTAGTCAACTGAAGCTAGATTATCCCTGTCCAGACAGAAGAATACATGATGCAGATAGGGAGCACAACATCATATATGATATTCTATACGGGGGAGGGGATGCACAAGACCAAACGTTTCTTGCGCCCTATAACATGTATAGTTTAGACACCAAAGGACCGCATGTAATAGGCCTCTCTTGACTGACAAACCAGAGACTTGAACACTGCTGGCATAGCAGCTTACTGAAGGCTAGAACAAATTAGCCATAGGCCTTGACATGCATCCTCTGTATTTTTGAAGGGAAGGAGATAATAGTTATTCAAAGTTTCACCAACAAAGCACGTTAGCCCAAGTGCTTGTCCTCACTAATTTATTTCAGAGGTAGGGATAACAGGTATTAATCAGCAGCAACACATTCTACAACATTAAACTGAGAAGATGGCCAAAGGGAGGAAGCAGGATTTGAAAGTAAACCAGGAAATACCATATTTTATCTCTGTTACTCAATACAAGGGCATACAATTCCTCTTTCCAATTCAAACTAACCAGCCTGCTGATTTCTTCTTGTCTATCTGGGGCAGATCTTGCTGTTGCTTTTATCATGGTTGATGTTTGATTGTCTGTTAGCTTCTTGATACATCGCTGGCCTGCCACGATGTTACAAACCTGTAAAAATATGGCATCAGTCACATGATATGTGTTAAGCAAATCATTATGGTGTCATTGATGAATCTACCATATTGCCTGCTGCAGTGATTTTTGAACTATGTTTAGAAACACCAGGATTCCTCAACTACAGGAACTGCAGTGAAGTACATGTTTCCACAAAAGTTAAGTTCCCTATGGTTATCAATCCTTCTCTGAAATGTGCTCCTATGGGGTGACATTGGGCATACAGTTGGGAAAATTTGGATGGCTTTAAAAGAGCATTAGACAAATTAATGAAGGATAAGGCTATCAATAGCTGCTAGACATCATGGTTGTGTTCTACCTCCACTGTTGGAGGCAGTATGCCTCTGAATGGCAGTTGCTCAGAATCATAAGTAGAAACAGTACTGCTGCATTCAGGTCCTGCTTTGGAGATTCCCATAGGCATCTGGTTGGCCACTGTAAGAAAAGAATGCTGGACTACATGGGCCACTGGCCTGTTCCAGCAGGTTTTTCTTATGTTCTTATGAAAGGCTGTAGCTCAGTGATGGAGTGCTTACTTTCCACACAGACCAATCCTAGCAGCTTTAACCTAGCACCCTAGGTTCACAGGAAGCAAGGCAGGGAAAGACTTCTGCTTGAGATCTTGAAAAGGAGCTACTATTAGAGTAGATGATATTGGGCAAGATGAAGCAATGATCTGACTGAATAAGGTCGCTTCCTATGTTCAGTGTCTACTGGGTAAGCCTTTGGTTCATGAGAGAAATCAGCAAGGCTCTACACACCTGGCCAGTACTCTGTGAAAACTGAGCATATACCCTAGAGCAGGGATGGGTAGACTTCAGGCTTGCGTGATCTAAATCCACCAATCAGAGCCAGGTGAAAAAAGAGATGCACTTGGAATTAAAGAATGCAAAGCTCAGTAATTTGTTTTGAGTACCTGAATTAAACACAGCTCACAGTCCTTCCATACAAAAATCTACTTCTGGTTACCCCAAACATAAGGCACTGCAGAACAGGCCATTTTGTTACACTGCACCCTACAGAATATCACAAGGTGGTGACCTCAAAATGGGCATTTTCTATAATTGCCCCTGCACTCTGGAATGCTCTGTACCATATATGAAGAAACACCCATCAATTTCTTCAGACGTCTTGTGAAGACATGTCCTTTTGCCAAGGCTTTCTTTGATCCATAAGACTGGACCCTGTTATTACTGATTTTTCTCTTTTTTTTAGTACTGTTTGTATCTGTTTTTATGATATTATTTATGATATTATTAAGTATTTCTGTATATTGCTCAGACATTTTAATATTGAGCAGTTTAGAAATGCTTTCAAATAAATATTTGTCAGGTGGCTTAAGCTTTCAAAGGACGTTTGTTTGGAAATGTAATAAAAAACAGTTTCCCTCCTAATACAATAAAGAGTTTTGTGGCACCTTAAAGATTGGCATACTTATTAGGGCATAAGCTTTCATGAATTATAGCCTACTCCATCTGATCATGGAGAGTGATCCTCAGATGTCAGGCATATAAAGTGCCTTGCAAAAGTATTCAGGCCCCTAACCAATGCTCTCAATATTACTGAATTACAAATGGTACATCATAATTTCGTTCTTTATGATATTTTACTTTGAAACACTGAAACTCAAAATCAATTATTGTAAGGTGACATTGGTTTTATGTTGGGAAATATTTGTAAGAAACATAAAAAACAGAAACATGTTGCTTGTTTAAGTATTCTACCCCAGTGCTGCGGAAGCTCCCAGTTTACACAGATGAATGAAACTGCCCTATCAAGGACACAACTACCTTACCATTGGCCTTCACCTGTGAACCATTAAAGGTACTGTCACACTCTCAGGATAAAAACCCCACTGTTGAAGGATCATTGGTCAGGCTGTGGATCTGAAGGAAAAAGAAGACCAAAGAGCATTCTATAGAAGTGTTGTTGCTGTTGTTATGTGCCTTCAAGTCAATTATGACTTATGGCAACCCTATGAATCAGCAACCTCCAAAAGCATCTGTTATAAACCACCCTGTTCAGATCTTGTAAGTTCAAGTCTGTGGCATCCTTTATGGAATCAATCCATCTCTTGTTGGGTCGTTTTCTTTTTCTACACCCTTCTGTTTTTCTCGGCATTATGGTCTTTTCTAGTGAATCATGTCTTCCCATCATAGGTCCAAAATATGATAACCTCAGTTTCATCATTTTTCCTTCTAATGATAGTTCTGGTTTAAATTTGTTCTAACACCCAATTATCTGTCTTTTTCGCGGTCCACAGTATCCGCAAAGCTCTCCTCCAACACCACATTTCAAATCAGTTGATTTTTCTCTTATATGCTTTTTCACTGTCCAACTTTCACATCCATACATAGAGAACAGGAATACCATGGTCTGAATGATCCTGTCTTTAGTGTTCACTGATACATCTTTGCATTTGAGGACTTTTTCTAGGTTCTCTCATAGCTGTCCTCCCTAGTCCTAGCCGTCTTCTAATTTCTTGACTATTGCCTCCGTTTAGGTTAATGACTGTGCCAAGGTATTCATAATCCTTGACAAGTTCAATGTCTTCACTGTCAACTGTAAAGTTACATAAATCTTCTGTTGTCATTACTTCAGTCTTGACATTCAGCTACAGTCCTGCTTTTGTGCTTTCCTCTTTAACTTTCATCAGCATTCGTTTCAAATCATTACCGGTTTCTGCTAGTAGTATGGTATCAACTGCGTATCTTACATTATTGATATTTCTCCCTCCAGTTTTCACACCTCCTTCATCTTGGTCCAATCCCACTTTCTGTATATGTTCTGCATATAGATTAAACAAATAGGGTGATAAAATACACCCATCTCACACTCTTTCTGATGGGGAACCAGTCGGTTTCTCCATATTCTGTCCTTACAGTAGCCTCTTCTCAAGAGTATATGGTTCAGCATCATGGTAGAACCGAAGGACGGGGAGGTGGGGTTGCTGTGATCTATAGGAGTTCTTTCTCACTCACCAGGCACCCTGTCCAGGTGACGACTGGCTTGGAGTGTCTCCACCTTGTGCTGGGCCAGAGAGACAGACTGGGAATTTTGTTGGTGTACCAACCGCCCTGCTGCTCAACAAATTCCCTAACTGAGCTGACAGAAGTAGTCTCGGAGGTATTGTTGCAGTCCCCTAGACTATTGGTACTGGGGGACTTCAACGTCCATGCCGAGACTGCTTTATCTGGGGCAGCTCAGGACTTCATGGCCTCCATGACAACCATGGGGCTGTCTCAATTTGTTACTGGCCCGACGCATGTGTCGGGACATACCCTTGATTTGATCTTCGCCACTGGACATGGGGATGGTGATCTGGAGGTTGGCGGTTTTTCATCTATTCCGTTGTCATGGACAGATCATCGCCTGCTGAAGTTTAAGCTCACAGCATCCCTTTCCCTCTGCAAGGGTGGGGGACCTATTAAAATGGTCCGCCCCCGGAGACTATTTGATCCGGAAGGTTTCCAAAGGGCTCTGGGGGATTTTCCGACTGAGAAGACTGGTGCTCCTGTCGAGGCCCTGGTCAAACTGTGGAATACAGAGATGACCCGGGCGGTTAAACGATCGCTCCCATGCACCCCCTCCTATGTAGAGCTCATACAGCTCCATGGTATACCTTGGAGCTGAGAGCGATGAAGCAAGAGAGGAGGAGGCTTGAGTGCAGATGGAGGCGAACTCCCGATGAATGCAATTATGCCTTGGTAAGTGCCTGTTCTAAGCGATACATAGTAGCGGTGAGGGCAGCAAAAAAGAGCTATTTTGCTGCCACCATTAAGTCATCACTTTCCCGCCCAGCGGAGCTCTTTAAAATTGTACGAGGGCTTTTACACTTTGGCCCTCGGGACATTATAGATTCCTCTGTAGCCCGCTGTGACGAGTTCGCTGGGCACTTCCAAGATAAGATCGCATGCATTCGCCGAGACTTAGACTCCACTATTATAGCAGTTGGACCTAATGAAGCGTCCAGAGCACGGTATTGTCCTTATTTCTTGGATGAATTTCAGTCTGTGCAGCTTGAGGATGTTGACAAGATCCTTGGAATGGTGCGGGCGACCACGTCTGTGCTGGACCCTTGCCCCTCCTGGCTGGTGAAAGCTGGCAGGACCAGAACCGCCGTCTGGGCCAAGGATGTGATAAATGCCTCTTTGAGAGAGGGAGTGGTCCCTGACTGCCTAAAAGAGGCAGTAGTGAGACCACTCCTGAAGAAAGCCTCCTTGGACCCAGATAATTTGAACTATAGACCTGTGGCGAATGTTCCGTTCCTGGGCAAGGTGCTGGAGCGGGTGGTTGCCGGCCAGCTCCAGGGGCTCTTGGATGACACTGATTATCTTGATCCATTTCAATCCAGTTTTAGGCCCGGTTTTGGCACCGAAACAGCCTTGGTCGCCCTGTATGATGACCTTTGTCGGGAGAGGGACGGGGGAGTGTGACCCTGTTGATTCTCCTTTATCTCTCAGCTGCTTTTGATACCATCGACCATGGTATCCTTCTGGGAAGACTCATGGAGTTGGGAGTTGGGTGTACTGCCTGGCAGTGGCTCCGCTCCTACTTGGTGGGTCGTCACCAGAGGGTAGTGCTTGGGGAACATTACTTGACACCCTGGACTCTCCATTGTGGAGTCCCACAGGGATCGGTACTGTCCCCCATGCTCTTTAACATCTACATGAAGCCGCTGGGTGCGGTCATCAGGAGTTTTGGGGTGCGTTGTCATCAGTATGCTGATGACACACAACTCTATTTCTCCTTTTCATCCTCCTCAGGTGAGGCTGTTAACATACTAAACCGTTGCCTGGCCACGATAATGGACTGGATGAGAGCGAACAAACTGAAGCTCAATCCAGACAAGACTGAGACGATGTTGGTGAATGCTTCCCCTGCCCAGATGGTGGATGTTCATCCTGTTCTCGATGGGGTTACACTCCCCTTGAAGGAACAGGTTCGTAGCTTGGGAGTTCTTTTCGATCCTTCCTTGTCACTGGAGGCCCAGGTGGCCTCGGTGGCACGGAATGCTTTCTACCATCTTCGTTTGGTAGCCCAACTACGTCCCTATCTGGACGGTGATGACCTCACCTCTGTTGTTCATGCTCTGGTAACTTCTAGATTGGACTACTGCAATGCGCTCTACGTTGGGCTGCCCTTTAAGATAATTCGGAAACTACAGCTAGTCCAGAATGCAGCGGTCAGACTGTTGACGCGGACCAGAAGGTCCGCTCATATAACACCTGTTCTGGCTCATCTGCACTGGCTCCCTATTTGTTTCCGGGCTAGATTCAAAGTGTTGGTTTTGACCTATAAAGCCTTACACGGCATGGGACCGCAATACCTGGTGGAACGCCTCTCCCAATATGAACCTACCCGTACACTGCGCTCAACATCTAAGGCCCTCCTCCGAGTGCCATCTCATCGAGAAGCTCGGAGGGTGATGACTAGATTTAGGGCCTTTTCGGTGGTGGCCCCCGAATTGTGGAACAGTCTCCCCGATGAGGTACGCCTGGTGCCGACGCTGCTATCCTTTCGGCGTCAGGTGAAAACCTTTTTATTCTCCCAGGCATTTTAAAGTGTATTTTAATCTGTTTTTAAAGTGTATTTTAACTGTACTTTTAGTGTTGTATTATGATGCTGTTTGCTTTTTGTTGTTGTTTGTTTTTGGTTTTTGACTTTATTATATTTATTGTAGTTATATATTGTGCTGTTTTTATCCCTTACGTACACCGCCCAGAGAGCCGTCAGGCTTAGGGCGGTATATAAATGAAATTAAATAAATAAATAAATAGGTTGCACATCAGGACAATGATGCTGTGGCACCCCCATTTCTTTTAAAGCATTCCATAGTTTTCATGATCTACACAATCAAAGGCTTTGCTGTAATCTAGAAAGCACAGGGTGATTTTCTTCTGAAATTCCTTGGTCCATTCCATTATCCAACGTATGCTTGCAATATGATCTCTGGTACCTCTTGCTTGGTACCTTGTCAAAGCTAAGATACCAGACTAAGATGCATCCAAACTCAAAGGAAGGCAATGGTAAACCACCTCTGAATACCTCTTACCATGAAAACCCTATGAACAGAGTATCCAAAATGCAACACGAGATAGTGCTGGAAGATGAGACCCCCAGGTCAGATGGCACTGAGCAAGCTAACTGGGGAAGAACTACAGCTGAACGTCAAGAAGACTAAAGTAATGACAATAGAGTAATGCCTTCCTCTGAGTTTGGATGCATCTTAGTCTGGTTTTTCAGTTTTGACCATTCCGCCTTGGATGACCCAGCTAGGAGTCTAGTCTCTTGGTTTAGACTGCTGACGGTATTGCTCTCAGCTTCTTTGACACTCTCAAACCCCCTCACCATGTTAAGGTGTGCATCCTAGAGGAGGAACAGAAGTGAGAGATAATTATTATTATTTATTATTATTTATTATTTAGTTGCATTTCTAAACTGCCCTATAGCTAGCAGCTCCCAGGGTGGTGTACAACATGATAAAACCACAATATTTAAAATACAGCAAGTGTGTATTGCGCAGACAATATAAACATTATATAAACAAAGTGAAAGAAAACTAAAAAAAAATAAGATTAAAAGCTTAAATACTTTAAAATGCCTGGGTGAAGAGGTGGGTTTTTACCTGGCGCCGGAAAGATGACAGAGAAGGCGCCAGGCGTATCTCATCTGGGAGGGCATTCCATAATTCGGGGGCCACCACCGGAAAGGCCCTAGATCTTGTAATACAAATCCAATAATTTAGGAAAAGGGTACAAATTAATATCCCAGTGTTTGGATATCCCAGCGAGCACAGTTGGATCAATAATCAGGAAGTGGAAGCTGCATCACACCACCTAGGCACTGCCAAGAAAAGGCCATCCCTCAAAACTCAGTGCTGGAACAAGGAGACTTGAGAGAGAAGCCACAGAGAGGCTAACAATCACTTCAAAGGCACTACAGAATTCAGCAGCTGGGAGTAGAGTAATAGTGCACCAGTCAACCATATCAAGAGCGCTGCCTAACACTGGCCTGTATGGGGAAGTGGCAAGAATGAAGCTGTTACTCAAAAAGTACCATCTGAAATCATGTCTGAAATTTGCCAGAAAGCATGAGAGTGCCCCAGGTGCAATGTGGGAAAAGGTTTTGTGGTCAGATGAGACGAAGATAGAGCTTTCTGGCCAAAACTCAAAGCGCTGTGCGTGGCGCAAACCTAACACTGCCTATGCCCCAAGACACACCTTTGAAGGAAGAATGGATAGAGCAAAATACAGGGAAATACTACAAGAGAACCTGCTTCATTCCACTAAAAAACTGAAGCTTGGGAGGAAATTCATTTTTCAGCAGGACAATGATCCCAAGCACAAGGCCAAAGCAACATTGGAGTGGCTCGGGAACAAAATGGTGAATGTCCTACAGTGGCCCAGTCAAAGTCCCGATCTCAATCCCATTGAGAATCTGTGGCACTATTAGAAAATTGCAGTCCACAAATGACATGCAACCAATCTGAACAACCTGGAGTGAATCTAAGAACGTAAGAGCCTGCTGGATCAGGCCAGTGGCCCATCTAGTCCAGCATCCTGTTCTCACAGTGGCCAACCAGGTGCCTGGGGGAAGCCCGCAAGCAGGACCCGAGTGCAAGAACACTCTCCCCTCCTGAGGATTCCGGCAACTGGTTTTCAGAAGCATGCTGCCTCTGACTAGGGTGGCACAGCACAGCCATCACGGCTAGTAGCCATTGATAGCCCTGTCCTCCATGAATTTGTCTAATCTTCTTTTAAAGCCATCCAAGCTGGTGGCCATTACTGCATCTTGTGGGAGCAAATTCCATAGTTTAACTATGCGCTGAGTAAAGAAGTATTTCCTTTTGTCTGTCCTGAATCTTCCAACATTCAGCTTCTTTGAATGTCCACGAGTTCTAGTATTATGAGAGAGGGAGAAGAACTTTTCTCTATCCACTTTCTCAATGCCATGCATAATTTTATACACGTCTATCATGTCTCCTCTGACCCGCCTTTTCTCTAAACTAAACAGCCCCAAATGCTTTCCTCGTAAGGGAGTCGCTCCATCCCCTTGATCATTCTGGTTGCCCTCTTCTGAACCTTTTCCAACTCTATAATATCCTTTTTGAGATGAGGCGACCAGAACTGTACACAGTATTCCAAATGCGGATGCACCATAGATTTATACAACGGCATTATGATATCGGCTATTTTCAATACCTTTCCTAATTATCCCTAGCATGGAATTTGCCTTTTTCACAGCTGCCGCACACTGGGTCGACATTTTCATTGTGCTGTCCACTATAACCCTGAGGTCTCTCTCCTGGTCGGTCACCGCCAGTTCAGACCCCATAAGCGTATATGTGAAATTAAGATTTTTTGCTCCAATATGCATAATTTTACATCTGCCAACAACAATGGGCCAAAATCCCTCTGACACTGTCTGGAAAGCTGGTACATAGCTACCCCAAAAGACTTAAAAGCTGTTACTGCAGCAAAATGTGGCTCTACCAAATATTAATGTGTGGGGGTTGAATACTTAGGCAAGCAACATGCTTCAGTTTTTTATACTTCTTACAAACATTTCGCAGCATAAAACTAATGTCACCTTACAATTATTGATTTTGAGTTTCAGTGTTTCAAAGTAAAATATCTTACAGACCAAAATTATAATGTACCATTTGTAATTCAGTAATATGAGAGCATGTGGTCAGGGGTTTGAATACTTTTGCAAGGCACTGTACACACACGGATGTAAAGAACAGGTATATTTTTGGAAAGTATACATGAAGCTTTAACCTTTTCCAACTACCCAGACATCTTTTCTTTATATAAAACGTTTAGCAAGCTGCTTGCACAGCACATAATAAAAATATCCGGCTAAACAAAATAGCTGTGTTCTGAATACATTACTTCAAGAGGCAGGTACGTGTGTTTCTGCTCCTGTCCCACTTGTAGACAAGGAAGATGAGGGTATTTCAGCTGCAGGTTGTACTTTTCTCTGAAGTACTGTGCTACTGTTCTCTCCACAGTCTGGCCATTTTCTAACTGCAATGGGAAACTGGAAAGACAAGGTAAATTTTAATAAGAGCAGAATTAAGGGAGTTAACTGCTGTCTGGCAAAAGTTGGTGATTTTTATGGAAGTTAGTCTGCTTTATTTTATGTTAGTCTTCCCATGTACGCAATATTACAGCCAACTGTTTCAAACATTTGCTTACGTTTGATGACTGGCAGGTCTCCGTGTGACATTACAGACACGGTACTTTCGTCTCATTGTTCCACAATGAGTCACTTCAACCTTCAGACCTGTGTGAGAACAAAAAGGGAAAAGAGAAATACTGATGTCATTGAATCGCTTCTACATTATATGCACAAGCTGTTTTATAACGGAACATGAATATTAATGGTGAGCACGGTGGAATAAGGATGCTGTCGAGTTTCTTATTATGGAACAATTCCACAAAGAGTGGTGCATTTTAAATTTCTCATTGTATATGTAAAAAAGGGGTCTGGGAAAAAAAGGGTTCAGTAGGCCTTTGGACAGATAATGCTAACATTACACTGGGTCCTTATTGCATAGGTGCATACACACAACTTGCTCTCATGTCAATAATGTATTTGGGATAAGAGGGTACCAACATACAGGAATCTGCAGGGTTTGGTATTTATGACATTGCCAAACCAAGCTCACTTACAGTTGTAGGTATCATGTGTCCCTACGAAAGTTGATGACCAAAGTTCACCATTTCTAAGCACTTTAGAGTTCAGTCCCCAAAAGGTTTTTACTTCCCCCTCATGAATGTGACTGAAGCACTCCAACAGATGACCATGGTTGATGTGTATAATATTATTCATTTATTTAACTTGTATCCCACTCTTCATTAAAAAAAATTCCTGAAGCAGTTTACACAACAGAATATTAAAAAATAAATACAATTAAAACCCACCAATATAATTAACACAGGAGAAATCCAGGATGGCAACAGACGATAAAAGTCACGATATGACTGCAAAAAGCCCTACACAAATAGCCAAGAAACTCCACTGGGCTAACTGGAGGTGGATTTGCCCTCCTAACCGCTGCTCCTTAGAGCAGGAAATGCTAGCTGACCCAGAACCATTTTGGTTCCACTCCAGAATGATTAATTGTTGCTTTCTGCTCCCCATTCTTGGAAAAGAAAAGCTCCAACAGCCTGGATTGAGAAAGGTCAAGGCAGACAGAGGTATCATTTTATGTTTCCTCAAGCTGGACACAAACTATTTTTGAAAGAGAACCAAGTGATATGGGGTGTGTGATTCCCACTGCCCTGTACAACTATTGTAAAAACAAACAACCAAACAACTGTTTGCCAAGTAGCAGAAGAACAAAAACGAGTGCACGCTACCATGGGAAACAAAGCCTCTACCATACCACTTCCCTCCAGTAGTCACATGTGTGGTGGGGCGGAGCCACCCTCCTGATACCAGTGTCACTACTGCTTACCTGGGCTGGAGCATGATGGCTGCGCAGTTGCACTGTCAAGAGAGCTGGCGGCTCTGCCCCACCACACATACCACTAGTGCTTCTCCCTCTCTCAATAGTCCATGTCCAGCCCAAATAACTTTTAACACAGAAGGAAGGTCTTGTCTATGAGTGATAGAAGAAAAATAGGCAAAGAAAATAAGATACTAAACCACAGGTGGGCAACCAGGGGGCCCTAACCTTATTTTATGTAGTCCCCCTTGTCTCCTGAAACTGCCCAATTCTCCCATTCCATTGAAGTTCCTTCCTTTCTGGTTCTTTCCCTATTTTTTCCTGGCATTTTTAAAATATTTTCCCTTCTCTGTAGTTTCAAGACAATTTCATTTGATTTTTTAAAATCAGTATTGTTATTTGAGAGTAATTCCAAGAAATCCAGTAGAGATTTCTTCTCAGTAGACCTACAGAGCATTTGGAATTCTAATCTGAGGTAGCATGGTGAAAATTGAAGCAAAGTGATATTTATTCTGGATGACACTATCATCTCTGGTTCTGCCTGTCACCAGATCTGGCTCTACTCACTATGTTTATGGTCTGACAGATTACCCCTAAGTGAATGTGGCCCTCGGCAGAAAAAAGGTTTCACATCCAAAATACATATGTAGGGAGCCACATTTCACTAAGTGGTACAAACTGAGAATATCAGCTGGGCCAGAAGGGCCACTGAGGATCAACTTAGATAAAGAATTTGGTTGCGCAAGCATAACAGAATGAGTTACTTAGCACTCAGTTGTGCTAATGTAACACATTACTGAGCGCTAGATTGGATACAAGCCAAATTCATTGCCAGAACACACAAGCAAATTAAGCATACAAGTTGTACAAAAGATGAAGCATCATGTTATGCATTTTTAATTCTCTAAAGAGCATTCAGGAATGGCAGAGGAAAGGTTTCTGAAAGCTATGAGCTGCTTTATATGGATCAGTGCTCTGCTTTCTACTTACCCTTTATCTCTTTGGTGAATTTTACCCGGTGAGAATCAGTCAGAGGCCGTGGTTGTTCGTCAATGTTGTGAATATCAAGAACTTCACACATAAACTGAATTACAGGTTGTGCTTTGTAGAAGGCGGTGGCAGAAACTAAGAGAAAACAGAGCAGTTGAAGTAGTAGAGGTTTTCCAAGTCTGTAATCAAGCCAAATGGTTTCCTCCTGAAGACTAAAACAAGCCATTGGTATACAACTATCAGTTCTGCGTTTATAACTTTAAACAAAATCATAAAATTACTGTTCTTTGGGACAACTAAATCTCATGTAGTAACAGAGAAATAATGCAGCCATACATCCTGAAATCAATTCACTAATAGGCAAAAAAACCCTTGCAGTTTACGAACATACCTATAGCCCACAGATATTTCTATCAAACTTTAAAAAGCAAAGGAATGGGGCAGCTACAGTGAATGCAGCAGAATGACAGATTTGTAGAGCAGTACAATATCTCAGAGAGGCGGTCAGGTCTCCCTTTCCCCTGCTGCATTCACTGTAGCTGCCCATTTCCCTGCTTTTTAAAGTTGGATAGAAATATCGGTGGGCTATAGGTACGTTCTTAAACCACAAGGTTTTTTGCCTATTAGTGAGTTTCTCTGCTTTTTAATCTGGGAGATAAGAAATGGGATCCTGTGCAAGCTTGCTGAGAATGGAATGATCATTTGCATGCTTATTGAGTTCAATGGGATTTACTCCCCTGCAATCATGCTTAGGATAGGTGAAACTGACCACAGGGATGGGGAGGGGAGGAGGGGGAGGGGAAGGAGGAGTGCAGGTTTGATCATTTACATGTTTAGGACAAGTAAAACTAACCATGGGGGAGGGGAGAGTAGAGGGAAGGAAGAAGGGAGAGAGGAGCAGAAGGAGTGGGAAGGAGAGGACTAGAAGGGGAGGGGTAAATAAAGGTGGGAGGGGCAAAAGGGAGGTGATGGGAGGGAGGGAGATGGGGAGGGCAAGTTTGATAAATTGCATGCTTGAGTTCGATGGGATTTACTCCAGTGTAATCATGCTTGAAAATGAATTGGACTGCTTTTAAGTCGATTCTGACTTATGGCGACCCCATGAATAGGGTTTTCATGGTAAGCGGTATTCAGAGGGGGTTTACCACTGCCTTCCTCTGAGGCTGAGAGGCAGTGACTGGCCCAAGGTCACCCAGTGAGCTTCATGGCTGTGTGGGGAATTGAACCCTGGTCTCCCAGGTCATAGTCCTATAATAGGTAAAACTTACCATGGGGGGGGGAGGAGGAGGGGAAGGGGGGGAAGGAGGAGGATGGGAAAGGAGGGGATTGGAAGGGGATAGGGAAGGGGCAGGAGGGAGGGGATAGAAGGGAGGAAGAGGGGAGGGCATGTTTGATCATTTGCATGCTTTTTGAGTTCAGTGGATTTACTATTGTGCAATGATGCTTAGCATAGGTGAAACTGTCCTGGGGGAGGGGCAGGGGAGGGCAGCGAGGAAGGGGCAGGGGAAGGGAGGAGATTGCATGAGTGGGCACTGGGCAGAAGGGAAGCCCCTTTCCTTTCCTTTCCAAAAGGAAAACATTGTGAACAGTATCATTCTTTTTCAGAGTTTCCCCCACCTTTTTATTCTGCAGCAGGCACATATAGTCTCCCATCCAAATTTAAACCTAAGCTGTCCCTGGCCACATCCACACCAGAACTTTATTTCACTTTAGACAGTTATGGGTTCTCCCAAAAAATCCTGGGAAGTGTAGTTAGTGAAGGGTGCTGAGAGTTGCTAGGAGTCGCCCTGTTCCCCTCACAGAGCTTCAATCAAAGCGGCTGACTGTTAAACCACTCTGGCCACTGGACCTCTGTCAGGGGAATAGGAACCTCCACTCAGCACCCTTCACAATCTACACTTCCCAGTATTCCTTGGGGGAAGCCAGGACTGTCTCAAGTGAAATAAACGTCTGGTGTAGGTGTGGCCCCCTGATTAGCCAAGCCAAGCAGCTGGGAGTCTGGCTTTTAGAACACTGACAGTTGGTTCTTACTGAGCATGCCCGACGTTATCATTCAGTTCAATACAAGATTTCTTAAATTAATTAAAAATCAGCCAGGCATTTTTTTTAACTTTTAAACTGCAGAAGATGAAGGTCAGAGTATGGGACAAGGTCAGTAATAGGATTACAGGTACTCAGTGAACACGGCTGATTTTTAATGAATTTCAACAGATTATGAGAATTCTGACTGGAGAAGTCCAAAAAGGGTCTGGTTTTTTCTCTCCCTGTTTTTACACTTTGAGCTCTCGATTCTCTCTGACTGTTTTGTGTATCACCATGAAAATTCAGAGGGTTAAGCAAGCGTTTCTGAGTTCAGGACTATAAGTTTAATACCGTTTTGTTTTGCAAATGAGTTTATGGGAAGCATCAGAATGGCATGAGAGGGTATTTTCAATTTAACGTTGTGGAATGCAAAAAATCCATGCTGACTATAGTATACAGCCACTCTTGTGGCTGTATAATAATGTTATCTAATGAATCTTAAGGGTTCGTTTTCTATCCCAGGATTTAAAAGCACAACTTGCTGGTCTTGCCATAAAGTATTTTAAATTTCATCCTTACTTCTGCTTCTCTTCCTGAATGTCAGAGGATGGTAAGGTCAGATACAGATTAGGAGGGTGCCACAAACCCAACTATCTAAACTTGCATGCACAAAGGGAACCCCTGACCTATGTAGTTATGACAGAATACTTATAGCAAACTCCACATGATTGTATAAACTCATTCCTATAACAATATCATATTGAAGTAGGAAACCTGTCATATGTAGAGATGGAACATCATGTTTACAATTTATATCATGAAGCCATGTTAAAATGTCTTTTTTATTAAATGGATCCCCTACTCTCTAAATATACTCAATCAATCAATTGTACACACTTAATCTGAAAAATCAGATCTTCAAAACACCTTACAGAATTATTTCAACAAATACAGAAACAGGGCTGCTTAGCCATTTTATTAGTTTGAAAGTACTAGAGAAGTGAAACTTTCATGATTAGAAAGCAGAATATATAACATAACAGCCATGCTGGATGGACCAAAGGCATATCTAGTCCAGTGTTATGTTTCCACTGTGGCCAGCTAGATGCTTATGGGAAGCCACAAACTGGACACAAGCACAATAGCACTCTCCTGCACCTGATCCCCAGCAACTGGTATTCAGATTCATGTTGCCTCTGGTACTAGAAACAGTTCACAACCATCATGGCTAGTAGCCACTGATTGCCTAGTCCTCCATAATTCTTCTAATTCCCTTTTAAAACCATCCAAAGTGGTAGCCATCACTACATCTTCTGGTAGTGAATTTCATAAATCCGCCATGCACTCTATGAAGATGTACTTCCTTTTGTCTGTCCTACAACTTGCAACATTCTGTTTCACTGCATAACCCCAGGGTCTATTATTATGAGAAGGGGAGAAAAATCTCTCTATATCCACTTTCTCCACATCATGTATAATGCTACCCAACTATCATTTTTTAGGGAGGGAAATAAGGCAGTGTCGTGAACCCCATAGAAAGGGGGTGTAGTGGCGAGACTTTGGAGGAGGAGGAGGAGGACTTTGAACTGGATGGTTCCAGTGACGGGCCTACAGGTGCACTGGATTCTGACAGCCCTCAAGCCATGGACAGTGACAGCTCCGCCCCTATAGCTCCAGTTACCTGCAAAGAGGCTCAGCCCAGTCAGGCAGTTGCCTCTCCGCCCAACGTTCATCCCCTTCCAATGCCCGCTTTGCTGCCACCACAGCACAGCCCCCCTCCCTCTGATGGGAAGGATCCTGGTGAGGCACAGCAACCACCTTCGCCTCGTACACTGAGGCAGTTGCTCCAGAAAATTCAATGCACTCCCATGGCCCCTCCGAAGCAGAGTGCTCGTGTGCACATGCATTCTCAACAGCGACACTCAATTCATGCAAATAGAGTGCCTGCCCATTCTTGCTTAAGCATGGTGAGGGGTGTGATTAGTTGCTGCAACAACATCTTAGCGCAGTATAGTCGTGTCTAGGTACTCCTAGTAAAGATGCTGAACTCTGTGTAACCTGTAAGCTGATTCATGAAGCACTCTGAACTAAAACTTTCTACTAAATCTACTAAAGAAAAGCACACCTCCGCATTCGTGTCTCACTTCAGCGAGTTCGCACAGAACAGGCACTGAGAAGTATCATACTAACTGCTTACTGTACCTGAAGAGCAGTACATGTATTGATGTGTTTCCTAGGGATAGTCAACTGAAAAGTTATTTGCAACTCTTATTTTAGATTTGACTAGTATTGTACTAATTCCAGGTGCCCAATTTGATTTGCACTGTATTCATTCTACATGTTATTACTATTAGTTTTATGGAATGATGCTTTTCTAAAAATGGAAACTTTTCAGTGAAAAAATATAACAATGGAAAATTTTTGATTTTAGAATATATTTCACCACCACTGTTTTGAATTTGACTTCATATTTCATGCTACAATTCCACAGCAGAGCACAAAGAGCACAGAATATGGAAGCTTCCTGAGAACCACAGTTTTCATTTAGAAAAATACCAGTACGTTTTTATAGCCAATAGTCATAATCTGTATAAACCGTTGCTCATAAAAACTCAAAAGCAAAATATTATAAATCTTCAGGGCAATAAACCCCTTACTCCAGAATGCATTGCCCCTTCCCATGACGAGCAAATCCAGAACTGTGCAAAACAGTAAAAGTTTCAGAATAAGTTAGACAAAATACGAATTAAGCACATTTACTCAAATATGACTCAGTCCAGTTCCAATCATCCTCAGTGCTCCTCTGTTACCCAGAACCTATGATATTTTGATTCTTGGTCAAAAACTCTGTATTTGTAAATTAGAATGCAGCCTGCCATATCTCCCAAACAAGATTCCAAAAGCAAGTTCAAAGCTATGCCATTAATCTCATGTTCTAGGAATGACCTACCAGGTACCTAGCAATATTTGCACAAACATCTGTCATGCAACTTTTTACAAAGATTATTTCTCTCCCATATTTTAAATATGATGTCACTGCACAACATGAGATGTGCTCAAGAAGCATTTATGAGTATTTGAGGCTTTGCTACATGATGAAAGCTTAACAGTGATGAATTAGTTCCAACCTTCCCCACACAGTGGATGAATATGAGGCAGAGAAGCAATAAGTTTCAAATGCCTTTCATACAGCAGAATTACTAGACTGTGAAACAGTTAACGAGGCATTTCTGAGGTTCCCAGGCCTCAAGTGCACCAAATAGAATGTCCCCATACAAATACAACAAAACATTCTTCAGACATGCGTCACCACCAACAGATTGCCAACTTCACATGACGCATGATAGCCGACGCCTACAGATGCGGATTAACTGAATGAACACAAATAGCTTGACAGCAACCCCCCCAACCCCAACCTGCTGTAGTTTGTCACCATGGTAACCAAATTTGCTAAACCAGTTAGAACAGATTTTATAAGTACTTAGCACTAGATAGGAAGCAATTAAGAAGTTTCAGCGAATGTCTTGCAAATTTCATCTTGAAATCACGTTAGGGAAAAAAGTTGTTCTGCCATGATAAATATTTTACTCCTCAAATAACAACATTTATAAAGGGATTTACACCTAAATATGAGTCAGTCTGTTTATTACCTTTAAACTTCGTTTATTCCAACCATAAGGTTAAAAGCAAACCACCTTTACATCAGAGATCGGGAATGGGGGTGTCATTCTTTCAAACGGGAAGTATTACAAATAATTTCACTGTTAAGACACCTTCCCCCATCAAATGATGCCAAAGTCAGTGACCTGTATTTGAGTTAGTAATGTAGTAACTCAAGTTCTTTCAATGTGATTTTGCTTATGCATCTATCACTGCCTGGAAAGCATGGCTTTCACTAGTGATGCCTACTTTTCCACCTACCTCATTACTCTGACTAGCATACAACATTTCTATCTCATGCTCTGGGGTTTAAGTGCTTACATAGTTCAAAAAAGGCTGCATGGAATATATGGGGGAGAATATTTGCAACATGCCACACACACCATCTGGCAAGGAGAAAAACTGACATGTATAAAACATGGCCATTTACAAGGAAACTATTTTGATTAGTTATCGTAAGTTACTGCAATGAGCTGTATCTATGTATGTACACTGTTTTGTACTCTGATACAACAGTCATTTGTAGGGACAGCATATTTCTCTATGCTGTCAAGAGAAATTGCTTACCATCAATATTTAGCATCATCTTCCACATGGCAGGCCGAACAGACTGATGGAATCCAAACCATACTTCCCTGCCACCTCCCAAGGGATGATCGTAACCTTCTGGAGCAGAGAAAAAGGAGCGACCTACAGGTGTATACCTATGTAAAAAAAAGGTCATGTTAAGCTACCACTGTTGATATACTGTATATTTAGAGTAACTTACAAAATGGGGCTCAATCCACCTGGAGTGGCTTCCTGTGCAAACTTCATTTAAAGAAATGGATCTACTAATCATCATATCAGATCCTGTTTTGAGTATAGAAGTAGTATAAATGTTTTTATAAAGGACCTTCTAATAGTTTTAGAAACCAATTAAGTTGTTTAGAAATGGGGGCTTCATAACTGACATAATTTCAGGTTCAGTAGTTTTGAAAGCCATTTCAATACTACCTAGCATTTGTCTATGGGTGGTGCTTTTAGTCTTTGAAGTTCTTCATATACAGTACATTATTTCACTTGTGTTTACAGCTGTGTAAAGGAGGCCAGTTATGTTCCCCATGTTGAAAGGGAGGGGGGCAGTGCTGAAAGAAACTAGCTTGCCTTAACCACTTAATGAGTTCATGGCAGAGGCAAAGTCCAAACTGGGGGAGGCTTGATGGCATTCCATTATTCTATCTTCTGAGCCAAGCATAGATTTTTTGTTTCTCAGAAAGTTTCAGCTTGCCAGTATGCTGTACTGTTTTTTCTATCAAAGGTGGTCAATATATTTCTGCATCTATTTTAAGGTTTCAATGTAAAGATAACTTTATCTTCGCATTGAAACCTTAAAATAGATGCAGAAATGTATCTGCTCACTTATGGAGCCATTATTTGAATCAAGAGTGTCTTAAGATCTAAAGTGTTTGTTAGTTTCTCAAGAGTCCTTTTATATAATCCAAGACATGTTTCCTATGCAGCTACACTATTGGAAACAGACCAGTGTCTGCTTAAGGTAAGGCTGGCTAGCACCCCTAAAAGTGTGGCTTAAAATTTATCTCTTGAGGATGGCAGCAGGATTGCTATTGTATCTTCCTGAATGTAGCTATTGCAGCGTTTGGACAAAATCTGTTGCCCAAAAAGCTTATTGCCCTGGATTGTCATCCTCCTTTCTTCAACTGAGATTTGACCATGCTTTAGTTTTGGTAAGGCAAGAACTACGG
This sequence comes from Rhineura floridana, assembly GCF_030035675.1. NCBI lineage: Eukaryota > Metazoa > Chordata > Lepidosauria > Squamata > Rhineuridae > Rhineura > Rhineura floridana. The sequence goes on from NC_084494.1 coordinate 11,698,537, forward strand.
GATATTTCTTTCAGGAACTTTTTGCTTGGGGATGCACAACCTGTTCACTTTGTTCCTTAAGCATTTCTTATGAAATGCATTTCTTTTCAATTAGCAGCTTGCTGTAGGAATTTGAAGGAAGTTAAATATCACAGGACTTTTACTTTGGCCAGATTTAATATGTTGCCTTTTCAATTGTTTTGGGGTAGATCTGTAATTTGTTGCCTACTCAATTGTTCTGGGGTAGATCTGTAGGTGTTTCTCTCTTCTCAAGGGTTTGTCCTTGTAATTACCAGAAGGTGGAATCTATGGAACATGTTCTTTTTATTTTGTATTTTTATGCAGGAGCTCATCAGCAAATGATTGTCCCTTTATTGACTAAACTATCAAGAAGGTCAGCTCAATTTTATGTGAACAAGGAGACATGTAACAATCTGAAACTGGAAGAATCAACTTGGGGGGCTACACAGGACATGTGTTCTCTTGCATACTTGAGTCAATGCCATTTATGTTATACCTGGTTTTGTATTTTGCTCTGTACGTACAATTATGTACATGCATGGTATTATTTTTTGGTCTTATTTCTTGTCTGTAGACTGCAATAAATGGATAATGATGATGAACTGGGGGCTTTGCTTCATACCTCAGTCTGAGCTGCAACACTACCTCACCTCAGCCTGCTTTTACCTCCGCAACCCATAAGAGGTTGCTTTAACAGATTGCTTTATTATCTTGAAGTCTGCATGTTTGTTATATTTGGGTTTCCTCTGTGACATGGAATAAAATATACAGCATATACAAAAATCGTTTGACTTCTGAAACTTCCAGGTGAGACCCTTCATCGTTTTTTTCTTCTTCTGAGAATCCTGTCAGAAAATAATAGCAGCCTTCTGAAAACATATGTACACAGAAAGTTGCTTTTAAAACATGCACATTCAGTGGTTCCACAGTATAGTCTTAGTAGACTAGACAAGCAAAGCACTGTCACAGTGCATTTGGTATTCTTGTACTGCTCTGTTGTGTCCATTATCTCACTGGCTGCCAGTTGCCAACACATGTATTCTCATGCCCTTGATTTCTCCTGAATGACCTCATTGTGGAAAGGCTTTCCAATTAACCATTGGTCTACCAGAAGAATTATGTACATGTCTAGAAGAAGTGATCTGCCCAATGGGCAAAACGGAGTCAACTTTAGCCATATCACTAAGGCAAGATGCATATTGACTACTTTCTCCCTTACCCTGAAAAATTTGCATAGATGTCTGCAGAAAGCCATTCAGATGAACTTTAAAACGAGAGAAACTGTGTTCAGAGCATGACAGGGAACCTACTTCATGGAGGGTAAGTGTCGTAGCACCACATCAACAGCATGAACAGGGTTAGTGCTGATTGGCTTGTCTAATTCCAGAGGTTCGGGCAACGTTCGTCCTGTCAGAACCTCATGCAGCAAGTGCCAGCTCACCCGGGAAACAAACTTTATTGACACCTTGAAGGGACGATCTTTCCCACCTTCTCCAGGCAATGTTACATCCAAATCAACCTGTTGAGGAAAAAGCCACAGGAGAGAACAGAGAGAAGAGGAATCTCAAAGTAAATGATTTACCTGTTACTCCTTTTCTTTCTCTGGCCAATCTGTTCCAAATGTTCTAAATAACACTCAGCATTCCCTGTTTTACCAGGCAGATGGAATGAAGAAATACTAGGCAGCTTTGTGATTTTGTTTGTAAACAATTTTATTGTTTTTTCTGCCTGCTATGTGAATGACAATGAAACTGCACTTCAGATAAATTTAACACATGGAAAAGGGAAACCAGAAAACCAGAATTCCTTTTATGTGCCATCACCAGTGAAAGTTAGAAAATTAAAAACATTGGCACTAATCAGATTCTGCATCAGGCTTGGCACAACAGCAATCACCTATCTCTAAATGTATCCAACTCAGTCTATTGTGGGGGGGGGACCCTGCAGCCATTCAGATGTGGTTGAACTCCCAGCTACCATCAGCCCCAGCAAACACGGCCAATGATTAGCGATGACTAGAGTTGGAGTCCAGCAATTGGAGGTCCATAGGGTCTTCACCACTGTGTTATGGCCAACCTAGACAATACATTACGTGTGTGATCACATTTTACTTTTAAAAATTGTCATGGTGGTGGAAAGAAAAGTATCACCATGTGTGGGGAGATGAGGTTCCTCCCAAGCAACAGATCCGATAAAAACTGGTGCCGTTTACTTCAAGAAGAAAAGATGTAAGTGGCCTTAACAGCAGCTTCTGTCCTTGGCAAGTAGGTCTGGGGGAGAATTTTTTATCCAGACCATAACACAGGAAAATGAGTTTAAGCCCATCTTGTCTCAGTGCCAGTCCTGATTCCCCACCACTGTAGTGCAGCTGCTCTTTTGTAAAATGTAATCATGTATTTCACATGTCATTTAGTTTGACTCTCAGAGAGCTGCCTGTTTGCCAGAACTCACATCAAAATGAAGAACTTCACCCATTGGCTAAGATACTGAGGACTGGAAGAGAATGCAGACTCAATGTATCTCACTCACAACAGACCTTGCATTACATGATTGTGGCCAGGGAAGTGTCTAACACAGTGGTACACAAACTTTTTTGGTTCGCGGCACACTGTAAAACAAAAAAAATTTCTGGCGCACTTCGTGTACAAAACTAAAAATATATTAATATATTTTAAACTATGAATAAAAATAAACTATAGAAAACTATTACTTACCCTATACAAATGGGTTTCTTCTCATTTTTAAAATATACTTTCATAATATTTGAGGCACACCTAGCCACCTCTTAGGCCGCACCAGTGTGCCTGGGCGCACCGTTTGAGAATCACTGGTCTAACATCTCTGTAAAATCTAGCTGAATTTTACACACAGAACCTCAACTCCTTAGTCTTCAATCCAAACTAAAATGAACTCAATTGCATTTGTGCACATTCGTCCCATTAATCTTGTCTTCTCCCTTTCCCGTCATCTTCTCCATGGCCCAGTTTCAGACAGTAAGCTCTCTCTTTTTCCTTATGTTACTTTGCAAAATGCCATGTACAGCAATTCCACTATACAGTAACAATCAACAAAATCTTAACGTTTTCAGAAAAGGCGTCCTTTATTTTACAAGCAATTAGAACTTAACTACCTTACCCCAGTTGTTGCCACAGGGAGTGGATTGGCTGTATAAAGACTTCTTTTACCATCATAAACAGGTCTACGGTCCCCAAATATTGTCACTTTAAAATGCTGCACCATTGAATCTACCACCTCCCTAGGAAAACAAAATATATGTACACTTGCATTTTAAACAGTATGGTATTAAGTGCGAAAGTTAAAAAACCCACCACATTTCAGGCCATTTAAGCTGAAGTATTTTATACATGTTTACAGAGTAGTCCAGTTAAGCCAGATGCAAGCAATTATCCCAAAGTGCAAAACTGTCTTGTACTGATACTAGTTCAAAGTTTGATATTTGTGCATAGTGGAATGGAAGAGAATGGTTATTGCTTTGCTTTCAGTGCCAAACATAGCTTTAATAAAAATAACCCAAAATGACAACTTGTTGCATGTGTGTAAATGCTACAAGAGAAATGTTATGCCCAGCACTTTCCAACACTCTTAAATTTCCTTGTGCAAAGCTGTGAAAATTCAGTTCTTTACATAACCCAGTGAATATCTGTTGCAACTGCTACCCCCATCTGACTGGTCATGGCAACAATTACAACACAGTGGCCTTGCAGCTGCATCTTATGCTGTTAAGAATCACTGTTGTCTGAGGCCATTGAAAACAATGGCCTCAGGATTGGCCAGGAAGGGGCAGGATTGGAGCTTGAGATTGATAGACAAACGGTCAAGGAATACCTAATCACTTTGAATGAGTTCAAATCAGCAAGGCTCGATAAACTGCATCCTAGAGTATTGAAGGAACAGGCTGAAGAACTCTCAGAACCGCTGTCTATTATCTTTGCAAAATCATGGAGGACTGGTGAAGTGCCGGATGACTGGAGGAGAACTAATGTTGTCCCTATCTTCAAAAAAGGCAAAAAGGAGGAACTGGGGAACTACAGACCAGTCAGCCTAACATCAATCCCTGGAAAAATTCTGGAGCAGATTATAGAGCAGTCAATATGTAAGCACCTTGAAAACAATGCAGTGATTACTAGAAGCCAACATGGATTTATGAAGAACAAATCCTGCCAAACTAATCTCGTTTTTTGACCTAGTAACCTCCCTTGCAGACTGTGGGAATGCTGTGGACATAATATATCTCAACTTCAACAAAGCTTTTGACAAAGTGCCCCATGATAATTCTGATTAGCAAGCTAGCTAAATGTGGGCTGGATGAAACGACTATCAGGAGGATCCACAGTTGGCTCCAGAATCATACTCAAAGAGTGCTTATCAAAGGTTCCTTCTCAAACTGGGCAGAAGTAACGAGTGGGGTACCACAGGGCTCGATCCTGGGCCCAGTGCTCTTCAACATTTTTATTAACGACTTGGATGAGGAGGTACAGAGCATGCTTATCAAATTTGCAGATGATACAAACTTGGGGGGCATAGCTAATACTGTGGAAGACAGAAACAAAATTCAAAGGGACCTTGATAGGCTGGAGCATTGGGCTGAAAACAAAACAATGAAATTCAACAGGGATAAATGCAAAGTTCTGCACTTAGGAAAAAGAAACCAAATGCACAGTTATAAGATACTTGGCTCAGCAATACGACATGTGAGAAGGTTCTTGGAATTGTTCTTGATCACAAGCTGAATATGAGCCAACAGTGTGATGTGGCTGCAAAAAAGGCAAATGCTATATTAGGCTGCATAACAGAAGTATAGTTTCCCAGTCGCGTGAAGTATTAGTTCCCCTCTATTCAGCACTGGTTAGGCCTCATCTGGAATACTACGTCCAGTTCTTGTCTCCACACTTCAAGAAGGATGCAGACAAACTGGAACAGGTTCAGAGGAAGGCAACAAGGATGATCAGGGGACTGGAAAAAAGCACTATGAGGAGTGACTGAAAGAACTGGGCATGTTTAGCCTTGTGAAGAGAAGACTGAGGGGAGATATGACAGCACTCTTCAAGTACATGAAAGGTTGTCACACAGAGGAGCACTAGCTGCAGCTTCTGGATCAACCTCAAGGGCAGCCCCACATAGAGCACATTGCAGTAATCCAACTTAGAGGTTGGACTGCATAGACAAAAGTTGAAAGGAGATAGAGCAAGGGTAGACAGGGCCATGATAAGATGAGTGAAAAGGGTATTGAAAACACAAGAAGGGAAAACTAAAATAATTTGAGTCTGGATTTAAGATGGAGTTTTGTCTTTTTAAAGCTTGCCATTTATTTATACTGCATATAGAATTATTGCCTGTTCAACTTACATGTTTTACTGTAGTTTACTACAAAGCAGAGGATTTTATTATGAGTGGGGAGAAATTTAATTAAAAACACGTGTATTTGGTGGGAGAAAATCAGGCTAAAACATATAGGGTAGGTGGCATGTAGCCTTAATTTTCCTGTTCATACCATCTGGAGCCACTTGTGCTGCTCTCTACTAGTGCCACAACTGTCTCAATTGCACACTAACTAGGGTTGATAGATCTGCCCTTAGACATGCACCTAGATGGCATGTGGTAACTTCAGTAAAATTATATTTGATGCTATCAAGAGTCAGGCATTACACTGCAGAACATATATCTGCCTCATTATTACCTCCTGAACACCAGCCTTCTTCTGACATTCTTAGTAATACACACCAGGTGTTCACTAACAATGCCTTGGCTCCCTGTCCAAACTCATCTCAACCCTGGAGGCCTGGCTGCTAGACTCTATTTAAAATGTTTTTGTCCCTTCTTTCCACAGACCAATATACAAAGCAGTTAAAAGCAGAAACATGTCATTAGGATCTTCATACAAATTAACTGAACACCTGGAAAAGTAAAATAATTTGCCATCAGAAGTAAAGAAATGGTGCTAAACTAACATTTTCATGAGACCCAGATGGCCTGTGTTTGATTGATAGTATGCAATAGGCAGTATCCAACTAAGTTCATCCAGCTAAATTCTATTCCGAGTAGAGCTAAGACCAACTCAGAGAAGACCCACTGAAATTAATGAACCTAAGTTAGTCATGTCTGTTAACTTCAATGAGTCTACTCTGAGTAGGACTGGCACTGAATACTACCCACTGAAAGTAACATACCTGGGTTAATTATGTCCATTAATTTCAATGGGTCTACTCAGAGTATGACTAAGGCTGGATACAACCCGATTCTCTTCCACCCTGTCAAAAAGTTTATAGGAGTCTGTGAGAGGGGATGCCTGCTCAGCCAGTTTAAGTTTGTAGCGTAAATGTGCCCTTTTGCACTGGACTGTTGAAACAAATGTGTGCAAATGAGAATTTCCATTACTGCTCAAGGGGTGCGGATGGTCATAGAATTCATTTGCGTGCATATGTGCAATACATTGTTGCCAGCTGCACCTAAGGTATTTTGAGATGTTCTCCACTGTTGGCATGAGAAAGCAGAAGGAAGCATTTAAAACCTAGCCACCTCTTAGGCTTCTTGTGCGAGAACAGGCCAAGCAAGTCGGTGGTGTGTCTGCTGAGGATTTTAAAGATTATCCCTCCAGCAAGCAGAAGAAAGCTGATGGGGATAGAAATATCTAATCCCTCTATTTCCCACCCTTCCTCCCAGTAGATGCCCAGGGCGGCACCCAGTAGTAGTAGCATACACACGCACACATGCATACACATACCAGAAAAGAGCAACCAGTGGTAGCATTTCTGTACTTGTCTCAGTGATACTGGGTAATTTTTCCTGTTCCTCCCCCTCCACACTCTGAAGGAAAATGGGCTATTAAGAAGAAAGATGTGTGAAGAGAAAAAGGAATTTCTCTTATGGCCTAGTAGATCAATAACATGTAATCTCATCTGTGCCCAGCCTATAGGTTAGCTATGAAGGCTGCTGCAATGCAGAACGTTTGGGGTCTCCATGAGGGCATCATCCCCTTTAATATTGTACTGTTGAATGTATATGAGAGAGAGAGAGAGAGAGAGAGAGAGAGAGAGAGAGAGAGAGATTATTGAGTGATAGTTGAATTGAATGAAAGTCTGGGTTGTCATGTTTTTGTATGTTCAAAGATGCCCAATGTTTCTCAGTATGAGAAACTGAACAGGTATTGAGTATGGCCCTACCTGGGTGAGAGACGGCGAGGGAGTGGTTGTGTTGGCTGTTATATATTTTTGTAGGCTAAGCATTTGTTCCTTAACGTGGTTTGGCGGGAGATAAATTATCTGTGTGGTTTGTGGGAATGAATCAGTGGGATTTAGACATGGAGGACATATTTGTGAGGAATTACTGGGGTGTGTGTAGCTCCTAGTACAGTTGTTTTAATTAACTAATTATGCTGTTTTGGGAGTTTGTATTTGATTCTCAACTCATAATGTTTATGTTTAAGAAAATACTTTTATTTTTCTGTTAATTATGCTGTTTTGAATGTGTGTTTTTATATCTGGCTTGAATCTGTAATGTTTTCTTTTAATATTTTGTGATGTTTTGTTCAAAGTTTTAATCTAGGTTGTAAACCACTTTGAGATTTGTATAAATAAATAATGTTGGAAAGGATCAATATGAACTTTTTTCTTAAAACTTCTTGGGCTGACAAATAAGATGAAATCCAACTATACCACATCTCCTTATTTTTCTACATCACTTTTCTCTCTTTGGTCTTCTCTAGAATAAGCAGACTTCGAAGGACTAGACTCATAGCAACTGAACTCAATTCTTCTATCAGCTACAATTACCTACTTCACACTAGTTAATCAAACCAAGTATTTTCAAAATACTCAAAGCATCAATATTTTAAGTAGCATCCAGCAAGGTTATGGGGTCAAAGCTAACAAAGTTTTAAATAGGAAAACTAATCCTTAGAACTTGTGACCCATCCATGGCTGCAATATACAAACAAAAGCTGATGAAACTCTTCAGCAAGTATGAAGTCAGTTACAAAAACATGAGTTCATGCCAATTGTATATTGCAGAATCTACCACAGATAGAGTTGAAGTCATCTGAAATTTCTGTAAATTACACGAGGTTACTTTGTTTCCCAAGTGGGTGAAAACATAGTGCATGTCTTAACCATAGAGTGACACCTCAAACCTCTAGTATTACAACTATTCAATCGTGGGGACTTGAGAGAGTTATTCTACTTTCTTGCAAGTTAGACCAGTCAGGCATTTTAGCTACTTGTTTTTAACCAACTGAGCAACGGAAGATTTCTCACTTATTTGGATGCAAAGACTTTAGAATTCCATTTTTTAAAAAACAAAACAATTCTGCATCTTGAATTTCTAACATATTCAGCCTCTAGCGTCTGAATAGATAACAATACTGAAACATTTGAAATAAATTAAAACCCAAATTTCTTCATATGCGTTTCATCTCTGTACAGCATCCAGTTGGATAGTCACAACAATTGGATAAATGCCTCTTCTTGGAAGGAAGACAAGATCACAAACTTCAAACCCCACCAGAAGAGGGGCCAGGTGGGATTTGGGAACAAGACAAAGCTCCTTAAACTGTTTATTGCAAGAAATATTGTAAGAAAAATCATGAAGACAGGATGGATTATTTTAATACCATTTTATAAACAATGCATTATGAGCATCAGCTATACTTAGGGGAAGGTGTGGTTGTCCAACACAGAGGCAGGACAGAAGTCTTAGGACTCAACTTTTAGTTTAACCATTCTAAATTAAATTAACACCTGCATTATCTAAACAGGAGCCCACATTTTTCTATAAAGGGCAAACTGAGGCTCATTCAAGTTACAGGTTATAATTTGCTTGTAATGCCTCATCTCACAGCGTAAGCAGAATCAAATCAAATCTAAACTGTGACTGGCTGAATTCTTCTTCTGCCTACCGGGAGTGAAGCAAGCATTCCCACTGAGCTACAACAATGAGAAATTAAGCAGCCCACCAAGGAACTTAATTGACTCAGCCACACAAATAAGCAAACAGTTCCAGTAGCAAAGAGAAACTAGTATATGGACAGGAAACCACTCTGAAGTCAACTGTAGAAGTTCAACTGTATAAAGAGTGTTATCAGAAAAGACAGTATCAAATTCTTGACAATAAAATGCTAACTTTAAAAAGTTGTTTTTAATTCCTGGCTGGATCTGATGTCTTCCCATTTTCTCCTGGAACTGCCCAACTCTTTTTCCTCCATGGTCCACTCGAAAATTGCTGAGGGCCTTGGCAGACTTTTTTTTTTTTTTGCCTTATGTAGCAATTATAATGCACTGTGCTAGATGCTGTCTGACTGTAATTGTATTTTTACAGACATGACAAGGGCTACCTGAATGAAGGTTGAGGACCACAGGTGCTCTGTGGACCACAATTTGGGAACTCATGTTCTAGTGATGCCTAACACAAAAATAGTACTTGTCTCCAAGCATAATAAAATATTCCAGCCACTGTTTATTTACTAGAGAAATACAGTTTTCACAAGCAATTCTTAATTTGGGTATTTTCCAGGTTTGGAGTGTTAAGTAAAAGAATGCATGTTCAAGCTACAGATAATTCAAGATAAGCTGCAAGCACCACAATCCACAGTGCTCTCAGCATCAGCTATGCAAAACACCCAGAGACATAGCCTGTGGATTAACTGACAAAATGAAAAGCAAACGTATTTTGCTTGAACAAGACAGATTAGTCTCCATTGTCACCTCTTAAGATTGCTATAGTACAAAAAAAAAGCACATGGCATCCAACTTTATTAACTACTACACAAACATTAGTATGATGTAGTAATGTTTACCACTCTGACTTACCTGTTCACCCTCCGAGGACACTTATCTGGCTTAATATCCACCTCATAGAGGTAGACGTCAATCTTTGGGATTTCAACTTGGAAGCAGTTGGCCAGCAGTTTAATGGATTTTCCCATGGTACCATAGCCAGGCCTTCTGGGCACCATCAGCAGGGGCTGAGCCCCAACGGGTCCTGCCAAAAATATATAATGTATAGTTTAGAGTTCCAAATGTGCAACAGGTAGCAGATACATTAATAATAAAATAAAAATAAAATTTTATTTTTTAGGCCGCCTATCTGGCTGAATGAACGGCCACTCTAGGCGGCATACATAATTAAAAATATAACATATAATACAGTTTTAACATATAAAACAATTATAATCCACCAACCTACATCTATACACTGTAAACTAAAATTATCTAGGAGACTTGTATGCCCGCTGAAACAACCAAGTTTTCAATCCTTGGCGGAAACCTACCAGGGAGGGGGCATGGTGAAGGTCGTATGGCAGAGAGTTCCAGAGGGTGGGGGCCACAATCGAAAATGCCCTCTCTCTGGTCCGCACCAGCCTAGCTGTCTTAACTGGTGGGACCGAGAGAAGGTCTTGTGAGGCAGATCTCGTCAGGCGGCATATTTGGTGATGCTGGAGGCGCTCCTTTAGATAAACTGGACCGACACCGTATAGGGCTTTAAAGGTTAACACCAACACCTTGAATTGGGCTCGGTACACAACTGGTAGCCAGTGCAGATCTTCCAGCACTGGGGTGATATGATCCCGGCGGCAGCTGTTTTTAATCAGCCGTGCCGCCGCATTCTGTACCAGTTGTAATTTCCGGACCGTCTTCAAGGGTAGCCCCACATAGAGCGCATTACAGTAGTCTAAGCGAGAGGAGACCAGGGCATGCACCACCCGTGGGAGCAGATGGACCGGAAGGTAGGGTCGCAGCCTCTGTATCAGACGTAATTGATACCAAGCTGCCCGGCTCACCGCTGACACCTGAGCCTCCATGGACAGCTGGGAGTCAAGAATGACCCCGAGGCTGCGAACCTGGTCCTTCAGGGGCAATCTAACCCCGTTCAGCGTCAGGTCAATATCTCCTATCCTTCTCTTATCTCCCACAAGCAGTACCTCGGTCTTGTCAGGGTTCAGTTTCAGCCTGTTTCCTCCCATCCATTCACTTACAGACTCCAGGCACTTGGAAATAGTCTCCACAGCCAACTCCGGTGAGAACTTAAATGAGAGATAGAGTGTCATCCGCATATTGGTGACACTGCAACCCAAATCTCCTGATGATAGCTCCCAGCGGCTTTACATAGATGTTAAACAGCATGGGAGAGAGGATAGAACCCTGTGGCACACCACAATTGAGAGGCCAAGGGTCTGAAACCTCCTCTCCCAATGCCACCCTCTGGTGCCTGTCAGAGAGATAGGAATGGAACCACCGTAAAACAGTGCCCCCAATTCCCATTCCCTCCAGGCGATCCAGGAGGATACCGTGGTCAACGGTATCAAAAGCCGCTGAGAGATCCAGGAGGACGAGGAAGGAGTGTTCTCCCCTATCCAACGCCCTCCTTAAATCATCCACCAGAGCGACCAAGGCTGTTTCAGTTCCATATCCAGTCCTGAAGCCCGATTGGAATGGATCTAAGTAATCTGTTTCCTCCAAGTGTCTCTGTAGCTGTTTGGCCACCACATGTTCGATCACCTTGCCCAAGAATGGTAAATTGGAGACAGGGTGAAAGTTGTTTAAATCTTGGGGATCCAAGGAGGGTTTTTTCAAGATGGGCTTTATTACCGCCTCCTTGAGGGCGGATGGTAATGCACCCTCTTCCAAGGAAACATTTACCACCGCCATGATCTCTTCGCTCAGTCTCTCTTTGCAGCCCACAATGAGCCACGTAGGGCAAGGGTCAAACAAACAAGTGGTCGGTCTCACAGTAGAGAGCACCTTGTCCACTTCCTCAGAGGGAAGAGGCTGAAACCGATCCCACCGGACCGAATTGCAACTGATCACCTCTGGCCCACTTCCTGTGTCCACGGCGTGCGGAATTACGCTCTTCAGGCGATCGATTTTATCAGCAAAATGTTTTGCAAATGCGTCACAGGAGGCTTTCGAGTGCTCCATGGGTTCCTGGGCAGCTGGACCGACCAGGCTTCGGACCACTTGGAACAACCTCCTGGGACAACACTCTGCGGATGCAATAGAGGCAGCAAAGAAGCCCTTCTTTGCTGCCTTTGTTGCCACTTGGTAGGCTGCTACTGCTGCTCTAACCAGTGTCCGATCGTCCTCGGAGCGAGACTTCTGCCACCGGCGTTCTAGCCGTCTCACCTCCTGCCTCAGACCCCGCAACTGTGGTGTATACCATGGTGCGGTCTGGGTTCTATTCAGGGGGAGAGGGCGTTTCGTAGCCACCCGGTCTATTGCCCCGGTGAGCTCCTTATTCCACTCTGTCACCAAGGTTTCAACCGGGCGGCCTTCAGACAGCTCCAAATCTCCCAGCACATTCAGGAATCCAATTGGCTCCATCAGGCGTCTGGGGCGGACCATCCGAATCGGTCCCTGTCCCCTGCAGAGGGTGTGTGGCAATAAGAGGTCCATTTTCACCAGATAGTGATCTGACCATGACACGGGGTTCGAAGAAATAGCCCCCATTTTCAGAGCACTACCACCCCCTCCAGAGACAAATACAAGGTCGAGAGCATGACCAGCTACATGGGTGGGCCCACAATTACTAAGGTGCAGTTCCCAGGAAGTCATGGTTTCCATGAAATCCTGAGGGGCTCCTATGAGATCCGTCTCGGCATGCAGGTTAAAATCCCCCAGAACCAAAAGGTTGGGGGAGAGAACCCGCACAGCCGAGATAACCTCCAGCACCTCGGTCAGGGAGTCAGCTGTGCAGCGGGGTGGGCGGTACACAAGAAGAATCCCTAAACTGCCCTTAGGGCCCAACCTCCAATACATGCAATCAACAAACTTGGTCTCGTGGAGAGGGGGTCTGGCAAAAATCAAGGACCCCCGATAGATAACTGCCACTCCCCCTCCCCGCCTACTAATCCTCGGCTGCTGTGCGTACTGGAAACCAGCTGGACACATGGCCCCAAGCACAGGAACTGAGGCCTCGTCCAGCCATGTCTCCGTAATGCATATCAGGTCTGCGTTCTCATCCATGATCATGTCATGGATGAGAGATGTTTTCTGTACCACAGACCTGGCATTACACAACAGCAGTCGAAGATTGGTTGGAGTTCTACATCCCCCAGTTATCTTCGGGTCATGACCAGGCCTGGAACAGGGGATTAAATAAGTGCATGTTAAATCTGTTCAAAATACAAGGGTTTTCTAGGATAAAGAGGAAAATATAGGGCTGAAAAGGCAATAGAAAACACTTACTCAGACTCAAAAGTACATAACATCAGGAACTTACCTACAATATCATCTAGTCTGACCCCTTTGCAAGACCAAGTACTCAGAGCCTGCCATAGATCTACTCAACAAAATTCAAACCAAACTGTGCCATTAATTTGTGGAGTAAAGAAGTCATAATTCTTCTAGGAATCAAGCCAACCAATATACAAAAATGCTAGCACCCCACCCACCACCCTGTAGCTAGCCAACCTTACCTAAAAGAAAGTTCTCTACAGTGATCAGGTAAACCCTGAAGGTGAACAAAACTACTGCAACATCTCAAGACTATAGTTTAGCATGACATGCAAACACAGCCAGTATAAGCTGCAAGACATCCTTCATAAACGCACCCAACTCCATTTCTGACCAAGTGAAGTTCTTGGCTCCTATAACTATTCCAGGAAGACCTATACCAGAATTGTATAGCTCTAGCAGTTTGAAACGTCTTTGTTTCCCACTTAAAACGGGTTCACATTCTATTGGTGTTAATTAGTTCTTGCGCTTGCAATCTTCTTTAATCTGAGTCTCTCTGCCCTTTGAATAATCCCAATATATTTCTAAGTATACTAATATACTGCACCGTTATTTCTTCCTTTGAAGCTAAACAAGCCAAGTACCCCTAAAGCGCCCTGCTCTCACCAAGGATCACCCTTAATCATTCTTCCCCCAACAGTGGAACTTGTGAGGAACGTGTAATGCAGCTCTACTAGTTCCATTTATTCCTGTAATCATCTCATTCTTTGCATTGGTTTTCAGTGTGAATTCATCCTTTTCAGATAACAATGGCTAAATCTAAACCCAGTATTCCCCAATAAGGCCCCATCAGTGCCTTTTGAAGTGTTACAAAACTTGCTTATTACTATTATAAATGCAGCATTTTATGGATCTAATTCACACTTCCTGCACTGATTCGTGGTTATCATGATCAATATCTCAAGGCAAGGAAGCTAATATTCCACCTGTTTCCCTTTCCCCCTCTTTATGTCTTCCACACCCATCCCTATTCCTCAGAGCTACCCTAAATTTCAGGAAAACTTTCCAAAGTTAATTCCACATTTTCTTAGCTTCTTAAAGTGTTGAACTTTATATTTTATTCAAATATTTTTTAAAAGAAAAATATGGCAAATACAACCAAATGGCCTCTCTTTAAAGAGAAGGGCCCATGCTCAAAGCCTGCATGCTAGTGAGAAAGCCTCAGTTCAGCATCCTGGAGCAAAGGATTTCAAGCAGACAGCTGGTCTTCAACTTGTGAGTTGGGATCCACTACAGGGTCACAGCCTTACCTAAGGTGAGTTGGAGTGCTACAGCCGTACAAATATATGGCAAAAAATTATCAAATAGATCCCAAATGCATGTTTGGGATAAAGGTGGGTCCAGGATCCTAAAAGCTTGAAAACCAACCCATTAGCTCTCTGCACAAAGATCAAAAGCACACCCACTGTTTCTCCCTCAGTAGAAGGCTTTCACACTGTGATGTGTAAAATAAACAAATTTGTCTTTTGACAATGTGGCACTGCAAAAAAAGGGGGAAAAGAAAACACAGGAATGTATCCAACAGTGCCCTTCTGTTCACAGAGGAGTCTTGGATCCAGCAGAGGCTCCTGCTCATGGACTTGAAGAAGTGATTTGTCAGTTTCCTCTTCTTCCCTTTCAGCCCCCAAAATGTGTTCTGACGGTTTGGGTGAACCTTCAAGAACAGTATGGGGGCATGAATTGGCAAAAATCACCTCCCCACCTCCTCAGTTTTGTGAGCAAGAGCCTCTGCTGGACCCAGCTCTTTCCATTCACAGGAGGACTCCTTCAGTTTATGGAAGGGTACTGTTGTATTCAACTCATAGTTTGAGAATTGACTGTTAATCCCCAATAGGACAGAATGAATCATGTTTAATCAGTACCTATGTTTCCTTAGCACAAGATTTTTTTTAAAAAAAAAAATCATGATGAGCACAACTGCAGAAGGCACTGTGCATTTGCAACCAATGGAGCTAAAGGACAGAAAAACCAGAAGTGAACTGAACCAGCTGAGAAATTTCACCACTCATGGCAATCAGCTTCAATGGCTTAAGCATTTCATTTGAAAGAAATACTACCACAACAAGAGGAGGATGCATTTTCACTATGTGCAAACAGGTGTATCTAGCTATGCAGTCAGCACTGCTGTATTTTTGGTTTGCAGCATTTTATTTCCTTGCACAGGAAGTAAATATTGTCAATTCTCATTTTGCTATCTCTGTCTCAAACACAAAAAGATAAATACTGAAAACTCCTTTGGAATTCTTGGAATGATTCACACTACAAATGTCATTATTGTGATGATGTCAGAATAGATGTGGCAATACCAAAAATGACCCCCTTTGTCACTCCTACTCAGTGACAGAAACTGTGCACCTTCCCACCTCCTGACCGCAATATCATTCTTGTATGTGGAGAAAAGCAAACAGAAGTTAAATAAGTAGAATCATGTTTCTTCTTGTTGTTATGTACCTTCAAGTTGATTATGACTTATGGCGACCCTATGAATCAGCTACCTACACTGAAATCTGTTGAGCCCATTGTTTCAAGGACCATATACAAACTGCTCTTTATTGTAAAGAGCTTTCAGAAAACACAAAAAACACAAGACACATCTATTATAAGACTAGCATCATATCATATAAAAATGCTTTTGCAATACAAGCTCTCTCATGGCAACTTGTTTATTCACCAACCTCATCACAAATCCTAACTGCCAAGGCCTCCAATAGGCATAAATATACCAAAAATCAGGTAAGTCAAACAGCTACTTAGGTAGGTAATCAAGCCACATTTATCTCTACTTCTTTATAGACTGTATTTCTAAGCCATTACCTGAAGAATTGTCTTCTCCCATATTATAACTACCCAGATCCTAAGACAAAGCAATATCCAACGCCACACCAGCCGATGCAACAGGACATTCCCCTCCTCTCCTCCCTCCACTGAGGCCCTGCATGCAGCCTATCTGCTTCAGAGAGGTCACTAATCCCCCAGAACAGATTTTTGGGGGTGCATGGAGGGCAAGAGGGTAGGACAGTCCCATTTCTGCGAGCAGAAATCCATTGTGCAAGTAGGTTGACACTGTTTGATGTCACCCAGTATCTTAAGAGGCACTTCTCCATGTGCCACTGTCAAATGACATGAGGCAGATTGTCACCAATGCTCCTTTTCAGTGATGATACCCTGGTTGTGGAATAAGCAATCTCAAAATCTGATTTTTTTGCATAAGAGTTTGTCCTGCTATGTTCTTGTGACTACCTCCTGAGATTTATTTGCAGTTTATTTCATTTTCTATGCTGTCCATTAACAAAGGTTCACACACAAATTAAAACTGAAGTAGCAAAAACAAAGTGTATAACGAGCAAACACATAAATCTTAAACAGCATCAGAATACAACCATCAACAGAAAACAATGGTTGCAAAGAACGTAAAAAGCACTGAAACCCAAGTCTACATCTGATGCTAAAAAGGCATTACTATGCCTTTTCACTGGGTATGCTGTATAATGGGATGGAGTTATTCTACAGGCTAAGTGAACACCTATCAGCAAGGCAGAGTGAACAGATTTTGTTTTATGTTCAGTGTCTAGGATCAGAAACAATGTTTCCTTTTTAAAAACTGGGTGGTATCCAGTGCTGTGAGAGTGGAATTTCCTTCTCTCTGCTCTATCCTACAGCACCTGTGACTACCACCACTTCTAAAACCAGCTCTGCAGGGTTCTCCAACTCTCTGAAACAGAACTGAAGGTGTGCAGGGGAATAGAGAAGAAGGGAAGCCTCACTGTGCATGCAGAAGTCTGTTCCACTCATGGATGGGCCCCACTGGATATTACCCATTGTTTATTGAAGGCTTTTTAAATACATAAAACAAAAGTGAAACACACCATTGAGGAATAACTCCCTACATATTACTACAAGAAAGGGGAGAAAAGAACACTAATACTGAACTTAATTGGTCCATTCAGTACAGAGTTTAGGTATGAAAATAGTAACAGGCCTATAAATATAGAGTCTGAGGTATACATATAAATTTCTCAACAAAGTATATTGAGTATTGACTGCAAATGCTACAAAACAGAAATACATTTGTACTGTGATCAGGTATTATGTTCCCCCAGTGAGAGTCAATGCAAGAGCAAAAAGGAAACCAAAGCAGGTAAGAAGACTAGAGATTTGACAGGTATCTCTATTTCGTTGAGGTAAAGTCTGGCAACTAGCATTAATAGAGAAATTGATGCAAAAGTTGAAGGTTGCAAAAGGACAAAAATGCAAAAATGCATTGTTGCAGAATGCCGGAGCTTTATTATATACATTAATGCAGCAGATAAACACCATGTTCCCAAAGCTTTTCAAAATCTATGGATTTCACAAAGGTGACCAAATAATAACAGATTAATAATTTGTATATTTAAGTGCAACAAAAAATGTTTTACATATGATGTACCCCTCTCACACTCAGTTAATGTATGAGTTGAGTTATTCTTAACTGTACCAATAAAAATTATTAATTTTTAAAAAACAAGACTAGAGATTTGAAGGGCTGGGAGGGGAAAGCCAGAAAAATTCAGAAAAAATGTTTTTCCCTTTTCTATTTTTCAGAAAAAAATGGGAACGGGGGGTTCCCCCCCAATTTTTCCATTTCCCCCCAGGCCTTCACATCTCTAAAGTCATGTGCATTAGTTATCTTGAGCTTTAATTCATTGGTTAGCTGATACCTGGCAAGTCAGTTTATGAACCGTAATGATCTCTCAAGCTTTGTTCATCTAATCCCTAAAAATATTTTCTTTTTTAGAGTTTTAGGTCAAGGGTTTTGGGTCAGGTCTTACAGTTTAGCAACCCTAAAAACTTCCCTTTCCCATAGCATGTGGCTTGGTAAACTTTCTTGAGCTTTCCAATTTGCAACACTATTCCTTGACTTCAGGCACTTTTAAACCTACTATTTCTTGCTCACCTTTAATTTCTACCACTAATGCACAATCTGGGTGGTATGAGTTAAACCATATGAGGGTGAATGGGCTTGAACCTGACATGTGTAAGAGGATGTTTACTGAATGGAGAAACCTGCCTTACTGCAATGGGTAGAACTAGATAATCTTTGGCTAAGCTCTACAATTCTAGTCAACAAAAGGTAGCACATCCAAGCCATAACATGAAGTGCAGGCAGTCTCTGTAACCTCAGTTCTGGATCAAGCAGCTTAACCTTGCAGAACAAATAGTTACTCTAATCAACCACCGCCCCTGCACATAAACTTTAAACTAGCAGCACCCTCTCAGATGAATTTTAAACCTACATTTTAAATCCTACATTTTAAGATTGAGGGATCAAACCATGTACGATCCAAACCTATGTCTTGGATACATGACAAGTTTTGTTTTTAAAGAAAAAAGTAAGTAGGTACAGAATGGCATACAGCCCTGGGCTCCTACTGGGACAAAGGGCAGGATATAAATCTAATAAATAAATGTTTTTAATTGGGATGGCAGCATAGGGTGGGGTGGGGTGGGGAAGAATGGTTTAACCCTTAACCCAGCCAGAATCCTGATGAATTATCAATCTAGTACTGCTATTAGCCTTCGGAGGAGAAAAGCTCTCATTGGCACCAATAGGACCCCCCCCCCGCCCAGAATGCTAATAGTAGTGCAGGGGTGTGTGTGTCAAAGTAGCAGCACACATACATCCTCAATGAAAAATACTACAAACGTAAAACCTGAGGTGCCTCCAATGAGGCATTTAGCATCATGTTGTGGACCCAAGATGGAATATATTATGGATCAACTTACTACATTCCATATACCTCCAACAATTACTAGTCTAGAACAATTGCTTTGAGAATGTATAACAGTATCCGATTTTATGTGAAAATGCATCATAATTCAAAACCATAACAAGTACATTAAGGGTTTTGAGAGCACAAAATATGTATGTGGTACTTTTTTGCATAACTTCAATTTATGTGTAAAGAGGTTACAAGCATTAAAAGCTCTATTCAAGTTCAGTTTGGGCAAGTCTGTCCTATGGCTGCTTTTTTAAATACAAATTTCAGAATGTTCAAAACAAGGCAGGATATGATATCAAAGGACTAACATTACTGCTTTACCAGAACACTGAACACTGCCTACTAGCTGCTGTTTTCAAATGATTTTACAAGTGTTCATATATTTAGTGTGCTCAGCCTACTACTGGCAGATAGGACACAATATTAAGAAACAAATAACACTGATGAAAACCAGTTTAAGATGCTTACAAATTGTAATGAACGAAGATGTTTGGTCTGAAGGCACATGAAGCAGTAACTTTGCTTAGGCTGAACACATCTGGTCAGTCTTGGATGGCAGATGGTACACCACCTTGAATTTCACCATGGAAGATCCCGTGTGCAGTATCCCATGTTAGGGATCATTAAAAAATGGACTGAAAATAAGACTGCCATCATCACAATGCTGCTACACAAATCTATGGTGCAACTACACTTCCCGTTCTGTGTACAGTTCTGGTTGCTGCACCTCCAAAAGAATATCTTAGAGCCAGAAAAGGGCATCTGAAATTATCAAGGAGCTGGATCAATTCCTCTATGAGAAAAGATTACAATGGGTGGTATTCAACTAACTTTTACTCAGAGTAGATCCACTTAAATTAATAGACCTAACTTAGTCATGTTCATTAATTTCAATGCATCTAATTCTGAGTAAATGTTAGTGGAATGCCATCCAATGTTTGGGACTTTTTAGTTCAGAACAAGGATGATTAAGGGGATATGAGATCAAGGTATATAAAATTGTGCATGGTGTGGAGAGAGAAGTAATCCAATGAAGATGAATTTTGAAAGATTCAGGACAGGCAAAAGGTAGGACTCAGCACAAACTGTGGAATTCGCTACCACAAACTTAGAAGGCTTTAACAGAGGAACAGACAAGTTCACAGACAAGCTCCAGTTATATGGTCTGTGGTCCCCAGAATCAGAGGCAGTAAGCCTCTGAACACTAGTTCAGGGGAAATTTCTGTTGCACTCATGTCTTGCTTGCTGGTTTCCCACAGGCATCTGACTAGCTACTGGGAGAGCAGGATGCTCAACTAGGTGGGCCTTTGGTCTGATCTAGCACTGCTCTTATGTTCTTAGGAAAGGCAAGATACATAAATAATAACAAACAAAACTCAGTTAAGCAAACAAAAAAATTACCAAATGACTAAAAAGGTCAGCTGTCTATAGCACCTCAAGTATAGGGGAAAACCCAACCTTTGCTTGCTTCACAGGGGATTTACCTATAATGTCCCCTCACCCACGTGTGCAAAGTTATTACACATACATTTACAGGAAAATACTTTAGAGATGTGTAACAGTACAGACTAGCAGATAAGTAAAGGTTAACAAGCCCACCCATACATGACTTGTGTCTATCATCACATATCTGTGGTTGATATAGCCTGCTGTTTGTCTTGCATGAATGACTAACTACAGAACTGAGTTAGAACACAGCCACCTATTTTCACTTATTGTAGATAAGCCATGACTGAGTCATAGAATAGTAGAGTTGGAAGGGGCCTATAAGGCCATCAAGTCCAATCCCTTGCTCAATGCAAGAATCCAAATCAAAGCATTCCCAACAGGTGGCTGTCCAGCTGCCTCTTGAATGCCTCCACTGTCGGAGAGCCCACCACCTCTCCAGGTAATTGATAGCTAGCTTGCTAATCAGAATATCAAGGGGCACGTTCTCAAAAGCTTTGCTGAAGTCGAGATATATTATGTCCACTGCATTCCCACAGTCTACAAGGGAAGTTGCCCAATCAAAAAATGAGATAAGATTAGTTTGGCAGGATTTGTTCTTCATAAATCCATGTTGGCTCCTAGTAATCACTGCATTGTTTTCAAGGTGCTTACAGATCGGCTGCTTTATAATCGGCTCCAAAGTTTTTCCAGGGATTCATGTTAGGCTGAATGGTCTGTAGTTCCCCAGTTCCTCCTTTTTGCCCTTTTTGAAGATAGGGACAACATTAGCTCTCCTCCAGTCATCCGGCACTTCACCAGTCCTCCATGATTTTGCAAAGATAACAGACTGCGGTTCTGAGAGTTCTTCAGCCAGTTCCTTCAATACTCTAGGATGCAGTTTATCGGGCCCTGCCGATTTGAACTCGTTCAAAGTGATTAGTTATTCCTTGACCATTTGTCTATCAATCTCAATCTCCAATCCTGCCCCTTCTACTTCATGTTTCCCGGGAGGGTCATCAGGGCTGTGGAGTAGGAGTCGTGAGCAATTTTGGGTGGAGTCAGTAGAAATGTACCGACTCTGATTCAGACTCCTTCATAAATGTCAAATGTATATTAACTAGTAATAACAAATTTACTGTAATAAAATGGTAACACAAGGCATTTCACCACCACCACGTGAATCCAGAGCTTGGAAATGTTACTTCTTTAAACTACAACTCCCATCAGCCCCAGGGATTGGGCTCGTGGTAGTTGTAGTTCAAAAAAGTAACTTTTCCAAGCTCTGGATTCACGTGGTGGTGATGAAATGCCTTGTGCTACCATTTTACTACAGTAAATTTGTTATTACTAGTTAATATACATTTGTCATTTATGAAGGAGACAGAGTCGGACAGTAGAAAAATAGAGGAGTCTGAGTCAAAGGCCTGGCGTACCGACTCCACAGCCCTGAGGGTCATAGACCCTTTTTTGGGAGAAGACTGAGCCAAAGTAGGAATTCAGCACTTCTGCCTTTTCTTTGTCATCTGTTGTAATTTTGCCATCCTCATTGAGTAGCTGTGGCACCATTTCCTTTCTCTATCTTTTACTATGGATGTACCTGAAGAAAGCTTTTTTGGTGCTTTTAGCATCTCTCGCTAACCTCAGATAATTCTCAGCTTTAGCCTTCCTGACACCATCCCTGCAATTCTGTGATACCTGCCTGCACTCTTCCTTTGTGGCCTGGCCTTCTTTCCACTTCCTGTATGTGTCCTTTTTTGTTTTCAGGTCATCTCTAAGCTTTTTGTGAAGCCAAACTGGCCTCTTCTGCTGTTTCCCCCCTTTTTTCCTTGTTGGAATTGCTTGCCATTGAGCTTTTAGAATTTTCTTTTTTAGAAAATCCCACGCATCTTGGACTCCTTTTCTCACTAGGGCTGCTTGCTATGGAACCGTACTTACAATTATTCTGAGTTTATTAAAATCAGCTTTCCTGAAGTCCAGAGTGCGCAAACAGCAACTCTCTTTTGCTTCTGTTAAAATCAAGAATTCAAGTATGGTGTGGTCACTTTCCCCCAGAGTTCCCATAACTGCCACTTCATCCACCAAATCATCTCTATTGCATAGAATCAAGTCCAGGATAACTGATCCTCTGCTTGCTTCCTCCACTTTCTGTAGGAGAACGTTATCTCCAACACAAGTCAGAAATTTCTTGGAGGGGCCTTGTTTGGCAGAGTTTGTCTCCCAACAGATATCGAGATAGTTGGAATCCTGGGGCCAAACTCCCAGCTTTATATGCACACCTCGAATTTCTAATAGTGCTTTTGTCCCACGTGAACATGATGTTACAATAATTGGGAAGATATTTCAGGTGGAAGATTTCAATTTAGTGTAGTGGTTAGAGTGTTGGACTAGGACCTGGGAGATCAGGGTTTGAATCCCCACTCAGTCATGAAACTCACTGGGTGGCCTTGGGCCAGCCACTGCCTCTCAACCTAACCTACCTCACAGGGTTGTTGTGGGTATTAAATGAGGAGAGAAAGACCCATGTACGCCACCTTGAGCTCCTTGGAGAAAAGGTGGGATATAAATGCAATAATAACGTTGTAGCTAAAATGTTTCCGTGAAGGAGTAAAATAGTTCAGTGAGAAATTTAAATGCAATTGTCCTTTTTCTTGATTTCAGAAGTACATGCTTAAATTTTAATTTAATCCCACAGCCTGAGGGACATGTTCCATATGTGATGCCAGAGTAAGAGTCTTGAATTCTGTAGCATCTTATAGGCAGCTAGCTCTTCTAGCCATAAATACTACATACTCAGAAACAGGGAGCTGACAGGTGGGTTACTTAGGCTGAAGGAAGAGATCTCCAAACCTGTCCCTTGTGGGTCCCTTATCATAGCATTTCAAAATGCATATTATGTAGATCTTTTCGAAAGGCTGGCAAAGTATTTTTCTTTGATGCTATTCACGCCATTATACAGAATGGTATTAATTGTTTTAAGATGTGAGATTAATACAGATGAGCCAATTACCAATTATATTGGTAACTCACCAAACTCCCCAGAAAGTTAAAACACAGAACTCTGCTTTGCAAATTATCCTTATGCATGGCAGCTCCAACCATAAACATGTTAAGCACCAATTAAACATGTTTTACTTAAGAACCCCTAACTGCCTCAGTGGGTTTATCTTTTTTTAATCCTCCTCCCCCAGGACAGTCAAAACTTCCACAGAGTCAGCTTTAAATCCTCTTCCTTCATTGGCAAGTTTTGAAGAAAACAGTATTTTTAAGCACTACATGGTTCAAGTTCTCAGTGCAGCCATTCTTTGGTTTTGAAAAATGTCAACCTCTGCCTACAGATGTGCCAGTTTTACCACTACCCCAAATGCAAGGAAGCCAACACAATCACTGGGAGTACTGGGAGCAGCACTGGTGTGGTTTCAAAATCTTCCAACTCCCTCTTCTCCCTGCTCCCCCCCCCAAATGGCTGCAGTGTCTAAGAGTAGAGAAGACACGTTATATCCCAAATTTATACTTGGTGTTTAAAAGCTCCTCCTTGATAGCATTCTCCTGCCTGTTTGTTAAAGGTCACCAGCTTGTTAAATAAGTCGTTTTGAAGCAAATAAACAAAGCTGTATCTGAGAAGCCCTTGAGTGCTCAACATGGACCATATCCAGTGTTGAATATGAAAGCACCACAATACTGAATATGACTTCAGGATTCACTGGGACACTAGTCCCATTTAACTGTTTCTGGTTTCCTAAATAGAAAATTAGCCTCAGTGCAAAGAAACCTGAACCTTGCACATTAGGCTATTAAACTCTTTCATACAAATAGTTCAGTGTATTGAACCTTATCATACTGGTCTTCAGTTGGTGGGTCCAAACCCCCAAGTGAGTTGCACCAACTTATTTATAAAAAAATACTTGTATACTGCAATTTCATTTTTTAAAAAATCAAAGTGGTTTACAACAATCATATCAATACCATAAAATCCACATGAATTTTTTGAATCACAGTTTATCAGCTATAACAGAAAATAATTTCTTAATTGACTGCTTAAGCCTGGCAGTATAGGAAAGGTTTCTGCAAACATTTAAAAGCACCAATAGCACCACAACCAAGTTGTTTTAAGCAAAAGAAACAGATGGAGAACACAAGAGCATACACAGATTAAACTGAGTATCGTATATTATCGATAGATCCCAAATCTGAAAAAGTTCAAGACTACTACTTTAACATTTTAATTCTGGCAATGTGAGACTGTGACATGAGATGGAGTAACTTCTTTAATTTTTCCTTTAAAAAATATATATTCCTACTCTTGAATAGGGTTGCCAGGCTCAGGGCCTGAGACTGATCCTGTATCTTTAGGAGAAGAGAAAGTCAGTCAAGAACAGGTGTTCTTGCAACAATGTAATGGGAAAAACCACAAGGTGGAATTCTCCCTTCCCCCTGCACAACTTTTAAAGATACAGAAGGCCTCGTGGTTGCCAGGCCCAGCCTCCAAGAGGTCTTCTATATCTTTAAAGGTTGTGCAGGGGGAAGGGAGAATTCCACCTTGTGGTTTTTCCCATTACAGTGTTGCAAGAACACCTGCACTTGGCTGACTTTCTGTTCTCCTAAAGATACAGAATCAGTCTCAGGCCTTGAGCCTGGCAACCCTACTCCCCATTAAGATTTATTCATTTCTACATCACTTTTTAAAGTACAAAGTACTGCATAATTCTCATTTTATTCCTGCAACAATGTTGTAGGGTCATTTAAAGCTGAGAGGTAACGGCTTTACCCAAAGACTACCTACTTTTTGCTATGGGTGAGCAGGAAGATGAACTTGACATTTTGAATTTATATTTTAAAAAATTTGTCAATCAAAATTTATTTTGAAGCTGGAGTTGGTACATTTCTACCGACTCCAACTCCACCCAAAATTGCTTCTGACTCTGACTCCACGACTCCGACTCCACAGCCCTGGATCTAACTAAAGATCCATCTAGTCTAGCATCCTGTTTTCCACAGGGGAAAATCAGAAGCCTATGGGAAGCACACAAACAGGTCATGAGGGTAATAATCCTGTCCCACCAGTCAGAGCCACCCCTAGGCACCAGAAAGCGGGGCAGTTGCCCCAGGCCTCACGCTTTGGGGGCCTCCGTGCTTGCCGATGAGAAGATGGGCTGCGGCAGGGTTTTTTTTCTTCAGCCATGCAGTCTCGCCAGCCGCTTCCCACTCTTGGGGAATCTCCCGCTCTTCGGCTGTGTGCCTGAGCGGTTTTTCTCCTCTGCTCATCAGCTGTGAAGCAGGTGTGCGTGCGGCGCTTAGCTAGCTAATTTTAGGCAGGAGGTTTGAATCCCCTGCCTGAGTGGCTTCCTTGTGCTGCCTGCCGCCCGCTCATCAGCTGTGCAGTGCATTTACAGGCAGCGTTTGCCGGCTTATTCTGGGCGGGAGATTTGAAAGAGAGAAATAATGTGTGGGGGGGCCAACTATGCTTTTGCCCTGGGCCCCGCAGATGCTATGGACAGGCCTGCCACCAGTGACTGGTTTTCAGAGGCATCCTCTCTGATCCTGAGGGTACCGTATAACCATCATTACTACTAGCCATTGATCTTTGTTCACCAGATAAGTCACATACACTCTCTATAAAAGAAATATTAATCACATTTTCCCAATGTAAAGAAGGAAGGAATACAGAGAAGATTTGAAAGGAATTGTAGGATAATGGTTCAGAAAGGAAATTTGGGGGAACAATCCCACATGACCTTTATGTACTATATAGTTCCCAGAACTACTTAATGTTATTTCCCTCTAACCATAAGAAAACTAGAGGAAATAGCATTTAATAGGTTTTTTGGAGGGAGGGATAATTGCCAGCTAAGCTAGCTGAGGTCCACAGAATTTAAGATTTGCAGTTATTATTCTAATCATATTTATTTGACAGTGAATTCCTCTGATTTCAATGAAGACATTCCTAAATATGTTTAAGATTGCACACTTGAAGAGCCAACTGCCTCCTGACTTTTTTAGTCCTTTATCAGGGACACACAATTCAGTAATTATACTAATACCTTTCAGCCTCCAATGTTAAATTAATGTTCTCCACATTAAAACCATAAAAGGAATCATTTGTATACCAAGAACAGAGATGAAGACTGTGTGCATTTCACTAAGTGAAACGTAAGGTATTAATGGCTACAATGCAAACAGACACCAACTATATCACAATTCATTAGGAAGGCAAACAAATCCATTAAGAAAGTAAACAAAAACAAAAGAGTCACCCAAATATATCCTGTACAGTGAAAAAAATTCAGCCCAAACTTATTTAAGCTGAACATCTCTGTACTGGGTATATAGCTAAAATGCTTTTTTCTCACTTTTGAATACGTGTAACATCAACACACATCTGAACAGGGTGGTTCATGACAGATGCTCTTGGAGGTCGCTGATTCATAGGGTCTCCATAAGTCATGGTCGACTTGGAGGCACATAACAACAACAAACATACACACATATATGACTAAGTGATATTTTATTACTTAAGTATTCATAAATCATATTCCTATATTATTTTTATTATACTTTTAAAATAATCCATTGTTTCAGGATTTGTTTTGCAACTGATGTTAGTTGTTATTGCTAACTGCTGCAAAAGAAAACTTTAGTTTGTGTATGTCTGATTTAACAAATGGATTTAACTTACAACATCAGTATTTTGAGACCCCAGTGGCTATTTAGTACATTTATATCCTCCCTTTCTTCCATCATGAAACTGAAGGTGGTATAAATGGCATTGACCAGAGATGCTTGAAGGTGGCATAGATAGCGCTGATTAGATATGCTTGCTTCATGTGCCCTGAGGCCATGCATGCCACAAGACCAACACTAGTATTGCTCAAATTTGATTTCAAGAGTCTGCACATATTTTAAGAATTAAATTGCTCTCTAATAATGGCTTGGTTCAAGAAATAGCTAGTTATATTTATAAGCATACTGAAAGAAATCATTTTGAAAGAACAGTAAGCAAGAATCCATTCCACTTGAGTCCACAAAAGCAAGTCTTTCAGGACAGCTATTTAAATTACTCCCTAACTTTCAAGAAGCACCATTTCTTTTAACACAGCCACTCAAGATTCACCACAACTCATTTCAGCTAGAAGAGTCGGATTTCCCAGTGGGACTGCTGCCTGGCAGACGTGCCTCCTGCAGGACCAGGTCCCAGGTACCCAGCCAGCTGTGACTAATTTCCATCACCTGTCCCTCTTTGGAGGGATACATAAGCTGGCTGGCTGAGGTGGCCTGGGAGACCCAGTGCCTGGAGGAAGGAGAACATCGCCACCCAGGGAAGGAGAGCCTGCTGTTGCTGCTGCTGCTGTTGGACCACCACCTCCACCACCCTTCCCAGTGGGACTGCTGCCTGGCAGACGTGCCTCCTGCAGGACCAGGTCCCAGGTACCCAGCCAGCTGTGACTAATTTCCATCACCTGTCCCTCTTTGGAGGGATACATAAGCTGGCTGGCTGAGGTGGCCTGGGTTTTTGTCTTTTGTTTTTGTTTTCTTTTGGGTGCCATTGGTTTTAGCTATGGGTGGGTTCGGTTTCGTTTTATATTGTAGTTCTTGGGTTTTTATGTAGTTTGTATGTTGTATTTTACTTTATCTTGTACGCCGCCTAGAGTGGCCGCTTGTGCGGCCAAATAGGCGGCCTAGAAATAAAATTTATTATTATTTATTATTTACCAACACCATGCAAAATTTGAATAACTTTCTTAATTTAGTACTGTTACCTAGGTTTGCTATATTACATTGCCACCTGTCAACCATTCCAAGGTTCATTTGAGGTCAGGCACAAATACACAGCGGAAAATATTATTTCAAAGATAAATTGGATTTTCAGGATCAATTACATCACACACTTTTTGATTTTTCAGGTGACAGCAGTAACCTATGTTTAAAGTATCTATTGCTAGCCAAGAACACATTTATCTCACAAGCATTCCAAGTTAGAGCCCCACATATGAAGAGTTTAGACCCATCCTTCCTTCAACCTCTCCATAGGCCTATTCACCAATGAACACTTACACACACTCGTAATTCACTATTCCTACTCCACTGTCCTAGCTATTGAGTTACAATACACCTCAAAGTATAGGATTAGTCCACGTTCTTAACAGATACATCTGCAATGCTAAACAAACTTAATAAAAAGCACTATTTAAGGCAGTCAATGGACTTAAATACTTGGGTCACAGAGAACATGTATGTCATACAATTATGTTTCAACTCTCAAAGTTTTCGAGTAGTGACAGAAATAACCCAGGGACCCCTGGCTGCCTCATAACATGAAGTCCGAAGAACTGCTACACAGCAGCTGCATACCAGCCACTGTCTCTCAACCTAACCTGCCTCACAGGGTTGTTGTGGGGATGAAAAGAGAACGGGAAGAACCATGGATGCCACTTAGAGCTCTTTGGAGAAAAGGAGGGATATAAATGCAATAAAATAAAATAAAATTGCCCCAGCCTCCTAACTTCAAGGTCAGTTATTGGGCAGTTGCTCCCCACTTCTCTCTCTCTCTCTCTCTCTCTCTCTTTCCCTCTCTCTCTCTCACACACACACAAACCGCCTCCCCAAAACTTCCCTCCCCGAGTCCTCCTATTGTGTCAAGATCCACCCAAGGCCGAGCATTACAAGCCACTCCGAGGAGTATCCTGTCAGGCGTCGCCTCCCCCTCACCTGCGCTGCTGATTTCCATTCATGGAGCTCGGCGCGGCCGCTCCTCAGGCTACGGGTGCCGGTCCGGTTCCTGCCGGGTCCCCTACGTCGTTCCACCCTCCGCCGTCCCGGTCCGGCCGGGCCTGCGGCAACCAGTGACACCAACGGTGCCTCTTCACTCAGCGCAGCCGCTGGACCTTTTCCTTTCAGTTTATTGCCTCCTCAGCCTGTCCCAGTCGGTCAGTCTCGGGCTGCGATAATCGGAGGAAAAGCGGAAGTTGCGTGGCCGCCCGCAGCCCCAGCTCGCTCCCTTCACTGACTGCCAGACTGACTGAGGTACCCGACTCTTTCTACTCGGCACAAACTCAGCCTCGTTCTGGAGTGGCCAGTCGTCGGCTGCTCGCGGGCGCACGCATGCGCCGTCCTCCCCTCTACACCGGAAGTTACCTCCCTCGCTTCCTTAGCGCTCTGTCTTCTCTCTCCACTTTCTACAATGCCTCTGAATCTATCGTGGGAGGGAGCTGGTGCTTAACTAACTCACCGGCTCACGCGCATGCGTACGCTCTCATCCGCTTGCTCAACACCGGAAGTTCTCCCCTTACTTCAGCTTCTCTTGTTCAGTATTCCCTCGGCCCGCGCATCTTCGCGCTCATTCTCGCTCGTTTATTATTGAATAAAATAAGATCCACGCAGTACGCGTGCGAGTTTCTGCGCTCCTTCAACTGCCTCTTCGGGGTTCAATGCAAATTGAGGAGGCGGGGTTAGGGCCGGAGGGAGGGAGGTATTAAGAGCTAAGGATTAACTTCGGTTGGCCACAAATGAATTGGGTGCCGCGGGTTCGAATCTCACCTTGTGGCGTTTGAAGTAAATGTTAGTGAGGCGGACCGCAGCGGGTTAATATTATTATGTTAATAAACAAGTAACAACGGCTGACAAGCACAATAAGAAATGGACTAGGACTGAAGAATATAATCGACGATTGGGGTAGATTAACCGCTTTAAAATCTCGCCTCCCCCTTTGCTTGATCAGGCAGCAGACTTTTATAGTATCTATTTTTGTTTTAATTAGTTTGTAACAATAAAAATAGAAAATTGCTTTTATTGTTATTATTTATTAAATTTATATCGTGCCTTCCTCCCAGAAGGCACCCAGGGCAGCAAGCAAAACACTAAAACCACACTAAAACATCTTTAGAAGGATTTTAAAACATATTAAAACAAAACATTTTTTTAAAAGGTTTAAAAACACAATTCCATCACAGGCATAGGCTGGGATAAGGTCTCTACTTAAAAGGCTTGTTGAAAGAGGAAGGTCTTCAGTAAGCACCCAAAAGATAGCAGAGATAGTGCCTGTCCAATATTATAAGGGGAGGGAATTCCAAAGTGTAGGTGCCACTACACTAAAAATCCACTTCCTATGTTGTGCAGAAGGGACCTCCTGTTGAGATGTTATCTGCAGGAGGCCCTCACCTGCAGAGCACAGTGATCAACTGGGTATATAAGGGGTAAGACCGTCTTTCAGGTATCTCAACATTTTGTTGATGTTTGTGGCACCTTGAAGACTAACACATTTATTATGGGCTGGGCGTTTGTAGGCCAGGGACAGCTTCATCAGATGCATGACAATGGTCATATAAATTTAATATACAAGGCTGCATCATAAATAAAAGTAAAATTTGAGGTTTAGAGCTCTTCAAATTGGCAATTGCAGCTGTTAGTTCCAGTGAAATCCTGTGCGTCTACAGAAGTACATCCTATTAAACTCAGTCAGACTCAGTCCCAGTTGAGTGTATACAAAAATGAAAATTGGAACCAGAGTCTGAAAAATTAGTGCACAACTGTGCATTTTTTCCTCCTCCCATCTAATCCCTTTTATTTTCATGTTATGTCATTTACATTGTAAGGCTGAAAGCAGGGGCCATTTTATTTGATCATAGTAAGGTGTTCTGTGATCTTTCAGTCAAAGGGTAGGGGCAGAAATACTTTAAATAAATAAATAAGCTGTGCCAAAGTCCGGAACAAGGAGTGGGCACCTGTGGCCCTCCAGCTGTTGTTAAACTACAACTCTCAGCATTGCTGACTATTCAAGACTGAGAGTTGGAGTCTAACATCATCTTAGAAGACCAGTTTCCTCATTCTTGCCACAGGAAAAAGGTGTACTTCTTCTGTGAGCACTGATGGCTACAAAACACTTGCTTAAATTGCACTGATAGTTAAGTAGCTGCTAGCTCCCAAAAACTGAAGAGGAACTGTTTTGCTGCCTGTATTCCAGCTACTACGGTGAAACAAGACTTAGTTTTACAGCTGACTGCAAGCCTCCATGTGGACATGATTTCCTTTATGGGAGACGAGTCTGTTTCAAATATGAATGCTGTCTACTTACCCGTTGCCCCAAGCTCAGTTTTCATATTTACCAAGAAAAAGATACTGCAAAAAACAAACACACACCTGCAATACTTTCCCCTCAGAAGGGAACTGTCCCTGTAAAGGCTGCCCTGAGATATCTTACAACTTGGGGGAAGCACGAAATCATATATTCTTGTATAATACCCAACTGATAGTGTTAGGGCAATGCTTCCCAAACTTTTTTCCCCACAGACCACTTGAAAACTGCTGATGGTCTTAGCAGACCACTTAATGATTTTTCTGCCTGTTGCAGCAATTGTAATGCACTGTGCTAGATGCATCATGATTTTTAATTGTATTTTGATTGCTTCTTTATTATATTTGCATTTCATTGTATTACAATTTGCAGTCCGAAGAATTACAATTGCAATACACAATGATACAAGAAATGAAAGAAGCAATAAAAATACAATTAAAAATCAATATAAATATTTAATGGAGACATGCCATGGACCACCTGAATGAAGCTTACAGACCATTGCTTGTGAACCTCTAATATAGTTATGCAGTTGTATAATACATACTGAATATTAGCATATATTGCATTCAAATTTTGCGCTTTTGCCAAGAGACTCAAAGGTCATTCCACATTTATCTTCCTCACAATCCTTGGACACACTTAGTGGAATGCCACACTCTTAAGTTGCGTGGGCAACAGTGGATTGGAACTCTTCATTTTTTAAAATTAATGTTTTATTGGCAAATTTAACAAAAAAATATAGGCAAAGAAGTATATGAATAATTAAACTCAACCCAACATTTTCTCACACCACCACTGGCCTGAAGAAGATATTAAGCAATAGGTTTGACTATGAATCAAATGGCATTATTTTTAGAGGCTTATATTTACACAGGTTAAAAAAAATAACTGAATAACATACAGGAGGGCCTCCCAGGCCTTTGATAGACTGAGTGGATTTTGTTCTACTGTAAAGTGTACTGTTAAAGCTTCCTATAGCTGTTATGGGTATGTGTGTTTGTATGATGTTTTACAATGTTAATGTGTTAAGATGAATTTCCCCCCCTATGATATAACATATGTTTATATTTTAAAATATATGTTGCTTGGAGACCTTTTAGGTAACAATCAACCAATATGTCTTTTGCACATCTAGAAGCAATGCTCGTTTTCCTTTCCCTTCCCTATCTTTGTGTTGTTTTTATGAAGATTGTAAGCTTGTGGGCAGGAACCACCTTGTTTTTGTATAGCACTTTGGAAACTTTAGGCACTTAATAAAAAAAAATAGTAGATAATAAAACCCAGTGTGCTGCAATGGTTAGACTGTCAGCACATCAAAAGCATTAATTCTATGCCAGGCCTTTCCCAATCTGGTGCTCTCCAGATATTTTGGATAAAGACTATTTTACAGGGAGAAATTTTGTGACCTATCCTCTAAAGCAGTGTTTCCCACAAGTGGGTTGCAAAGCCTCTGCAAGCAGGTGGTGGGATTCCTATCCTCCAATCAGTTGGCTGGTGTCCTTGCATTCCCATAAACTATGAGTTTGCAAATAGGGTTGTCTCCTCATGTATAGGGGCATTAAGTCATTTTTGCCAGGACGCCTCAAGTGACGGTTATAAAAAGTTAAAATACATGAGACCAATGGCTGCTGAAGACTTAAAGTCCAAAATTCATGCAACAATAAAACAATGTGTCACCATACAAAGTAAATCTGGACTTCTGGGTCACCATGCTAAAAAAGTGGGGAACCACTACTCTCAACAATCAATTCAAGAGGGGCACGTACCACAGGTCAATGTGGCATCTATTACATGTTCGGAATGCAGTTTACAGATATCTAGAAGTGCATGGCCATTCTGACATGCCTAAAGCAAAAATACCAAACCTTTTTGCAAGAAATAAAAACAGCAGACTTGGAGAAGTATCATTTGACAGATTTCTTAGTGGACAGCTTTAAAAAATACTATAACCTCTGCTTTTCCTTCAAGGAAGATATCTGCTCCTCACAGAATAAAATAACATTCAGCTTTTGAAAAAGAAGCTTGTTTCTTTATAAAATGATTGCCTCCGTTGCTTCTTTCAATAAAGACTGTACAGCAGTTGTTCAAATCTGTTTAATAAACGGACCATACAATGCTCAGTTTCAAATTAAAAAAAAACACAAACAAGAAAACAAAATCCCAACCAACAGCGTGTTTTGTGAATGTTCTCTATTTACACTTCAATGCTTCCTTGTAACAAAAAGAAAAAAATTGAATGCAAAGCAGAGTTGCCATCAGTTTGAAAGTTTCACAATTTCTTGGAAGTGCAAAATTACATGTACATGTGATATGGGGTTCATTTTTTTATTGCTATTTTGCCATGTTGCCCACATTTCTCTCCAGATAGGACCAAAACAACAAGTTTGCACTGCGCTGCCAAATTGCTTTTAACATTTAATTTAAAGAAGGGGGGATCTCTGTTGAATCCTTGTAAGGTAGACATTTTTAGGCTTTCCTACCATGTCAGTTTTCTATGGGCAGGATCGGCTTTGTTGGTCCCGAAAGACTTTTCTTTTTAAACCAATGTTTGGTTAGCCAAAGAATTTTTGCAAGTTATACAGAAGTCTTCAGAAGAGATCAGCAGCTTTTTCTTAATTAAAGAGAACTGCTGGTTCCATGTAAAGAGTTATACCCGAGACAGTATCTAGAAGTGTTTGCCCATGTACCCACCTTTGTCCTCTGTATAGTCAAAGTTTTTTGTGTTCTGCCTGAAGAGTGGTGTAACTCAAAAGGTTGCATCTACCAACAAAAAAGGGTAATTACCCTTTCTCTATTTTGCATCCTGTCAATTGCATTTTGGTACGCCCATAGACCGGGGTAGTTTACTAGTGGCCCTGCAGATGTTATTGCTCTGCAAGTCCCATTGGCCATGCTGGCTGAGGCTGATGGGAGCTGGAGTCCAGGACCACCCAGAGGGCCACAGGTTGCCACCCAGGCCATAGACATTAATGACCAAAATTCCAATGAACTGTGAAGTTTGTGCCACACGCCCAAGGGAGATTTAGACTAATGTCTCTAGAGACAGCAGCTCTTCTATCCTGCATAGAAAGTTGCTTTTGAAACTGAGAAGTGTTTCAACTTCAACTTATTACATGACATTTAGGTCAGGCGGGGGAGGAGAATCAAGTGGTCTAATCCCAAGACCCTTGGCACAAACCTAAGGACCCTTTTGAATGTCAGGCCAGTCTTTGTGCTGCTCTTGCCTTCTTAATCCTTCTCCACCCAGCCTGGCATCTTTTGTTTAAATATAATCAGTAAATTGGAACTAGCAGCAGTGCAGGTAAAGAATAAAAAGGAAGAGGGCCAATAACTGATAGCTATGTAATTATGCTGCCTCTCCAACCCTCCCACAAACACATGCATGCACAGCCTTTGAGAATTTGGCAACATTTCCGGATACAGAAGGAAGAGTGAGACAGCAACAAGGAATAGCCTAAAGTGCAAGGCTCAATGCTCCAAAACGGTTGTTTGTTTGTTGTGTTTGCAGGTCTTACTTATAGCCTTGCAGTACCCCCCAGAAGCAGGCACAGTCTGTGGTACAAAAAGGAAACAAAGAAAATGCCCCCCTCCTGCTGTGTGCTCTTGCAGACCACGTAGAGGACGTAATACAGAGTTATGCCAAACCGAAGCAGGAACAGAACAAGGAGCCTCCATTATACAGAACATGCAGGAAGGTCTAGCCCATTTTAGTAACATCTAAAAAGAAAAAAGGGGGAAAATACCCCAAATCCAGAAACTTGGTTCCATAAATGGTGCAGCAATGACATAATTTATGGCACTTAGTGAAAATTCTGCATGCACCAGGTGGGGGGGAGGGAGGGAGGAGAGGTGAACGATGGGCCAGAAAGCACTTTGAAATAGGTATGTTTCCTCTCACTGCTCATGTCTCGTTAGGTCGTGCCAACACCCATCCATTCAAAGCAGCTACTTAATGACGGAGTGCAAAAATCTGAAGAGTCCACTGATAACAATTCAAGTCCTGGAGGTCTGTATTTCTTTTTAAAGCCATTTTTTTTACAAAGGTGAAAGTTTCTCATAGATGTTCTTTCCCCCCATTTTGCAAATGCCCAAGTTATTTTTTGTTCAAAACACTTCAGAATCCTAGACCAAACTTTTCAGTTGCAATGCTGGTGACTCTACTTACGAATCCCACTCCAAGCGGGGGGGGGGGGGAAGGCAGTGCTCATGAAGAGACTCCAAGAACTCAAAAGGCTGCTTCTGTAAATAAAAATTCTCACTCACAACAAGTCCACGTGAGGGGGATCCCCCAATTTCCTTTCCCCTTTCTGAGGAAAGCAGTGTTTATAATCTGGATTCATGCTGGAAAATGATATACTGTTACCCATGCAGGCACTTGGTTACGAAGATCGGCTTTTCTATACTGATGATTTTGCTCACAAGACTGTGCGCAAAGCAAAGCGATCCCAGGCTTGTGGGATACAAAGCAGTCGAGTGAAAGCAAAAAGGAAACGGGGCGGGGGGAGGAAGAGAGGAAAGAGAGAAGAGACAAAGATCCAAAGAACTCTGTAATTCACTGTATGCAGCCAATAGTGGCATTGGACTTGTGCTTCAAAAATCAGCCAGCAGGGCACACACATCCTGCCAAGTGCCACAAGTAAACCATTTTGGAAGTGTCAAAAGCTGATTGTGATATGAAGTGGAGATCCTGATGCTCAAGGTCAGAAAATCTCATCAGCTGCACACAAGCAACATTGGTGCCTTTCTACATCAGTTCTTGGAATCCTGGCTATAAAGAATATGAGCCATAATGCCCAAGTAGTGTAAAACACAAAAATGCTCCACTGTGTAGCCGTGCTTTTTTCTTTTGCATAGCGTTTTGATGGGTTAACATTCTGCTCCATAGTGGCATTTGGAACAGTGCAGGGTGAGGGAAGTAAAAATAAAGGGATGGGATACTTGATTTGACATTGGAAGCACAAGCAGTCAAGTCAGTATCACCCCACAAGCTGTGAGGCATTTGCAATAAGGGGATGTGCTTACAAAGAAGGTGGCATGGCTATACAGGACACAGGCTAAGTTCAACTGTCCATAAATATAAAATATATCGTTTAAGACAACGATCTGAAGTGACAATGTGGTTTCAGTATAGGAGATTATTTCCTTCTCCCGCCACATACCTGCTTTCGTACTAAAATGGGACAAACCTGCCAGGAATGACTAAGTACAGGCCAGAAAACCTCCAACCTTTCAAGCACAAGATGCTTGTTGTTGCAGGTATTTCAGTATGAAATTCATTGTCATGGGGAACAGAATGGATTTCTCTTGTGAATACAAAACCCAAGATCTACATCAACATAACAGAAAAGTGCATGTTGTTGTCCTGATCCAAGGAAGAGCCAGGTGGGGTGTGTGTTTGTTTTGGCAAGGGGGAGAATCCCATTCCCTGCCCCAAATACATAAAAAAATAAAATGGCAATAATTAAAAGCATCAGAGACCATCGGGGTGGTTTTCAGAATATGACCTAAAACCTCTGGTAGGTGTAAGAAAAAGAAGCTGTTCAAGGAAAATACAGGAAAGAAAAATAAGGGCTTTGTGGATTGCAGCTCAATTAATGAAAAAGAAGCCAGCCACACACTAATCTCTATCACTCCAACTTTAGTACAAGCGCGGCCAAAGCAAGCAAGCAAGCAACATTCCCCCCCCAAACTCCACAATCCACCACATACGCTATATGAAAACTGCAAAGGCTTGAGAGATGGGGCTGGGGGAGCATAGTGATGTAAACACTGAGAATACGAGTGATCTGAGTAAGTTTTGGCAATAAGACTTGACATTGTATAAAAATAACACTTGGTAATAAAAAATTTCATCTGCATATAAAAAAAATCAGGACATCAGTTGATAATGGAGTTCTCGTTTGTGCTCACGAGGCAGGCAAAACATTCTCTTTTACATACCCCATTTGTCAGAAGTGTTAAATAAATCCACTCAAGAAATACATCAGAAACAATAAAATCAACATCAATTGAAAACAAAAACAACAAAAACAGGTTCTATCAGCAGCTCTCCAAATTCATATGTAATGTTAAAAGTGCACAGAATTTTAACCCATCATGAGGCTGTGAGCTAACACGAAACTGTAAGCTTTGTGAACATTATAAAGAGAACTCCTAACACCTTCAAGATGGAGATTTGGACCACCACCACCGAGACAAGAGTATTGTTGGTTTGCTTTTCTTTTTTCTTCCTTTGAAAAGTGAATGAAGGTTAACATTTTGCAGCGTTGCAGTAAGGCACTCGCCCATGGTTAAGTATGTGACTGTTGCATCAAAAGAGCAGGCAGCTAACCCACTTTTAAAACAGGCGGAAGACAAGTTTCCTTTTCGGCTTTGTGGTAAGTGCTGGGGGTGCCTTACATTATTATTATTACATATAAAGGGGAGAAAATTCATTTTTCTTCATGTGGGAAGGGTAACAGTGTTAAAATTAATCTATAAACTACTGGCTTTTTCTTCTTCACCAATTAAAGCATCTTGTATCCTAAAATATTAGTTTTTATAAATCTAGTCATCTGTTTTAAGGCTCTACAAAATCCCTTTCCCCACCCACCCACCCACCCAAAACAATAACAAACTAAACCTTACCAGCGTTTGATTTGGCATTGGAGAACCAAAAAAAGTTATTTCACAGTCACAAGTCTAATATTGCGTCCCCCGCCCCGGTAATGAAATTCTGTTTTCTTTTGATCGGAAGTTGGACCCCTTCCTTGGATTAAATACTTGTTTTGTGTGTGTTTGGTCAGGTAACTAGAAAGCCTGAAAAACAAAGACAGTCTCTTGCAATACTACAAAGGTGTGTCCATCCAGTTAAGCGGCTCTCTTGCATTTTGTCCCAGAGGATGCTGGCTTCCTGCCTCCAACGCCGTTTGCGCCCTGCAGTGATTTCTCATTGGATGCCCCGCAAGGTACTCCCAATGCTTCCTTTTTTATGGCTCCTACAAATCTGAAAGCTTTCTGGAGTGAGGTAAAAAAAGTTAGGCTTTCAAGCAAAGTACATGGTACGTAAAGTGTCCTGATGAACTTGTACGGCCTTGGCAAGGGCCTGAGGGTCTCGGCCATTGCTCTGGCCAGATATGTGACTGCCTTCTCCGCTGAAAGTGGAAAAAAGGGAGGGGGAAGAAGAGATCAAAGCATTAGTTGTTAACATATAAAACCACTGCTTATTGTTTCCACTGTATGTGTGTGTCTGGGGAGGGGGGATAAGTCTGCTAGTAAATCAATTATTTCTGTATGCTGTAGCAAGAAAACAGTCTTACAATATCATAAATATCCAGATATCCACAAAGAATTACCATATTGGTCTGAATATAGGCCACACTCACCCCATAAATCTGGTTTGTATAAAACCTGAGTATGGCCTGTAATCACACTCTTATAGGCAGAGAAGCCATGATTTAATATGAGACCTCAGGAACCATGCAGAACCTCAGTAGTTTTTGAAAAAGGATCACTCACCCATCTTGGCAGCCGGCACTGGTTGCTCAGTGAGTTATTCACTGAGAGACAAATCTAGAGGTCACACATGTTTTTTTACATGGTGAAAAGCACTACATGGTGCTGGAGAGTTACATTTTTGTTTTCTCCTTTCAAGGAGATGGAAGAGCTAACACAGCACCATCTGTTGCCCCCATCCAGCCATGCCCACCAGGAAGAAGTGGATGAAAAGACAACCCTGATTTGTAAACTGAGAAATAAACAAGGAACTAGCAACCTATCATCAGCTACTTTTAATGTTATCAACTCTATCATAGGATCTGGTATGATAGGCCTGTCCTATTATTTGAAGCAAGCTGGCTTTCCATTAGGAATATTGCTGCTCCTGGGTGTTGCTTACATCACAGATTATTCTATTATCCTGTTGATTAAAGGAGGGAACCTGTCAGGAATCTACCTGTGTGAGTTTCTGCAAGACCTGCTCCCTGCATTTCTGGCTGATTTCCACCTGGCCCGGAAGGGCGGGGCCCTGTCTCTCTCCAGCTACAAAAGCAGCAACTGCTGAAGGGGCCAGAGACCATCTACCTGTGTGAGTTTCTGCAAGACCTGCTCCCTGCATTTCTGGCTGATTTCCACCTGGCCCGGAAGGGCAGGGCCCTGTCTCTCTCCAGCTACAAAAGCAGCAACTGCTGAAGGGGCCAGAGACCATCTACCTGTGTGAGTTTCTGCAAGACCTGCTCCCTGCATTTCTGGCTGATTTCCACCTGGCCTGGAAGGGCGGGGCCCTGTCTCTCTCCAGCTACAAAAGCAGCAACTGCTGAAGGGGCCAGAGACCATCTACCTGTGTGAGTTTCTGCAAGACCTGCTCCCTGCATTTCTGGCTGATTTCCACCTGGCCCGGAAGGGCGGGGCCCTGTCTCTCTCCAGCTACAAAAGCAGCAACTGCTGAAGGGGCCAGAGACCATCTACCTGTGTGAGTTTCTGCAAGACCTGCTCCCTGCATTTCTGGCTGATTTCCACCTGGCCCGGAAGGGCAGGGCCCTGTCTCTCTCCAGCTACAAAAGCAGCAACTGCTGAAGGGGCCAGAGACCATCTACCTGTGTGAGTTTCTGCAAGACCTGCTCCCTGCATTTCTGGCTGATTTCCACCTGGCCTGGAAGGGCGGGGCCCTGTCTCTCTCCAGCTACAAAAGCAGCAACTGCTGAAGGGGCCAGAGACCGTGTGTGTGTGTATGTGTGCGTGAACCTGCTGCTCGGGATGTCTATAGACTACTGGGGTTTTGTTTTGTATTATATGTTATATTTTACTCTATGTTATATTTTAGTCTATGTACGCCGCCTAGAGTGGCCGTTAATTCGGCCAGATAGGCGGCCTAGAAATAAAATTTTATTATTATTATTATTATTACAGCTACCAGGCGCTGGTCAATAAAACGTATGGTTTCGTAGGGTACCTAATTCTCTCAGATCTCCAGTTTTTATACTCTTTCATTGCCATGATTAGCTACAACATTATAACAGGAGATACTTTGACTAAAGTTTTCCAAAGAATTCCTGGAGTTGATCAAGATAATTTGCTTATCGGCTGCCATGTCATCATACTGTGTGTTACCATCTTCTTCACCCTTCCTCTTTCTCTTTATCAAAATATATCAAAATTGGGGAAGGTAAATCATTATAGGAATTAAAACTTCTCAATATTAGTTAATAATGGAAATAGCCTTAGATCAGCCTTCCTCAGCCAAGTGCTCTCCAAGATGTTTTGGATCACATCATCCCCAGCCAGCACAGCCAGTGGTCAAGGATGATGGGAGTTACAGTCCAAAGCATCCAGAGGGTACCAGGTTGGGAAAGACTACCTTAGATGATGATTGGGTCAGGGTTTTAATGGACTCATGGGAGGGTCAAAAGTTAAGCAGATCTGTTATGTATTTCAAGTATGATCAAAGTGTCATGTTGCATGGCACAAAATTGCAGAAGGTGTTTCTGTTTATAGACGTGGTTGCAAATGCAATTTAGCTGGCTTTGAGGAGACTGGAATTTAACACAGAAAATGCAGTTACTTGTACCACGGATAAAGCCACCATTAAGAGCTACTATGTGTATTGGGAGGAATACTCCCCTGCTGGCAGGAAGGGCGGGATATAAATCAAATAATAAATAAATAAAATAAATAAATATAATTCCTTTCCGTTTCCTTTCACAACTACGATGCATTCGACCCCCAGGTGCTATTGGGCTTCCATCACACAGCAATTGTTAAAGAAAGAAGACAATGGTCACTGGGGCCCATTGGAACTGGTAGGGAAGGAAGCAGGGAGACCGAAACAAGCCAATGACAGGCAGAGCCAACTAATTCTAATTTTGCTTCTTCCCTGCTGAGTTCTAGAATGGCAACACTGAGACTAAGGAGGAGGAGGAAGCTGGCAGGCAGCATTCCCAAGCCCCCCCTGCCCCGGTTACAGGCAAGAAGGCAAGCAGGTGGGGGCTGGCCAAGTGTAGGCTGAAGCTGGTGAGGCAGCTCCCCATTTGCCCTAATACAGGAGCTCCTAAATTGTGGTCAGTAGACCACCAGTGGCCCATGACCTTCATTGGTGGTCCGTGGAGCGCCTGTGGATTTGTGATTTAAGAGTGGGACAGCCCATCTGCCACAGTAACTATTCACCCTTTTACTTGTATTTTTATTGCTTCTTTTTATTTCTTACATTGTATTTTATCGTATTACAGTTTGAATTCTACAGAATTTCAGTTGTAATATAATAAAACACAATAGGTAAGAAATAAAAAAGAAGCAACAAAAACATTATTGAAATCGATAGACAGCATCCAGCACAGAGCATTATGATTGCTGCAACAGGCAGGAAAAATAATTAAGGGGTCTGCGAAGACCCTCAGCAATTTTCAAATGGTCCATGTGCGGGGGAAGATTTGGGAACCACTACTCTGGTAGCTTCCGCTAAAAGCAGGTGATGCCAGAGCAACACAATTGTCCCGATCTACCCTGCTGCACAGATGGGAACAAACAAGAAGAGGTATTGTACACCAGCTGCTCACCTGTCATGCTCTTTGTCTACAAGATGATACCGCGCCCGAAATGCCACCAAGCGGGCATAGTATGCTGGTGCTGGGATAGAGACTGAACGGGTGCAGCGGACATAAGTGTGGCAAAGCTGGTAGGTGAGGATTTGAAGCTCATCTGCTGTAAACCGGTTGTCGTCCCAAAGAACGTAGTAATGGGAAGGTCTGCTTGTACCCTGGGTGGGAAGAATTGGAATCAGTGAGGTGCGGAGGGAGGAAGGATGATACCTTCCTAATGCAGTGAGCAAAAACAATCTTTGACAGCAGCACAGGAAACATGGTCTATCTATTACGGCAGGGGGATGGCTACATGTTTCAGTCTGAAGGCTGCATGCCACAGTTGGCTATGGCCAAAGTGGCCAATGCACACTCAGTCTGGCAGCTGGTGATGTTAGACAAGCCCTCCTCTCTCTCAGCTTCAGATCCCTGTCAGCATTATGGGTATACTAATATCAACCTATCTACCCTACCAAGCTATTGTAAAGATTATTGGGCAACACAGAAGTGTTTTGTGCATTCAGGAACCTTTGCATAAATGCCAACCATCATCACTTTGATCTGTAGAACTGGCACTGTTACAGGTGCCACATGATATTAGTTCTGCACTTAAAATAAATCAATCTTTTGGTGTGGCAGCATCTACACTTTGGAACTCCCTGCCTATTGACATCATGCAGGCATCTTTGCTGTACTCCTTAAAACATTTTTGTTTAGGCAAGCTTATCCAGACACACAGATGTTGACAAGTTTTAATCTGTTTTTAGCTCACTTTTAAAATGTTTTAATTACTTGTTTTGTTGTTGTTATTATTATTGAAAAACAGTGAGGGTTTTCCCCCCGAATCAAGCCATATATAAATATCGTTAAATAAATTACTGTAAATTCCAAAAACCAAAGACCACCATCTCAGCTTGGTCCCTTTGTTTTACCTTCCTCTGTGGTCACCTCCATGTACCAGAGCAAACTGCTACTCCTTCCCCGGATCTACAATCCTCACATTACCTCAGCTACAGGGGCCCACAGATTAAGCGGGTGCCCATACACCAGCTCCCTCCTCACCATTGCCTCCCTCCACAAAAAGAGAACAGAGATTACAGGAATGGTTAAATTGAAGTGCATTAACAAACACACACACGCATACAGAGCAAGGCTGTTAAAACAGTACCTGAATGCCAGCATGACTGCACAGGTAGAAGTCAAACTCAAAGGGATGAGTAATGTTTGTATCCACTGTTGTTCCTGCTGGGATGTTCCCACTTTTGCCAATCTGCAGAATTTATTACATAGAAAACAAAAGCATAAGCACTGCAGCAAGAGCAATTTCCTGGGGTGCTAAAGAAGGGTGGGGATCCTGCCTATCACTATCAGTTTGGGATCTTAAACAAGTCACTTAGGGAAGAGCTGTGGCAAACAAAACAAAATTTTAAAAGAGAAAAATTAAATCAGCTTCAAAACTTAAATCTTTGGGGCTTCATTAACATGATCAACCCTCCTGTGATAACCTTGGTGATATATATTATTTCATATACTGTGCTTATACAATAGAAGCACCAATT
Source organism: Rhineura floridana (assembly GCF_030035675.1). NCBI lineage: Eukaryota > Metazoa > Chordata > Lepidosauria > Squamata > Rhineuridae > Rhineura > Rhineura floridana. The sequence continues at coordinate 11,742,145 of NC_084494.1, forward strand.
TTTTTAAAAAAAATAACTGAGCTTTACCCTCTCGTTCTTATCTGCGCAGAAGAGGCGAGTGTGATGTCGTTTCTGCACGACAATGTAAGTAATGCCCGGCTGGTAGTCCTTCTCCAGTTTGATGCAGGCATCACGGATGGCCAGCAGCTCATAATGAAGGATCTAAGAGAAAAGCAGCCGCAATACATTAAAAAGTAGAAGGTAGAAGAAAAAAGCCATACTGACTCCACTCCTGTGCCTAGAAAGAAGATAGCAAAAAATTGAGAAGTAAATAGACTATCATGTGAAGAGTAATTTTAAGCATTTTTTTAAAAAGAGAGAGACACTTCACCAAAACCATCTTAGCATCACTCAGGGTCACTCAGTGAAATGAACTAGAAGTAAATTCAGCACAACAGCAGCAGCAACAAGAATGTACAGCAATGCATAACTAATTTATGGAACTGACTACTTCAAGATGTAGTGATGGCACTAGCTTTGGTGGCTTTAAAAGAGGAGGAGACACAATCATGAAGGAACAGCTATGAAAACCTAAATGAAGCCCCCATGTTCAGGAGCAGTTTACCCCTGAATACCAGCAGCTAGGGAACACACAGAGAGGACTGCCACCTTCATGCTCTGCTCCTAGGTTTCTCGTAACATGTGGCCCTCTAGATTGTGTTGCATTCCAGCTTCCATCAGCCCTAGCCAGTATGGCCAATGGGCAGGGATGATGGGAGTTGTAGTCCAACAACATCAGCAGCAGCAGGGCCACAGTTACCTCGCCCTTAGACCAGATGGACCTTGAGTCCAGTTCAACAGAAATTACCTACCATTCAAAGCCCATCATTAACAACAATTCCTGACCTGTACCCTCTGTGTGCCTCTGCCCTTTCTGTGTAATGCGGACTGACACCATATATATGGAATCCTTTTGTGCATGTGTGTGCAGCACCTAATATTCTGCTGGTATTACTGAGGAAGAAAGGACTAATCCTCACCTGTGGGAGCTGTCCCTCTGGCACTCCATCACGGTAGAAGATGATGCGGGTGGGTTTGAAACGTGTAGACTTGTAAAACTGGATGAGGAGCTCTCTCACCATGTACGACAGGTCCTCGATGATCTCCTGCCGAGGCCGTTGAACCCGCACGGTGGCACAGTAGCGGCTCGGGTGGGCATCCATGCTGCCTACCACCTGCAACCGATAAAGAGCAAAGCAAAGCAAAGTGTGAAGCTTGCCTGCCAGTGAAATTGAGGAGAAATGGGTGGCGTTTAGAAGCAAAGCAAAAAACTTTGCCCTGCACAATTTCTGTCTTGCTTGGGGAGGGGGGGGCGCAAGTGTGATGGAAGTGAAAGTCTGTCAACTAGTGCCTCTCCTTACCACCGGCTACTTCAGAGGTGGCTCCCTAGACCTCAGTGCTAAAATACACCAACACAAAGCATGCGTGCCTACGCAAGCTCAGTAGATACTCACTGCACTCCATCCTGGGGAAGTAGGTTGGTGCACAACAGGGATGGTGGCTGATGAGAATGTGGACACCTGTCTTATACCGATGGCCCATCTAGCTCAGTACCGTCTACAGCAGGGATTCTTAACCCTAGGGGGCCCGTGGATAGGCTTCAGTGCAAAAAAATAAATGAATAAAAATAAACAAACAAATTCCCAATGCACCAAAACAAGCTGTATTTATTTATGGGGGTCTACAGCTTTCACTAGATTATCAAAGGGGTCTGTGACCCAAAAAGGGTGGTGTGATGTAGTGGTTATAGATGGGACCTGGGAGGCCAGGGTTCAAATCCTCAACAGCCATGAAGCTCACTGGGTGACCTTGGGCCTGTCACCGTCTCTCAGCCTAACCTACCTCACAGGGTAGTTGTAAGGATAAAACGGAGAGGGGGAAACCATGTACACCACTTTGAGCTCCTTGGAGGAAAATAAATGTAATAAATAAAATAATAGCAATAACCAGTGGCCTACATGGACAGGCAAGTACCTCTTCAGGGTTTCAGGCGGGGGACATTCCCAGATTGAAGCTGGGACCTTCTGTGTGCAGTGTAAATGCTCTGCCACTGAGCCACAACCCTTCTCCTTCCTGATGGTCAAGGCTGACCCGCCCACTACCTTTCACGAACCACGAAGTTTGAGGCAAAACTTACAGCTGTTATGGAGGGCTTCTTGCCATCACCTGCCGGCGGATGAGTCACATCAGCTCCAAGGAATATAACTGGCTGCTGAAAGACAGCAGAGCTGGGAACAAGATGGAGTTGAAGATTTAGTACCAAGTACTAACAGAGATTTCTTTTAACTAGTATTATTATTAGTGCTGGTAGGAACATTGCCAATGTACAAAGGCTAGTAGGCCAACATTAAAGCAACAGCTATTGATGAGCTAAATAGTCATGGTTGCATGCTTTTATCTCCCCCTTCTCTCCCCCCCCAAAACCAAATTCAAGTTCAGTCCCAAGGAACCGCAAAACAGCCCGCTCAGAATAAATTCCACAACACAGCCACATACATACATAGACGGAGGGGTCAAATTGCGCCGCAAGGACTGAGGGCAACAGAAATTGTGGGAAGAGGCAGAGTGTGGGGAGAAAAAACAGCCACATACATGTGCAGGCAGACAGAACTAACAACTGGGGGAGTTGGGAGGAACTGTAGAAGGCCCCTGCTCCTCTGACCATAAAGGCTTGTTTGAGGCTGAACAGGCAGGGCTGTGTGCATTACACTTTTGCAGCTGCATGATTAAAGATGGCAATATATGGTGTCTAAAGCAGCCTCTCAAAAATGTGTGTGTGTGTTTGTTCACGATAGGGGACCTACGATGGTTTCCTATTGAAAATCACACCTCCTGCCTCAGCTCCTATTTGCCCTCGAAAGGGGGGATTGGTGACCAGCCCTATCCATTCTTTCAGAATAAAAATGGACACAATACAACACACATGTAAAAAAAAATTGCATGGTTAATATATTTTATTTTATTTATTTATTAGCCGCCCATCTGGCTGGTTGTCCAGCCACTCTGGGCGACATACAAAATAAAAACATACAAATACATTAAAACATTAAAATCTCAACAGTAGTAATAAAACCTAACCCACCCCAAAAGCCTGCCTGAAGAGCCAGGTCTTCAAGGCCCGGCAGAAGTTCGTCATAGCAGGGGCATGACGGAGATCGTTTGGGAGGGAATTCCACAGAGTGGGCACCACAACTGAAAAAGCCGTCTCCCTAGTCCTCACCAGTCCAGCTGTTTTAACTGGTGGGATGGAGAGGCGGCCTTTTGAGGCTGATCTTGTTACGCGGCATCCTTGATGAAGCTGGAGGCGCTCTTTCAGATAGACTGGGTTTTAAAGGTCAAAACAACACCTTGAATTGGGCCCGGAAAATAACCGGCAACTAGTGCAACTTCTTCAGCACTGGAGTGATGTGATCTCGCCGGCAGCTGCCTTTGATCAGGCGAGCCACCGCATTCTGTACCAGTTGCAGCTCCCGGACTGTTTTCAAGGGTAACCCCATGTAGAGCGCATTACAGTAGTCTAGGCGAGAGGTGACCAGGGCATGTCCCACCGATGGGAGCAGATGGGTTGGGAAGGTAGTGGCACAGCCTCCGTATCAGATGGAGTTGATACAGCGCTGCCAAGCTCTCAGCCGAGACCTGAGCCTCCAATGGACAGCTGGGAGTCAAGAATGATCCTCAGGCTGCAGACCTGGTCTTTCAGGGGCAATTGTACTCCACTGAGGACCAGGTCAACATCCCCCAACCCTCCCTTGTCTCCCACGAACAGTACCTCAGATTTGTCAGGGTTCAGCCTCAGCTTATTCCTTCCCATCCAGCCACTCACCGACTCCAGGCACTTGGACAGGGTTTCTACAGCCAACCTCGGTGAGGACTTGAATGAGAGATAGAGCTGCATGTCATCCGCATACTGGTGACACTGCAGCCCAAATCCTCTGATGATTGCCCCCAGCGGCTTTATACAGATGTTGAACAGCATCGGGGAGAGGATAGAGTCCTGTGGCACCCCACAAGTGAGAGGCCAAGGATCCGAAACCTCATCCTCCAACACCACTCTCTGGTACCTACCAGAGAGGAAGGAACGGAACCACTGCAATACAGTGCCCCCTATGCCTAACCTCTCCAGACGGTCCAGGATACCGTGGTCAACGGTATCAAAAGCCGTTGAAGATTAAGGAGAACAAGGAAGGTGCATTCACCCCTATCCAGCGCCCTCCTCATATCTCATCCACCAAGGCGACCAAGGTCGTTTCAGTCCCATGTCCAGGCCTGAAGCCTGATTGAAATGGATCCAGATATTCCGCTTCCTCCAAGTGCGCTTGCAACTGCTGCGCCACCACCCGTTTAACCGCCTTGCCCAAGAATGGCAGATTTGAGACGGGGCAAAAGTTGTTCAAATCTTGGGGATCCACGGAGGGCTTCTTTAGAATCGGTTTTATTACTGCCTCCTTGAGGGCTGATGGTATTACTCCCTCTTCCAGGGAAGCATTTACCACCACCTTGATCCCCTCGCCCAGTCTATCCTTGCAGCTCATAATGAGCCACGATGGGAAGGATCGAGTAAGCAAGTGGTTGGCTTTAAGGTTGAAAGCACCTTGTCCACTTCATCAGAAGAAAGAAGCCGAAGCCGATCCCACAGCACCAGAGCACCACTGGCCGCCTCTGGCTCGCTCACTATGTCCACAGTGCACGGAATAGCACTCTTAATCCGATCAATTTTATCTGCAAAGTGCTTTGCAAACTCATCACAGGAGGCCTTAACATGTTCCATCAGTTCTGGGGCAACTAGACCAACCAGGCTCCGGACCACTTGGAACAGCCTCCTGGGACAACACTCTGCGGACGCAATAGAGGCAGCATAAAAATCCTTCTTTGCTGCCCTTATCACCACATGGTAGGCTGCTGCAGCTGCTCTAACCCATGTCCGATTGTCATCAGAGCGAGATTTCCACCACCGGCGCTCTAGCCGTCTCACCTCCCGCCTCAGAGTTCGCAACCGTGGAGTATACCATGGTGCTGTCTGAGCTCTATTCAGAGGGAGAGGGCGTTTCGGAGCCACCTGAATATGACATCTGCTTTGGTCCTGACACTGAAAACATGTGGACTGGACTGTTTCTTGTTACTTTTCAGAAGCTGGAGGAAACACCAGGAATAACTGCCACTCCTTTCGTGCTCCTCTGTCACAGGAATTGAAAGTCAAAACTGCATCTGCACTATGAATCACTTTTCCTCGCAAGGTGCATCAGGGCCCCTTACCAAGAATTTCCCATCACTAAGAGAAATCCTGACTTTTTCACTAAGCTTTTCCTCTGGGCTGATTTGCTCTGATTTTAAACTTTCAGGTGGCTCTTTTATTACTGTTTAACTGTAGAGTTATGACTTTGTAGAAAAAATGTATTTTTAAAAAATTCTGGATTGTAAATTCTGGAGAAATGGTGGAGAATGTGGCCAATGAAATATTAGTATTAATTAGTTGTGCAAAACTGAGCATACAGAATTCTACATAATATGCATAAAGGACACAGAATGTGATTTCTATGTTAAAGGGAACGGTTCTGCAGGTGGAGAATATATAGGCTGCAATCCTATGGTCCCTGGGAGGGCCTCCCAGGGACCATAGGATAGCACGGATCTCCTGCTCTATAGGGAAAGAGGGAGATCTGTGGGGTAGAGGTAGAAGGCTCACCCACAAAGGTATCCTTCTTGCAACCACAGCCATCTCCTTCTCTGCCATCAGTACTCCAACCAGGGGTGGGGGGGAAGAGATTACATTTCAGAGGAAAGGCAGGGATGGATCAAGCAAGGTCTCCTGTTCCCTCGAAATACTGGGGAGGGGGGGACAGTATACCAACCCTGGAGATGGCATACTTCTTTTCCCTTCCTTTGGGTTCAATGGGACAGAACATTTGAAAACAGGATGACAGAGGACAGGTTAAAAGGGGGGGGAGGCACACACACATACACAACCTCCTCTCTTCTGCCCTGCCGACACAAGCCCAAATGGGCTTTGGATTTGACAGCCTGTCTGCCTCTGGTTCCCCTTCTCTGACCTTCTTTCGGGCTGCTCTGCCCAAATGCTTTGTGTGACGATCAGGCTGATATTTTCAGGGCTGCCGAGTTCACATTCAGCTGTGCAGAATGGTAGGATGTGTCTGAGTGTGTGCGTGTGTCGCAGCATCACTTGGGGAAAGGAAGAACTCACAGAGAACAGTAGTGTAGTGACACATTCAGAAGTGCAGGGTCCTTTCATGATAGACATGTCATGCCCCCTCACTCACTCTCAGCTGTCATCTCTACACTCCTCAGTTCTTCCTACGTGCAACTTCTCCCACAACAAAAGTCCCTAGGAGCCAATCAGTATGAAAGGGGAGTGTGTTAGCTACTGAGAAGTGTCTTCTCAGTGGCTGACTCACCTCCTTTCTCTCCGATTGGCTCCAATCAGCAGGAAAGGACAAGGAAGCATGTTAGAAGACACTTTTCAGTGGCCAACACACTCCCCTTTCATGCTGATCAGCTCATAGGACGCTGGAGACATAGGGACCCTGCTCTCTAAGACTCCAAGACCCTGGACCACTACACCCCTGATGGGGAATAAATTGTGTGTGTGCATGCGTGCGGGGGGGGGGGACACAGAACCCATGGGTCATGAGGGAGGCTGCTTCCTTTCCTTTCCCCTCAGCAAACATACCGCTGGTGGGGTACCAGGATGTTGTTGATCCCTCCGAGCTTGACGTTGATCTTGAGGCAAAGGTTGGAAAGCGTCTGCGGCGACGTCTTCACCACGTTCTTGACCTGCACGCATTGAGTGGCCATCCCCAGGAGTGTGTCCCCCACCCGCTTGACCTCCGCTGGGGACAACAGAGTAACATGTTAAAGCAGCAGGCACCCTGTAGGTCCTCCTTGAAAAGACTGGCAGAAATATGGCCTCCTCTGCACATTATACCACTTTAAAATCATGGCTTCCCCGCAAAGAGTCCTGGGAACTATAGTTTTTTAAAAGGGTGATGAGAGTTGTTAGGAGACCTCCTGTTCCCTTCACAGAGCTACAATTCCCAGAGGGGTTTAACAACCTATCCCTCTTCCCATGGAACTCTGGGAATTGTAGCTCTGTGAGGGGACTCCTAAAAGCTCTCAACACCCTTAACAAACTACAATTCCCAGGATTCTTTGGGGGAAGCCATGACAGTTTAAAGTGGTATAATACTGCTTTAAATGGATAGGGCAGATTTGGTCTATAATTGGAAAGTTTGATATGTCGGGAGATAAGGCAACAGCTCAAGTAGGGAGCAGAATTCTAGAGCCGATTCAAAACATGCAAAAATATTTGTTAGACTTACCTGGGCCGTATCACTTCAAACTACAAACAGTGCAGAGGTGCCAATGTCAAATATCTGATTTTTTTTTATATTGAAAACATGCTCCTGAGCTCCCCAACTATAGAGGCTGGATTACTGTAATGCCCTCGATGCGGGGCTACCCTTGAAGATAATCCAGATGCAGAATAGTGCAGAATGCTGCAGTCCAATTCCTAACAGGGACATAAGAACATAAGAGCAGCCCTACTGGATCAAGCCAAAGGCCCATCGAGTCCAACATCCTGTTCTCACACTGGCCAGCCAGATGCCCCAGTGGGAAGCCTGCAAGCAGGACCTGAGTGTAAGAGCACTCTCCCCACTTGTGATACTCAGCAACTGGTAAAAAAAGAAAGCTCTTCACTACTTCCTGTACACTCTGCATTAGAAACTCCCTTGCATGGAGTCAGACCATCTAGCTCAGTGTTGTCTACACTGACTGGCAGTGGTTCTCCAGGGTTTCAGGCAGAAGTCTCTTCCAGGCTTACCTAGAGATGCTGAGAATTGAACTTGGCACTTTCTGCATTCACAGCATGTTCTCTACCATTAAGACACAGCTCTTCCCAAGAGGCTGGATTTATCACACATATTCTCAAACAATGTATGTTTACAATATTATCTCTGGTGCCTCTTCCCTTTCTAAATCCAATTTGGATGTCTGGCATTTCTCGCTCCATATATGGTAAGAGCCTTTGTTGCAGAATCTTGAGCATTACTTTACTTGCATGGGATATTAAGGCAATAGTTCGATAATTACTGCATTCCCCTGGGATCCCCTTTCTTTGGAATTGGGATATATATTGAATTCTTCCAGTCTGTGAGCCATTGTTTAGTTTTCCGTATTTGTTGACAAATTTTAGTCAGAATTTGGACAGATTCAGTCTCAGTAGCTTGTAGCAACTCTATTGGTATGCCATCTGTTCCTGGTGATTTGTTTCTTCCAAGTATTTTAAGAGTAGCTTTCACCTCACATTCTAAAATTTCTGGTTCTTCCTCATATGGTTCCTCCATGAATGAATGTCATCCTTGCATCTCTTTTATAGAGTTCGTCAGTGTATTGCTTCCATCTTCCTTTTATTTCACCTCGGTCAGTCAGTGTGTTTCCCTGTTGATTATTCAACATCCCTACTCTTGGTTTAAATTTCCCTTTCATTTCTCTAATCTTTTGGAAGAGGGCTCTTGTTCTACCTTTTTTGTTGTCCTCTTCTATTTCTATTCAATAACTATTGTAATAGTTCTTTGTCCCTACGTACTAGTCGCTGTATTGTTGCATTTAGGGTTCTGACTGTGTTTCTCTCTCCTTTTGCTTTCCTTCTTTCTTCAACCATTTGAAGAGTTTCTTCAGTCATCCATTGAGGTCTTTCTCTCCTTTTAACTAGAGGTATTGTCTTTTTGCATTCTTCCCTGATAATGTCTCTGACTTCAATCCATAGTTCTTCTGGTTCTCTGTCAACTAAGTTTAAAGTCTCAGATCTGTTCTTTATTTGATCTTTATATTCTTCTGAGATGTTTAAATTGTATTTTTGCATTATGATTGCTTTGTTGTTCTTCTTTAGCTTTACTCTGATTTTCAATATGACCAGTTCATGATCTGTATCGCAGTCTGCTCCTGGTCTTGTTTTTGCAGAAAGTATGGAACTTCTCCATCTTCTGCTACCAATTATATATGATTCCTATATTGACCATTTGGTGAAGTCTACGTGTACAGTTGTCTTTTCAGTTGCTCAAAACATGCGTTTATAAGAAACAAATTACTGGCTTCACAGAATTCCATAAGTCTTTCTCCTGCTTCATTTCTATTTCCTCAGCCCCATTTTCCCACAACTTCTACTTCTTCTCTGTTCCTTACTATTGCATTCCAGTCCCCCATGATTATCGGAATATCTTGTTTTGGTGTGTGATCAATTTCTTCCTGTACTTCTGCATAAAATCTGTCCAATTCCTCTTCTTCTGTGTTTGCCATTGGAGCATAGACTTGGATGATGTTTGTGCTAACAGGTTTCCCATTTAATCTCATTGATATCACTCGCTCAGACCTTGCGTTGTAGCTCCTAATTGCTTTTGTTACGTCACTTCTCACTATTAAAGCAACCCCATTTCTTCTTAATGTCTCATTTCCTGCATAAAATATTTTGTAGTTGCCTGATTGAAAATGTCACACTCCTGTCCATTTTAATTCACTCACCCCACATATTGTATGTTGATGTGTTCCATTTCTTGCTTGACAATTTCTAACTTTCCCTGGTTCATGCATCTCACATTCCATGTTCCTATTGTGTGTGTCGTACAACTCCGGACTCTCCTTTCGCATCTGTGCGCATCAGCCTCTGGGCTTCCATTCAGTTTTGAGACAATGGCATCATTAGTCACAGCGCTACTCGTACTTGTCCATTGTTCTTCCCCAGTAGCTCACTGAGTGCCATCTGACCTGGGGGTCTCATCTTCCAGAACTATCTTGTGTTGCATTTTAGATATTCTGTTCATAGGGTTTTCATAGTAAAAGGTATTCAGAGATGGTTTACCATTGCCTTCCTCTGAGTCTGGATGCATCTTAGTCTGATGTCTCAGCTTTGACAAGGTACCAAGGAAGAGGTACCAGAGATCATATTGCAAACATACGTTGGATAATGGAACGGACCAAGGAATTTCAGAAGAAAATCACCCTGTGCTTTATAGATTACAGCAAAGCCTTTGACTGTGTAGATCATGAAAAACTATGGAATGTTTTAAAAGAAATGGGGGTGCCACAGCATCTGATTGCCCTGATGCGCAACTTACACTCTGGACAAGAGGCTACTGTAAGGACAGAATATGGAGAAACTGACTGGTTCCCAATCGGAAAGAATGTGAGACAGAGGTGTACTTTATCACCCTATTTGTTTAATCTATATGCAGAACATATCATACGGAAAGCGGGATTGGACCATGATGGAGGTGTGAAAATTGGAGAAATATCAATAATTTAAGATATGCAGGTGATACCATACTACTAGCCAGTAGTGATTTGAAACAGATGCTGATGAAAGTTAAAGAGGAAAGCACAAAAGCAGGAATACAGCTGAACATCAAGAAGATTAAAGTAATGACAACAGAAGATTTATGTAACTTTAAAGTTGACAACGAGGACATTGAACTTGTCACGGATTATCAATACCTTGGCACAGTCATTAACCAAAATGGAGACAATAGTCAAGAAATTAGAAGGCTAGAATAGGGAGCACAGCTATGAGAGAACTAGAAAAGGTCCTCAAATGCAAAGATCTATCACTGAACAAATGTCAGGATCATTCGAACCATAGTATTCCTGATATCTATCTATGGATGTGAAAGTTGGACAGTGAAAAAAGTGCGTAAGAGAAAAATAAACTCAATTGAAATGTGGTGTTGGAGGAGAGCTTTGTGCATACCATGGACCGTGAACAAGACAAAAATTGGGTGTTAGAACAGATTAAACCAGAACTATCATTAGAAGCTAAAATGATGAAAGTGAGGTTATCATACATTGGACACATAATCGAAAACATGATTCACTAGAAAAGACAATAATGCTGGGGAAAACAGAAGGGAGTAGAATAAAAGGCCAAAAAAGAGATGGATTGATTCCATAAAGGAAGCCACAGACCTGAACTTACAAGATCTGAACAGGGTGGTTTACAACAGATGCTACTGGAGGTTGCTGATTCATAGGGTTGCCATAAGTCGTGATCGACTTGAAGGCACACAACAACAATTCTCAAACAATGTCACTGGCTCCCAGTCCAGTCCCAGGCTCAGTTTAAAGTGCTGGTGCTTATGTATACTGTTTGAGACCCAGATACCTGATGGGTTATCTTCTCTCATACTCACCTGCCCATGCACCAAGACATTCATGTGAAGTACATCTCCAGATGCCCCACTAAAGTAAGGCAGGCAACGACAGGAACCATGGAGCATGCCTTGCTTGTGAAATTCCCACTGGAGGAAGGCTCTCCTGGCTCCTACTTTATTGTCATCCAAATATCAGGCAGAAGTAGGTTTCTGCTTTTACTGAAGGCCATTTATTTATTTACTTACTGGTGTTGCACTGTTATTCTTGTGCTCATTTTGATGGGATTTTGTTTGTTTGGCTCAAGAAATGCCAACTGGCATTGAAGGTGCAGGGTAATTTTTTAGAAATACAGAAATGTAGCATGTCAAGGAAAAGGGTTTAAACCTAGTTGTCTCCCTGTTGCATTGTTACATGCAAAGACACAGATTATTCCTTTTTTAATATTTGAAAGTGGTGGATTAATAATGGTTCAATGGACCCTCTACCCTCTTCCCAGCAACGCCCTTCCTTCCTGTTGACGTACCATAAACTGGTGTCTTCCCTGGCAGGATGACTATGATGAGCTGGAGCCCTGAGTAGGTGTTCTTAAGGTGACGGAACATGGGCTCCACGCTGTCCGCACCTTGTGCATATTTACAGAAACAGGGCTGGCCCTGGATTGGCATCCCCGCATCCTTGGAGATTTTGCGCAGCTGGTCTGTGAAGTTCCTAAGGCAGTGGATAAAGAACACTGGGTTCAATAGGAGGGTGCACAAGGAGCTTCTCACAACTGCTTCTCACTCTACCAAGCAGTGCTTAAGCAGCCCAACTTAGAAGTACAGCACACAACGGGGACGGGGAACCATCAGCCCCAGTCAGCATGGCCAAATGGTGGAAGCTGTAGCTGTAGAAACATCTGGAGTGCCACAGTTTCCCCATCATTGGCACATAAATGGTCCAGGGGCTTGCAAATCCATCTCACAGGGTTGCTACTAGCCTTTGAGCCCACAGGAAGCAGAGGCGGCAGGGATGGCGAACCTGTGGCCCTCCAAATGAAGTTCAACTACAACTCCCATCCTCCCTGACCACTGGCTATGCTGGCTGGGGTTATGGGAGTTGGGACTCCAACATCTAAGGTGGCATTCAATGCAAGTCCTATTCAGAGTAGACCTACTGAAGTTAACAACCGTGACTAATTTAGGTTCATTCTGAGTCTACTCTGAGTAGGACCGAGTTGAATACAACTCCTACAGGGGAACCTGAGGCATGAAGGGACCATCTCCCAGAAATCACTCATAGGCCCAGACGGGACTGCTGACCATGTAACACCCAAGGAACAAGGCTCCAGTTCCTACAACCGCTGAGGAGCTGCTGCAGGCTTCTTCAACACTAGCCCTCCAGGGTCATCCCTAAACTGATGGAAAAAATGCTGCACACCTTTTGAAGGATGTGGATCACTAGGAGGCCATTACACTGCTGCTCGAATATGTGAACTGGCTCCCTATTAGGAACATATGAAGCTGCCTTACACCATTGGTCCATCTAGCCCTATATTATCTATACTAGCTAGCAGGTCCTCTCTCAAAGTCTTTTGAACTCTACCTGGAGATGCCAGGGATTGAACCTGGTACCTGCTGCATGCAAAGCATGTAATCAACCACTAAGCTATGGCTCTTTGACAGCCTGGTTTGGTTCCTTAAAAACACCACTCACTTACTTCAGAACTTCTTCCCTGCATTGCTTCTGAGGGGCAAAACAAGCGATGGCCCAGACTTTGATCTCAATTCCATTGTAGAACTGCTTCCCCCTCATGTCCCACACCCCCTGGTTGGGTGTGGCAATGGCACGGTTCTGTAGGACAAGAAAATCGTTTGTCTTCCAAAATAAGCATTTGTCAGCATCATGCAGAGTGTTGTTTTATTTATTTTGAGTAGAGATATGTTTGTAGTTCTTTCCATATTTTAGAATTGACTCTGTATTTGATTTTACTTATGTCTTTATATATACTTTTGCAGATTGCTCTCCACAAAGGATTATGTCAACACCCGAAACGCGTTGGGATGCAATAAAAATTCCTCATTTTTCATTCTCTGCTGTCTGCTGTTTTGGCACCTTGAGGGTCTCCACCTCTCTTTGGCTGGAGCATCATGGGGTGCCTCCCTCTTTGCTTTTTTGCTTCCAAAATAAGCCACATCTACCCAGGGTACCTTTGAAAATTATTTCAGAGTTTTACCCTACTTTTACACACAGGTAACCATTTTAAAGCCTGGCTAGTGGGGTTTATCTGGTGTCAGTTTACAAGATTAGTTGTTCTATTAAAAATATTCCAATATGTAAAATATAAATACAGGTGGGCCCCGCTTTATGGCGCTTCGCCTTTTGGCATTCCGCTAATGCGGCGACTTTCAATTAGGGAAAGTCCCTGCTTTAAGGCGCTTGTTCCACTTTTACGGCGGTTCTTGCTCATCACGCGCCATTTTGCATCATTTTCACATGACGTGCACCATTATCATCAATGGGTTCCACTTTTCGGCGGCAGTCTGGAACAGAACCTGCCGTATAAGCGGGGCCCATCTGTACTCACATTCTGCCGGAGCCCTTACTATATTGTTTTAGATGGCTGCTAAAATCTTTTTTGTTTGCTTGCTTGAGCAAATCCTACCCAGACACGTGATTTGGTTACCTAAATTTGTTTTAAAACTTTTACTGGTTTTATCTTTCTTTTTAATGATGATGGTTTAGGTATATTCGTTTTTACTTGGTTTACGGATTTTAGCTTGTTGTATTTACAATTTTATTTGTACACTGCTTGAAGATCTCTTTGATCAAGAGGCTTATAAATAATCTAAATAAGTAAATAAATAAAATCCCAACTTTTAGCCCCTCATAAAACCAACCAACACACACATGCACACCGGCAGCTCACAAACATCAGTTAACACAATATACAATCAATAAAGCAATTCAAACAAAGAATTAAAAACAAAAATCAGCAGCTAAAGATTGCAAAAGGGAAGAGATGCTGAACCTAAGCTGAAACAGAGAAGTTCCAACAGCGTGCTGAAAACCCAATTAAGAGGGAGCCAGCAACGGCAGCTGGGGAAGGGAGGCCTACAACCATGACACCAGGTTGAGGTTTACCTACTAAGAAACAGGTTGAATTTTTTCAGGGTGGGGTTCGGTAATCAGGGAGCAGCCTGACTTTATTTTCTGCAAGTTTTATTTAGGGACCTCCTCATCTGGTTCTTGCACAAAGCAAGACTAGACATAGGAGCAGGTCTAAGCCAAAAGGATGCAGTGTGTTAACCTAGGCCCCATCCTTACCTTACATTTAAAGCACTCTTATACCACTTGAAACAGTCATGGCTTCCCCCAAGGAATGCTTGGAACTGTAGTTTGTTAAGGGTGCTGGCTGAGAAGTGTTAGGAGACCCCTATTCCCCTCACAGTTCCCGGCTAACTGAACAACTCTGCTGAGGAGCCGAAACAGGACCCAAGAGATTCCAGAAGAAAAAGAAGGGAAAGCTGTACTAAATTCAGAGAGTTTGAGTGGCTTGAGGCCTTGCTACCTCTTTACCTGAAGGACCCCCAAGTTCTGGTTCATGGGGGATGGCACCTGCCACACCAGTCATTAATTTATTTAAAATGTTATGTCCCTCCTATCTGCCTAACAACCACCTTACCACCACCCACAAGGAAAAGGCCTGTGAGTGGGGTTGGGCCTGTGCAACATGAAGGATGGTCTTCACTCATACCAGCCTGCCCATACTTTTAAAGGTCAACAACAGAGGCCCTTCCCATGTGCCCCCTTCTAATAGTAGTTAGATCAGCAGGCACTAGAGAGACAGCCAGTGGTAATAGCTATGAGGACTAGAAACTTAGGGTTTTATTCAGCTAAATCCTACTCAGAGCAAACCTGTTGAAATTAATGAACCTAAGTTAGCATGTCCATTAACTTCCGTGGGTCTACTTTAAATAGGACTAGCATTAAATACCACTCTTATCTCCCCTCCTGTTTCCCCCCGTTTCTTCCTTATTTCCCCTTTCTTCTTTCTTTAATGAATTTGCAATTAAAAAACAAAAATAAAGTAAATAAAATAAATTAGCAGATGAGAGTCTCCAAATGCCAATTTCTGCAGAACAGTTTTGTTGTTTTGGGCCTACCCAGGATCTATGAGCCCTTCAAAACTGGATGTTATTTGTGGGTATATTCCACAACATGCCATTGACCCAGCAATAGTTCACCAGTGGCAGATTTATACTGGACCGTCCACACATTATTCTGTTTTATTACTTGTTCTGTGATGCTTCCCCAATGTTATCACACTACTGTTGCATGGAGGGGCACTCTTGTGCTATAGGGCAACACATAAAAAGTCACAGGATATCAGCAGGAAGCGACAAGACAGGCATTAACTGGAAATGAAGCTGTATGTCCGCCCCTGAAACTTCTGTAGGCGCAAGTAGTACTGAAAATAGGATTGTATATATTGCCCTAGTACCATCATGAGAGCAGATCATGAATGCACAATAAAAAGGGTGTCTGGAGGCGCTTTAAGACTAGCATCACAAACCACATAACCGGCACCCACAAGGAAAAGGAAGAGCACCCACAAGAGGCTCTTTCATGCTTACCCGTCCTCCATACTGCAAAATTGGGGCTGGCAGGACACGCCCGGTCACTTCAGTCATGTCATCCTTCACCTTTATACCAAACTCCTGAATGTACGGGTCCAAGTTGTAACTGGCATTCTTCATCTGAAAGGCAAGGAGGGTTATGTTTTATTGGGCACTTCAGTTTCTGCACCAAATTTCACCTTAGTAAATGGACTGCCTTCAAGTCGATTCCGACTTATGGCGACCCTATGAACAGGGTTTTCATGGTAAGCAGTATTCAGAGATGGTTTACCATTGCCTTCCTGTGAGGTTGAGAGACAGTGACTGGCCCAAGGTCACCCAGTGAGCTTCATGGCTGTGTGGGGATTCGAACCCTGGACTCCCAGGTTGTAGTCCAACACTCTAACCGCTACGGCACACTGGCTCTCAAAAATTTCACCTTAGTTGTCTTCTATTTTATGTGTTTTTTTTAAAAATTGCCTTTTTGCCAGTCTTTCTGCTTTTGTCCTTTTCTTTTCATTTTAAGGGATTTTATTGTAAATGGTATTTTGTATTTTATTAACTATATCAGGGGCAGTGAGCTAGATATTTAGCTTCCCCGACCCCCCCCCCAATGGGTCAACTCTTACATTAGGCAACTACTTCAAAGGGGCTTGCTCTCATCTACAGAGTTCAACAAGTTGCCAAAAATAACAACAGAAACAACACCGTAATACTTATGTTTTATGCTGGGTTTACGGTGATCTTTGGGCTGGTACAGGTGTTTTTGTATTGTTTGTTTTTTGTTTAGACTGTATTTGTATTTTATTGATTTTAAATGTATGAACCACCCATCTGGCATGGTTAATTGGGCGGTATATTGAAGTCAAATATAAATAACACAAGTTAAAATGTATTGATTTACATTTTAAATTTAAAGCATTCAAAGCACATCAAATAATCTGTTGCTGGACTTCCATAAAGTATTATTCATTGCTTTTTGCAACAAAAACAATGTTTTTTATAAATGTTATTTAAACACGACTTCCAATCCACCTTGGAAGGATTTCTATCCTCAAAGGCAGGATATAAATAACTGCAATAAAGCTTAGACAATATCTGTGTTTTATTGACAATTTTATTATTACACATGCCACTTAAGAGTTTTCTGATTAACTGATCTATAAATATTTCTAAATTTATACAGTTATGCGCTCTATGTGGGGCTACCCTTGAAGTTGGTCAGGAAGCTGCAGCTAGTGCAAAATGCAGTGGCGAGACTGCTCACTGGGGCACGGTACTGCCAACATGTCTCAGCTACTGAAAGAATTGCACTGGCTACCTATTAGCTACTGGGCTAAGTTCAAGGTTCTAGTTTTGGTGTACAAAGTCCTATACAGCTGAGGACCAGGATACCCGAAACACCATCTTATCCCTTATATACCCAGTCTGCATCTCTGTTGAAATTGCTTTCTTATATGTTTTTAAACCTTTTCTTTTTTTAGCAAGAACATGTTAAAGACGTTTTGTTTTAATATATTTTAAAGTCTGTTTTTATGATGTTTTAAAGTGTTTTTAGTGCTTTTGTTTGCTGCCCTGGGCTTCTACTGGGATGAAGGCGGGATATAAATCAAATAATAAATAAACAAACTAAATATTACCTCTATATGGGAGGCTGAAACAGGGAAAGAATGGCTTGTGTGAGACCACTTAGAAAGTACATGGTCAGAATGTGATTTGAAGCAGAGAATCCCCTGAGTTGCTGCTCACTCTTGCAGAGCAATCAAAACCTCAGCTAGGCGGCAGCAGAGCATGACACAACAGTGTAGTCACCTCTGCTGCCCTGTCACTCCTGCTGGTTGGGGAAGAAGACAGGAAGGAGAGAAAAGGCTGGTTTGGGTTATGCTGGCCTGGAACTAGCCTGGTGCTGTCAAGTGAAAACTGTGATCAGGATACAGTGAATCCCAGGCCAGCTCAGCCACTCCATGTTTCAGGGCTTTATGCAGGCTACTGCCAGGGGGAAGAACAGGGAGCTGCATGCCAATGGCGTGATGCTAGCATCACAGGAAGACCTCTGCCCCATCCAACACTCCTCCCCCCCCCAAGCACAGCAGATTGGGGGTTGAATCACACCCTTTGCCGCTAAGTTACAATCGCTCTCAATTTCTCAGTAGGGGTTCACAAACTCTCAACCCCAAGTTACCAGCCCAAAGAACAGAAAGCTCATAAGCACCCACACCCCATCCCTGCTTCTCTCCTGTAAAAGAGGAAGAGGCACATACCAGCCGGCTAATCTCCTCTTGCCTATCTGGAGCAGACCTCGCTGTTGCTTTGATCATGGTAGAGGTCTGATTGTCCGTTAGTTTTTTGATGCACCGCTGGCCAGCCACAATGTTACACACCTGCCAAACGTGGGCGACAGAAATCCAGGCATTTATTTTTAAAATGTATTACTATCCTGCCCTGTGGCTCCATAACAGGTCCTCCAGGTGGATCACAACATTGAAAGCACAAAAATAACACACATTTAACATACCTAAAACCCAGATCAATAATGACAGTAGCAGCATATAAGAACGTCTATGACAAACAGCAGCAGCATCCTGTTTTCTGGATCAGCCTGACCCAAACGCCTGGTGAAACAAGGAATCCTCAGTACTCCAGGACTGTTGCGCCTTCTTCAGAAGGAAGTTCTACAAAGCTGGCACCACTACAGACAAGGCCCTGCTTCTTGTGGCAGCCAGCTTAACCTCTGATGGTAGAGGAACACAAAGCAGGATCTTTCCAGGGGATTGCAATGTACAAGGAGATTCATGTGGCATATACATTAGGGGAAAACATGTACTTTACCTGCCTACAGCTATGGAAAGACTTTCAAAGAGAGCCAAAAAGTGTGAGCTTCGCTGCTGGGAGTTCCATGTTAATATTAAGCCATGTTTGCAAACAAAGCTACGGTTTACCATGAACAAGCAGTGTACTGATGCCTGTCACTAGATAGCACCCGCTTCACTCCTCCCTTTCCAGAGCCAGGAAACAAAGCCATGCAGAAGGTTACCATCTCATGCAAACCAGCGTTCATGGGTTTCTTCTCCCAAATAAACAATAAGTGGTAAGCTAAGAACAAATCTAGGCTTCTAGTAGTTTAGAGAGAAATCACAAGCACTGGTTCACACACAATGCTAAACCAGCCACTCTGTGGTTTCTGTTTCCTACTCCTGGAAAAGGATCGGCAAAGCAGGCATGATTCAGCAGCATGCACCAGCATGCTACTTGTTCCACAGTAAACTGTAATTTGTCTCAAATTATAACTTTTCAGTAGATGTGAACCAGGCCACTGTAACTGAGCATTAAGGAAGCTTTGTGTTCCAATTTGCCATGTCCCTACTAGTCATTGTGAAGTACTATCAACCACTGATTTGAGCTGGGCAGGGTTTGTGCTGGGCACTCCCCATGGAAAGATAGAAAGGAGCAAGGGACATTATGTTGTAGCCAATGTAGTGCTATGTTAAAAGCCACTTAGCGGTATATTTGTTCTTCTGGCAAAACATTTTGCACCAGAGGAATGTTGTTGTGCAAGAGAATGCAGAAGCAGCTCACTGGTAACTTGGTTGCACAACAGACTGGACAACCTGTTGCCTAATGAGTTTCCACTAGCACAACTGTTGCAAGGGATCCTACTGTTGTGCAACATTAGAACTCACCTGTCCGCTAACGCAAGAGCCCTTGTCCTAGTGGACAGAGAAGACACAGCCTGTTGGGTTGAAATTGTTTGCAAAGTGGGCTTGAAAAGGCGAAGTGAATGGGTTGGATTAGGTCTCCAATGGAAGACATGACTGCAGACATTCTTACGAAGGCGTTGAGCAAAGTCAACCACTGCAAGCTGCGAGACAAGATGAACCTCATGGGCTGAACCAAACACTCTTTGAGAAGAGGTGTTGGAAGTAGGGCAAGAGCTTGGATATTTGCAAAGAAAAGCAGGAAGGGATTTTAAAGATGCTTCCTTGCTTTGCCCTCTCTAGAACTCCCTTTCCCTTGTTATGTCTTTCCTTTTTAGTCTCTAACATGAGGGTTGGGCCTGTGTCTCATTTCTGATTGACTGAAGTTGCTTTGGAAGACAATATTTGTCTGAAATGCAGGATAAAAACCCAGCACACTTTTGTTAGCGCCAGGATATATATTTGTGACACAGAACTTCACCCCCTCTCATTCCGTTGTGCATGCCCCACACCCTTCCCAAATCTGCTATACAGACTTGTGGGAACCTACAGAACAGATCTAGGTTGTGTGGGGTGGGGGGAAGGAGAGGGGAGAAAGTTCCTTTGCACAAAGGTAACTCCTTGTGCTAACGGAACAAGTGACTTACTGCTACATTGGATGCAAGTCAATACACTTTAGAAGGTGTGCCAGGCTACTATGAGCCTATGGGATAGATTGGGCTTTATGTTTAAAGCAAGCACTCACGATTGGCTGAAGAACTACCTAGGCTGCCCACACAGTGGGAGGAGGGAGAGAGAAATTGCAGCTTGAGCTGGTGGGGGCCAAAGCACAAAAAGTTTCAAAAGGAGAAGGACACTTCTATAAGGGCAATGCCTTGCGGTATTCCCAAGCCATCTCCCCATCGCATTCTGAGAATGAGCTGTCACCTCCAGAGGCAGGTATGTGTGCTTCTGCTCTTGGCCGACTTGAAGACACGGCAAGTGAGGGTACTTCAGCTGGAGGTTGTATTTCTGCTTGAAGTATTGTGCTACCGTGCACTCCACTGTCTGACCGCTCTCCAGCTGCAAGGGGAACCTACGCAGAAGAAAACCGCAGCTGCTTAGAGAGCCTGTACACAGCTAGGAAGAGACTGAGCCCCCTCCCCCCGACAGGTGGATTTTGTGGGTGTATTGTACAACATGCACTAGCAGTGAATTTATATTGGACCATCCACATGTCATTCCACTTTATTAGTTGTTCTGCTATGCTTCCCCGTTATTGTCTGGAGGGGCACTCTTGAGCTACAGCGCAACGAAAGGAGGACTCCCACCTCACTGGGTTGAGGTCAGAGCTTGGAAGATTACTTTTAAAAACTAATAAATTACAGTTACATGGCCCAAAAAAGCAGTAATTACTGTTACAATTACAATTGCTCTGAAAGTAACTGATTACTTTACTTTTCCTCCAAAGTAATCACTACAATTACATTTCAGTTACTTTTTTAAAAAAATGCCTGCAAGGTGCTGGCCTTGGCTGCTGCACATCTAAGTAACCTAAAACAACATTAAAAATAAACACACAGATATAGAGGTAGTAGAATAATTATTTTTATTCATAAGATAGCAATGGTGGTGGGGAGGGATCCCCTGAGATGCAAAAAAGTTAAAATACTGCAAACGCAGCACAGTAGCCAGAGAGGGTGGTGGAGGCCACTTTGTGTGCCAAGTGCAAACACAGTATTCACACACACACACACACGCGTTGTCATCTTTCACCTCCACGGTTCTTTATCTCCATTCTGCTGCTGCCTCCTTCTCCTCCTTTATCTATGTTCTTGACCTCTGGATCCTTTTTCCCTCCACTCCATTCTTCACCACTACTATCTGTTTTTAAAATAATTGTTTTCTCCACTCCACCCGTCTCACTCTCCACCTCCTTCCTCGTCGCCTCCTACCCATCCACAGAGCATGAGGAAAGAGCGACACTGCACAGAAGACCAGTTTGAGGAACATGATTTTCATCTACAAATCAGAGGAGCAGAAGACTTCCCCTGCTCCCTCCCAAGTAATGCCCAAAAGTAATTCTGGAAAAGTTACAATTACTCCACAAAAGTAGTAAAATTACTCCTAGTTCTATTACAATCAAAATGTAAAGGAATTACCCACTCGTTACTCAAAAAAGTAATGAATTACAAGTAATTCGTTGCTTGTAACCAGTTACTTCCAAGCTCTGGTTGAGGTACACAATGAAATAAGTAAGATTGCAGAACAGACAGTCCAGCTGGTATCGGAATTAGTGTTGTTAAATCTATTCATAAATGAAAATACTGGATTGCGAAGTAAAAAATCACTGAGTTTTATGTTAGCAGCTCCCTGTCAGGTTATAGTGGGATGTTGGAAAGATCTAGTGGGGGTGTCAATAGACTGATGGTATGGAAAAATATGAGAGACAGCATTGTTAGAAAAGTTAACTCAGAAACTGAAATTGAGCAAAGGGTTAAAAAAGAAAGACACATTCATGAAGTGTTGCCAACCATTTATTCTCTTCACATCACATGCTGTTCACATCACATCACTCTTTATGTAATTGTGGAGATCATGATTACCTTGTGTATAAATTGTGAAATGAGTGAGAACAAGAAGGATAATGAATGATGAAGTGCAAAATATAAGGGTATGGATAAATATGGATATGGAGCAGTGTGAGGTGGGGACAGATGTCATGTATGGGGTGTATAAAACAAAAGAAAACCAATAAAGTATATTAAGACAACAACAAAAAGCAAGACAAAAAAAGCCCCAGAACATTTGTGTTATGGAAAGTTACAGGATTTCAGCAGGAAGCTACAGAACATGCAACTGATTGGAAGCAAAGCAGTGTGGCTGTCACAAAGCTTGCAGGGAATAGAGACAGCATGCCTCTGAATACCAGCTGCTGGGAACTTCAGATGGGAGGAAGTGCTACTGAGCTCCAGTTATGCTTGTGTGGGCTTCCCATGGGCATCTGGTAGACCACTGTGATCACAGGATGCTGGTCTAGATGACCCTTTTGCCTGATCCACCACGCCCTTACGTTTTTATCATACAGAGTTGGAGAGAATAATCTTGCCTTGAGCACAGTACAGTAGGCTAGCACCATAGGAAGATGCATTATACCAAATCAGACCACTGGTCCATCTTGATCAGTATTGTCTACACTGACTGGCAGCATCTCTCCAGGGTTTTGGGCAGGAGCTTTTCCTAGCCCTACCTGAAGATGCCAGGGATTGAGCCTGGAACTTTCTGCATGCAGAGCAGATGCTCTGCCACCGTGCTACGGCCCTTCCCATGAGTTTTCCTCACATTAACAGTTGAAAGAAGTCACCTAACAGCACAACATTCTTCTCCCAAGTGTATGTGCTTGAGTCAGCAACAGAAAAGTTGCAGAAGCAACTGTGCACTATACCACCAGCCCCTCCTGTTGAGTTCCCACGGCCTCCGTCATCATCAGGCTATCAGTGCTCTCTCCTATTCTCCTTCCTAAATGCTACCCAAGAGATGCTAAATGTCACTGTTATGTAAATTTGTATAAATGAGCAGAGATCGTCAACGGTCTGAGATGCGTGCATGCCACTGTGTGTGTTTACCTAAATGGCAGTCTTTTACCCTGCATTGAGATCACTGAGACTTAAGACTTAGTAAAATAAGAAAAGCTACTTTGTTTATAGAAATGCATAGTAGATAGGAAAGGTATACCTAGTTCTAGCTAACTAAGTTGGAGGTGCAGTGCCCAGACGTGGCTCAGGAGAGAGAGCAAAGACAAAGATGTCTCCTCTCTTTCGGACAGTCGAAGAACAGAAGAACAAAGGGCAGAAGGAGGAGGGGCAGATAAGCTTCCCTAAGCATATCAGTTGACAAGGAAGTTAGTCAAAGCATAACACAGGTAAAGGTAGGTAAGCCTAGCCAGCTGGAGGACCCGAACTCTATCTTCCTTCTGGAACACAAACAAAAGAACCCAAACAGGAATTGCTCTTGCCCCACTTCCAACAGTCACAAGGTAACATAGTCCCTCTCCCCGAAACACACATACACACCACAAGAGTCTCTCCTCACTCCCACCCTCCCACAGCTGGCTGCCTTACGTTTGGTGGCTAGCCGGCCGTCGGGTAACATTGCACACACGGTATTTCCTCTTCATCTGCCCACAGTGAGTTACCTCCACTTTCAAACCTATCGAAAGAAAAAGGCATCTGAAGTCAACGAATGAATTAGTCAACACATATACCCATTAGTGTACATAATAAGATAGAATTATCAAATATCTCTTAACAGATAGGAAAACATGGTTAGAATTATCTTCACTGCTCTCAACAGGAATTGAGCTATAGTTTCGGTAACGACCTTGTTTGTATTGGAAGGAAAACATAGTATTTGTCTGTTTATTATTAAATTTATATCCCACCCTTCCTCGCAGAAGGAGCCCAGATGATCTTCTAGGATTATAAAGTTGTTACGTGATCAATCAACTCTTTCTTGAGAGATTGATACAAAAGTTACAATCTAATATAAGGCGCTGCTCACTGTTTCAACTGCACGTGCAAACACTTAAGAGTTGCACTCTGCTCAAGCTATTCCCCGCTGCCTAATTTATTTTAATTCTTATTAAATTACAGTTTATACGGTTCCCAACCAAAAACAGTAACACAGAGAACATTTATTTATGTATTCATTTATTTAATATCTCACCCTTCCGCCAAAAAGCCTTACTGCTGGATCAAGCCAAAGATCCATCTCAGTTCAGCATTGTGTTCTCACAATGGCCAACAAGATGTCTGCCTACGAGGAACCCGCAACCAGGACATGATCACAGTAGCGTTATCCCCACTTGCGATTCCCAGCAAGTGTTATTCAGAGGCATACTCCCTCCGACAGAGAAGGGAGAACACTGCTATCATCACTAGTAGCCTCTGGTGTAGCCTTTCCCAACCAGTGTGCCTCCAGATGTTGTTGGACCACAACTCCCATCAGCCTCAGCCAGCATTGCCAATGGTCAGGAAAGATGGGAATTGTGGTCCAACGACATCTGGAGGCACACTGGTTGGGAAAGGCTGCTCTAGTGGCCTTATTCTCCATGAATTTGTCTAACCCTCTTTTAAAGCTGTCTAAGGTGGTGGCCATCCCTACATCTCATGGTAGCAAACTGCAAAGCTTATCTAATTTGACCCTCTTGTACTATTTTTAGGTTATTTGAAAGACTCAAGAGAGAATTGGAATAATCTTTTTTTAAAGCTTGCTGATGAAAACGGCAGGGTGGGTACAACGCCAAAGAAAGCCCTGCCAAAAATGATCAACATTGATCATTGGTTAATTTGGAAAATCCTATCATCAAAGGCAGGTATCATCAAAGGCAGGGAGGAGGCACTACAGCAGTTGTGGGGAATCTTTGGCCCTCCAGATGTTGCTGAACTACAGCTCCCCTCAGCCCCAGCAAGCATGGACAGTGGCCAGGGGTGATGGGAGTTGTATTTCAGCAACCTGGATGTCTAAAGGTTCCTCACACCTGCACTAGAGGTATGTGCTGGTAACCTCCAGGCTGGATTACTGTAATGCGCTCTATGTAGGGCTGCCCTTGAGGTTGGTCCGGAAACTGCAGCTGGTGCAAAATGTGGCAGTGCAACTGCTCACTGGGTCAGGATAGGGCCAATATGTTCCCCTACTGCTGAAAGAACTGCACTGGCTGCCCATTAGCTCCCAGGCCAAGTTCAAGGTGCTGGTTTTGGTGTACAAAGCCCTAGGTAGCTTGAGACCAGGATGCCTGAAAGATCATCTTACCCCTTATATGCCCAGTCGATCACTGCGCTCTGCAGGTGAGGGCCTCCTGCAGATACCATCTTATCAGGAGGTTAGTTCTGCTCAACATAGGAAACGGACCTTTAGTGTGGCGGCACCTACCCTGTGGAATTCCCTCCCTTTGAATATTAGGCAGGCGCCATCTCTACTATCTTTTCGGCGCCTTTTGAAGACATTCCTCTTTCAACAAGCCTTTTAAGTTGAGACCTATCCCAGTCTGTGTCTGTGTCAGAATTGTTTAATATGTTTTTAATAATGTTTTTAACCCTTTTTTAAAGTTGTTTTTTATTTATTTATTTATTGGATTTATTAGACGCCCATCTGGCAGGTTGTCCCGCCACTCTGGGTGACGTACAATAAAAATATCTAATACACTCAATATAAAAACATATACACAGAAATTAAAATCACAACTAATAACTGCAAAACCTGTGAAACCTAACCCACCTCGACAGCCTGGTTGAAGAACCAGGTCTTCAAGGCCCGGCGAAAGCACATCAAGGAGGGTGCCTGGCGGAGGTCAATTGGTAAAGAATTCCATAAGGTGGGGACCACAACTGAGAAGGCTCTCACCCTAGTCCTCACCAGTCTAGCTGCTTTAACTGGTGGGATATAGAGTAGGCCTTTCATGGTCAATCTTGTTACATGGCATCCCTGGTGATATTGAAGGTGTTCCTTTAGGTAGACTGGGCTGGCATCATAAAGGGTCTTAAAAGTTAAAGTCAATATCTTGAATTTGGCCCGGGCGATCACCGGTAACCAGTGCAACTCCTTGAGCACTGGAGTGATATGACCTCGGCGGCGGCTGCCTTTAATCAGATGGGCCGCCACATTCTGCACCAGTTGCAGCTTTCGGACCGTTTTCAAGGGTAGACCCATATATAGTGCATTACAATAATAAGCAAGAAGAAACCAAAGCATGTACCACCGAAGGGAGCCAATGGCTGGGGAGGTAGGAGTGTATCCTTCGTAT
This sequence comes from Rhineura floridana, assembly GCF_030035675.1. Classification (NCBI taxonomy): domain Eukaryota; kingdom Metazoa; phylum Chordata; class Lepidosauria; order Squamata; family Rhineuridae; genus Rhineura; species Rhineura floridana. The sequence goes on from NC_084494.1 coordinate 11,768,373, forward strand.
CAGATGGAGTTGATACAGCGCTGCCCGACTTACGGCAGAAACCTGCACCTCCATAGATAGCTGAGAGTCAAGAATGACTCCCAGACTATGGACCTGGTCTTTCAGGGACAGATGTACCCCGTTGAGCACCAGATCGGTGATCCCCAGTCTTCCCTTGTCTCCCACCAGCAGAACCTCAGTTTTGTCAGGATTCAGCTTAAGCTTATTCCTGCCCATCCAATCACTCACCGACTCCAGGCACTTGGATAGAATTTCTATCGCCACCAGCGGTGAGGATTTAAATGAGAGATAAATCTGCGTATCGTCCACATATTGATGGCATTGCAGGCCGGATCTCCTAATGATATCTCCCAGCGGCTTTATATAGATGTTGATTAACATCGGGGAGAGGGTAGAACCCTGCGGCACCCCACAAGTGAGAGGATCAGAAGCCTCTTCTCCCAACGCCACTCTCTGGTATCTCCCAGAGAGGAAGGAACAGAACTACCATAGTACGATGCCTCCTATACCTAACCTCTCTAGGCGATCTAAAAGGATACCGTGGTCAACGGTGTCAAAGGCCGCTGAGAGATCAAGGAGAACCAGGAGAGTATATTCACCTCTGTCCAGCGCCCTTCTCATATCGTCCACCAGGGCAACCAAAGCTGTTTCTGTCCCATGTCTGGGTCTGAAACCTGATTGAAATGGGTCAAAATGGGTTTTTTTAAAAATGTTTTTAATGCTGTCTTGTTTTAATGTATTTTAAGATTTGTTTTTATGATGTTTTAAAGTGTTTTGGTGCTTTGTTTGCCGCCCTGGGCTCCTGCTGGGAGGAAGGGCGGGATACAAATAAAATAAATAAAATAAATAATAATAATAATAAATAATATACTCAGTCAATCACTGCACTCTGCAGGTGAGGGCCTCCTGCAGATACCATCTCATCAGGAGGTCTATTCCACACAACATAGGAAGCAGACCTTTAGTGGTGATGGCATCTACCCTCTGGAATTCATTCACTCCCTTTAAATATTAGATAGGCACTATCTCTGTTTTTCGGCACCTACTGAAGACCTTCCTCTTTCAACAAGCCTTTTAAGTAGAGGCCTTATCCCAGTCTATGCCTGTGTTGGAAATGCTTTTCAATATTGTTTTAAAGATTTTTTTTTAAAAAAGATGTATGTAAGATGTTTAGTTTTTAGATGTTTTTAGAGTTTTGCTTCTTGTTTGCTTCCCTGGGCTCCTTCTTGGAGGAAGGTCAGGATAGAAATTTACTAAACATCATCATCATTAACAACAATAATGTTATGTAGAGAAGATAGAATCTGTGGCATGCAAAGTGGGAAGAACAGAGAGGCTGGTGTAAATCCTGACTTTCAGGGCAAAAGCCAAGGAACTGCAGATAATAATTCAAGCTTGGATAGATAGATTGAGGAAGCACAGAATGAAAGGCAGAGATGGGGCATCTCATCCTTTCTACTATAGCCTCTAAAATACTGTCCCCCTAATTTTGCCTTTTCCTTTGCTTATTTTTCCTTCCTATCTTCTTTCCTTTGTGGCCTGGGAAGAAAACTAGTTGCCAACTTTGGGCCTCTGAGAGTCTCTGTCCTCTTTTACCTTTGATCTCCTTGGTGAAGCGAACTCTCTGCGAATCAGTCAGGGGCTTCGGTTGCTCATCAATGTTCCGGATGTCCAGCACCTCACACATGAACTCAATCACTGGCTGGGCCTTGTAGAATGCCGTTGCTGATACTGTTAAGGGGTTAACAGATAATAGTTATGGTCAGCCAAGACAAGACAAGCACAAGCCCCACTGTAATTTCTCACCCCTCTTTCTCTAGGGGTGACTCAAGACCAGCCTTCACCAACCTGGTGCCCTCCAGATGATTTGGAGTACAACTACCATCAGCCCCAGCCAGCACATGGCTTGTGCACTTTAGGCTTCTGCATTTAATGTGAATTCAAATGCTCTGTCACTCGAGCACAACAAATCCACTTTTTAAAAAAAGCCACAGGGAAATGCACAGCAAGCATGGAATAAACAAATGACTAACGGGAAGACATGTAAACGCTCCATAGGTAAAGCAGGATGAATGCAAAACGAATGCTTGTGGTCATATAACTGTCCCAAAAACAAATCAGATGAAATGCCCAATAAAGACCATACAGTCTAACCACCACACAAGCCTTGGGCAAGGAAATCAGGACGAATGCTGAACACACAGTCTGAATGAGCCCTAGATCCTCGTCGTTTAACAGAATGGGCAGGGTACACATCTATCCTTCCACTACAGCACATCTACGACTTACGTAACCAAAAATCCTGCAACCTTGCAGACTGAATTTTTGCTAGCTATTTATCTCAGAGTTTGCATGTTGCCTTTCAGGAGAAACCCTCCCAAGGCAAGTCACATCAGAATCAAACATAAAAAACCACTAGTACCAAGTTCATCATGAACATAATACAAAGCACAGTCAGAATTAAAAACTAAAAAACATTAAAACAGAAGGAGTGAACACACATTACAGAGCACCACGTATATTAATTACACCAAAGACTTCTGAGGAAGCTTAGCAGTCATGGAATAAGAGGAGAGGTCCTCTTGTGGATAAGCAATTGGTTAAGAAGCAGAAAGCAGAGAGTAGGAATAAATGGACAGTTCTCCCAATGGAGGGCTGTAGAAAGTGGAGTCCCTCAAGGATCGGTATTGGGACCTGTACTTTTCAACTTGTTCATTAATGACCTAGAGTTAGAAGTGACCAGTGAAGTGGCCAAGTTTGCTGATGATACTGAATTGTTCAGGGTTGTTAAAACAAAAAGGGATTGCGAAGAGCTCCAAAAAGACCTCTCCAAACTGAGTGAATGGGCGGAAAAATGGCAAATGCAATTCAATATAAACAAGTGTAAAATTATGCATATTGGAGCAAAACATCTTAATTTCACATATACGCTCATGGGGTCTGAACTGGCGGTGACCGACCAGGAGAGAGACCTCGGGGTTGTAGTGGACAGCACGATGAAAATGTCAACCCAGTGTACGGCAGCTGTGAAAAAGGCAAATTCCATGCTAGGGGTAATTAGGAAAGGAATTGAAAATAAAACAGCTGATATCATAATGCCGTTGTATAAATCTATGGTGCGGTCGCATTTGGAATACTGTGTACAGTTCTGGTCGCCTCATCTCAAAAAGGATATTCTAGAGTTGGAAAAGGTTCAGAAGAGGGCAACCAGAATGATCAAGGGGATGGAACAACTCCACTATGAGGAAAGGGTGCAGCATTTGGGGCTTTTTGGTTTAGAGAAAAGGCGGGTCAGAGGAGACATGATAGAAGTGTATAAAATTATGCATGGCATTGAGAAAGTGGATGGAGAAAAGTTTTTCTCCCTCTCTCATAATACTAGAACTCGTGGACATTCAAAGAAGCTGAATGTTGGAAGATTCAGGACAGACAAAAGGAAGTACTTCTTTACTCAGCGCATAAACTATGGAATTTGCTCCCACAAGGTGCAGTAATGGCCACCAGCTTGGATGGCTTTAAAAGAAGATTAGACAAATTCATGGAGGACAGGGCTATCAATGGCTACTAGCCATGATGGCTGTGCTCTGCCACCCTAGTCAGAGGCAGCATGCTTCTGAAAACCAGTTGCCGGAAGCCTCAGGAGGGGAGAGTGTTCTTGCACTCGGGTCCTGCTTGCGGGCTTCCCCCAGGCACCTGGTTGGCCACTGTGAGAACAGGATGCTGGACTAGATGGGCCACTGGCCTGATCCAGCGGGCTCTTCTTATGTTCTAATGTTTAACCCCCTGTACCACTACGATATAGCTAGCTGCATGCAATGAAGTTTCTCCTTGTAGACCAGAAATAGCCAGCTCCCATCATCCCTGATCATAGGTCTTGCTGGCTAGGACTGATGGAAGTTGTAGTCTACAATATCTGGAGGATACAATGGTGGCTATTCCTTTTCTAGACAGCAATTAAAAATATACAAGAACCTCCATTGCAAAAAAGACTGGCAATCCCTGGATTAGGAGTGATCCAGAATGGGATTTAGGTTGCATCTGCCCACCCCATCATAAATCTCTGCTTTAGCAAGTGGGAGCTTTTCAGTCCAAAACATTAAAAGCACATCTCCTCGGCAGCAAATTCCATAAAGCCCAATGGGACTCATTTCCCAGCATCTGCACATAGGGTTGCAACCTGAGACACGATAAATTATATGTCTGAGTAACTAACATCATTATATCTCCTTAGCTCTTGTGATATGAGTATCAAAATTCATAAATCTGCAACAAGAAACACTAAATTCATCAGCCAGTTTAGGATACACAAATCAATTCAATCTGCATGATTTCTCCAATTATGCACAATTTATTCTGCCTCCCATGGTGTGAAAGGTCACGGAGCCAAAACTTCACTTGCACCTCTGAAAACCTTATTCAGACATCCTTCCAGTATCTGAGATTTCAGAAGGTTTGCCCACATGCTTTTAATCATAGGTTCCAGAATTTGCTTTTTAAAAACAACACAACAATGATGAAGAAATCTCAGTTCTAGGGCCAACACAACTTTTTGTGGCTTTTCTGTAATCTCATGGAATTGTGGCACAAACAGCCCTGGTGATCTGTCAAAGTAAAGACATCCTGATCTGAAGCACTCTAGAACAGGGTTGTGGAATCTAATGCCCTCCAGTTATTGCTGGACTCCAACTCCCATCAGCTGCAGCTAGGATGACTAATAGTCAGGGATGATGGGAGTCATAGTTGTGTAATATATGGAGGGCCACAAGTTCCCCATCACAAGATCTAGAAACAAGATTTTTAAACAGATTTTTAAAGCAACACCACACTTGCAGAGAACCAGATAAGTTTATTTATATTTACTGAAAACATTTCCACTCTGCCTTTCAAGAGGCTGCTTAGTGAGACTCTAACCATGTATGCTGGTAGAAAGCTGCTGTAAACTGTGAAAACAAACACCATAATGGAAGCTGAAATTTGACCGGGGTCTTAAGCTCTACTGAACCTATCACAACAGTTAATCCAGATCTCTGGGGAATAGGTTCCTGCAGAACACAGAGGTATAGTCAACAATCCTTTTTCAGCCACAGACCCCCGGTTGGGTTTGAGTATTCTGAATGTTTCACAATGATATATATCAGAGTTACATTTCTGCAAGCAATAAGTTACCATCAATATTCAGCATCATCTTCCACATAGCAGGCCTGACAGACTGGTGGAAGCCAAACCAGACCTCCCGGCCACCTCCCAGTGGGTGATAGTATCCTTCAGGGGGAGAAAAGAAAGAACGGCCCACTGGCGTGTACCTGGGGAGGCCAAAGAAAATGAGGATCATTAGTCCAAGTGACACCCATGCAGAACAGCAAAAATTCAGTGAGGCACAAAAGAACTTCCCCAGGCTTCAAACTTCCCTCCTAACAGTTCTGCCACAAGTTGTTGCCTCCATATCTAGGCACTATTTATTTCAGGTAGGTGGACTTCAACATTGCAAATTAGGGGATTGCCTTATTACATACACGCCAATTCAATCACTTTGATCTGCAGAACTGGCACTTCTGCAAGTGCCACAGAATTCCATTCTTTATTTGTAAGAACTCATTCCTTTCATATGGCAGCCCCTGTCCTTCAAGAACTCCCTACCTCATTAGGCAGGTTCCATCTCTGTACTCTTTTAGATGCCTGCTGAAAACATATTATGATTTATTAATTTGTTGCTTGATATCCAAAGGTCCCGAAGTGACTTACACAATGTCAAAACAGAAACAAAACACACTATAACAATGTAACAATATACAACAACAAAACAATAACAACAGCACTGCCACACAGGAAGGTTTGGCAGCATATTAAAACAAAATATCATCTCAATCTATCAAATGTCTGGGAGAAAAGGCACATCTTTACCTGGCGCCAAAAAGATGTCAATGAAGGTGCCAGGCAGACCTCACTAGGGAGCATGTTCCACAGATAAGGAGTCACACCTGAAAAGGCTCTCTCTGCTGTCATCACCCTCCGAGCCTCCCTCAAAGGGGGGACCTGGAGAAGTGCTTCAGAGGAAGATCTAAGGGTCTGGGTGGGTTTCTGTTTCAGCAGGCCTATCTACACTCAAGATTTCATTACACTTCTTGTACTCAATTGTTTTTAAATATTTTTAACAGTTTTTTAAATATGTTTTTATTTTATCTTTAATTGTACTTTTTACCACAGATGTGTTTGCCGCCCTGAGCTCCTTTGGAAGGAAGGGAGAGATATAAATTCAATTTGTTCTTGTTATGTGCCTCCAAGTTGACTACAACTTATGGCGACCTTATGAATGAGCGACCTCCAAAAGCATCTGTCATGAACCACCCTGTTCAGATCTTGTAAGTTCAGGCCTGCGGCTTCCTTTATGGAATCAATCCATCTCTTGTTTGGCCTTCCTCTTTTTCTACTCCCTTCTGTTTTTCCCAGCATTATTATATTTTCTAATGAATCATGTCTTGTTGTTTTGTAGAACCCTGTGGTGTACCAGCTCGAGCCAAGTGCAAAGCAGTGGCTTAGAAAGCCGGGGTGGGGGACATGCAATCAGTTTACTAACGTCATCCGGGTTTGGATGTGAAGCATTTGGATACTGTTACTTGACCTATTTGTGAGAAGTATGATCACTTAAATTTTGATGAACTTTAAATGAGCTGCTAATAATTCTTGCTCTTAGTGTTTTGTCGTAGTGATATAGTTTTATTATGTATTGTTGCTATAGCACTGTGTTTTTACTTTGCTTTGAGCACAGATGTATTTGTGGAAAATGTTTATTATTTTTATGATGTACGCTGCTTAGACATTTTAAAAACATGTAAGTGGTTTATAAAAGCTTTTAATAAACCAACGTATAAAACAGTGCTTTTGTTGAGGGGTGGGGGAGTAAAAAATGAGGTGCCGGTACTTATACCTTGATAAAAGTGCTGTGGGTGCCAGCACAGAATGGCTGCCAAGGGCAGCAAAAAAAGGTGGCGGTACTCTGTACTGATGAATACTGTCACTAAAAATGTACCCATATAATTGAACTATGACTATCACTATGGCATGCACTTAGCATTAGGAACAGGGCGTGTCTATCAGCCCATGAATTTGTTTTCAGTACCGAAAACTAAGCTCACAGTCCTTTGAAATGAAAATCCATTCCTGATCCCCCTCCCCCAGAGGTTTCTTCACTTCAGCAACTTAATTTGAGGGGCGAAAGTTGTTGACATTGTTTAAAGATTTGGGAGTCAGAGATCCTTGGTGATCTACTAGAAACCACCCAGACACCTATCAGTAGATCCTGATCTGCCTTCTGCCCACTTAAAACACTTAGTCGTCACCCTTCATCATATTAGAATTCAGGATGTTGCATAAGGGTAAACACCAGTTTACATGCAGGATTTTAACTCCTCCACATGAATTCTGGGAAATGAAGTTCTGTGAAGAGGCTTGAGAGTTCTACTCCCTGTAAGAACCCCCGAGAATGCCACAAAAATACAGCTCTCAGGGTTCTTTGGAGGAGGCCATGTTGGCTAAACGGATATGATGTATGCGTGAAAACAGGAAAAAGATGGGCCCAGAGTCATGTGCATCTCCCCTTCCTTGCTTTAAAAAAAAATCCACAGCTGAGAAACAAAATTACCTCATGGAGGCCAGGTGCCTCATGGCAACATCAAGCGCCTGGACAGATTCCAGAGGAACAGGGATCTGCCCACTCACCAGGGCCTCGTGAAGCATCCTCCAGCTCACAATGGCCATCCACTTGATAGAGACCTTAAATATCCTGTCTTTGCCTTCCCCAGGAATTGTCACCTCAAAGTCAACCTTCAAATAGAGAAAATAAATATGAAAACTCTATTAAGCTCACCCGGGAGAAAGGCAAGGGTTTTGCACTAAACTATTCTGGACAAAAATAGTGCAATCTAAGGTTAGAGCAAAGAAACTGAGGTGTAGAGTTGTTTCCCTCAATCTTCCAATCTCTGGGGTACCCTTTTTTCTGAATGAACTTTTTTTAAAAAGCTGTTATTTAGCTTTTACAATATTAACAAGAATTTCTGAACTAACATTACAGACAAAACTCAAACACAATAAGGGTTACTTTCAGAGTACGGAAGAGAAATAACTTCCAACCCATGATAATTGCACAAATCGCTGTTCATTATTTAAGGCAGGGGTGGGGAAACCACTTTGGGCAGAGAGCAAGATCCAGAAGTGGGCAACCCTCCACGGATCACACTGACAAGTTTGCAGTCAGCACCAAATTTAAACAGCACTGAATGCAAGTTGTGGTTGAAAAGAAACAACCAGGAGTGCACTTTAAAGCTCCCAATTGCTACTTTGCAGCTGTGGTTTTACCTGTGCTGCACCTAGAGATGTGAAGGTCGGGGGGGGGAGGAATTGGAAAAATTCGGGGGAGAGGACAGGTTTTTTTCCTTTCAATTTTTCCATTCCCCCCCCTTCAATTTTCCAGGAAAAAAAACAATTTCCCCATTTTTTTCTGGCCCTTCACATCTCTAGCTGTACCAGATATCATATGACATCAAGTGAGCGTGGCCTGGCTAACCTGGGTGACCTATTGCAGGCTGGAGGTCTCCCTCTGCCGATTTAGGGGTTTGAGTGCACTGTGTCCATCAGTGTGCTGATGAAACCCAACTCTACTTCTCCTTTTCATCAAATTCAGGAACTGGTAACAGACTGGATAGTGACCAATAAAACAAAGCTCCATCATGGTAAGATGGTGATGCTGTTGGTAGAAATTTGTTTTAGGGGTGTGCATCAGAATCCAACAAATCCTCAATGGAAGCGGAATGACTCAGAGGGATTTTGGGTCAGAGGTGAAAAGGTATCTGTACAAAGTGACACAGGTCAAAAGCAGTGACCCCTGAAGCACTTTATGACACCTTGGTAATCCAGACATTAAAAAAAATCCCATGGCAGACAAGTGTCTGCTGAAAGCAACAGTAATATCTCTAAGCCTGCCATATAAGGAATAAAGCCAGATGGGGTGATAGGTGGAGGGAGAGTGTGGAGGGAGGAGTGTGGAAAAGGTGGAAGAACTCTATTGTGAATGACAGGACAAGCTTGCAATCAGAGGAGCTGGGAATGATTTTGGCCCAGGCATGTGGAATTAGACCCAGCAGGATCCAGTTTGGCCTGTGAGGCTGTTTTTTCCAAGCCATGCACACCAGTCCCACACGTGATGCCATATATGACATCATGTGTGGGGGAGGTAAAGATGTGGCTGCAAAGGAACAATCAACAGCCTTAAAATGTGCTTCCGACTGCATCTTGGCAATCAGAGCTTGCATCTACCGTCTTTTAAATTTGGCACCAATGCAAGCCCTATTGGAACTCCCGAGCTGAACTGATTCCAGACAAAAACAGTGTCTGAAGTCATTCCGTCATTCCCAGTGGGCTTGCAGTCACCTGACCGGCGCTGACTGTGAGCCCCTTTCGGTAGCAGTTTGAGTTTAAACCAGGCTGCAAAGGGAGAATGGGGAGCTCACAAGAGTATGCTCCCAATTCTTCCTTTGAAGCTGTGTCACCTGGCATCATGGTGAAGTCATATGATTCACAAGTGGATTAACATTTCTTTTTCAGTTATTGTCATGTGGGATAGACTGCACATGGCTGGAAAGAGACAACAATACGATCTTCAGGCTTTAAAAAGGAGGACACCGTAAGCTACCCACCCACCCAAGATAACTTCCTACTGGGAGCAAGGGCAGAATATAAATCTAATAAATAAATAAACTTTCTTAAAGTATTTATTGATTTTCAATGAAACACATTACATTAAAAAAAGATTAAACTAAAAAATCCTTCCCTCAATCCCACCTCTCCCCCACCCTTCAGCATCTACTAAGGAAAATATAAATTCAGTATTAATTTGAATGTTCACCAAATGTGACATAGAGTAAACTATAATCATATTAACCCATAATTGTCCATGTATCACTGGTGGAGCTATGAGACTCGCAGTATTACAAATGTTTTTAAAAACACCATTGTTCAACGAAGTCGTCAGAGTTGGTGTCGTTCCTTTGTGCTTTTGGCTGTTTTACTGAATTCCCCACAAGTGCTGTTGGCCAACTTTCTGAACCCACTGATCCCAAGTCAAGTTTGAGGCTTTTCACTGCCACTGCTCAGCACACCCGAGAGAACATCACCCTCTTACCCTTTCATTGCCAATGGGCAGGGCAGTGACAGTATAAATATTCTTTTTTCCATCATATACCGGCTTCCTGTCTCCAAAGATTTGAGGTTTGAAGTGTTGTACCATGTATTCCACAACCTCCCTGCAGAAAGACCAAGAGGGAAGGAGAGGGGGGAAGAGAGAGAAGCTAGAACTGGCTAATAGGTTCAACGTTCTCATAAATTACTAGTAACTTGCATGTAATTTATATCAAAAGCCCAACAAAAGGGAGATTTTACCCAGCATCTACATGAATGTAAAATTGTGGTGAGATGCATTTCAGCAGAGAAATCATTCAACAGACATGGAGCCACCACCAAAAATGCTCTGCCATGCACACTTGCATTATGTCTCCTTTAACAGAAGGACCACAAGGAAAGCCTCTTCTGCTGACCTTAATGCAAGGCAGGTTGATATGGGGAAAATGTTCTCTCAGATATTTGGACCCAGGTCATTCAAAACTTCAAATATCAACATAATCACACTGAACTGGGCCCAGAACATAACTGGCAACCAATGCAGCTGTTTAAGAAAAGGAGTTAAGAACATAAGAAGCTACGTTACAATTTGATTTTCACTGATGCAGTGATTTGCGTTTATGTTCTGTTGTGAGCCATTTTGAGCATATTTATATGGGAAAGCAGCATACAAATTTAAATTATCATCCTCTGACATGTTGCCCTTTGCCACTGATAACTGCTTTTATTCCTGTTTGAGAGATGCCTGCAGTAATAAGCAAGTGGCCAGTTGGGGGCACCCTTGCCCCTTAGCCTTCTGTAGCCAGCACTACCACACACCCGTTACCAGAGCGCAGCCAGAATTATTCATGTTAAAGAGAACTGGTGCAAAATTTGCTCAATTGTTGCACGTTCACACACACACACACACACACACATATATGTGCTTCAGAATTTTCAATCTTTTAGCACACATTACTCTCAGTCCTGACCTTCCCAAAGGCTTAGGACAAGTCTCACACAGCAGCACCATTTACCAAAGTTTAAGGGTGGCTATTTTAAAAGTCTGGGACCGAGGCCAAGATCACACAGCTGCTGTAAGCTGACCAGCGATCGAGCCCAAAGCCCAGTTATCTCCTGAGCTTCTGCCACCAGAGCATGGCCAGAGATGGAGAGAGGAGAGACACACAATACCCAGCGTGGGTGGGGAGGAAATGAGGAAAGATAGAGATGGTACCGGAAAGCCAGTTCACTGCTGGTCCAAGCATTGGCTTGCAGGATCAGCTGCCACCTGTGCAAAAGCAGCAACTTCAAGCAGGGCAAAGCTGAATAGCGCCACATAACCCACTAGGCAGAACCAGCTGCAACAGGTGTGATTGGGAGTGGGGGCTCTCAAAACCCGTAGCAAGGGAAGGGGAGAGAAGAGATGCAGGGGCCTTGCACACATTTCCTCCAAGGTGTTTGGCTTCTTCCCAGTTAAAGGGCTGGACGAGAGGAGAAATGGCTAAACGCTAATACTTGCCTTACCTGTTGACTCTGCGTGGGCACTTGTCTGGCTTGATGTCGACTTCATAGTGATAGACATCGATCTTGGGAATGTCTACTTCAAAGTAGTTTGCTAAAAGCTTGATGGGCTTCCCGACAGTTCCTATCCCGGGCCGGCGAGGAGCTTGAAATACCTGCTGCAGGGGTGGCAGGTAAGTGCCAGCAGCAGTTGCTAAAAAAAGGGAGAGATATTTGAAAACTTAACATCTGCATAATGCCTTAGAGTAGTCTTCAATCTTTTCAAACAGAGGATCCAACTTTAGCCTCCACATTGCCACTGGAGACCCCACTTCTTAATATTTACTATATATTTGATGATGGGTGTGCTGCTGTTGTAACCCATCAACCAATGAGTCCCAACCCACCAGCTGGACCAACAATTTAGAGCGCCGGTGGTTAACCTGTGGTCTTCCAGATGTCTCCATCAGCCCCAGCCAGGATGGCCAACAGTCAAGCATGATGGGAGTTGTAGTCCAACAACATCTGGAGGATCATGGGTTTGCCACCCTGGTTGTAAGGCACCCAAGTGCTTTGTGGGGTTATTTTTAACACTGGTTACATGCCTCATACACTAGTTGTCCAGGCTTTGCACATATCAGTTAAACGCATACAATAAAGTAAAAATCGACAATAATGTTAAGAATGTAAGCTGCTTACAGGCTTGTGTCTATTAAGAGGTATGTACATTTTGTTAAATAAATAAATAAAATTAAGATCCGACAGCATAAAACCCAAATATAAAAAGAAAAGCAAAATATAAGACACAGCACAGCAGCTAAACCACCCCGTAAATAAAGGAGCTAAAACTACAAGCGATATCACAGAGACTAAAATCAAAAGCATCTGCATCTCTGTTAGAATTGCTTTTAATATGTCTTCTTTAATTTTTTTTAAAACAATATGTTTTTAAAGCTTTTAAAAAAATGTTTTTAAAGCTTTTTAAAAAATGTTTTTAACGTTTTGTTTTAATGTATTTTAAGGTCTTTTTATGATGTTTTAAAGTGTTTTTAGAGTTTCTGTTTGCCGCCCTGGGCACCTGCTGGGAGGAAGGGTGGGATATAAATCAAATAATAAATAAATAAAAGATTGTAACTTTCCTGGGAGAACAAGAGAGTCTTAAGAGCACTTCCAGATACCTTTTTTATCGTGCATTCATGAGTTGTAATCATAATGGCAGTTACACACGATCTCACTTTCAATACAGTTGGCACCAGGAAAAGTTTTGGTGTGCTCATACTGCTTCCTTTCCAATCAGTGCATGTTTTATACCAAAAATGTTTGGGGGGAGGGGTGTCCTGCTTTTGTTGCGTATAGTGCAAGAGTGCCCCTCCCAACAGCAATAATGTGGTAACAATGGGGAAGCATCGCAAAGCAACTTATAAAGCAGAATGATTTGTGGATAGATAAATCTGCCACTAATGCATCAGTGACATGCTACAGAAGACACCTGTGAAAGGACACCGGTCTGGGCCCTTAGCCTGATGCTGAAAGGACAACAGATGAACTGTCGTAGGGAAAACGTTCCATAGCCAGGGGCCCACCAGCAAAAAGCCTCCCCCTCTCTAAGGCTACCCTCTCAACATCAGATTAAGGAGGCACTTGGAGATGGGCCTCTGTAGATGACCTTGGAGTATGGGAGGAGGCAGTCCATCGATAAAGAGGTTCCAAGCTGCACAGGGCTATAAAGCAGCCCCATGAGGATGTTCAGGTAAGAAAACATTGTTTTGGGTAAAAATGTACGCCACTGTTAGATTTTATTTAATTTAACTTTTTAGTCACTCTGTATTATTCTAAGTGCATTGATATTTGTTTAATACTCAATAAAAAGTTGGGGGGGTTGAGGGGGGGGAAGCAACACCAATAATTGGGTCCCAAAATGAATCACAACCTGCTGAAAGTAAGAAAGGACCAGCCTAACATTACCATCTGTTGCCTTCCAGATGTTGTTGGACTAACACTAACTCATCCCTGTTTGCAGAATGCCTTCCCCAATGGGGTAGGGAGTATCTTCATCACCCCCTATTGACTTTCAGGAGAAATTTGAAAACATTCCTGTTTACCATGGCATTTGACGGCTGAAGGGGACTGTTCCTGGTGACATGAAGATCACCAATTAAATAATGTTTTTAAGCTGTGAATATTTTTTAGAATGCTTTTCTTTTTCTTGCTCATTTGCTTTTGTTGATATGTTTGCCTCCCTGGATTCCTTGAGGAGGAAGTGCGGGCATAAAGTCAGTCCACCATCATCATTCCTGAAAACTGGCCATGCTGACTGAGTCTGATGGGGATTGGAGTCCAACACCATCTGGAGGGCACTAGGTTGGCAAAGGCTGGTACAGAGTGCAATACATTCTCACAGTTTCACATACTGAGTAAATATGAAACAAAATTAAGTTTACTTTTCGTTAAAAAAACTACTACAGTAACTTAAAATGTATTGAAAATGTGTCTAACGAAACCAAATTAAAAAACACAACACCTAATTTGGTTTTGTTAGATAGAAAAATGTAAATCTGTGTCTATTCATTCTATGTCATGGGCTTCTTTGGAGTCTTTTTATGTATCTCCGTTGTTTGGCTGGAGTGCCCTGGGTCCAAGAACATATCTGGAGGGTTGACTTTCCACCATCAATTATGTTGGTTACAGAGGCTTGGAGGCAGTTGGCTATGCAGTACTCATTTGACCCTTCCTCATATGAGGAACTCACTTTATGGTGTAACACCTGTATTAAAATTGGGGGCAGAATGATGTTATAGAAGAGTTGGGGGCTGGGGGGCTCTCTACCTTGGATCAGCTGATAAGAAAAGATGGGGAACCTCCCAAAACATCAGTTTAGGCTGCCATCTTCAGTGGAGTGGCAGCATTTGCAGCTGCAGCACCTCTTGGTCTCGACCTATGGTCCAGCAGCCTTGAGTGCTTCTGAAACCCCAGATTTGTTGCAGGATCTGATAGCTTCAATGCAATTTTCAAAACCCACAATTGGCTTTTATAAAACGTTGTTGAGTGCTGAGAAGTTTGATATGGGCGGCCTTATAGAGGACTGGAACATCCCATACATTTGAGAGAATGGCAATCAATATTGACCGCTGCAAGGTTCTGTTCTCTGGACCTTGGGCTACATCTTACCCAGCAGAAACTCATTTTTCAGGTTTACTGGATCCCCCAGTTACTTACTGGATCCCCACTTCTGTTAGAAGCATATTACATCTACTGATGCATGTTGGCATTGTAGCGAAAAAGGGGAATCACTGACACATACAAACTGGTCTTGCCCTGTAGTGGCCCCGTTTTGCCCAAAAATCCTTACTCACATTAACCTAGTCCTAGGAACATCTCTAAAATTTTCAGATGTTGATGTATACTTCACTATATCCCTATGTCTTGTGGTTTGACAGAGGGACCCCATTGCTGGATCCTGCATGCTTTATTAGTAGCCAAGTCTTACAGCACTGGCAGGATTAAACGTCTCCCCCGATTGTTCTTTGGTCAGAGGATCTTTCTTCCCTTGCAGCATATGAAAGAGCTACTTTTACTCAGAGGCACAAAGGACATAAATAATCTGAGATCTGGGGCTCCTACTTGCGAGTTGTTTGCATGATCAGTATGCCATGTGCGGCTCTGCTGGAGCCTATTTCCTTCCCTTCTCCTCCGATTTGTTTAATAATTTTTTTCTTTCTTCTCTCTCTCTTTTTAAAACCATACATATGATTTTCTTAATGGTATTATGACTTGGCATGTTTTTCCCCTCTTTTATTGTTCATGCTTGTTACTTGTATTGTTATAGAAAGATTTGCAAAACCAGTAAGCTATGCATAAAAAAGGAGAAAAATGTACAGTATCTCATGCGTACATGTTTTAAACACACACAAACATTTAAATTCTTGTAACTTGATAATTGTTTCATAGCATACTCTAGACTTTGTTATCTCATTTCCTATGTATGTATATTTATAGCGCCCCTGAGGAAGGATTTGTTCTCATTTCAAGTGCTCAGAATATTTTCCACTTAGGCGAAGTTGGGAGAACTGAGGGTGCTTCCAGACAGTCGCTATTTTCGGGTAGGACACAATTGCATACTGACAAATTCAAGTTCCGCAACTAGAGGTAATTGGAAGGCCTTGCCAAACAAACCTGCTTCCTTAAAAGATCAGACCTTTTGCGATAAGAAAAGTGATGGGAAAATGCACTTGAAAAGTGATGGGAAAATGCACTTGAGCGCGTGGGATAACGATTGCTTTGATGCAACATCATCTAACCTCCCCACACACAAGTCAGGATGAATCCTCGTTAAAGAGCCAATATTCCCCTAACCCATTCTTGTTGCATATACTTTTTTTGAATAAATGGCCGAATTGGATTTCTGGGCTGTTCTGGATTCTTAACACACTCAAGGGCTGGTTGTCCTCCCATATGGCTCAGGCTGCTTGTGCTATGCAACTAGGAGAGCAGAAGGGGAGACAGGCTGAAGTTGACAAGCAGGAGACTTGGAATTCAGGTCCCTCTACTCCCAAGGAGACCACTATAAGTAAGTAGGGCTCCTGCGCCCTTGCCACAGGAGATACATAAACCAGTGGTGGCAAATGAGGGAAGAATGGGAAGGATCCCCTGGGACTACAAGGCTACCCTCCAGGGTTGGCATCGGAGCAGGGGCTGCCCTACCATTACAGGGTACTGTGTATGTAAAATGCACCATTAACCTGTCCTCTAGGTAAACAGACTGTTCCATGAAGCCAGCTGCTTCATGTAAGAAGCTGTGGACTTTAAGCCGGCCACTCATGGACATTGAAAGAGGAGCAAAACAGGACAGTTCTGCCAGCCTCCTAAAATAAGAGTCCTACCATTAATTTCCCTGCAAGGAAATCAGGATGAATGCTCGGGTCACCTGGAAGCACCCAGAGAAGAGATTTTTTAAACTTTGAGCGGCAAGCTGAGGTCAGCCCCCCAAAAAGCAGCTGCACAACTGGAAAAGAAGAGCAGGGATGTGGCATGGCAGGACCAGGGAAAGGCTGAGAGGGCCTCTGAAAGAGGACCAGACTGGGGCTAGAATTGGAAGGTCTGGCCCAAAGCGTGGAGAGTTTTGCTTCCTTCTCAGGGACTCCCGTGGGGAAGGGTGTAAATCTCAGGGTAAGAAACCATCATTGGAGGCTGCTGGGAATCACAAATCTTGTGCTCAAGTCCTACTTGCGGGCTTCCCATAGGCATCTGGTTGGCTACTGTGAGAACAGGATGCTGGGCTAGAAGGGCCACCGGCCAGCAGGAAGTCTCCTCTTAGTTTTATGAATTGGCCTGTACTTGTGAAGTGCTACCAGAAGGGCTGTGGAGTCAGTACGCCAGACCTTCGACTCCGACTCCTCTATTTTTCTACTGTCCGACTCCTTCATAAATGGCAAATGTATATTAACTAGTAATAACAAATTTACTGTAGTAAAATGGTAGCACAAGGCATTTCATCACCACCACGCGAATCCAGAGCTTGGAAAAGTTACTTGTTTGAACTACAACTCCCACGAGCCCAATCCCTGGGGCTGATGGGAGTTGTAGTTTAAAGAAGTAATGTTCCCAAGCTCTGGATTCACGTGGTGGTGATGAAATGCCTTGTGCTACCATTTTACTACAGTAAATTTGTTATTACTAGTTAATATACATTTGCCATTTATGAAGGAGTCGGAATTGAAATCGGAACATTTCTACCGACTCCGACTCCACCCAAAATTGCTCCCAACTCCGACTCCACAGCCCTGGCTACCAGCACTTCTGCCAGCAACGATGCTGGAGATGCAACAGGCCATGGGCCCCTCATTGTCAAGTTTGGCCCTCAGTTCATGGGTGAAGCAACTCAGGGCTTTCAAGCTACCTAAATCCTGAGTCCTAATCCCTGATGCTCCAAGACGATATTTAAGGCCAGTACCAAAAGCATTAGAAATCAGTTGCTGGGGAATACAAATGAGAGAGTGCCGTTATACTCACGCCCTGCTTGCAAGCTTCCCATAAGGTACCTGGTTGGCCTCTGTGACTAGACAATCCTTTGGCCTAATCCAGTAGTGGTAGGTATTTCCCACAATTCCAGGATGCAGTCTTAGAACCCCTCTCGGGGAGTAGAGTAACTGAGCAATGGACACCCACAGAGGCACAATAAATCAGTCTGAATAAGTATGGGGAAAAGGGCAGTCATTTTGCACAGGAGATCATCAGGAAGGAGAAGCTTTTTTAAAAACACCATAAAGGCTCAGCCCTGTTAGAAATCACCCCCGAGTTTCAGTCTGGGCCTCAGGAGACCTGCAAATCCTTCAGGGCACAGTATGAGAACTGCATACCTAGAGCAACTTTGCTGAGCAAATGCTCTGAAAACAAAAATAAGGTGGCTGAATTCTAAGGTGGTATGAACAGTACTACTTCAGATGCAGACAGTGAGAATACAATTTTGTAAAAGCTCTTCTGTGTTTAATGAAAAAACACCCCGTAAGATGACATCTAGCACACCGGGGAGAAAGGGGTTCCAGACCCCTGACATGCAGGTTTTCCATGTGCAAGGAGCTTTTTTGTGTTGCATCCTCTGCCTGTAGTCTGAACTGCTATAGTCCCAATCTAAGGGCTGTTACCACCTCATCCTGTTGCAGGGGTAGATCAGGCCAACATCGATTAACAGGAAGAGTAAGAGTGCATACTACACATGTCTACGCAGAAGTATGCCCTGCTGAGATTTTATTTAAGGTATTTACATGCCATTTAATTACCAAAGTCCTAGATAAATGGGGTTAAGACTGTTGCCCCATAAAGAACATTGGCCAATTATGGGGCAGGGTACTATAAAGAGATGGTAAACCTGGAGTTCAACTCTGCCTTTGAGAAATAACCCCAACACTGAAAAGGGGGACAGCACTGGATTTTTAAGGCCGCACCTGCACTATGATACCACTTTATAACAGTGATGGCTTCCAGCAAAGAATCCTGGGAACTGCTATTTGTTATGGATGTTGAGAGTTGTTAGATCTCTATTCCCCCCTCACAGAGCTACAATTTCCCAACTTCCCTGGGAAGAGGGATTCCGAGCAATTCTCCGCACCCTTAACAAACTACAGTTCCCACAGTTTTAGAGGGGGAAGCGATGACTTTTTAAAGTGGTATCATGACCCTTTAAATGTATATGGCAGATGTGGCCTAATAAGCTTCCCTTTTCCAACTAATCCTGGCAGGATGCACTCCCACAGCAACGTTTCCTTAAATCTAGCAATCCACTGGATGGCTTTTGCCTACCAAAAGCAATTTCCCAGTTCCCAGTGTACTTTCCTGGGGCGTCTGGTTGCAAAGTTTAAACATGATCTGCACTGGGGGAATGGCAAACAAAAAACTTATAACGACAGGCTCTCTTCCCAGGCTATTTTTAGGGCTGTCAAATCTGCAAGTTGTGCTCAGACAGACATAATGCATGCACCTTGATGGTGTGCAGAACACAAACATGCAGTCTGGAAGGATGGAGAGTTGTTGTTCAGCAAATTTGAAGGCCAGGAAAACAAAAGGCTCACATCAAAGAGTCGAAATGGACTGATTCAGAGAACAAAAATGTACTAAAACAAAAAGCAACCCCCGAAGGTCTGGTTTTTAGGGAACTGGATTCAGAGCTAGAATTTCCTGGTGCCAACAATATTGCATAAGATCCACAGTGGCAAAGGAATCTGCCCAAGACACTAGGATTCAAACCACATCCTCACCAAAGGGTTCTTAATAAAACTACAAGCAAAAGGGTATGGGAGATTTCAAGCACAATTCCCAGATGTTGGCTCTGGATTGCTTGTGAAGATCTGGGCAAAGTGTGATGATGATGATGATGATTCAAGGAAGGAAGGAGAAATCAGCTCTCTTTGACTCCTCTTCCCAGAAAAATAATGCTTGGGAAGAGTCAAGTGTATGCTGTTCTAAGTTTCTTCCCCCCAACTAAGTCACGCACAAGTGATTCCAGGCAGCCATAGGTTCCACCCCACAATCAATCGCAACCTGCCCTTTAACCTAGCAGCTTCTCCAGTGAACTGATTGTGGAGTCTGTTCCCTTCCAATGTCACCCAGAGGTCAGCGTCCATCTCTGAAGCACCCTGTTCCATCCCATAAGCTGCTATTATCAGGCCTGAATCTCATTCACCGAACACGGCTCTCCAGAAATGCAACATGATTTACAAGCCTCACTGAGGAGGGAGGTTTGGTGTGGGCAGAGAAATTGCTGGGGGATGGGGTAGGGAGAAATATGTCACCTTCCGTGGTGGTCTCAATCAGTTGTAGGTCAACCTTTTTTTAATATGACATTTCAAAACCTCAAGTAAAAGCATTGTTAGTTGGTGGTGGTTATGATGGGTAGCTATTCGCTGGAAACACGAATCTATCTGTGCCCTTTGGAAATGGATGAATGGACATATGTATCTGGATTTTTAATACCAATGGAAAGAATAAGGGTTCGATTCAAACATCACAATAGACCAAGATTAACACAGCTTAATAATACTGTGAATCAGGAAGCCAAGGTTTACAATGTGCCAGCAAACTTGAAATCAGAAACCATGGCTTGAAGAGTTGTTGGGTTTTGCGCTAGTCATGGTTTGGTGCTTTGAACTAATAATCCATAGTTAAGATCAGGGCTGAGGAGTCGGTATGTCAAACCTCCGACTCCGACTCCTCTATTTTTCTACTGTCCAACTCCGACTCCTTCAAAATGGCAAATGTACCGTATATTCCGGCTTATAAGACGACTTTTTAACCCCGGAAAATCTTCTCCAAAGTCGGGGGTCGTCTTATACGCCGGGTGTCGTCTTATACGCCGGAATATACGGTACTTCGCCAACTGAGGCATTGCTGTCTTCTACAAGAAACAAAAGTGGGTGGGCCGAGGAAGGGCTCCCAAACTGACCCTGGAGACGCTTGGCGGGCAGGTGAGTCTAAAACATTAAGTCTACGGCTGCAAACGCCGCCAGAGTATCGCCGCGCCTTACACCCTACGGGTGGCGCAGTGGTCCAAACACAACTAAGGGAGGAAGAAGCCAGCCAAGGAAGGAAGGAAAGGAAGGAGCAGAAGTGGTTCGCGTGCCTGCGCATAGGAGGCGGGGGGGGCAGCTTGCGGCTGCCTGTGGTAGGGAGTTAAAAAAAAAAAACCAACCACAAACCGGCTCGCCGCTGTGAGGGAAAAAAGCACCAGGTGCCTTGGGCGGCGGTGGCGGAGCCTTCTCCTCCTCCTCCTCCCCGCTTCGGCCATGAGCGTCGCAGCGCTGGTTTCTCCCGCGCTGCTGCCGCCGGGGCCTCTGCCCCCGCCGCTGTGCTGCCCGCCGGCACGGGCCCCGCCGCCACCACTGCCGCTGAGAGCTTCGAGGAGGAGGAGCTGGACAGCCCCGCCGACGAAGAGGATGGAGAGCGCAGCGGCCGCGCGCGGGATTCCGACGAAGGTGAGGCTTTCTCCTTGTCTCTTTCCCGCCGATGACCGGTGGCGCCGATCCAGTGTCGCGCCGGCCTTCTCGGGCCGAGTTCTACCGGGCTTGCTGCCCGAGTCAGTGTGCCTGCGGGGGTGCCGTTCAGCCCTGCTTCGTCCTGACTCGAGAGTAGCCGCATGGAAACTAGTAGAGGTAGCTGGCTTAGTTGCACCAGTTTCAGTGGGTCTCTTCTGAGTAGCGTCGGATGCAGCCCTAAGCACCGCCAGGTACCATTGGGTTTACTCTTGAGTCAGTGCGCACATAGGATTTTATCCAGTGTTAGTTCTACCCAGAGTAGGAAACCAATGGGGCCTGTCTAACTGAGGCCCTTCAGTTGGTTTATGCCAAGTAAGGGCCGAACCCAGGAAAATCTTCTCAAAAGTTGGGGGTCGTCTTATACGCCCAGTCGTCTTATACGCCGGAATATACGGTATATTAATTTATTAATATTAATAAATTAATATTAATATTAAAATATTAATCTTATTTTGAAGCTGGAGTCAGAACATTTGTACCAACTCCAACTCCGATTCCACCCAAAATTGCTTCCGACTCCGACTCCACAACTCTGACTCCACAGCCCTGGTTAAGATTATTGGTGGAGCAACCTCTGGATGTGGGCTGTGAAGGTGGGGGAGCTTACAAATGTACAAACTTACAAAGGTGGGCACTGAGAGAATGGAAAACAAAGCAGAGCAGCAGCTCTAAACCATGGTTTGTCTGATATGTTTGGAAACTCAAACCATGGTTTGGGTTTTAAAACATGGTTAGTACAAACCATGTTCTCAAGCTGAATTGAACCAGTGTGGCCAGAAGAAAGTCTACCTACCCCAGCATAGCTTTGAAAATCCTGAAATACTCTTCTTGTTACAAGCTGTTTTCAGGAATCCTTATCCATGACTAGGCCTGGATGCCAGGCTTCACACATTCTGTGCAGTCTGGCATAGCCATCAAAATGCACTTTTCTAGCATACCTTATAGAATCACCTTCCAAGAATGCCCCTTCCAAAAGTACATATAAGACAGGGATAGCCAACTTGGTACCCTCCTGAGGTTGCTAGACTCCAAGTTCCATTGACTCCAGACATCATGCCTAATGGTTAGATTATGATGGCAGCTGTAATCTACCAACATTTGGAGGGCATCACATTGCCTACCCTGTTTCAGTCAACCCACAGAGCCGGTTCATGCTTAGCATCCCTAATTACCTACAATGCCAACAGCGGAAATCCACAAGTAAGACAGAGGCAAAGAAATAAATCCAAATAGTGCCAGGAAATATTCCAAAAGCATTAATTGCCCATCCAATGTGCAAAAAGAAATCCACCACATTTAATCCTGCGCTCCAACCTGGAACTTATATTGGGCCACATCCCATTCCAGCTGTGGATGTACAGGAAACAATGAGTTGGATCCAGCCCAAGATGGTTGAACTTAGTTCCTACTGAAATCAAAAGGACAAGTTAGTCATGACTTAAAATTAAGCCATGACTGACTTGCTGCTTGCTGTCTGCCAAGATTTTCCCAAGGATGATAAGGACTTGTTTTCTTAGAGGTAAAGCCATGTTCCATAAAGCAGGGGTGGGCAGAGGGTAGACTGGGATCTACTGGTAGATCTCTAGGTGATTTGCAGTAGATCAGCAAGGGTTTCTGATCCGCAGTTGTTTAACAATTAGTACCATCACCATGATTTTTTCCCGCCTAAATTAAGATGAAACGAAGAAAGCTAATCAGGAGTGGACTTTTGTGTAAAAAGACTGAGCTCATTTCAGCTCTGGAACTGAAAACATAAGAAAAACCTTGCTGGATCAGACCAATGGCCCATCTAGTCCAGCATCCTGTTCCCACAGTGGCCAACCAGATGCCCATAGGAAGCTCACAAGCAGGGCCTGAGTGCAAGAGCCCTCTCCGCACCTACGGTTTCCACAACTGCTATTAGGAAGCATATTGCCTCCAACAGTGGAGGCACAGCATAGCCATCGTGGCTAGTAGCCACTGACAGCCTCACCCTCCGTGAGTCCTCTTTTAAAGTTGGTGGCCATCACTGCCTCCTGTGAGAACATGAGCATACATGCTCAGAGGTACACTCTTCTTTAACTCAAACCGTACTTATTTTGCACCTGGCTCTGGTTGGTAGATCTCAAGGTTCTAGTAAACCAGCCTTTCTCAACCTTTGGGTCCCCAGACGTTATTGGATTACAACTCCCATCAGCCGCAGCCATCATGGCCAATGGTCAGGAATGATGGGAATTGTAGTCCAGCAATATCTAGAGACCCAAAGTTTGAGAAAGGCTTGATCCGACAAGCCTGAAGTCTGCTCTTTCATCTAGAGGTCATTTAAACACAATGCTGCAATACCTCCCAGCAGAAGTAGAAAGCTACTGGTTCAGAAGGTACAGCTAGCCATTTCTCTCCTTAGGGCAGGTTCCCAAGTAACACACACATTCACACATCCCAAGGACCAATTCTGGGATAAACTAAGAACGGTCCATTGACCTTTAAAGGATACTCCTACTGAGATGGCTGGTTTCTTACATCTGAGAGAGCACTCGATCAAGACTCTTGGCAGCTTTGCTCTCTTAATTTCTCACATCTCTTATTTTCTCCTTCCCACTTCAACATCAAAATGTACTTTACTGCATCAGGCTGTCAGCAAAGAAGAACTGTGCCAGTGCCTGGTCTGCTGCCCACACTGATCCACAATTTAACACCCTTACTTGGAGTAAGTCCTGTTTAATATAGTGAGGCTTATTTCTGAGTAAACACACATACTCATTTGAACAGTATGCCCCTGAACAAGCCATCAAGTGGCTATTTTGCCTACCATTACTCATACCTAATTCGTCCACAATGAAAAGTGTTGCACGATCTCTCAATGGCCATTTTGCACGCTCCCAAGGACTGCTTTTCCTGCCATTCCCACTACAGCTAATGCTTCTCTGTTAGTTGGTCTATAGAAGCCAAGAGCATCACTAAAGCCAAATGAATAACAATGCTGGGAGTGATACCAGAGCAAGACTAGTGCGCAGCTGGCATTTATGCACCACATTCCACCTTAAAAGCCCTCTGACCCCAACGCCCGAGAGGAACACGTAGAGAAAGTCAAGGAATCCTCTTATCCCAAGCCAAAATGCTGAACGGAGGTTTCTGGATTAGCATTATACTCTGGATTACTCTGCTGTGAGACTGCCATTACGTTTCCTTTCAACACACTCCAATTCCTCATTGAGAGCAGTGGTTTTCAAAACTTTTCTTCCCTGCAGATCACTTGAAAATTGCTGGGTGAAGTCTCAGCAGACTACTTAATAAAACCTTTTTGGTTCTACAAATCAAAGCACATATATAACTCATATTTTAAAACCCATAGTCTTTCTAAAGTGACAGATGTGCCTGTTTTCTGAGCTAAGATATTCATTCATATCTCTCTCTTTCACTCTCAAGAGCAAGGCCAAGTACACAGCTATTCTCAACTGTTCCAAAACTTTTCTGCAGGCCACATTTTGAGAACCACTGATATAGAGCAGGGGTGGGGAACTTTTTCTGGCTTTGGGGGACAGATCTTTATCTGGACCCATCCCATGGGCCAACTCTGACAGGTGGGTGGGGCAACCCACCTTTCAATCACACATCACTATACTATCATGATTGACAGATGGGTTGTCCCACCTACCTTTCAAAATCCCTTATGCAGGGTTCCCAAGTTTGGGAACCACAACACAAGGGGCTTCACCAGCCACCTAGTGCTTCTTCTTTCCACCTCAGGTGTCATGTATGTCATCAGGTATAAGGTGGGCAAACGTGGCTTCCCCAAAAAGGCCTTGGTGGGCCATATTTGGCCCACGGGCTGGAGGATCCCCACCCCAATACAGAGGCATCAGGCTCACCTTCCTCTCTGAAATTGCAACAGAGCCACCCTAAGAAGCATTGCTGGGAACATTTATTTAATTTACTGCATTTATATCCCACCTTTCTTCCAAGGGGCTCAAGGTGGCATACAAACATGATTCTCCCCCTCCCAATTTTATCTTCACAACAACCCTGTGAGGTAGATTAGGCTGAGAGAGGTCATCAAGTGAGCCTCATGGCTGAGTGGGGAATTGAGCCCTGGTCTCCCAAGTCCTAGTCTGACACTCTGACCACTATACTACACGGGCTCTCATTACAGAAGACTTCCCCAACCCACGGTTGTATTCAACTAAGTTCTACTCAGAGTAGACCCATTCAAATTAATGGACCCACATGAGTCATGTGCATTAATTTCAGTGGATGTAATTTGATTACGACCAGCGTTGGCTACAACCCTCAATGCCCTCTAGATGTTTATAAACTGACTGTTGGGTGCTTCCGCTGTTCAGTACAAGCTTATTTGTTCGTTCAGGCTTTCCTAGAACACAAGCACTGTGCCCTTCTGCTCTGTTATCTGTGATATTGGTTTAATCTATATTTTACTTTTGGAAACCGCTTTGAGCTTTCTTTTAATGTAAGCGGTATAGACATCAGGGCTGTGGAGTTGGAGAGTCGGAAGCAATTTTGGGTGGAGTCGGAGTCGGTAGAAATGTACCGACTCCGACTCCTTCATAAATGGCAAATGTATATTAACTAGTAATAACAAATTTACTGTAGTAAAATGGTAGCATAAAGCATTTCATCACCACCACTTGAATCCAGAGCTTGGAAAAGTTACTTCTTTAAACTACAACTCCCATCAGCCCCAGGGATTGGGATCGTGGGAGTTGTAGTTCAAACAAGTAACTTTTCCAAGCTCTGGATTCACATGGTGGTGATGCAATGCTTTGTGCTACCATTTTACTACAGTAAATTTGTTATTACTAGTTAATATACATTTGCCATTTATGAAGGAGTCGGAATCCTGGTGTACTGACTCCACAGCCCTGATAGACATATTACCAAATCAATAAATAAAATAGACCACCATCAGCCTCAACCAGCACAGCCAAGCACTTCACTGAGAGAAGCTAATTTGCTCCAATTGCCAATGACTTTTAAGAGACAGCTCACTTCCCATTCTTGTCCATTTCAATAAATGGCTGCTACTGTTAACTCATCTGTTTTTTGCTCATCTGGTTTTGATAGCATTGATGTTGTACATTACACACACACACACACACACACACAAAAACACAACCAACTGTAATCAGGACGCTTTTGGATTCTTATTCCATCTAGACAAACAACAGACATAATCAGAGTTCAAGGGCACGTTCCAGGCGGACAAAAATATACTTGAAGTGCGCAGCAGGGCCAGTGAGCGGTGTAGCCTGGGAAGAGTGCTGAGGGCCACATTCAGCTCCCAAGCCTGAAGTTCCTCAATCCTGACATAGGTGAAGTTTTTTTTTTAAAAAGGGTGTAATTTCAAAGCTCACCCTCACGCAAACACCCCGCAGCTAAGTCTCCCCTCTGCACCACGCCATCACTCCACACTCTGCAGGGCTGGATACAAAATACTTTGGGTGCAAGGATTTGGAGGGCGGAGGAGGGAGTTGAATAACAGAAATTATGTGGTCGGAACACACTTTGCAAGACTGCACGGCTAAGCTCACAGACTTTAAAAAAAGAACAGACTCTTCAACACACCCGGGGTGAGAACAATCTGTGGCAGGGTTCCTGCCGCGTCACTGCACACATTTGCAGGACAAAAATGAATGGACAAGGCACAGCTGTGGACTAGAGACACACAATGGGGACCAAACTCTCACTGATTCCCTCAGGGCTTCTTCTTTTCAATGGATCTTCCCTGCTCCCTCATGCTCCCTCCCCCCCAGCCCACCCTCCACCTGCAATACAGATCAAGTTGAAGATTAGCTGTTGCTTTTTCTGCAGTAAAAATCCCAGCCCGATGCTTTGGGACATTTCAAGGGTCTTAAAACGAGAGAGCCAGAAAGAGAGAGAGAGAAACTGCTGTGGGGTTGCCAAGATGCCGCAGAGTTTCACATAAAACACAAATGCAGATTTGCTCCTGCTTTCGGAACATCGCCAAGCCGTCTCTTGAAAGACTCGCAGATTAATTAATGAAGTCAAGGAATCAGTGCACAGATTAAAAGTGGTTCCCCGCGAACGACACAACAAGGGGCTGGCCGGTGAATTACGGCTGGCCGGCAGACAAGGACAAGAGGGACCATGATGCCTAAATTAAACCTCAGCACCCCAGCTGGCAAAATGATAGCCAAGGCATTAGCTACACCACAGAGAGCTTCGGCTATAGGGCGGTATATAAATACAATAAATAAATACACCACCACCGCCTGACATTCTAGGCCCCGCACCCAGCTGCTTCCTCACCCCTCTTTCTGCTGCCTGTTATATTGAACCCATTTTAGGTTACCTGCAGAAGACATAAGGGACTTGAGACACCACCAAGGAGCATAGGAAGCTGCTTTATACCGAGTCAGACCATTGCCCCATCTGGCTAAGTAATGTCTGCACTGACTGGCAGCAACTTGCTAGGGCTTCAGCCGGCGTTCTCTCCCAGCCCTACCTGGAGATGCTGAGGATTGAACCTGGGACCTTCTGCATACAGAACAGATGCTCTATCACTGAGTTACGACCCTTGCAGACCAAGATAGGGAACTGGTCCTGGGTTTCTGTACATTCTCCCCCACTCTAACACATGTGGAACGTATCCAAATCCAGATCAGGTCAGGGACCACACTCATTGGAACATATTCAAGTCTGAATGAATTTTTTAAAAAAAAAAAAAACCTGCCCTTGGTCCATTCAAATGCTGCACCAGACAAGGTGAACTCTGTGACATAAATAAATTATGCAAACTGATCACGTGTGCATACTTTACACATCTTTTGAATGATTTATTTGGCATTTTGTTCTTTTGCATAATTTATTTCAATTTTGCTACATGTGGGAGCAGTAAGGATGTTAAAGCTCAACCCCAATCACTGAACAGGTTGTTCCACCAGCTTTCTGGCTTTTCAAACACATACTTGCAAGTCATGGAAGCTAAGCAGAGATTCTTAGAAAGCTAAATCCTGTGCCAATACAAGATTTGGAACTTTGTTCAGTGCTCCTACAGAATCACAGCTCTGGTTACGCAGCATGCACAGTGGTAGGGGCAGAGAAGTGGGTGAGGAGGTCCGAGAGCCCAAGATCCACTCCTAATCTCAGCAGGAGGGCAGATTCTTTAGGGGAGGCATCTGAACAAGCCTTTTATGTCTTGTCAGGCTCCTAAGAAACCAAGCTTCCAAATCCACAACTGTGATGGCAAAAATACCCAAGGTTCCCAAAATGAGACAGCCAAGTTCAATTGGTTTTCTCTATTTTCACAAGGTAAAGATTTTTCATGGCCTGGCCACAGCATTTCAACTCAATCCTCAAGGCAACAGCTTCTGAATAAATATTGTGGAATAATAAGCCCAGTGATAAGGACAGAAACGGCCAACTGTTCATCATCTGCTACGTGCAGGAATGTGCTATGCAAATTATGCTCACTGCAATGCAATTAAAATGTGTTAGAAATATTATTTTAAAACCATCTTGCAGGAGTACCATAACATTTATGTATTTATGCATTTGGGGGTTATGATCTGCTTTTCAACTAAAATGAGTTCTTATGGCAGAGAATATTAAAAATGCATACACCATAACAGACACACACACTAAAACCCTAAAAATGTTCAAGGAACACATAAAACTGGCAATATTATAGCCATGGGACTCTTCTCAAAAACCAGATCAAACTTGATCACACTTGGAGGTTAAAACCATGCTTAAAAACAGAGGGAAGTCCCTTAATCCATCAAGTGGTCTCTGTTTAGATGGTCTGTTTAGATGAGAGGTGGAGGCCTGGCAGGCCCCCATTTGGCACGCAAGGCCATTTTCCCCAAACCACACACACTTGCCCCATATCTGCTGTGGCATCAGGTCTAGGTCAGGAAGAGACAAAGCAGCCGATCCTTGCAGAAAGCTGATAGGTAGGGAGTTCAAATATGCTTGGTCGCTATCTCCCCCCAACCCATCGGCCACCTTTTGACACGTGGGCAGGACAAACCAGCTGTCAATCACCTGGTATCATTAGGACGTCAGATGATTGGCATGTGGGTGGTCTCACCTGTCAAAGTTGGCCCACAGATTGGGGGTGGGGAAGGTTTCCCACTCCTGATTTAAATAGTCTATCAAGACTTTTTTTAAAAATAGAGTATGTGTTTGAATCTGGCCAATCTCTGATGATCTCTTAGCTGGAACTCTAGGACTCTAGAAATAAAAAGGGGATGATAATTCTAGAAAAATCATCCTCCACTTCTTGAAGGAAGGGCAGGAAGTTAAGTAGGACAAGCATTTTTAAAGATTTTTTTTACTGTCTTATCACAGTTGCATGCCACCCTGGGCTCCCTTTGGCAGTAAGGGTGGGATAGAAATTTATTTAATAAAATTAAAAGGTAAAGGTGTCCCTGCACTTGTAGTGCAAGTCGTTTCCGACTCTTAGGGTGACGTCTTGCGACGTTTACTAGGCAGACCGTATATATGGGGTGGGATTGCCAGTTCCTTCCCCGGCCTTTCTTTACCCCCCCAGCATATGCCGGGTACGCATTTTACCGACCACGGAAGGCTGAGTGGACCTCGACCCCTTTTACCGGAGATTTGACTTCCTCCTTCCATTGGAATCAAACTCCGGCCGTGAGCAGAGCTTCGGCTGCATTACCGCCGCTTACCACTCTGCGCCATGGAGGATCTTAAAATAAAAATAAATAACAAAAATAAAGACAATAGGGACTTATGTATCCCACTGTGTCATATATCACAGTGAGAGCCTGCCCTACACACCCCTCTCACTTTCTAGGCTTCAGTACTCTTATCTGTAACATGGGGGCCAATAACCCAATAGAATGGAATCATGAAGGAGGAAATCTGAACCACAGTGAGGTTACATTATCGGATGCAAACACAACTTCCTCTCATGCCCTTCTGCTCCATCAAGATGGGTGAGAAGCCCATGGCACATTTTTTTTTTTTAAAAAAAAGATTTATCACCTGATTTTCTAGCACACGCTCCACAAAGCTGCTCACTACAGAAATAAAATACAAAGCCAAATACAAAATAAAACCATTTAACATATTAATTTTATAACAGTAACCTTAAAATCCGGCACAAAATAGGCAATAAAACAATAGTTATAAAAGAAATCAGTAGACTTCGGCATAGAAGCCCCCATTCATAATCCCAGCTTATATTACATAAACACCTTAGCAAAAAAGTAGCTCTTCAAGGTCCATGTACAAGTAGCGGGGCCTGCCTAACTTCGAGAAGGATCTAATCCACACAAATGTGGAGCCACCAACAAGGCAGCCCCATTACAAGTGCCACCCCACCAAATCATCTTCCTCAGCAGGCCCTCTGAAGCAGATGAAGGTACAGGCAGGCCAAGGTGGGTGTAGGTGATGCTTGGGGTAACCCAGCCTCACGCTGTTCATGGCTTAAAAGGTCATAACCACACCACAACCACAGTTACAGTAACTGCATATGAAAAATGCAGGGACGGAAGCCAGAAGGAGACTGGCCTGCGACAGCCACCCCTTTTATCAAGATCTGCCCCTTTCTGCCTGGAAACAAGGGAGTGCCTCTCCCTGCATACCTCCTCTCACCATGGCAAAGTTGCATTAAGTCTCCATTTTGTCATGCAAATGAGTATGTCTCAGCAGCGGGGCAGACTAGGGGGTGGATGGGGTGGACAGAAGCCTATTTCCAGTTTGAGCAGACTTTGCCTTTGCAAGTTCAGCAGAAAACTTTTTCTGCTCACCGGAGGCAGGGTGTTCCAAAGAGAACTTCCAACTCTGGCCTTCCCGTGAAAACCACCCTTGTCCCAAACATCTTTATTTGGGTGTGGGGAGAATTCAAGGCTGAACCTCTGCTTCAGATAATCACCATCCTAAACAAAGGATTTGTCTTAACAGCTGCCAGCCAGCTCTAGATCAACAGCTGCTTGATGGAGGCTGCCCTTTTAGGCGGGCATGAAATTAACATGTGTCTATTTAGATTTTTGCCCCCCAACACGGGGGGGGGGGGAGAGAGAGAGAGAAAACGGGGATGCACCAATGATCCCAGACAACACAGACACATGGAGTAGTTTCTTTTCATAGCGGTGCTGGGATGGATAAACTGCCACCTCAGCCCAAACGCCTTCTCTCCCACACACTCTCCTGCTGTTTCAATAAATTAACTGGGGGAAAGGAGAGATGCAGGCTCCAAGATGTGGGCTCCCAGAGAAGAAAGGGGGCTTAACTCGCATCTGCAGGCACATCAATCACTCAACTAAGAACCGGCTCACAATCTGCAGGTCCAAATGCACACAAAAGGATATAAGGTGACGTTCCCCATTAATAGAAGGGTATCCAGCACCACTGGAATAAAATGCCCACCCTAACTTCTGGTAAGGCTGGTATATGAAGGCAGGGGGTCTAGAAAAATGATTCCTAATTCCTGCTACGTTCTAGTGTCCAGTTTTTAGAAAATGGAATCTCATTTTTTAAATTAAACTTACCCTGCACTCCTGGGCGCCCACGTTGTTTTGAAAAACAGGAGCAATCAGAGGTTATGCAATGGACACATTGAGTAATGAGCAGGTGCTATTTCTGATACCCCATTTGTACCTATTCGTCACTTAGTTAGGGGAAGTGGGACTTAACCTGCAGAGCTGATTTTTTACAGCTGCTCAGGATAGCTGCTATTTTATTTTCCCCAGAAATGTTGTTTTAGTTTATTTTAAATTTTTTAAAAAACATGATTTTCTTTAGAACATAAACTTGAAGTGGCTTATAAAAAAAGCTGAAACACACAGTATTTACAGTCCAAATTACCCAGAATGCCCCTAAATAAACCATTCTGGTGGGAAAACACAGCCACCATTAGGGGCCGCCATTTTTCCTCCGTGAAATGCCTCAGAGTGATGCAATGTCCAGGGAATTCTGGGATAATTAAGTGGTCACAGCTGAGGCAACAAAAGAGAACAATCTGTCAGAATGAAGGAAACATTAAATGAATGACTAGGAGAACTAATGTCATCTTTATGAATGAACAATCAAAGGACCGAGGTCTTTAACAAAGCAAAGAAATGAAATAACAAAACAAAAACATCTTGTACACCTTTGTCATCTAGGCACTTGGGATTATTCAGTCCTAAGCATAACATATAGCACAACCCAAAAGTTGAATATTATACTTTTATCCCGTCTTTTTTCTACAGAGCTCAGGTAAGCATAACTGGCTTTCACACCAATCTCATTTCGCTCTAACAACACAGTGAGCAAGTTGGGCCCCATCTGCACTATACATTTAAAGTAATATCATACCCCTTTAAACAATCACGGAGAGCCAGTGTGGCCTAGTGGTTAGAGTACTGGACTATGACCTGGGAGACTAGGGTTCAAATCCCCACACAGCCATCTATTTATTTATTTATTATTTGATTTATATCCCGCCTTTCCTCCCAGCAGGATCCCAGGGCGGCATGAAGCTCACTGAATGACCCTGGGACAGTCACTGCCTCTCAGCCTCAGAGGAAGGCAATGGTAAAACCACCTCTGAATACTGTTTACCATGAAAACTCTATTCATAGGGTCGCCATAAGTCGGCATCGACTTGAAGGCAGTCCATTTTTCATTTAAACAGTCATTGCTCCCCCCCCCAAGAATCCTGGGAGCTGTCATTTGTTACGTGTGTTGAGAGTTATTAGGGCTGTGGAGTCGGTATGTCAAACCTCCAACTCCGACTCCTCTATTTTTCTACTGTCCGACTCCGACTCCTTCAAAATGGTAAATGTATATTGTTTCTACTGTCTGACTCCGACTCTGACTCCTTCATAAATGGCAAATGTATATTAATATTAATATTAAAAGATTAATTTTATTTTGAAGTCAGAGTCAGTACATTTCTACCAACTCCGACTCCACCCAAAATCGCTTCCGACTCCAACTCCACAGCCCTGTTAGGAGTATCCTATTCCCCTCACAGAGTGATAGTTCCCAGAGTTCCCTGGGAAAAGGGGCTGACAGGTAAACCACTCTGAGGATTGTAGCTCTGTGAGGGGAATAGTGCAGATGGGGGACTGAGAGACAGTGCATTGTATCGACCCATTGAAATTAATGAACCTCACTTTGGTCCATTGAGTTAAATGAGTTTACTTTGAGTAAAACTTAGTTGGATATAACTCAGTGCAACTAGCCCCTAGTAACCCGGTGAAGTTTATGCCTAAGTAGAGCTTTAAACTGGAGCTCCCCTGGCCCTAGTCCAATCCTCTAACTGCTACAGAGGCAGTTGCGGCCTGAAGAGAGAGAATGCCACATCTCCAAAGCTTGTTCTATGAAAATGACCGCAGGAAGCGATTCAGGGTGTGTCCAATTCACAAGGAGAATCTGTGAGTTGCCCTTCCATTACACCAGCAGCAGGGAGCCTGGGGCCCTCCAGATATTGTACAACTACAACTCTCATCAAACACTGCCAGCATGGCCAATGATCAGGGCTGATGGGAGTTGGAGCCCAGCAACACCTGGGGGACCACAAATTCCCTAACCCTTAAATTACATATTGCTTGAAACTGCAAGAAACTTCTTGTAAACCTGGGAGAATCGATACTATCTGTGGTATTCAATCTTATCGACACATGCAGAATAGATCCACTGAAGTTAATTAGATACAACTAACGTAGGTTCACTAAGTTCAATGGGTCCACTCTGAGAAAACCCTTCTTCCCATCTGTGGGCTTCAAAGATTTTGTTTTTTTAAAGAATGAACACTTCCCTCTAATTAGCATTGATAGCAAATTTTGTTTGATTAGACAGGGGCAAGAAGAAGCTAAAATACACACATACAAAACTAGGCATTCAACAAATCCAAAATCCAGCAGGTTCTTTGCTTTTATTGATTGTGCATTCTAAGCAAAATTGCTAGGAGGTAACTTGAGCCATTAGTGCAGCATGAAGATGGTGTTTAAGCAAGATACCTAGAAGAGAAATCTATGCAGATGGATAAAAGCCAAATTCTTCTCTCACCCAAGAGCTGCAAAGCCACAAGTTTGCACTTGCTGTCTGCTGATAATTAAGTTAACGTTAGTTTGTTATGGACCAATTATCAGACTGGAAGTGTGCAATGGCCTGAGATGGAGGAAGAAGGGATCTGAAGATTGCATTCCAGTCTATGATGAAGAAACACATAAAAAGAAGCAGCCAAAACCTCATTTAGGGCTGAGGAAAACCACAATCTCCTCCAAATAAACGGAATAACAAGAGAGTCTAGATATCAGCAAGACAAGAAACACAGCACATAAGAAAAGCCTGCTGGATCAGGCCAGTGGCCCATCTAGTCCAGCGCCTGTTCTCACAGTGGCCAACCAGATGCCCCTATGTGAAGCCCACAAGCAAGACCTGAGCAAAAAAGCACTCTCCTCTCATACTGCCTTCGACTGTGGATAAACTTTGACCATGATCCACAGAGACATCTCAAAAGAAGTCTGTACTGCCAAAATGCTGAAGGATGGTTCTTTAAGGCAAGGGTGGCCAACCTGTGGCCCTCTATATGCTGCTGGACCTCTAATTCTCACCAGCCCCAGCCAGTTTAACTATTTCTGGAGAACCACAGGCTGCCACAGCCTGCCCACCCTGATTTTAAGGAGAGTATAGAGGTTAGGGCTCCTGTCTGAAAGAAGAAATTGTAGTGCACATGCCTTTCATGCAAAAGAGCTCAGATTCAGTCTCCAGTAACTCCAAGTGAGGCTGGGAAAGAAACCGTGCGTGAAGCACTGGAGAGGTGCTGCCCGTCAGTGTTAGATGGACTATCCATCCTGAGTTGGTATTTAGAATCCCTGCTGTGTGCATGGAGGACAGCATACAGAACTCTGGGTGGGCCCAAAAGTTAATATTATTTCCAGAATTCAGACTGGTTCAGAAATAATGCTATACCAAAATCAGTTTACAAATCACAGAACCTTTCACAACCTTGGGAAACACTGCTTTTTACTTGTTTCAAAGATAGCAAAACTGTCATCTTTCCAAAGAACTGACTGGAACTACAGATAGAGAGGGTCCATTAAAGCAGGTTTGTAGACAGCCAATTCCTTGGTAGCCTGTGGTGAGCAACAACTGCTTCTATGCAAACGTTGTGTGAAATTGGAAGATAGCTGTTTTCTTTGCCTTAGAATGACTATCCGAAATCAATGTCTATGTCTTGCAGTGGCTCTAAAGGGCTATGGACAGTGCACAAGTCCCCTCCCCAAAGCAACCTTCCCATGCCTTTTATCATCACAACAACCTTGTTAAGTAGGACAGGACAAGACCAAGGCACTCAGTAAGCCTTGTGGCTCAGCAGATCTGAATCCACTACAGCATTACTTGAAAACTTCTTCCCACTCCCTGCCACAAAGCCTTTCCAAATTAGCCCATTCTAATTCTGCAGCTTTTTATTTATTACATTTATATCCTATCTTTCCTCGAAGGAGCTCAAAGTAGTATACATAGTTCTCCCCTTCCACTCTGATCCTAACAACAACCCTGTGAGATAGGTTAGGCTCAGAGGTAATGACCTTCAACCAGGTGAGCTTCATGCCTGAGTAGGAATCCAAACCCTGGTCGCTCAGGTCGTAGTCCAAAACCCTAACCATTATACCATACTAGCGCTCTCTCTCTTTTAATTCTTACTGGCTCCATCTTTTTAACATTGTTTTATGATTTGTACATCGCTTGGGTATTTTTTAAAAAAATGTAGTGTCTCATTTCCAGAAGAACTCAGCATGTTGAATTCTTCTTGTGAACTATTGAATACACAGGCAGATTACAGCTCACCCGGACCAATTATTTTTTAAAGGTCTTCTCTAAGTGGGATCAATCCCTGCACAACCTTGTATTCTGAAGCTTTTATCCAACAGTGGAACTAAAGTCAAGCCAGTGTTCACTCCCAAGTAGGTTCATAATATGGTACTTTAATGGGTTCAGCTATAAGAACCAGTGTGGCGTAGTGGTTAAAGTGTCAGACTGTGACCTGGGACACCAAGGTTCAAATCCTTGCTCAACCATTAAGCTCTTTGGGTAACCTTGGGCCAGTCACTGGTTTTCAGCATAACCCACCTCACAGGGTTCTGGTGAGGATAAAATTGGGTGGGGGACAACCATATTTGTACACCGCCTTGAGCTTCTTGGGGGAAAGGTGAGATCTAAATGTATTAATTATTATTATTATCATCATCATCGATGCTCATGGGAAGTGGGTACCATCTCAAGAGACAGGCATTCTCTGTTCATTCTTACACAGCTAGGAGAGTTTCAAACGGGAGTACCTTCAAAGACTTGCAATGAAGCATGCATTGGGGAAGGTCCATAAATCAGTGATAGAGCATCTGTTTTGCAGGCACACGGTCACAGGTTCAATCCCTGGCATCTCCAGGTAGGGCTAGAAGAGAACCCTGTCTGAACTCCTGGAGAGCTGCTGTGAGTGTAAACAATACCAGGCTAGATGGCTGAATGATATTAGGCAGCCTCCTATGTTCCTACCAGCAACAGTCAGTACCACGTAATTAACATTCCCTCCTACTTAGGGAGAATGCCTCTTGTTACATGGCACCTGCCATTGGCACTACCTGAAGGTGTAGAAAGCTAATCACCAGCATCCTTTCTACTTGATGAAGGCCAGTTCCAGGGCTCTCCATGAAATTACTATAGCCCCAAGTTGCACCTTAGTTTGATAGTGGGTCTCTCCTCCCCCCAGCTCTCTCAGGTGAGGTCCACACTATCTACCCACCATGAGTTGTCCACCCACATGCAAATTTAACCAATGGTGACCAACAGAGCTATCTTCCCAATTTTCCATCCAATCTCTGAAAGAAAAATAAATGATACTAATTCCTGTGAAAATGAGTTCCATGGGTTAATTATAAAGCTGGGAAGAGCGGCATGTGCAGCTGCAACAATCTCAGGGTATTCCTCTCAACCTATGATAATCCATGCTGCAGGCGTGCAGGAAGTGAGGGGGGAGGGAAAGGCAGTGAATCAGCGGTAGAGCACATGCTTTGCATGAAGGTTCAATCCCTGGCATCTCCATACTGGGCTGGGAAAGACCCTTGCCTGAAACTCTTGGGAGCTGCTGCCAGTCAGTGTAAACAATACTGAGCCAGGTTGCCCAATGATCTGACTCTGAATAAGGCAGCTTCCTCTGTTCTCAGGTGGTGCTGAAGCAGTTCACCTTGTGCCAACCTTGTGCCCTCCAGATGTTTTGGACAATTCTCATCAGCCCTAGCCAGCATGGCCAGGGATGATGGGAGTTGTAGTCCAACACATCTGGAGGGTACCAGGCTGAGGTATCCTACTGGGAGGAAGGCTGGGATATAAATTTAATCAATATTTATTTATTTATTATTAATTATTTAATTAAATAATAATAATAATAATAATAATAATGATAATCATCATCATCCACCCAGAGAGCTTTGGCTATGGGGCGGTATACAAATCCAATAAATAAATAAATAATAAATAAATATGCGGACCAAGAGTCTGACTCTGTATAAGGCAGTGCCTCTTTTCTGCCCAGGAAACACTGAAAGGGGAGGGGGAAGGAGGGAGGGGGAAGGAGGGAGGGGGGATTGTGTAAAATGAGGGAATAGAGGCAGGTGGCTATTTGCAAAGCCAGCAGAGCTGGACACTTCATCCCAGAAAGAAACTGGGGCACAGTCCTCCTTAGATGGGCCATTCCCTTCCCATCCAATATTTGAACTTTCTTTCCCCCCCTCCCCCCAAGAAAGGTTGGGAAAGACTCTCTCAGCACAAAAGGGATAAGAGGATTCAGTCATGGGGGGGACGAACCCTACGCTCCTTGATGCAGCAGAAGCCAGAAATTCACTCAGGAAAATCCCTATGCAAATTAGAAAGTTTTCTGATGCAAATTACTCTGATGCCCTACAGAAGAGGTGGAAAACTGGATCCCGAACTCTCCCACCTCCTGCAGGCCATTTCAACATGTGAGCCACAATCACTGGATATCACAGTATTCAACAGCAAAGGAGGAATAAGAATGTGCTCCCAATAATTCTTCCTTTCCAGGCACAGGAGACTTTTTCCCTTAGTGATCCTGCTTTAATTTCAAGCCATGGCTGTAAAGGAAGAATCAGAAGCCTCCTTTCAAGGGCATTCCTGATTCTTTGGTCACATCCATATCACACATTTTAAGCCCATGGCTCCCCCCCAAAAAAAAGAATTCTGGGAACTGTAGTTTAACCCCCTCAGAGCTACAGTTCCCAGCACCCTTAACAAACTACAGTTCCCAGGATTCTTGGAGGAAGCCATGTGCTCTAAATGTATGGTGTGGATGTGACCTTACTATCCAGATGTAATTCTGTGCTCTTGGGTTTGATGCCTTTTTCTGTTGCTGAAAGTAAACAAAAAAGTGCCAAATTCTACCAGTGGGTGGAACAGAAGTATTGGGGAGGGGCACTTTCTGTTCAATTTGGGTTTGCTTTGTTTACCTGACCCATCTGACATCTGATGTCATATGATGCCAGGTGATAGGCAACAGGGCATGGCTTATTTTATTTATTACTTGATTTATATCCCATCCTTCCTCCAGCAGGAGCCCAGGGCAGCAAACAAAAGCACTAAAAACACTTTAATACATCATAAAAACAGACTTTAAATACATGAAAACAAAACATCTTTAAAAACTTTTTTTAAAAAAAGCTTTCAAGACATCTTTTTTTTAAAAAGGTTTAAAAACGTTTTAAAAAGCAATTCCAACACAGATGCAGACTGGGATAAGGTCTCAACTTAAAAGGCTTGTTGAATGAGGAAGATCTTGAATAGGTGCCGAAAGATAACAGAGATGGCCCCTGTCTAATATTTAAAGGTAGGGAATTCCACAGGGTAGATGCTGCCATGCTAAATGTCTGTTTCCTATACTGTGCAGAACAGGCCTTCCTGATAAGATGGTATCTGCAGGAGACCCTCACCTGCAGAGCGCAGTGATCGACTGGGTATATAAGGGGGTAAGACAGTCTTTCAGGTCTCTGAAGGCATCTGGCAACTTTCTCCGATCATTCAGTTCACTGCATAGGCTCTTACCCTGCACAGAAACTACACATGAGCCATACACCCTCCCTACTACCAATCTCCTCCAGGTAGATTAGATAGGAAGGAAGTAATGGTTTAGGGAAAATCTGGAGAAGTCTGGCTCTCTAATTAGGCCCATGGGTGACAGCAATGCTTCCCAAGTGTCTTCCCCCCCCCCGACCACTTGAAAATTGCTGAGAGTCTTGGCAGACCACTCAATGATTTTTCTGCCTGTTGCAACAATTGTAATGCACTGTGGTAGATGCTCTATGTTTTTTAATTGTATTTGAATTGCTTCTTTTATTTCTTATACTGTATTTTATTGTATTGCTCGGAATGCAAACTGTAATACAATAAAAGGAATAAAAAAAACTACAAATACAAGTAAAGATCAATATAAATATTTAATGCAACGGATGCGCCATCTTCTGCCTTCAACCTCAAATCCACACACACGCCACGGAGCACTTGAATGAAGCTCTCGGACCGCTGGTAGCCCATGGACCACAATTTGGGAACACCTGGGCTAGAGGTTCCCCATCCCTGCCCAAGAGAGCGATCTAATTTAGCATCTTTATTTTACTTGTTATTAGTAAACAAAGCAGCACACTTTGGAATTGCCAGGCTCACCAAATATTGTATTTGCAATTGGCATCCATTCATTCTGTCATGAGCCCTGCTGAAGGGGGACGGACAGACGAGGACAAAGTGGAGGAGGAGGACTTAAGAGTGGGATGTTCGAGCTGGTGAGGGGCCGAGCGGGGAGTGGGACACAGAAGGCGCCCCAGCTCTGGACTTGGACAGTTCAACCCCAGCACCTCCAGATACCCCTGTGGAGAGGCAACCTGGCCAGGTGGTTGTTTCCCAGCCTGATGCTTCCCCACTCCCTGCACCCGCATCACCAGCAGGCAGCCCCCCTCCCTCGCATGGGGAAGACAGGACGGTGCCGGAGGCTCCGCCTTCACCTCACACCAGGAGGCAAATGCACCACAGATTCAACAGACACAGCTGAGGCAGAGTCTCCGCCTGCACACGAGCTCCCAATAGTGACAGTTGGCACACGCAAGCAGGGTGCCCGCCCAGCCTTATTAAGCCAGGCGAGGGGGGGAGTAGTTATTGAGTCAACATCTTAGTTCTGCAAAGTTATGCTTAGTTAATCCTACAGAGATGCCGAGTTCTGCATAAGCCACAGGTAGATTCACGAAGTGCTGCACTGAATTGAAACGGTCTCCTTAATACAATAAAGGAAAAAACTACAGCTGTGTCTGAGTCTTTCGAGTTCGAACAGGACTCACTCTTTCTAATGAACTTGTGAAACAGAAACTTTACGGCCCCACATCACCAACTCCCATCCACAAAGATTGCTTGGCAGCCTATGATGTGGTTGTGAACCAGCATGGCTTCGTATGTCACAATTCTGCAGGAACACAACAAAGCTGCAGAATTTAACTTCGTAAGAATTTTAAGCTTCCATCGCTCACCCAAGACAGATGGGTTGATCTAAAGTGATAAAAACGATGTATAGTACAATGAAGTAGACTGCTTGGCAAATCATTTGTACCGGAAAATTTGATCTCCCAAGAGCACTAATACAATGTTAGACCTTCTCAGAATAGACCCATGTCTAGTTTCTGAAAGAGATACAGAAGTAAGTCCTTCCAACATGACAACTGTCCAATGCAATCCTAACCATGTCCATTCAGAAGTAAGTCCAAGTGAATTCAGAGAGTACAAGTGAGTTCAGAGAGGTAAGTGGGGTTAGGATTGCAAACTTCATTGCACAAATACTTTCTGGATCCATTTTCACAAATTAAAACCAGAACGAGAAGCAAGCCACCCTTCAATCTTGGGCTCTAACTTAGTTATAAGAATATTAGTACAGGAATACCCCGCATTAATGTATGCAATGGGTCCAGAGCAAGTACGTAAACCGACAATGTACTTAAAGTGAAGCACTACCTTTTTTCACTTATCGATGCATATACTGCACTGCAATCGTCATATACGGGCATAACTAATGTAAATAACGCATTTATAACTAAAATAAACACAGTAGGCCTTCCAAGTTTGTAGTTGGAAACTAACCGGGCGGTGGCATCATGCCGTTAAGTGTCCGTTCTTGCGAAGCGAGCGTACGTAAACAGGGGAATGGTGATACTGTAAATATGTCCGTACTCGCGAGTGTCCGTAAAGTGAAGGTCCGTATAGCGGGGTATTCCTGTACACATTTGTATTCTGACATCTAGATGACAAATTCTAGGAAGAACTGCCACGTGGAAGATGTCAGCTTGGTATGCCAGCAAACCCTATCTCCCTCTCACCAAACTGATTGGGACACAACTGGATAAAGGACATCTGGGAGAGCCAAGATGCAGTGTCACACCTTCTAAGTAGCGGCCATGTCCACACATCATAAGCCTGACCTTCTAAGTTCACTGAGGATAAGCAGCGGGCAAGCGCCCACTTCCCCACCGTTTCCAATTCATTCCTCTGTTGGCACGAGCAGAACAAACGAACCAGAAAGCCATGACTTCGTTATACCCAAACCAGTGATCATGGCTTGTTGTTGCCATAGCCAACACGACTGCGGTTTGTTAGGGTGAAAAACACAATCCCGGGCTTGGACATTACGCAAAGACTGCTGGTTTGTTTATCCCACTCATGCTAGGAGAAGAGCAAAGGAGAAGCAACCACGTAGCATGCATCAGCACACTGCTCATTCTCTGTAAACCACAATAAGCCCCCCCCCAAAATACCTCAGGCTGTGTACACACCATACACTTAAAGCACAATTTCTCCCCTAAAGCATCCTGGGAATTGTAGTTTGTGAAGGGTGCTGGGGATTGTATCTCTGTGAGGGGTAACCTACAATTCTCTGCTATTTTTTTTTTAGGGATATGGTTTAAATGTATGGTGTGTACTTAGCATCAGTATTATAAGGACTGTCTTCTACGCAGAAAGTCCCAGGATGGTTTCCATTCCATCCAGAGCTGGAAACATCTCATTCTGAGCCACTGCCAAGTCAGTGCTGACAGCACCGAGCTAGATGGACCAAAAATCTGAGCTGAAATAAGGCAACTTCCCAGTTCTATGTCCCCAAAGCCTGGCCGAGTCCCATGAATCCGGCCAGTATGTGATGGCCATGGGCATATGACTCTCACCAGCCTGAGATCCCCCCCCCCGCTGTTCTGAAGAGCAGTGACCCAGCCTCACAGGGCTATTGGAAAGACAAGGAAGTAAGAGACCACAAAGCACTTCCCACCAGCCCTCCTCTGTGGAAGCTAAACAATAGATTTTGCTCTCCTAGCTTCCTGCAATGTGCTATAGAAAACTTAAAAATATTTGAAAAAAACACTTTAAAATGTGTTGGAATTGTTTGAGATGATTTTAAAGCTTGTTTTTAAGGATGCTTTTAATGATATTTTGTTTTAATATATTTTAAAGTCTGTTTTTAAGATGTTTTAGAGTGCTTTTAAGTGTTTCATTTGCCACCCTAGCTCCTTCTGGGAGAAAGGGAGGAATATAAATATAATAAACAAATAAATAAAAACCCACATTTGAAAAGACTTCAGAGAAATCAAGCATCATTTCTTTTTCCCATCAAGACAGAAGCAGGGAGGAGCAGTTTCAATTTTTTTTAAAAAGGCAATGAAAGAAAACACAAACGCTATTGATAAGTTTTAACATACACCCTTCTGATCACTCCTTGTGTAGACAAAGCAGTAAACCAGCCACTGCCAAGCTGGTGCCCTCCAGATGTCTTGGACTACAACTCCCATCAGCCCCAGCCAGCACACGCTGGCAGGGCGTGATGGCAGTTGTAGTCCAAAACATCTAGATATGACTAGGCTGGCAAAGATTACAGCAGAACGTGCCCTCCTCCAGCTGTCCAAAGGCTACTGGGAGCTTGTGCAATGTACATCTCTTCCTCACCCCCCCCACCCCCAAAGATGCAAACCTCTTAGATTGGAGGGGAAGCCTGGAGGAGAAGGAGAGGAGAAAAAACCCCTCAACAATGCCCCAGCTGCCACTCTCTCCCCTTGTCCTAACAAGGGATAGTTATCCTTCTGACCCCTCCCCCCTTCAGATATGCTTCACAGCTCAAATCTCAATCCTCAGCTTCCCTGTAAGACTGGGGGGGGGGCTGTGCATGAATGCACCTCCTTCCTGTGTATGAATGCACCTCCTTCCTCCAGTCCCCTGAAAAACCCAACCCAATAAATTCCCAAAAACTTACTGAAGCAGCAATGTGCCTTCTTGCAAAAACATTTGTGCAAAGATCCCACATTTCCTTCCCCGCTCCTGCCGACTTTCTGCAATGGGTCAGTTGCTTCTATCCCTCTTTACACCCTGATCTCCACAACAAAGCAAAGCAGGCAATCACCTCAAGCCAGTTTTGCTCCTAGCAACATCCAGATTCTGCTTTAAACACATACCAGGGGATCCAAGGCATGGAAGAGCCCCTTTTGCGCTCCTCTAGATGAGGAGCTGGCTGGTTTGCACAGGAGAAGTGAGCCTTCCACCCACGCACCACTGGAGAGCCTGCAGCCCCCCGCCACCCACCCTGTCCTCTTTCAACCCTTCCTGAACCCCTCAATGCACAGCAAATGCTCTCCATCAGTCTTCTTTGCAACTTCTCCCTTGCAAAAACAGAAAGGCATTTCGTACAGCTCCTCTCCCTGCTTTAAATCACAACAATCCTACTTCCAGAGGACAACTTTTTTCCTCTTTCAACCGCCCCCCCGTCCCCCTCCACATCCCCTTTCCTCTACTTCCATCCCATGCCTTGCACTCCAGCCTACCCCTTGGCAGATTCCTCTTCTCCCTCCACTTGATCACCCCCACTGCACACCTCAGGATCCATCCCTGTCATCCCATGCAGCCTCTCCGAGTAGCAAAGCTGCTCATCCACACAAGGGGCCACAAACACACCATGCATTTAGAGCCTGTGGCTTCCCTCTCCCGTAAAAAGAATTCTGGGAACTGTAGTTTTCCCCTTGCAGAGCTGAAATTCTCAGCCCCCTTAACAGACAACAGTTCTCGAGATTCTCTGGGGGAAGCCACTTGCATTACCTGGATGGCTGTGACCACACGCACACTGTGACTCCCCGCACATCAATGGCTCCTCAACAGCCCACCGTTAAGTCACCCTTGCCTCCTCCCACCCAGTCCCACAGGACAAGGTGCCCCCCAAACCCCCTCTGTTTTGTCTTGCTGCTGGGGTGTGTGTGTCCAGATTTGCCCTCAGCCCTTCTTGTTCCACTGCTCTGCCCTTCCCCAGTTGCTCCTGCTTCCCCCATAAGAGAATCCTCCTACAAGTGCTCTCGAGCCCTCACCCCTCCTACGGGCCTCCGGATCCCCTGTTCTTCCCAGCGCTCCCTTCTCTCGGCTCCCGAGCCTCTTGCCTCAGCTACCCTTCCTCCCTCAGTCCCCCCACCTGAACCCCTTCCCACGACTCCCCCTCCACTTTCCGCAATGACTTGAGGCTCCCGAAGCCCCGCTCCCTCTCCCCACCCCAACTCCCCACTTCTCCTCCTCCGAGGTTTCCTCCCGCTC
Source organism: Rhineura floridana (assembly GCF_030035675.1). Lineage (NCBI taxonomy): Eukaryota > Metazoa > Chordata > Lepidosauria > Squamata > Rhineuridae > Rhineura > Rhineura floridana. The sequence goes on from NC_084494.1 coordinate 11,813,123, forward strand.
CCCCTCAACCGCACGGGCTCCCCCATGTCCTCAGCCTGCCTGAATCTCGTTCCCCCGACGTGTACTGCAAGCCTCCCCCCCTCAGATTTCCCATTCCGCTCCTCGGCAGATCTGTTCGACCCCGCACTTGCTGCCCTAAGCCCCCCGCCCTCTGCACCCGGCAGCAGACCCTCCTTTGTAACAGGCCCCGTGTCCCCCATCTCTGCCGTCGCAAGGCCTCTCGGGCTTCCCTAAGCCCCCTTCCCTCCATGGCTCCCCTAAGCCCCCCAACCCCACTCCATCCCCCGCCGGCGCATGCCCGCTCTTCCAAACTCCCCTCCCCGCACTGCGCACCTCCCCCTCCCTGAGCTCTCAGCCCCCTTCCCCTCAACTGCACTGCTCCCCCTAAGCCCCCAAACCTACTGCGGCCCACAGTATCTCTGAGGCCAAACATGCCGCAACCCCCCCTTCCCCAAGACCCTCGGAGGAACCCTTGACTCTCTGCAGAGCACCTTTTGCTCAAAGCTCCCTCCTCTCAATTGCACTTGCTCCCCAGCGTCCCCGAACCTATTGCATCTCCTCCCACCCCCCCGATTCCTCATTGCCTTCCCTCCTCCCCCGATACCTGCTCCCGAGGGTCCTGCTTCCATCCCATCCACGCGGGCGTCGCCCCGAGCCTAGCGGGGAGAAGAGAAAAAGTCCGGGCGGGCGCGGGGGGAACTGATACCCGCGAGCGCGCGCCAGGACTAGGGCGCCGCTCGCGCTGCTGCAGCCGCAGCCTCTGCCCGGGACGAGGCAGGCGCCTGAGATTCGCAGACCGCGCATGCGCAGCCTCGCGGCCAACCAGCAGCGTCGGCAACGCGTCACGGGAGGTCGCTTCTCTGCCCCCGCCCTCCCCTTTCTTCGCCAAAGAGATACAGAGCACACTCACCGGCTGCCCCTCCGCAGCTCCCGCTTGTGGTTCCGATTAGGACTCCTCCATGTGCGGGGTTAAGAGTGTTGAGCTACATAGGGGACTCCGTGGAAAAGAAGCAAAAGGAAGCCTGTCAAGTTGCGCTCCTGTGCTATTTCTCTCACACCTTTTTTTTCAAGCTTAGAAATTCAGTAAAGAGGGCTTTCTCCTGCTCATCACTGCATTTCTTTCTACTGAATTCCTGATTGTTATTGTGGGATTTAACAGTGCGGGAGAGGTGAGAGATGTCATCCTTGCCAAGCTCCTTTTGCCCCCTTAATACTTTATATATATATATATAAGAGGAGATTATTATTCAAAAAAACACAGCTGAGAAAAGCTTAGAAAGAAGATCTAACCCTCTTTGCCCGGCACATGGAGGATTCAACCAACTGCAATTGGGAACCGGAAGTCTTAACGCTGAGCCATTAAGAACGTAACGGCGTAGCCCCTCGCTCTTTCCCTTCCACTCCTGTTGCCAACAAAGGAGGGGAGAGAATCCTGTGGGCGCCCCCTGGCGGAGAGGAACTGCACGAACAGAGTGAGAAACGGGGCTGTATAGGTAGGGCATATGCCGCACGGGGCCATTTTGAAACCAGAACGAGTCTATGGGGAAGTCCCAAAGGAACTCTTAATGGTTTAAGTGCCTAATAGGGCTAGAGCTACACATATAGCTGTAGGGTTGCCAGGTTCATGGCCTGAGACTTATCCTGTATCTTTAGGAGAAGAGAAAGTCAGCCAAGCGCAGGTGTTCTTGCAACCCTGTAACAGGAAAAACCACAAGGTGGAATTCTCCCTTCGCTCTGCACAACTTTTAAAGATACAGAAGACCTCCTGGTTGCCAGGCCAGGCCCGGCCTCCAAGAGGTCTTCTGTATCTTTAAAAGCTGTGCAGGCGGAAGGGAGAATTCCACCTTGTGGTTTTTCCTGTTACAGGGTTGCAAGAACACCTGCGCTTGGCTGACTTTCTCTTCTCCTAAAGATACAGGATAAGTCTCAGGCCATGAACCTGGCAACCCTATATAGCTGACTTAAGTAGCAGAGGCCTAAGATGGGGGATAACATTTTTTAATGCTCCCTTTGCATTTTTTTAAACACCTCACAAGTAGAAAACTAGCACAGCAGGGAAAGGGTTAGGCCAGCGTCATTATTTTATGTTGGGCAAATTTTCTGCTTGCAGATAGTCGCTGCTGGTTCAGTTTTGTAGTTAGTCTACTTGCCCGACTTGGGGAAGGATGGCCCAATGATATTCTCCACCTTAACAGTCTGACAGCAGGCTTGTCACAAAAAGACTTGTAGCACCTTAAAGACTAACACAATATGGCATAAGGGCCCCCTCTAGGATGCACACTTTAACATGGTGAGGGGGTTTGAGAGTGTCAAAGAAGCTGACAGCAATGCCATCAGGGGTTTAGTCCAAGCGGCTAGACTCCACCGGACTAAGATGCATCCAAACTCAGAGGAAGGCAATGGTAAACCACCTCTAAGTACCTCTTACCACGAAAAGCCTATGAACAGAATATCCAAAATGCAACACGAGATAGTGCTGGAAGATGAGACCCCCAGGTCAGAAGGCACTCACCAACCTACTGGGAAAGAACAAAGGACAAGGACAAGTAGCACTGTGACTAATGACGAAGCTGGGTCAAAGCCAAAAGGAAGCCCAGAGGCTGATATGCAGAGATGCGAAATGAGAGTCCAGAGTTGTACGATGCACACAATAGGAACATGGAATGTGAGGCGCATGAACCAGAGAAAGTTAGAAATTGTCAAGCAAGAAATGGAATGTATCACCATTACAATACTTGGGGTGAGTGAATTAAAATGGAAGGGGAATGGGACATTTTCAATCAGGCAACTACAAAATATTTTATGCAGGACATGAGAAATTAAGAAGAAATAGAGTTGCTTTAATAATGAGAAGTGATGTAGCAAGAGCAATTAGGAGCCATAACACAAGGTCTGAGTGAGTGATATCAATGAGATTAAACGGGAAACCTATTAATATAACCATCATCCAAGTCTACGCTCCAAAAATGCAGAGAGGAATTGGAGAGATTTTACACAAAAGTACATTTTGCACAACATTTTATGCAGAAGTACACGAAGAAATTGATCACACACCAAAAAAAGACGTGCTGATCATCATGGGGGACTGGAATGCAAAAGAAGGGAACAGAGAAGAACTAGGAATTGTGGGGAAATGGGGCTTAGGAGATAGAAATGAAGCAGGAGAAAGACTTATTAATTCTGTGAAACCAATAATTAGTTTCTTGCAAACACATTTTTTTAGCAACCGAAAAGATGACTGTACACATGGACATCACCAAATAGTCAATATAGGAATCAAATTGATTATATAATTGGTAGCAGAAGATGCAGAAGTTCCATACTCTCTGCATAAACAAGACCAGGAGCAGACTGCAGTACAGATCATGAACTGGTAATATCAAAAATCAGAATAAAGCTGAAGAACAACAAAGCAATCATAATGCCAAAATACAATTTAAATAATATCTCAGAAGAATATAAAGATCAAATAAGGAACAGATCTGAGGCTTTACTTAATTGACAGAGAACCAGAAGAACTATGATTGAAGTCAGAGACGTTATCAGGAAAGAATGCAAAAAGACAATAAACACCTCTAGTTAAAAAGAGAGAAAGACCTCAATGGATGACTGAAGAAACATGGTTAAAGAGAGAAGGAAAGCAAAAGCAAAAGTAGAAACACAGTCAGAACCCTAAATGCAACAATACAGCGACTAATACATAGGGACAAAGAGAACTATTACAATAGTTATTGTACAGAAATAGAAGAGGACAACAAAAAGGGTAGAACAAGAGCCCTATTCCAAAAGATTAGAGAAATTAAAGGGCAATTTAAACCAAGAGTAGGGATGTTGAATAATCAACAAGGGAACACACTGATTGACCGAGATGAAATAAAAGGAAGATGGAAGCAATACACTGACGAACTCTATAAAAGAGATGCAAGGATGACATTCATTCATGGAGGAACCATATGAGGAAGAACCAGAAATTTTAGAATGTGAGGTGAAAGCTACTCTTAAAATACTTGGAAGAGACAAATCACCAGGAACAGATGGCATACCAATAGAGTTGCTACAAACTACCGAGACTGAATCTGTCCAAATTTTGACTAAAATTTGTCAACAAATATGGAAAACTAAACAATGGCCCACAGACTGGAAGACTTTAATGTACATCCCAATTCCAAAGAAAGGGGAGCCCAGGGAATGCAGTAATTATCAAACGATTGCCTATTCCAGAAGATTAGAGAAATGAAAGGGAAATTTAAACCACGAGTAGGGATGCAAACATAAGATTTTATATTGGTGCAGCCCAAGGAATGGGGAACCTGTGGCCCTCCAGGTGTTGGTGGACTACAGTTCCCACCATCCCTAACCATTGGCCATGCTGGCTAGGGCTGATGTAAGTTGGAGTCCAAGAACATCTGGAGACGCACAGGTTCCCCACCTCTGCTGCACCCATACACACAGCTTAGGAGAAAACCACTATCAGAGGAAGGGCAGACAGAAGAGACTAATCTCTAGCTCTCAGAATCAAATGCTAGGATAGGAACTTGGAAGGCAACCACTTTTAAGAACATTCAGCATGTAAACTTTGTAATATTTTTTTTTAAAAGTCTGGAAGGTGCTATGCCTCATTTTCAAGTTAGAGAATTATGTGGAAGAGAGACTCAACTTGAGGCAGAGGATTCACCTTCCCAAACGTTTTGCTTTAAGCACACGTTTCTAGACTATATTGATGGAAATATATGCCTGAAAGCACATGGGCAACAGTTAAGACTTCAGAAAACAGGTGACTAAAAATTCAGCAGCTTTGTCTGCAAAAACGGTATTATACGAAGTAGTAAAAAAATAACAAGACTGTCTCTATTTGCATGTTTTAAATGCATTGCAGAATCAGCTTCTTTTCATGCAGAATTTTTGTGGTGCTGAAACCTCTTGCGCATTGAATGGCACCTGCTCTCTTCTCACAGCTTTTGGTCATGCATCCAACAAGGAGGATGCACTCCTAATACCCAAGAGCCCTATAAGTAAAGATTGGTCTAGCCCAAGATCCAGTTTACCACCCAAAGGAGCAACCAGATTCTTGTGGAAAGCCTAGAGACAGGGTATGTATGCAACTTAAGTAAGTGCCATATTGCCCCTGATTAACAACCACAGAGATATCTATCCCCTTCCATGAATTTGTCAAATCCCTTTGACATCTATGCGAGTGCCCTTTAAGTCTTGGGCAATGAATTCCTTTAAGTCAGCTATGTGGTGTGTCAAGTACCTCTTTTTGCATGTTGTGAAACTATTGCAAATTTACCTCTGCTCAACTCAAACGTTCTAGTATTATACGAGGAAGAACTTCACCCCACGTTCCATGCACGACTTAATAAATTATGGCTCTTTTTCCTGCCCTGTATTTAGTCAGTCATTTTTTCTAAACTATGAAACCCCATATATTTGTGCATTCTTTTGTACAGAAGGTATACCAACCTTTTCTCATTTTAGTTGCCCTTTTCTGTATCTTTTTCAGCACCCTTTTTTTATATGGATGATCAGGGCTGTGACACAGCTATGGTATGGATTTCAGTATTAGAATACTGAACATTTTCTTTCTCTTTCTTAATAAAACCCTGGCATAGAATTTACCTAGACTGCTGCCATGCAGTTAAGATTTTATTCAAGTTTATCACCAGAATTCAAAGATCTATTGCCTGGTTGGTCACTGCTAATTCAGACCTGCGTGTATGTAAAATTAGGAGTTTTGGCCACAATTTAACTGAACTTCACAGTACCTCCTCCACTTACTTCCACCTTTGCTCTTACCCACCATATGTCTCTATGCTTAAAAATGGCAAATTCTGTTACGTTCTCAAGAATCTGGTTTATAACCAAGCATGCAAACAATGACATTATTTAATATTCAGTATCATACAGACTGTTTCCTTCATGTCATACAACAAATTGTGTTCAGAATTTGACAGAAAGATGCTTCTCTTATATGCACAAGCGCTATATTGCAGGCTGTTTATCATTATACACCAAGAAAGAAACAAAATTGGCACACAAATGCCTTTATTTTTTTGGACACATGAACACAAAATCCCTGCAGGCTAGAAAAGAAAAAAAATACATTGCAGTTGTACACGGCCAGCATATTATCGCAACGGGGGGGGGGCTATTAAACAACCCTCCCCCAAACAGGGCAGTTGTTTTTTTTAAAGAAAGAAGTACCTCGTATTGCTATAGACATACATCCAGTCCAATTTTAATAAAATACATTTTAAAACATTACAAGTCTAACAATATAGAAAGAAAACGAAAAAGAAAAATACATCAGAAGTCAAAAATGGAACAAATGCAAACAAGTTTTACATACATGTTTCAGGCTCTAGACAGAAATATCACCAAAATGTGTCAATAGCAAGGTATAAAGAAACTCTTAAGTGATATTCACATGTGATCTTTCCTCAGATTGCACAAGGGAAAAAACCTTGCAGTTCAAACAGTATTGATACAATGCCCTCTGAGCTCTACTTTCCTAAAATGGAAGCGGAGCAACTGCCTTGCTATTGAGCAAGGGGGGTGGGTGGAAATCTACAACACATCCACAAAGGTAGTTCTTTGGGGGGGGGGGAGGGATTGCAGGCTTGCTAACCTGTCAAAATGGCCTTGTCCCCAACAGGTGGATAAAGGCTTTTGATAGAAGTGTCAGATGGGGTGGAGTGAGGTGGGGAGGGCCCCGCTTATACGGCAGGTTCCATTCCGGACTGCTGCCGAAAAGCAGAACCCATTGAAGATAATGGTGCGCATGGTGTGAAAATGGTGCGCAATGAGCAAAAACCGCCGTAAAAGTGGAAAAAGCGCCTTAAAGTGGGGACTTTCCCTAATTGAAAGCCGCCGCATTAGCGGAACACCAAAAGGCGAAGTGCCATAAAGTGGGGCCCGCCTGTACTGGATTGGATCATGATGATGCATACTGCATGGAACATCTCTTTTGCATCCCTTTATGGATGTCACCTTAAAAAAAGGCGAGGCCATGTCACAGCCTTCAGCTAAGAGAAAGCAACCCCAGCCTGCCCCCCCAATCTGCTACAGAGCAAAAGCTTTTTTAGAGCCTCTTCGGAATTTAAGTGCTCACAAAAAGCAGAACAGGAGAGGGAGAAAAAGGGCAAGGCATTTTGTTGGCTCCATAAACACCAATCGCTCCCTTTGATTCTTCCCCTCCTCCCTCCCAGTCCAAAATTTGCTACATTTGAAACTCCTCCACAACATACAGCTAAACAGTCGCCAATAACAGGCTTAAAAAAAACAACCAAACACCTTAAGAACCTACAGCTACAGAATGCACGTCTTCCCATTGATTGACACATGCATAACAATTCAGTTCATCCCACTGAGAGTGGGGGGTTAGTTCCAATGAGCAGAGTCAAGAGATTCTGCCGTACAACAGTGTTGCTGCAACTGGATCTTACTGTCATTAGTCTTGAAGATCTTATGCTGCTGCTGTTGCCACCCACACCCCTCCTTCCATAAATCCTCATCTTTGAAACACTCCCCACCCCCATCATCACACTTTTCAGCAACAGAGAGATAACTGAACATTTTTTGCACATAAAAGATTCCAACAGGGGGGGAAATTAAAGGAAAATTCATGAAAAATTCCAAGAAAGTGCAAAAGTTGGCAAAAAAGTTTGAGACTTTTTTTGGATATTTTTTTGGGACAATAATGCATTAAAAAGAATCCTGCTTACATATATAATTTTAACATACAGAAGACTTCAAAAGATAGTTGCGGTCTGTAAAACACAACAAAGATATAATTATCAGAACGCGGTTTTGTTTTCCTATGATAGAAGACAAAAAGGACCATTTCATGTAGTCCTGGCCTATTTTATTATGAAAGAGTCAGCCGCAAGTTAAGATGCCTGCCTGTCTACACAGTTCAGGCCAAACTGCAAGTTATGTTAAGCACCCACTTATTTTTTTTAAAAGCATGCTTACAACTGGCCACTAACTCTCTTGAAAGCAAATGCAGAGAGGGAGAGGGAGAGGGGGGAGGAGAGAGAGAGAGGGTTGGAAGGGCGGGATCCAGATTTGTCTTTGGTGACAACTTTCAGGAGGAAAATGAAGACTTAACCCAGAGGTAGGGGACCTTCAGCCCACTGGCCTAATTATTTATGTCTGCCAGGTCATTTGGGCAAGCCATTATCTTTCCGCTGGTCACATGTCCACACCTGATGGAAGAACAGAGAGCACACTCAAAATGTACTCCAGATTCTTCCTCTTCATCCAGAAGTAGGTGCTTTTAAAACATGACGCCTTTTTCTATCCCCCGCACATTATCCCACCAAGCCAGAGTCCTGATCTGGATCTGGAAGCTCAAGCTGCTTTTTCTAATGAAGAAGAGTGGCCAATAGTAAACACGTACTTTTAAAAAAGGCGTGCTTAATGTGTTGCTTGACTCTGATGTACGAAGGAGACAGACATGTGCAGACAGGCACATAAGAGCTTCTCTTGGCTCCATCCGCACTAGGAGCGCTTGTGGTGCTAGGACAGCTGTTTCTTTACGTACCCTCTCACTCATTCTCAATTCATGCCCTTACCTAGTGCAAAAAAATTAAAAAAATGCTACACACTCAACAGGTGCTTACTCTCTTCAAGGTGCCTCAGTTCTCCATATGTTGGGCAACAGGAGTTCAATTCTTGCATTTTCTCCCTGAACAAGTATTTAAAAAAGAAAAGAAAAGCAGCAGACTAACTGAAGCAGCGGTCACTCTCCCTTCCCACATGTCCTGATATTTATTACACAAGTGAGGTATTCTTAAGGGGGAGGGAATGAAAGGCTTAAATACATTTAAAGAAGTCTGCTATCTAAGCCTGTTCACGCTATGTGTCAGAGCAGAGTTCGCTTCACTCCTGTTTGAGTGGGAAAAGGAAAATTTTATAAGCTGGGTCCCACCGAGAGACACAGTTCTGGGACAAGCTTACAAAAACTGCTTTTTGAAGACTAACTTCAGTGTACTCAGGTACGGCTGAATGACAGTATTTAGAAATGTAAACTTTCCAAGTATCTATTTTTTTTCAAAAGACTGAAGGAAAACTCAAAATCATATAGCATATTGCTGACCTTGAGGTCTGGATCTGAAAGTTCACAAGGTCACATGACTTTGCAACACCACCTGTTCATATCAGAGTGCAATTATTGGCAAAATCCCAATCTTTCACAGTGGCGTCATCTCAGTTAAAAACTAGAAATTTAAAGCATCTCACAAGCTAGTCTCAACGCAACACTACTATCGTCTGCAGACCCCCTCCCTTTTGCATTACACATTTTAGTGGAAGAGAACCAAGCAAGTAGGAGCTCTAATTTATAAAAATGGGTCAAGGTAAACATTAAAATTTACACTTCACACATGCTAGCGAATACTGCTGTACATGCGGGCAACCTAAACTCTCAAAGAAACAAAGTTTTAAAATGCTGGTAAAAGTCTTTGATTGCTACTGTCACACTATATATAGCTGTACATATTGGCAAAGCCTTTCCTATATACGGAACACCTACTTTCCAAGCTTATAAAAAGGGGTAGACAGACCAATGGTGAATATAAAACAGTTAAAAATAATCATTTGTAAAAAGCATGAAGGGAGCCTTTTCTGATCCATTTAAGAACTAATTTTCTCTTCAGCAAAGTCAACCTACACAAGAATGTTGGCTGTAACCCATGTAAAGTATTCAGCTAGAAAAGTTACTGCCAGGGTATTAAAAAAAAATTATTGCCAAAGTTAAAACCTTCTATGAAAAAGAGTATTAAAAATGACCTCAATTCATCAAACACAGCAGCATAAAATGGGCACTTTCATAATGTCTGAAAAATACCTAAAACTAATCTTTTAGAACTTAAGTCACATACTTTTTAGAGTGGGAAGCAGTTCAGCATTCTGAACCAGACAGCGGCAGTTGTGTGTAACCATTATGATTTTACTAGACCTGCCAAAGGGCATTGCTATCTGCTTATGTTACACATTCACAGAACAAGAACCACCAAGTTGAATTCGCAGTTATAGTGCAATTGCTTTGCAGCCCATGACTGCAGAGAGATTTACAAAAGACTAATAAAGCTTGACAAAGCAAAACAAAAAAAGAACAGCAGTACCTCTGAAACTTAATGTTTGTTTAAAGATGTTTACAGTAAAAGTTCCATTTATAAAGTCTATATGGCCCCACACAGTAGAACAGTGGAGTAAGACGGTTTGCCATATCTGGAGACTCACTAAGAAGTATGAAGAAGCCCAGGAGGAATTTAGCTTCTTGATTAGCTTAATGGGGACAAGGAGGTAACTTAAAATTGATTAGCAAAATATTTCAATAAAAACCTTTCGTGCCAAGTCCTTTAAAAATTTTTTAGGAGGATCAGCCTTTTGCGCTTTGAGGTAAAAATTCAGTCCAATGCAAAGACTGTTTATGAAATTTCTATTTACTGAAACAAACAAAAATGGCTCAATTGCGCCTGCATCAGATTTTGCTGCGTCGATTCAGTGCAACTGTCCCAAGCTGCTGGTGGTGGACAGCCTGAATTAAAACTGAGCCCTAACCACCAGTAGTCGGTGGCTTCTGCTTCTGCTTCATCTTCTCAGATTCTCATCAGGCAAAATACATTGTGTGCTGGGTATCATGATGGATCTGCACTGCCTTGGCTAGTGCCTGAGGGTCACGGCCATTGCTCTGTCCTGAAACATGACTGCCTTCAGCACTGGGGGGGGGGGGGAGACAAAAAAGAAATTTAAGAGGACAACCTTGTCTCAATTAGTCACTTTTTGTTATTTAAAATATTTATACACCGCTTGACAAGAGATTAAAAAAAGTATACAGTGGCAACCACCAGAACAAAGCAGCATAAAATATACTTCACAGTGACAGCAGGAAACAATAAAATGCTTGACCAACAGCTACTCTATGAAGACTTGGATGAAAAGTCTTTAGTATGTACAAAAAACAAAAGATTGTTGGTGCAGGGGGAAGAGTATTGCTGCCACACTAAAAGCCCTGCTCCAGGTGGCCGCAGGATGAAAAAAAAGAGCCTTGCCAGTGGATCAGGCCAAAGGCCCATCCAGTCCAGCATCCTGTCCTCACAGTGGCCACACAGATGCCTATGGGAAGGCCGCAAGCAGGATGAATTTAGCAGACTTGTAACACTTCAGCACTGAGCAGGTCTGCCAAGGAGAACACAGTTTCTCAAATAACCTGGTCCCAAGTTGTTCAGGGCTTTATATACCAACACTAAAGCCTTAAACCTGATCCAAAAGCATATTGGCAGCCAATGCAGTTCCTTTAACAGGGGTGTTGCATGCTGGCAATAGCCTGCTCAGATCAGCAACCTAGCCATTGCATTCTGCACTGGATGCAGCTTCCAGACCAACCTTAACAATGTTGGGAGTAAAGCATCAACACTTGTAACAAGTAACCTGAAACATTGGGGGGGGCAACAAACAAAAAGGCAACCTTTTCTTCCCTCGCCGATTCCTTCTTTAAAATAAGAAGGAAATAGGAATATGTGATGCACAGATTGTTATTCTCAGGCTTTACTTCCTCTTTCTTCTTAATAGTGTTGGTGTGTGTGATGACTCTACAACAGCCACAGAATGGCTTTCTTTCCCAAGAGTAATAAACCTTAAGTTTTCTTTAAATTACCAGTCTTACCAGATTATTCATTTCTGCACACCACTGCTATATATACCAAACTCCAAGGGCAGCCCCAGAGAGTGCACTGCAGTAGTCCAATCTTGTTCCTCAACCCTTCTCACCCCTGTACTGCAAGTCCCATGTGCCATTTAACAATGTTCACTTAACACAGGGGACCAGCAATCTCCAAGTCTGGAGCAGAGCTTGTTTCCAGATATTCAAGCAATGCCAGAAAGTTAATCCAGGATCTTCTACATGTGACACACACACACACCCTACCACTACACTACGGATTTTTCAAACACCCCAAACTTTGAGCAACTACAGTGTATGTTTCAGCCACAGTACAGCAAACAGGTGGAGCTAAAGAAAGACATCCTGCTAAAGCAACCGGAGAAACTTAAGGCTCCCCAGGAACTTATTTGGAGTACGCACTGGATCAGCTTGGCAGAAGCAGCTTCTTTCTGTCATCCTCATCCAGTGCACTCCAAACGAGGATGGAATCCACTATTGTAAAGCAGGAAAGTAGTAAGCTGATCCTTTTATGAGGGCAGCCCCAGAAATGTTGCCTGTACAACAATAACAGCAGCAGTGTGGAACAGTGCAAAACAGAAAATTTCCTTTTGAAACTCAGATTACTACACATGAAAGAGATTGCACTGAAAAACTACTAACTAGTTCTCTGCAGATAAAGCCAGCTGAAGTCTATGATAAAAGATTGCAGAGAAAGGTGACCAATCCTGATGCATTATTGCCATTCACACGGAAAGCAATCCAATGTGTAGGGTGGGGAATCTCCAGCCTGTGAGCTGAAAGTGGTCCTGCAGGCTGCCCTTATAATTATCCCCAAGCCATGCCACTTCCTGGTCAGGTCCCCGCTCCCCAAGCTATACCCTTCATCCTCCTCAGGTACTTGTGCATGGCTGGAATGCGTCCTTAGGCTGTGATGTTGTATCTTCCTTTCCTGGGTGGAGCGATATGTTGGGGAGGGGGAAGAGTTGTACAAACCTCTGGCTTTCGTGTGGCTGGAATTCAGGTAAGACTCACATCTGCTCCGCCCACTTTTGCCTCTGGCCCCACCCATTCCTGGCATGCAGCCCCCAGACGGCTGCCTATAAGAGAACACGGCTCTTGGGCTCAAAAAGGTTATAGTTCATGGAACAAAAGCACAGATGCCGCTCCTTGACTGCTCACCTGTCATGATCTTTGTCTACAAGATGGTATCTTGCCCTAAATGCTACCAGCCTGGCATAGTATGCAGGAGCAGGAATTGAAACAGACCGTGTACACCGGACATACGTGTGACACAGCTGGTAGGTCAGTAGCTGCAACTCATCAGCAGTGAAACAGTTGTCATCCCACAAGACTTGATAGTGAGAAGGGCGGCTGGTTCCCTGTAAGAAGAGAAGGCCAGTAAATCCACTAGGATGTTAAAACAGATGCATAACACAAGAGGAATTACTGGGTGCCTGCTGGGGAGTCCCTTTTCTCTTTCTTCAATCCATACCTAGAAGTCAAGAACCCTGTTTATTATTGTTCTTTTCCAGGTCTCTTCCCTTCCACCCAAAATGCATAGAGATCTTAGCAAACAGAAAGTTTCTTAGTTCATGGGTGTAGGATGTTTCCCGAGGGCAAAGGCAGAAGGGCCTACGCCATTGACTCAGTGGCACAAATGCTGCGGACCTGCCGAATTAAAAATACGTTCATACATTCTCTCCTTCTGTCAGAGTTTTAATGGCTTAAATGAAGCTGTAGGGCAATCCCAGCAAACGTAGATGAACCTCCAAAATATCAAGACATCCAAACCAAATAACCAAAGCTGCTGATTACCTGAATTCCTGCATGGCTACAGAGGTAAAAGTCAAATTCAGAGGGATGTGTGATTGTGCTGTCCACAGTTGTGCCTGCTGGAACATTGCCACTTTTCCCCACCTATTAGAAACATCAATAAATGAGCACCTTAATAACTGCATGTGTGGCACAGTCTCAAGGCCAATAAAACCCAACAGTTGTCTTCTTGGGCCCTTATTAGTGTAACACCCTTTAAAATTTGCCTTCCGCCTGGTTCTTTAACTTTGTCTAATATATCAGCTAGGTCCAGATTTACATAAAACAATAGTGAGTATAGCTGTGCAGTAAGAGTCGAACCTAAAGCATTCAATTGCTCTATACAACTGCTCTATTGCAGCTATTTTTGTTGTGATAAAAATGGCAGAATCATGTATGCTGTCATGAACTCCTTAGAGGAAAGGTGGGATGTAAGCTAACTATACCTACTATTCTATTTGGCTTTTGGACACCTCCAATTTTAGTTTTGTTGTTCAATCACTTTTCAAAGTTTTAAGTTTTGAAGTTCAGGAAGAACTACTGGTTGTCTTATAGCTATAGTATATTTCCCTAGAGCAAGGGTGGGGAACATCCAGCCTCCAGGGGGTCCAATCTGGCCCGTGGGGCAAATCCTGATAAGGATCTGGTCCGTGGAGCCAAAAAGGTTCCCCAATCCTGCCCTATAGCTTAGAGTTGCTATACTACTGAGGGCAGAGTTGCAGAATGGCCAAAAGGCAGTGTAAGCCAGAACCTGGGTTCCAGTTCTCACTGTAGCCTTCTGGCACATCTGACCAGGGCCGGCTCCAGGAATGCCTGGGCCCTTGGGCATCAGCTTGCCCTAGGCCCCGGCATGTGCACATCTCTGCCATCAACTAAGATGGCGGCAGGGGCTTCAGTACCATAGGGAAACCGCGGCCGCCATCTTTGTTAAGAGCAACGGTAAAAGACAGCAGACAGGTCAGTGGGGGGACATGGGGGCTCTGCAGATCACAGAAGGGGAGCAGAGGGGTGGCTGAGGGGCCCCCTGTAGCTCCAGGGGCCGTCGGGCCAGTGCCCAACCTGGCCGCCCTTTAGAACCGGCCCTGCATCTGACCATTGTGTTACTGATATATTTTAAGAAATTAAGCACCAACCTCAATTCATCATGTCCACCTGTATGACATGCTCTTTTAAATCTCGCTGTAGCAAACAATGAATAACCTTATGAAATGTGCTAATGCATCCCCTCTTTCCATTAAGAGTTGTTTGGCACCCTCCTGCAAGATATAGTCTAGTAAGATGGCCTGCCATCCCAAAACGAGCATTGCTTACCCTTTCAGATTTGTCAGCACAGAAGAGTCTTGTGTGATGCCTTTTCTGCACAACAATATAGGTGATTCCTGGTCTGTAGTCTTCTTCCAAGCTAATGCAGGCCTTCCGGATTGCAATGAGTTCTGGCCAAGCCACCTAGACATTTTAAGTGTTTGACATCAACTACTGATCTGGATTCTACAAGGCAATTGTTTTTGTTGGATTCCTCAAGTACGTACAGTTTGGGAAATAATTCATGACTAGCTGCTTTCCTTAAAGGGAACAGATATGGACATTTAAACCAGTGCTTAGATGATGGGCCAGATTCCACTGGTCCTTTAAGTTTTCAATTTAAACACCAAGGATTATCATCGACGATGAAGCACACTTTAGTAAAATACAACTGGCTCTGATGTGGAGGCAGGCAGCCTGCTCTTTCAGCAGACAATGAATGGGGAAGAACCCTAACCAACAAATTAGGACAAGGCCCAGTTATTTCTAGTATTAGGTTTCCATTCTTAAGGGGGAAGGCAGCATCTTTTTCTAAAAATAAAAGTCCCTCACCCTCTTCATGGTCAAATAATGGACTATCCAGAGGGTTGCAGAATTTGAAGGACAGTGGAAAGGCAGGACAGAATTTAAACAAAAACAAATTAGAATATGACCAATTAAACATGGACAAATTGTATGTGGATTTTATGATACAATTGTTCCCTTGGGGGGAAAAACCATGGCAGTTCGTTACTTGCCCAAATTGTTACTCCGGAAAAATGCAAAGCAGCCACCAGGAAGGAGCCATTTTTCATAGGAAGCTGCCTTATATGGAGTCAGGCCACTGATCCATCTAGCTCAATATTGTCTACACTGACTGGCAGCAGCACTCCAGAGTTTCAGACAGGAATCTTTCCCAACACTACCTGGAGATGCCAGGAATTGAACTTGGGGCCTTCTCCATGTAAAGTGTGTGCTCTACCACTCAGCCATGGCTCAGGGTTTTCAACCAGTGCTGCATTTATTTACAGGGAGCAGCATTTCATTGAGGTATATAATGTGACATGGTCTGAATGCCTCAGATCTCAAAAGTCACTCCAACAGGACACTCTGCACGTGGTACTTCTACTGGATCTAAAAACTGGATGATCAAGCTTCTGAACTAAATGCATTTTTAGGACAGATCTCCTTTCAGGCCTTCTTGTGGCACAAGGTTCTCTGTGAAGAAATGAAGGGGGATCTCCTAGACTTGGCTAAGTGTGGAAAGCAAAACATCAATTCAATGTAAGGATCATAAGACCAATACCTGTTTCATCTGCCCTTCTGACACACCTCCCCTATAGTAGATGATCCGTGTGGGCTTGAATCGAGTGGACTTATAGAACTGGATCAGCAGTTCTCGCACCATGTTGGTCAGGTCCTGGATCACTTCCTGACTGTACAGCAGCTCTTGGGATGTCTCCTGACGGGAGGTCTGCACTCGCACTGTAGCACAGTAGCGGCTAGGGTGGCCATCCATGCTGCCTACGACAGCAGCAATGGAAGGTTTCTTCCCATCCCCAGCAGGTGGGTGAGTGACATCTGCTCCCAGAAAGATCACTGGCTGCTGGAATACAGAGGGCCTGTTAAATTAAACAGGAAAAAAGCTTCAAATGGAAATCAAGGAAGAGCTTCCATCATCACAAACCCTTCCTATTATTTCTGGCTTTTAACATATGCGTTGATGCACACAGGTAAAAATAATGTAAAATAAAAACCTGTATAGCATCAGAAATAGAGCCTAAAGTCAGTGTAACAAGTTTGATAGTACAATGTAATGGCTAGAGAGTTTGGCTGGGATGTGCTAAGTTATAAAACTCATGGGCTGATTATGCACAAGCACAGAGGCACTGTACTAACATTTTTTGGTTCTAGCTCAGGTCAAAACTCACCGATTCTGAACCAATTAGTTCAAAGTTCCAATTCACAGATCTGTAAAAACAAATTTACACTGGTTCTAAGTACACCAGATTACAGATTTTAAGAACCATCAAGAATTGGTACAGGAAGGGTCTCTACCTTTTCCACTCTTTTGTGTATACCATTAAGAAGCTTGTCCACACCAAACTTGCATGTGTATTTCACTAGCTGCATCACCATGTCCGTGAAGAGGCTCACAGCAGAGTATTAAACCAAGCTTTCACATATCGAAGCTCAGCTCTCAGGCTACTTACACCACACTGTCAAAGTAGTTACGAAGACTTTAATTTCATTTACAATTCTGCACAGGGCTGTTTCCATCAGAATGAAGAAATGGCAAACAGACTTAGTTCTGATTCCCACAAGTGTTAAGGCAACATACATAAACCTGTAAGCTGTTCCAAAGCAGTAACAATTATATCAAGGAGAATGTGACTACAGCATAAACTAAGTTTTAGAAATGGACTTTAAACTCTGGGGAAAAGCTATGGCTGATGAATATGCAGCTATGGAAAGCGAAGAAAAAAGAGAGGAGGCAAGGCCTGTGCGGGGCTGCCAGCCTTGTGACTTTCTAGGCAGATTTACTCAAGTGCTTTAGGATTCATTTTGAACCTGGCTCTTACTTTGCAAGTGCATAAGCAGCTGATTACAAAAAGGCTGCTCCTACCCCTCAGCCTCATCAGTTGGCCCTAATGCCCAGAAGCATAACTGCATTTATCTTGTTCCTTAGCTCTGGAAAATTTGGACATCCTTTCCGTTCAGCTGAACATTCTGCTGCTTCCATGGTCAAAGTAACTTCTTGCCCAAAGCTCAGATAATATATCTATTCTGATCACTGTTTGACTCCCCCATTTCATGCACCTGGAAATTTAATTCCCATTCTTGCCTTGGGAGATATTATTCTGGTGAATTTTTAGCCCACCATCGAGCAACAAACTCAGGATAGCACATAGTCAAGTAAGATTAAAATAAACCACAATTACAAAATTAATACAGCAGAAAAAGTTTCCCAGCACCAAGCATGCAGAACAGTTGGGTCTCAAGATCTTTAGTGGCTTTAACAGGTATACAGGTAAAGCTGTGTTAATATTGGCCCCTATGCAGCAACAGCAGCTAAATGAAATGGGTTAATATGGAACACTGTATGGTAGCAACTGTATATAATGCTATAAAGTTCAGTAAACAATGAAGTCACCATGTGAAAACACAGAAAAGATTTTACTGGCATTTGGATGCCTGCCCTAATAGACCAAGAGGGATGTTTTATGCTTCTCAAGAACTTGCATATGACTACCTAAAGTAACATTAACTGGACAGACGCTGTATATTAGAAGTAAAAACCATTCTAAACAATTGTACCTCACTTTGCTTCTCAAACAGGATCACCAGAATGCCTGCTACAATAGATTCCAACAGACATTAAGTTTAATCTGACCTTTGATGTGGTACAAGCACGTTGTTTATCCCACCAAGTTTTGCATTTATCTTCAAACATAGGTTGGACAGAGTCTGCGGAGAAGTTTTTACCACGTTTTTCACCTGAACACACTGGGTGGCCATTCCTAGCAGAGTATCCCCAACACGTTTAACTTCAGCTGTAAGAGAAAGCAAGAATTTGCTTCAGGTAATCTTAGTTTAGACTTTATCTCACCCACTTCCTGTGGCTGGCTTAGACTTTATCTCACCCACTTCCTGTGGCTGGCTGAACTGGGCTGCTCAGCATTTTGATTTTTTTTTTAAAAAAAAAGACTGGGTTGCATGTTGCATAAGGAACATTGAGGAAAAGGTGATGCTGATGATGTCAAATATATCATGCACATACATTAGCCATTAAGATTGTGTTGGAATGGCTAGTTGTATGAAGTCTCATCTTCCTTACCATAGACTGGTGTCTTTCCAGGGAGAATCACCACAATTAGCTGCAGCCCAACATAAGTCAATTTTAAGTGTTTGAACATGGGCTCCACACTGTCCGCACCCTGTGCATATTTACAGAAGCATGGTTGGCCCTGGATTGGCATCCCTGCATCCTTGGAAATTTTGCGTAGCTGATCGGTAAAACTCCTATAAACATAAATTAAGCCTTTCAGGGTCAGTGGCACAGCAATTCAACAACTTAAAATCCTGCAAAGTTTTCATCTCTGCTATGCTGAGCACCACCATGGGATTCACCGCTACAAGACATGGTGGCCACTACCTGAGATTGCTTTGAGAAAGAAGAATTAGACTAGTCTTTCCCAACCTTTGGGTCCCCAGATGTTGCTGAACTACAGTTCCCATAATTCCTTACCATTGGCCATGCTGGATGGGGCTGATGGAAGCAGCAATCCAGCAACATCTGGGGACTCACAGGTTGGGAAAGGCTGGCCATTCTTAAAATACAAACGGCTGAATCCTGCAGCCATTTGCTGTGGTAGCTAACTTAAGCATCTATGTGCATAACTCGGAATACCAGACGCTAGGGATGAATGGGACAGCCATTCCCTTCAGGCCTTCCTTAATCTTCTGGAGGACTTCGGCTGATGATTGTTGGAAACAGAATACTGGAATAGATAGATTTTTGTATGATTCAGCACGGCGATTTTTATGTTTTTAATCTGAAATTCTTAATCACAGTAAGTGAGCTATATTACAATTCATATCTAAGATTTTGGAAATAACTACCATTACACTTTCAGAAACCCAAAAAATGCTCTTGCTCTACCTCTCATGAGCAGGCGTATCTGACAAAGGGCCCCTCATTGGCCCAGCCTGCCACCCAATCACGTACCAGCAGACCCAGGTTGAGATGCGAGGATACTGCTAGGGAAACAAACTCAGCTTCCACCTGCAGTGGCCACCTAGCTACTGGCCACCACCTCCCCACCAGCTGCATCCCCTGGCTCTGAGAGCCAAGAGGGGGGCCCTCTTTGGAGACATGCATTCTGGGTGAGATGGCCAGGAAAATGCTTGCCCCGCTGCCACAATGGCTAGAAAGTTTTTTTTTTAAAAATTAAAAGGACTGAGTTTAAAAAGTGTTTCTAGCCACAGCAGCAAAATGCAACAGCACGCATTCTCCTAGCCACCTTGCCCAGAAATGCCTGGTTCCGAAGGACCCCTTCTTTGGCTCTATCTCACATCCCAGAGGTGGGAGAGAAGCCACCAGTACTGTCAGTGTTATTGCAACAGAGAAGAATTTGTTTAAAAGTAAAAGGCAGCGGCATTGCTGCTGCTGTAAGTAGGACAGAAGCATGAGGGGTGCCTCCAGTTGGGCCCACTGGCCATTCCAAGAGCCCCTGAAGTCTGGCGCTGGCCCTGTTCATGTGTACATTCTTATGTACTTTCTGTTCTGCAAGCTGATTTATTTCCATGTAAAGCATAATGTACTCAAAACAATACTGCTCGAAGAGTGCCTTCAGACAGAGAGACTTAATATTTCAAACACATCACTGGCAAGCGTTTTTTTTTTAAAAAATAGATTTTTTGTGGAAGCTGTAAATCCAGATATAAGAGAGGTGGGGGAAGAATATGGGCTGGTGTTAATGTCATGTGGACATTGCAGAAAAACCACCCTGCCTGCCTCAGAAGTACCAATCCCACAATAAACACCCATCTTGAAGCAGCGATTGTCAGCAGTTATCAGCTGCAAGAAAAAAGCACTGAATATTCAAAGTTAGAAGCTGCTTACTTTAACAAGTCTTCCCGACATTGTTTCTGAGGAGCAAAGCAGGCAACAGCCCAAACTTTAATTTCAATGCCAGCATAGAATTGCTTTCCCCTCATATCCCAGACACCCTGATTTGGCGTAGCAACAGTCTTGTTCTAAGGAAGATACAAAACAAAGCAGTTTTTGCCATGGCTTTTATACAAAGCTTTAACCTAATCTACAAGTATTATTTAGCATTATTTTCTAATTTAAAAATATTATTTATTATTCCAAATTTATAACTCATCCTTCCTTCCTGAAGGGAGCCCAGACAACTAATAATAAAAAACCATAAAGACAATCTAAAGTAACACTCAAGGCAGCAATTACTTCCTGCAGTGAAAAAAAACACATAAAACTATCTTCCAAGTCTGAATAAATAAAAAGACAAATAATTGGGTGTTAGAATAAATTAATCCAGAACTATCACTACAAGCTAAAGTGATGAAACTGAGGTTTTCGTACTTTGGACACATGAGTCAAGACATGATTCACTAGAAAAGACAATAATGCTGGGAAAAACAGAAGGGAGTAGAAAAAGAGGAAGACCAAACAAGAGATGGATTGATTCCATAAAGGAAGCCACAGACCTGAACTTACAAGATCTGAACAGGGTGGTTTATAACAGATGCTGCTGGAGGTCACATATTCATAGGGTCACCATAAGTTGTAATCGAGTTGAAGGTACATAACACACACATATTATTTTGTTAAAACTGTAGAGAACTTACCCTGCCTCCATATTGCAACATTGGCGCAGGCAACACCCTGCCTGTCAACTCCGTCATTTCATTATGGACAACGATACCAAACTCCTTCAGATATGGATCAGGACCGCCCACCATGCTATTACTCTTCACCTGGAGATACGGAGGATATCTCTTGAACATACATATTGACTCACCTGGATGTTTTACTTGTGGAGGTGTGGCTCAATCACACCTAATTAACCCTATCAGTTTCTGGGTGCTTGCCATTCTTTGCTCCATCCATGTATGTCTACATGGACCAGAAAATATACTTTTACACTTTGTCAAAAAGTAACAACCTGGTTATTTGTTGTTATACTCTGTCCCCAGACCACAAACTGACACAAACCTAGTAAGTCCAGTGGCGAGAAATGGCTGTTAACCTTTGACCTAAGTAAATGGTTTGGAACACTAACAAAAAAAAGATCCTGTTATATGCACAAATGTGATCACTATGTTTGTAGCTTCTTATTCCCGTAAGATTAAGTTAAGAATTACTCACTAGTCTACTAATTTCTTCCTGCCTGTCAGGTGCAGACCGTGCCGTTGCCTTGATCATCGTTGACGTCTGATTGTCTGTTAGCTTCTTGATGCATCGCTGGCCTGCTACTATATTACATACCTAAGATCAGAAAGATGGCATGTAGGCAAGCATATTGTAATACAATGGGACTGAAGTAAACTGCCATGTTTATTTACCTCGAGGGGTAAATACGTGTGTTTCTGCTCCTGCCCTACTTGAAGGCATGGAAGATGAGGGTATTTCAGCTGCAGACTGTACTTCTGCTTAAAATACTGAGCTACTGTACACTCCATAGCCTGTCCATTTTCCAACTGCAGAGGGAACCTGCGAAGGGAAATATTGCTTTGATTAGCATTCACAAGAAAAATATTTGTCTATTAGAACAAGAACAGTCTGCTGTAGCTAGTTCCATATCACCTTGTACTGTTATTAAAGATATCTCTGTAAGAGAAGAACAATTACACAAATGACTATACCATATCTATCTGTCTATCAATCTATCAGTTTGGAAACTGATATGAGATGGTAAGAGACAAAAATTGATTGAATCTTCCAAAAGCTATAGTCAAACGGTGCCAAAGTTGGCTATTCAAGATGAAAGGCCAACATACTCCCATACTGCCCTGCGGCTGAAATCAAGAGGCCTTTCTACAGGTGCTTGGCTGCCAGAAGGGGGCCTTCGCTCTAGCTGCACATGGATTATGGAAACCCCCAAAAGTGATATCTGCCTTGCGTTTTTGCTCTTATCCTTTATGTTTTTGGCAGGTAATTTGATTTGCTACAGATGGCATCTCTGCTTGCTGTTTTTAACACTGCTTCTCACTGATAATCAGTATTGATTTTTAACTGCTACTCTTTGGGTGATGGTTCTCCTCTGTTCTCAGCTATATATAATTATGCATGTTTTTTATTTGTTTCTGTAGGGTTCTTTGATATGTTCACAAATACATATGCATGTTTAGTTATGTTAAATCCTCATATCAGTCAAGTTTATAAAACAACTTTCCAAGGGAGGGACAAAACAAAAGACTAAGTCACTCCGAGTTTAAAGTTGCTGGACAACTGTCTTTTAAAATGGCCACATTTTCAATAGTTTAAACTTTTAAAAGATTCATCTTAGAAGCAAAGGATTTTATCCAATGTTACATGACCAGCTTGGGTCCATTAATTTAAATGGGTTTACTCTGAGCAGAACTTAGCTGGATGCAACCCAAGGAATGATCATACATACGTTTGATGGCTGGCTGGTCGCCTAGTAACATTGCAAACTCTGTATTTTCTCTTCATCTGACCACAGTGAGTAACCTCTACTTTTAGACCTGTAAATCCAGAACACACACAAAATACACCAATAAATAGGAGGTCAATGTGATAGAATGAGGAGGCATTTGGGGTTTTCTGTGGGACCCTAGGTTCAAATCGTTGCTTTCT
Organism: Rhineura floridana; assembly: GCF_030035675.1. Classification (NCBI taxonomy): domain Eukaryota; kingdom Metazoa; phylum Chordata; class Lepidosauria; order Squamata; family Rhineuridae; genus Rhineura; species Rhineura floridana. Next base: position 11,836,231 of record NC_084494.1, read on the forward strand.
ACATGGGGTAACTGCCTACCTACATTAGAAAGTTGCTATGAAGTCTACTTTATTTAAGCCTGCCCCTCTCTAAGGCTCAGGTTGGCTTACAGTTTCAAAATCCCAGTCAGGAATCAAAAATATTTGCTGAAATATTCCACCTACTAAAAGCTTAAACCTGGTTATCATCGGCCCAAGCTGAAAGGACAGAATGTTTCCAACAGCTCTGCAAGCTGAAACTTATCAGGAAGAGAGTGCAATAACATAAATGAGAAGAACTAACAGCCTACTGAACAGTGTTACAGATGGTCCAGGCCATCATATCATTTTTTTCAAAGATGGGAACATACCCAGAAGATGCTTAGGAATCAGGTTTTTTTCTTTTTTAAGTTCAATGTACATGAAAAGATTTTAATTTACGCCAAAGATTCACCTCTGATTTCTTTGGTAAACTTAACACGCTGGGAATCTGTAAGGGGTTTTGTTTGTTCATTGATGTTCTGAATATCCAAGACCTCGCACATGAACTCAATAATAGGCTGGGCACGGTAGAAAGCGGTTGCTGATACTAAAATAGAAAACAAAACAAAAAGATACTGAGCAAAGATTTATGGAAGAGATTTAAAGCTAATTAAATCACAGGAGATTATTCCATACCATCTATGTTGAGCATCATGTTCCACATAGCTGGCCTGACAGACTGGTGGAAGCCAAACCAGACCTCCCGACCACCTCCCAGTGGGTGATAGTATCCTTCAGGGGGAGAGAAGAAGGAACGGCCCACTGGTGTGTACCTAAGAAGAATGGGGGAGTATCAGTGTTGTTCCCTCAAAATGAAGGGTGAGAGGAGTTTGAGGAATTCTGTGCAATACATTACAAATATTAAGCATTAATCAAGTGGGACTTGCAAAAAAACTCTGCAGTGTGGAATACTCCTGTTCAGGCTTCCAGCTGGCCATGCCCTCAGCCAGGATATTCCATTCTACATCCCATCAACTCAGTCAGTCTTCTGTGCTGACCAAGTATGCTTAGTCCTCACAGGGCTGTTTTGGAGGTTTGAGATAGGGGTTAGAGGCACAACAACAAAAGACAGCTTAGCTAGCCTTGGCTGTGAAAAGAATGAAAATATATCATAGGAGCTCACCTCATAGAGGGAAGGTGCCGTGTGATGACATCAAGTGCCTGTACAGAGTCTTCTGGGACTTCATTGACATGCCCTGCCAGAGCTTCCAGGAGCATCTGAAGGCTGACCACAGACACCCACTGAACGGACACTTTAAAGGTTTGGTCCTTCCCTTCACCTGGGAGTGTGACCTCCATATCCACCTGAAGAATCAATTATGAAAGTTAGCCACATTGAAAAACTGCATCAGTTTCAGCTAACTTTTATAAAGGCTGAAAATGTTCAACAGCATCATTTGCACTCCATGGAAACCTGGCTGAGATCAGTTTAAATTTAGGGCTCTTTTAATTAGAGCAGATATTTCTGCAACAAAAGAATCCGATGTCTACTCTGTGTGGAAGCCCTAAAGAAGCGGTAGCTAACCTCTGGTCCTTCAGATATTGCCAGACCACATCTCCAATTATTCATGACTATTGGCTATGCTGAACAGGACACATGGGAGTTGTGAAGTCCCAACATAGGAAGGGCTGCAGGCTATCCACCCCTGCCCTAAAGGTCTGAAGCACTCAGAATAAAGATATGGGAATATCTCAATAACCCCCAGAATATCATCAGTTTCATTATTAAGTCTCCCCCACTCCAATCTACAGCAGCAGATTACCACTCCATACAAGTACAGTAAGTCTTTTAGAGCAAATGCAGATGTTTCATTTAACGTAAGATGTTGTTTCAAATGAGGCATGAGAAGTGGCCCTCTCCAGAAAGCAGCACGTATACTATTTAACACTTCATGGCAATGGTCACATTCAGACATAACACTAAGCTATAGCGTATGGTTTATTTTACCACACTGCACATGAACAGTGTGCTTGTGTATGCAGCTCAAGCTATCCCACTTTGCTCCTCCCTTAGACAAGCAGGGAAACAAACCAAGGAGTGGCTGGGCTTAGCATTACACCTTCTTCTTGGCTTCCCAAGTGTAGTTTGTTTGGAAAGAAACCAATCACAAGCACTGGTCAGAGCATAACACTAAGCCATGGTTTGTTTTCCTGCTCAACTAAGCAAGGAGCAAAGTGGGAGAACTCAAACTCATTCATAGTAACATTAAACAAACTGTACCTCAAGGTATAGATATGTCTGAATGGGGTCAATGAAAACAAAAACCAGTTATAACATTACTTCTGCAGAAAGTTTACATAGCATTGTTGCAAAACCTAGAACTAAATAGGTTTTTCAATACCTCATATTCCTGTAATGTTTAAGGCTGAGCATGACATCATTAGGATGTAGGCAATGGATCACTGGATTCAGCAACTTCATCTTCTGAAGGCCATTCATAAAGTCACTTACCCTATCCCTGCCAATAGGCAGAGGATGTGCAGTGTACATGTTCCTTTTGCCATCATAGCCAGGCTGCCGATCCCCAAATATCTGCATCTTAAAGTGTCTCACCATAGTATCCACCACTTCCCTGAAAAAAAGTTGCAAGTTTAATAGAGGTGAGGACAGACAAATGGAAAAATTAATGACACACAAGTATTTAACAGCCTTGATCCAAGCTGCTGGCAGAGCCAGAATAAGTAAGCATTATTTTAATCCAAAAACAAGCGATTTCTACAGTATCAGGTTGTCACTAAATCTGTTGTTGAGGAGGGTGCAGGGCAGTTCCATAGTACTTCCAATTTTAGTACTCAAATGCTCACAGCATACTTTAGTTCTTTACCCAAAAAAACTATTTAAAACTGCTATTGATAGTAGTCAGAGAACTGTTAAAAATAGGCTTGAAACTATCAAGTTGGCCTCACCTGTTCACCCTCCGGGGACGCTTTTCTGGTTTGATATCCACGTCATAATGATAAACATCAATTTTAGGGATCTGCACTTGGAAATGATTGGCTAAGAGACGGATTGGTTTCCCAACTGTTCCCAGGCCTGGGCGACGGGGTGGCTGAAAAAGGTTGGCTGGTGGCCCTGTGAAAAATTGAGAGATTTAAAACATCACCTAGCAAACATTGCTACCCTAAGCATTTTAGAAATTCCAACTGAACTTAAGGGTGTGCCCCATTTAAAGAGAACAAAATCTGAATTTACATGCATTGCCCAAGTGACAAGGTTTTACTACATATTATTCCAAACAGCTCTAACAGTTTTAGCCAATACTCGCTGGTACAGCACACACCCAAAACAAAGACCAGCAATGTGATCTCAGTGACTATGTGCTATCTTGTTTTGCATCTTTGATCTGTAACATCAAAGTGTATCATTCTGTGCAATTTCCCCCTACTTCAGTTAGGAATATATTTATTTATTTATTAGATTTATATCCCGCCCTTTTTCCCAGCAGGAGTCCAGGGCAGCAATAATATTCTGATACCACTACATAATTTTATATTCTACTGTTATTTTAATTGCTTTAAAAGCAGAGATGGAGAACCTTTGGCTCTCCAAATGTTGTTGGACTCCAGCTCCCATCCTCTCTGATAATTGGGCCCTGTTGGCTGGGGCTGATGGGAATTATAGTCCAACAACATCCGGAGGGTCACAGGTCCTCTACCATACTTTAAAGCAGGGATAACCAATGTTGTGTCCTCCAGATGTTATTGGACTACAACATTCACAGGGCACCACATCGGCTATCCCTGCTTTACATTCACAGGGCACCACATCGGCTATCCCTGCTTTAAAGTAACCCAAATGGATTTTACTGATTTCTAATTAGAACACTGACAAAACTAGTATTTAAGAAGAGTTTGCAGATTCTTTTTTACAACATACAAGCACCAATGTTTCACACCCAACACTGACATTCAGCCTGCAGAGCATATTCTGCCCACATGAGACAGGTCTGCCAGCCTCAGATTTATCAAACATTCATGCTAGTGGCATGAGCATAAACAGACACCAAAAAAAAATAAGGCCAAGACAACCTTATTTTTTATGCTTTTACATTTACACTATATTTTGTTCTTTTGTAAGCCACCCTAGTAATCAGATTCAAAGGCAGTATAAAAACATAAGGTCTGACTTACAGAGCTCATACTAACACCAAGGAATATGCATTTTTATTCTTTTGATTTCTCACATTCATATACTCCAGTAAGTTTACACTCTCCTTGTAAGGATTCAGCCTCCAGTTTGCAAGTGGTATCAACATGCTTAAATCTAATTGACATTCCCAATCAAAAGCTAGGTTATATAGGTGTTCTTGGGAAAACTAACATAGTACTGCAAGTCAGAACTAGACATTACTGGAGACGTGCTTAAATCTCATATCATTGACTTCTCTCTCTTTGGTGGCATCCAAATGTATAAAGTGATGTCAGAATGCGATAAGTTTCTCTGTCAATCATAACTGACACCCAACGAAATGCAATAGGGAAAAACTTGTAGTGTGGTGATGTTATACAGAATATGTAGTGTTATGGGATTTTACTGGGGTGAGAGGAACAGGCAACATGAGGCTGCTGGTTTTGGTGGTAGCTCTGAATCTCCCATGATGCTAGGTTCCAGCCTGATGCCAAAAAAAAAAAAAAAGGAAATTGATATCCCTTTTTTAAATTAAGATTATCTAGACTTTGCAGCATAATTTATATCTAAATTAGAAGAGCAGAGACTCCAAAGTGAAGAATATATTGCACCACAGCCAACAATATCTTACCCTTTTCTGTTTATTATGTTGAAGAAACTGGCAAGTATTTTTGCAGGAAGGAATGTTTTCTACACAACTGGATGTCATCATGTTGACCAACACATTTTCAAAGATGTCTGCATTCTACATTTTAGCTGTGCAATATATCCCAAGGCATTATTTCTTTTTGCTTCATTGCTAGTCGGAGAGGCACACTAGAAAAATCTGCACTGAGAATCTGACAAATCTGTTGAAACAGACCAAAAGGTCCTGTTCGTCCAACATTCTGATTTCCACAGTAACCAATCAGATGTCTCTGGGAAGATTAGGCAACAGTCCTCCCTGCTCTCTGTCCCTAATACTCAGAAGTATACTGTATCTAAACCTGGATGTTCCATTTAACTCCCTCAACAAATAAGCCTTTCAATGGGCATCTTCCATGAATTTGATTAATTTCTAAACGCCATTTAAGCTATTCGCTATCACCATATAGAAGTACAGTAATGCATTTCCTAGGTTAATTACATGTTGCACAAAGATGTACTAATTTTTTGTTGTTGTCATGCAAACTCCTCTAAAGACAACTGGAGAGCCAGTATGCCACTACTACTGAAAAGACCCTATCTCTGGTCACCTCCAGACCAGATCTCTGAGGGTGGTAGAAAACCAAAAAGGACCTCTGAAGAAAATACTATTACACATAGACATGCTTATGTGGCAGGAGACAATCCTCAAGTTACTTGAGTCCTAAACTATTTACTGCTTTATCAATATGACCAATTGCAGTTGTGTTTTATTCAAATTAATTCAAAGCTTTACTTAAGAGTTTTTATTGGAGTGGCAGTAAATATTTTATTGCTTTGACAACTGAAAACATTGTTTAAATTTTAAGGGGGGAATTAAGGTACTAAAAGCTGTTAACATACCAATTTTGACATACTCAAGAGCTGAACATTTTATATTTACCACTCCCTCTAGGAACTAGCTTTTTAGCAATTTTTTTTTTCATGGAAAATGTATTAGCAGAAAGATTCCTGGAATACAGTATCGTCTATTACGGAAAAGTTCCCACTCAAAACTACTTTTTTCCCTATGCTAAAACACACATGAACGCTTTAGCATGTCCTATGGAAAGTACTCCAAGTTCAACTGCTCACAAAACTGGTTTTATTACAGACTTTCATATCACAAAGTCAGCATAAGATGCCATTTTTTGCTTTCAAAAAATTAAGCCTCTTGTCTATCATGAATCAAGGACAATCAAAGTTTAATTACTTGGATACTCAGGAGACGACTTGCTAATCCTGCGCTAATTGGTCTGAAGTAGCATAGTTTTAGTGAACCAGTGATCTGCTCAGAGATATTACATGGAAAATATGTTGATGCATTTAAAAATTTTGTAGGTTCAGTATTTGAGCTGATCAGATTAAATTACTTTCAATACCCCCTCATTTTTTTATGTAATATTTTTTATTTATAGAGCACTTTTTCTTAAGTACAGCATATACATTACTCTTAGTAACCCTCACAAAACTCCTGAAAAACCAGTATTACCCCCACATTACAGAAAGGAGCCAAGGCTAAGTGATAACTTGCAATTTAGTTAGCCCATGGCTCAAGTGAGATTTGTAAGAAGAGAATATCTAGAATAAATCACAAGTTCATTTACTATTATTACCATTACTATTATTATTATTAAATTTATTTATATATTGCATTTTCCACAAATACACGTGCTCAAAGCGGTTCACACAAATAGTCCAAATGCAATAAATAGCACAACACATAAAAAGTATAATCACTACATTAAGAAAAAAATATATACATCAAAGCATAAATGACCATAAAGCTCAACAACAAAGGTAAAGGTGTCCCCGCACTTATAGTGTGAGTCGCTTCCGACTCTTAGGGTGACGTCTTGCGACGTTTACTAGGCAGACCGTATATATGGGGTGGGATTGCCAGTTCCTTCCCCGGCCTTTCTTTACCCCCCTCAGCATATGCTGGGTACTCATTTTACCGACCACGGATGGATGGAAGGCTGAGTGGACCTCGACCCCTTTTACCAGAGATTCGACTTCCTCCTTCCGTTGGAATCGAACTCCAGCCATGAGCAGAGCTCCGGCTGCATTACCGCCGCTTACCACTCTGCGCCACGGAGGGTCTCCTCAACAAAGCCAAAGCAAAAATATTTAAAAACTAACCTCCAAGCTGATACAAAAATCTCTTCCATCCCCCCAACCCCCACAGCTCAGCCCAAAGGGCCAGAAAGTCTTCTGAAAGAAGCTGCGCTTGAAGGCTTCCCGGGCTGGATGGTGGGGCAAGGCAGGTGGAAACAGCCCTCCCCTGATGACAAACCGAGTCTCTCTCCCATCATCTACTACCAGAGTCCAGGCGTTCCACATCTAGGTGTTTTTTGTTGTTTGGGGGGGTGGGGTTTTTTTGGTAACAGAAAAATTAGCCAGAGACCGGTAGAACCAGGAGCTCTAGAAGGCCAATGTGACTCAATAAGTAGCGCAGGTTGTGTTTCACTATGTGAATCCCAGGTTCAAATGCCTACCCTTTGAGCTAAATGACCATAACGATCAGTCTTAGGCAAGCTGCTTTGCCTGGTCAACATAATGTTATGAAATAAAGGAAAGAAACTGTAAAAAGTGACAAAAGCTAACAAAAGCAATTTTGGAAGGGGGGGGGAAGACAGATTCAGTAAGCGTGGCCCAAGATAGCTACTTTGCTCACTCAGCCTTTTTAAGTGCAAAATTGATCCAGTGAACAGGAATATACTTCCATTTAGGTTTTCAAGCAAAACTTACCCGATTCCCTCAAACGACACAGGTTGGGTGAATTTCAACCCACCGTAAACTTTATGGCCAATCAATTGGTATATTTTTAGTTGTCACCATAAACATGTTAGCCCTTCTCAGGCTTTTCAGCAGGGCCACACTTGCTCACCCGTCTTCCTCCGTCTCTCCCCAGGCATCACCTGTTAACTTCTGATAGGGAATCCAGATAAGCCTCCACCCCTCCCCTGACCGTCATATAGTTTGTGTGGTAAAATGTGGTCCTTCAGTAACCAGGTCCTACATAGCTCGGGGATTTAAAACTAATCACCAAGAGTTTGACTTGCATAGTTGCTTGCTACCCTGGGCTCCTTTAGGAAGAAGGGTGGGATATAAATTTAATACATACTTGAACATTGTTAAAGAAAGCATTAGTAGTTTTACTTCTTCCTGTGGTAAATTTGATTGAACCAGAATACCCAAAAAGCCTTCACAATGGCAATTCATTACACAATCCCAAGGCAGGAATTTCTCTTTATTATGAACCATAGTAGTTAAGAGGGTAAGTTAACCTACAACTAAAACTTCACTTTATCAATTGCACAGATTAAACCTTGCAGTTTTAGTATGACCACAAAATGCTTTGCATTTTACTATTTCATAAGTGTTAAAGTACACATGGCAGCGAGAGCCAGTATGGTGTAGTGGTTAAGGTATCGGACTACAACTTGGAAGACCAGGGTTCGAATCCCCACAGAGCCATGAAGCTCGCTGGGTGACCTTGGGCCAGTCACTGCCTCTTCAGCCTCAGAGGAAGGCAATGGTAAACCACCTCTGAATACCGCTTACCATGAAAACCCTGTTCACAGGGTTGCCATAACTCAAAATCGACTTGAAGGCAGTCCATTTCCATTTTACATATGGCGGCATGGCTATGCCTTGCCCTAGTCTGTCCCTTTAAGATGTCCAAGTTCTCTATTCCTCCTTCACATCCAAGCAGACACCATCTAGCATTTTCCTAGTGGCATGCAGTCTCTCTCATTGACTGCTAGGAGCCACTTGTCAATCAGATCCCACCATCTGGAATGCTGTCGTAATTATTTGTCCCTCATCCTGTAACTAACTCAAAGCTACCAACATTGGAGTGACCATAAGAGCAAATTTTGCTGTATTAGTTTGCCTCTAATAAGATCAGTTAGACCAGCCTTTCCCAACTAGTGGGCCACCAGATGTTGTTGGACCACAACTCCCATCAGCCTCAGCCAGCATTGCCAATGGTCAGGAAAGATGGAAATTGTGGTCCAACAACATCTGGTGGCCCACTAGTTGGGAAAGGCTGAGTTAGACCAATATTCTGATTTAGAGTTTATTTTTCTTGATTATGCATACTTGCTGTTTCTTCCCCATCCCCTTTTTATGCTCCTCTTAAATACACTGCCTAATTGGATTTCTGGAATGTACTGGTTTCCGGACACACTCTAGGGATACCTATCCCAGATACTCCTGTTTCAAGCTACACTACAGATTTAAAGGGCCTGAGAGATTAGAAGGGGTACAGGCAGGAAACTTGGGATTCAATTGGCAGCCCCCCTACTCACAAACAGACCACTGTAAGGCAGCGAGAATCCCACACTTTTCCTAAGTGACAAATAAGTGACTGGCTCCAAGGAAAGGGAGAAGCGGTATGAGTCAACTGTTGCTAATGAACTGCCCTACCAGGTTAGCATTGAAACAGGGTGCTGCCGTCCTTCACACAAGTGAACATCCTCACAGCAGATCTTGCTAAAATGCAGACATCCTAGAGCCAATAAGTTAGCACATTTCAGATGATAACCGACACCTATGTCATGCAACTCAAAAAACCATATCCCAAAGACTCAAGCATATCCATAACCAATTTAACTCCTGTCCATATTTGTCTTGATCAATTTAAGAAGCCTTTTTATATTTAAGTATCAATACATATTATTATTATTATTATTTAATTTATTAGTCACCCATCTGGCTGGTTGTCCAGCCACTCTGGGCGACGTACAAGATAAAACAATACATTAAAACATTAAAATTTAAAACCATAACAGTAAGAAACCTAACCCACCCCAAAAGCCTGCCTGAAGAGCCAAGTCTTCAAGGCCCGGCGGAAGCTTATCATAGAAGGGGCATGGCGGAGATCATTTGGGAGAGAGTTCCACAGGGTGGGGGCCACTATTGAAAAAGCCCTCTCTCTAGTCCTCACCAGTCTAGCTGTTTTAACCGGTGGGATCGAGAGAAGGTCTTCTGAGGCTGATCTTGTTGAGCGGCATCCCTGATGATGCTGGAGGCACTCCTTCAGATAGACTGGGCTAAAACCATATAGGGTTTTAAAGGTCAAAACCAACACCTTGAATTGGGCCCGGTTAACAACCGGTAGCCAGTGCAACTCCTTCAGCACTGGAGTGATGTGATCTTGCCGGTGGCTGCCTTTAATCAGACGAGCCGCCGCATTCTGTACCAGTTGCAGCTTCCGGACCGTTTTCAAGGGTAACCCCACGTAGAGTGCATTACAGTAGTCTAGGCGAGGTGACCAGGGCATGTACTACCGGTGGGAGCAGATGGTTGGGAAGGTAGGGGCGCAGCCTCCGTATCAGATGGAGTTGATACAGCGCCGGCCGGCTCACAGCCGAGACTTGAGCCTCCATGGTCAGCTGGGAGTCAAGAATGACCCCCAGGCTGCGGACCAGGTCTTTCAGAGGCAATCGTACCCCATTGAGCACCAGGTCCACATCCCCCAGCCTTCCCTTGTCTCCCACAAACAGTACCTCGGTTTTGTCAGGGTTCAGCCTCAGCTTATTCCTTCCCATCCAGCCACTCACCGACTCCAGGCACTTGGACAGGGTTTCTACAGCCAACCTTGGTGAAGATTTAAATGAGAGATAGAGCTGCGTGTCATCCGCATACTGATGACATTGCAGCCCATATCTCCTGATGATTGCCCCCAGCGGCTTTATATAGATGTTGAACAGCATCGGGGAGAGGATGGAACCCTGTGGCACCCCACAAGTGAGAGGCCAAGGATCCGAGACCTCATCCTCCAATGCCACTCTTTGGTACCCACCAGAGAGGAAGGAATGGAACCACTGCAATATAGTGCCCCCCATGCCTAACCTCTTCAGGCGGTCCAGGAGGATAACATGGTCAACGGTATTGAAAGCCGCTGAGAGATCAAGGAGGACAAGGAAGGTGCATTCGTCCCTATCCCACGCCCTCCTCATATCATCTACCAAGGCTACCAAGGCTGTTTCAGTCCCATGTCCAGGCCTGAGGCCCAATTGAAATGGATCCAGATAATCCGCTTCCTCCAAGTGCACTTGCAACTGTTTTGCCACCACCCGCTCAATCGCCTTGCCTAAGAATGGCAAATTTGAGACTGGGCGAAAGTTGTTCAGATCTTGGGGATCCAAGGAGGGCTTCTTTAAGATTGGTTTTATTACTGCCTCCTTGAGCGATGATGGCATTACTCCCTCTTCG